>NC_085967.1:18983000-19652500 GCF_910591565.1 Cydia splendana | reverse complement strand
CCGTCGTGCGCGCCGCCGGGGCGCTGCGCCTGCAGGTAACACACGCACACACACACACACACACGGCGCCTCGCCGCCCGCCTTCCACGCGCTGCCCGCGCCCGCGCTCGGCAGCGCCGGGCCCGTCGTGCGCGCCGCCGGGGCGCTGCGCCTGCAGGTAACACACGCACACACACACACACACACACACACACACACGGCGCCTCGCCGCCCGCCTTCCACGCGCTGCCCGCGCCCGCGCTCGGCAGCGCCGGGCCCGTCGTGCGCGCCGCCGGGGCGCTGCGCCTGCAGGTAACACACGCACACACACACACACACACACACACACACACGGCGCCTCGCCGCCCGCCTTCCACGCGCTGCCCGCGCCCGCGCTCGGCAGCGCCGGGCTCGTCGAGCGCGCCGCCGGGGCGCTGCGCCTGCAGGTAACACACGCACACACACACACACACACACACACACACGGCGCCGCGCCGCCCGCCTTCCACGCGCTGCCCGCGCCCGCGCTCGGCAGCGCCGGGCCCGTCGTGCGCGCCGCCGGGGCGCTGCGCCTGCAGGTAACACACGCACACACACACACACACGCACACACACACGGCGCCTCGCCGCCCGCCTTCCACGCGCTGCCCGCGCCCGCGCTCGGCAGCGCCGGGCCCGTCGTGCGCGCCGCCGGGGCGCTGCGCCTGCAGGTAACACACGCACACACACACACACACACACACGGCGCCTCGCCGCCCGCCTTCCACGCGCTGCCCGCGCCCGCGCTCGGCAGCGCCGGGCCCGTCGTGCGCGCCGCCGGGGCGCTGCGCCTGCAGGTAACACACGCACACACACACACACACACACACACGGCGCCTCGCCGCCCGCCTTCCACGCGCTGCCCGCGCCCGCGCTCGGCAGCGCCGGGCCCGTCGTGCGCGCCGCCGGGGCGCTGCGCCTGCAGGTAACACACGCACACACACACACACACACACACACACACGGCGCCTCGCCGCCCGCCTTCCACGCGCTGCCCGCGCCCGCGCTCGGCAGCGCCGGGCCCGTCGTGCGCGCCGCCGGGGCGCTGCGCCTGCAGGTAACACACGCACACACACACACACACACACGGCGCCTCGCCGCCCGCCTTCCACGCGCTGCCCGCGCCCGCGCTCGGCAGCGCCGGGCCCGTCGTGCGCGCCGCCGGGGCGCTGCGCCTGCAGGTAACACACGCACACACACACACACACACACACACACACGGCGCCGCGCCGCCCGCCTTCCACGCGCTGCCCGCGCCCGCGCTCGGCAGCGCCGGGCCCGTCGTGCGCGCCGCCGGGGCGCTGCGCCTGCAGGTAACACACGCACACACACACACACACACACACACACGGCGCCTCGCCGCCCGCCTTCCACGCGCTGCCCGCGCCCGCGCTCGGCAGCGCCGGGCCCGTCGTGCGCGCCGCCGGGGCGCTGCGCCTGCAGGTAACACACGCACACACACACACACACACACACACACACACGGCGCCTCGCCGCCCGCCTTCCACGCGCTGCCCGCGCCCGCGCTCGGCAGCGCCGGGCCCGTCGTGCGCGCCGCCGGGGCGCTGCGCCTGCAGGTAACACACACACACACACACACACACACACACACACGGCGCCTCGCCGCCCGCCTTCCACGCGCTGCCCGCGCCCGCGCTCGGCAGCGCCGGGCCCGTCGTGCGCGCCGCCGGGGCGCTGCGCCTGCAGGTAACACACGCACACACACACACACACACACACACACGGCGCCTCGCCGCCCGCCTTCCACGCGCTGCCCGCGCCCGCGCTCGGCAGCGCCGGGCCCGTCGTGCGCGCCGCCGGGGCGCTGCGCCTGCAGTTAACACACGCACACACACACACACACACACACGGCGCCTCGCCGCCCGCCTTCCACGCGCTGCCCGCGCCCGCGCTCGGCAGCGCCGGGCCCGTCGTGCGCGCCGCCGGGGCGCTGCGCCTGCAGGTAACACACGCACACACACACACACACACACACACGGCGCCTCGCCGCCCGCCTTCCACGCGCTGCCCGCGCCCGCGCTCGGCAGCGCCGGGCCCGTCGTGCGCGCCGCCGGGGCGCTGCGCCTGCAGGTAACACACGCACACACACACACACACACACACACGGCGCCTCGCCGCCCGCCTTCCACGCGCTGCCCGCGCCCGCGCTCGGCAGCGCCGGGCCCGTCGTGCGCGCCGCCGGGGCGCTGCGCCTGCAGGTAACACACGCACACACACACACACACACACACGGCGCCTCGCCGCCCGCCTTCCACGCGCTGCCCGCGCCCGCGCTCGGCAGCGCCGGGCCCGTCGTGCGCGCCGCCGGGGCGCTGCGCCTGCAGGTAACACACGCACACACACACACACACACGGCGCCTCGCCGCCCGCCTTCCACGCGCTGCCCGCGCCCGCGCTCGGCAGCGCCGGGCCCGTCGTGCGCGCCGCCGGGGCGCTGCGCCTGCAGGTAACACACGCACACACACACACACACACACACGGCGCCTCGCCGCCCGCCTTCCACGCGCTGCCCGCGCCCGCGCTCGGCAGCGCCGGGCCCGTCGTGCGCGCCGCCGGGGCGCTGCGCCTGCAGGTAACACACGCACACACACACACACACGGCGCCTCGCCGCCCGCCTTCCACGCGCTGCCCGCGCCCGCGCTCGGCAGCGCCGGGCCCGTCGTGCGCGCCGCCGGGGCGCTGCGCCTGCAGGTAACACACGCACACACACACACACACACGGCGCCTCGCCGCCCGCCTTCCACGCGCAGCCCGCGCCCGCGCTCGGCAGCGCCGGGCCCGTCGTGCGCGCCGCCGGGGCGCTGCGCCTGCAGGTAACACACGCACACACACACACACACACGGCGCCTCGCCGCCCGCCTTCCACGCGCTGCCCGCGCCCGCGCTCGGCAGCGCCGGGCCCGTCGTGCGCTCCGCCGGGGCGCTGCGCCTGCAGGTAACACACGCACACACACACACACACGGCGCCTCGCCGCCCGCCTTCCACGCGCTGCCCGCGCCCGCGCTCGGCAGCGCCGGGCCCGTCGTGCGCGCCGCCGGGGCGCTGCGCCTGCAGGTAACACACGCACACACACACACACACACACACACACGGCGCCTCGCCGCCCGCCTTCCACGCGCTGCCCGCGCCCGCGCTCGGCAGCGCCGGGCCCGTCGTGCGCTCCGCCGGGGCGCTGCGCCTGCAGGTAACACACGCACACACACACACACACACGGCGCCTCGCCGCCCGCCTACCACGCGCTGCCCGCGCCCGCGCTCGGCAGCGCCGGGCCCGTCGTGCGCGCCGCCGGGGCGCTGCGCCTGCAGGTAACACACCCACACACACACACACACACGGCGCCTCGCCGCCCGCCTTCCACGCGCTGCCCGCGCCCGCGCTCGGCAGCGCCGGGCCCGTCGTGCGCTCCGCCGGGGCGCTGCGCCTGCAGGTAACACACGCACACACACACACACACGGCGCCTCGCCGCCCGCCTTCCACGCGCTGCCCGCGCCCGCGCTCGGCAGCGCCGGGCCCGTCGTGCGCGCCGCCGGGGCGCTGCGCCTGCAGGTAACACACGCACACACACACACACACACACACACACACGGCGCCTCGCCGCCCGCCTTCCACGCGCTGCCCGCGCCCGCGCTCGGCAGCGCCGGGCCCGTCGTGCGCTCCGCCGGGGCGCTGCGCCTGCAGGTAACACACGCACACACACACACACACACGGCGCCTCGCCGCCCGCCTTCCACGCGCTGCCCGCGCCCGCGCTCGGCAGCGCCGGGCCCGTCGTGCGCGCCGCCGGGGCGCTGCGCCTGCAGGTAACACACGCACACACACACACACACACGGCGCCTCGCCGCCCGCCTTCCACGCGCTGCCCGCGCCCGCGCTCGGCAGCGCCGGGCCCGTCGTGCGCGCCGCCGGGGCGCTGCGCCTGCAGGTAACACACGCACACACACACACACACACGGCGCCTCGCCGCCCGCCTTCCACGCGCTGCCCGCGCCCGCGCTCGGCAGCGCCGGGCCCGTCGTGCGCGCCGCCGGGGCGCTGCGCCTGCAGGTAACACACGCACACACACACACACACACACGGCGCCTCGCCGCCCGAGTTAAGGGTGCCAGCACCCCTAATATATCTTTTGTCAGCGAAAGCTAATTAGAAGATTCAGCATTGCGTAACTGGAACATGCGTCAATGCTGAATTGCATTATTTAATTATAAATACTAGCTCTTAAGTCATTTTAAGTTAGAATAATCTTGATTGTAAGCTAAGTGGTTACTCTGTCAGTTTAAATAAATATATTTTTTTAAACTAAAGTCCTTGTCATTATCTTAATTGGCGCTGAGGACAGGATACCCGTCGTTTTCCTGACACGTTCAGAAGCCGATCAAATATCGCGAAAGTACCGTGCCGGACTACGTACGTTTCTACGTTTCAACGGGTAGCCGAACAAATAAATTTATTAAGAAATATCAAGAGGACCTGCCGCAGAAGAAACCAGTCAACCTAGCTGTTCCAGGAAGCTGTCCATCTGCAGCCGACCGGAAGCAATCCTGAGTATTCCAGACCATCTGTAAGGTGTCGTGAAAGCTGCCGGGAGGAATGTGAGTCAATCTTTTTCATCATCCTTTCTGTTCCTTTTATACGTATCCTTACTTGTTTTAAATATATGTGTTATTAAGGATTAGAAAACGCCGTAATAACATTATTAGGTTATTTTTTTTGTGTTATTAAGGATAATAAACGCCGCAATAACGCTAGTAGTTTAAAATATTGGGTATTGTATATTAAGGATAAAAACGCCATAATATCATTCCCAATTTAGAATATCTTCGCGTATTAAGGATAACAAAACGCTATAATAACGATATTATTTTAGAATATTAGGTATTCGTATTATTAAGAATAAAACAAAACCGTAACAACATTTATTTACAACGTCAGCGAAGGTATTAAAGTCCACGTTCAATTGACCTACTTCGGTATTTTGCAATCAGTTTATTTTAGCGTGTTTAAATTTTATTTGCATTTAAAATGGAAGGCCTTACTTTAATTCCTGAGAATGTAATTAAGATGATTCCTATTTTCCGAGGGGAAGTTAGGGAACTGGCGGTGTATATTAATAAATGTGAATATGTCATAAATAAATTTAGAGGAAGTGCCGAACAAAACGAATATTTATTTCATGTATTAACTAGTAGACTCGCGGGTCCCGCAGCCGTCTTAGTCGGAGAAAGGGACAACATTTGTACTTGGGCCGAACTTAAAACATTGCTAAAGGAACATTTTGGGGACCCCAGGACAGAGAAATGCCTCCTATTAGAAATGCAAGCCTTGAAAATAAATAAGGGCGAAAGTTACTTAGATTTCTGTCACAGAGTTCAACAGTTTAGAAGCATTTTGTTAGCTAAGGTCGCAGAAACCATTGAAGATGCCACAATACGAACCGCGAAACAGGAAATCTATACTAATACTTCCTTCGATGTTTTTCTTTATAATTTACCACAATATTTAGTTAAAATGATCCGTTTAAGAAATGTCAGCACACTAGAGGGTGCATTGAAAACCGTTCTAGAAGAAGAAAATTTCAACACCGTTTATAACATGAAAAACCCTTTTAGGAGTCCAGTAAATAATAGACAAAATCAAGGTAATGTTAGACAGAATCATAATGGTTATAATTATTCGCATAATACCGAGCCTCAAGATAGAACTCTTAACAATAATTTTAACCCCCCTAGACATAACTTTAGCCAGAGGCCACAGAGTAATTTAAATTCGTTTAACGGTTCACAGCAGATTAGAAATAATAATAGACCACACAATAATTTTACTAATAATTCATCTAATATGCGTAATCAATGGCAACCAGTAACATCGCAAACGCAAAGTCAGCAACACGCAGGTTATTCACCACAGTCTTACACGGCGCAAAATCAAAACGTGCCGGCCCGTAATATGACGTCGGGTAATAATACTGATGTTACTATGAGGACAGCCAGTTCAAGACGTGTTAATTACATAGAAAATAATGACGCGGAACCAATATATCTTGAACCGAGTTACGAACCAACATATCTTGAGCCGAGTTTCGAACCAACCCCGGGTCCAAGCACCGAAGTCAGAAATTTTTTCCTGGCGGCCTCGAACAGAGGACTAGAATAGTATTAAATTATAGCCGAAAATTAAAACTTCCTCATATTGCAGTTCCTGAATTACAGGCTCTCTTTATGATTGACACAGGAAGCGAAAGGTCATTTATGAAACCGGAATTAGTTGAAAAATATTTTAGTAATTTTAAACACCAAGAAATTTTTGAAGTAGTAAGTACCCACGGCCGCAGTACACATGACACGGTAATTTATATTCAATTACCCAAAATTTTTAAAAGTGAAGAACGTCATAAGTTTTATGTGTACGACGTTGATGATAGGTATGACGGCTTAATAGGTAGCGATTTATTGGATCAGTTACCTGCAAGCGTTAATTACAAAACTCGCATGCTGGAGACGGATTCAACGCAGATACCAATGCTGTATACTCCGCCTATTAAGGAGACTTTTGAATTGCCTCCTCGCAGTGAGTGTAGAGTTAAGTTACCAGTAACGTTATTAAATGGAGATGCGATTTTAGAATTTCAACAGCTCTCGGAAGGGATAAGAATGCCCGCCGCGCTGGTAAAATGTGTGAATGGATACGCATCCACCGTCATTCAAAATTGCACATCAAAAGGCATGACTTTAGTAGTCACAGCCCCGTTTAAAGTAGAACCATATTCGAGCGAAACATTTGTTAACGTAAATTTCACCGCGGACGCAACTTCAAATGATAGGTTGTTGTCTGAAAATCTCTCCAAATTGAGATTGGATGACTTGAATGAAGAAGAAAGAAAGGCGATTAGTCAGTTATGTGAGGAATATAAAGATATATTCTATTGTGAACACATTCCGTTATCATTCACTAATCAAGTTAAACATAAGATCCGTACTACAAATGAGGATCCTGTTTTTATTAGGGCACATAGGATGCCTCCTGTTCAAGCACAAGAAATAAAAAAGCAGGTAGATAAAATGCTGAAGGACAACGTCATTCAGGAGTCACATTCTCCTTGGAGTGCTCCAGTCCATTTAGTCCCAAAGAAGATGGACATGTCAGGTCAACAAAAGTGGCGTATGGTGATCGACTATAGACGTCTTAATGACATCACAGTCGACGATAAATACCCTCTACCAAACATAAACGACTTATTCGATATGTTGGGTAAAAGCACATACTTCACGACACTAGACCTGGCCAGTGGATACCATCAAATAGAAGTCGATGATGCTGATAAACCTAAAACCGGTTTCAGCACCGGATTCGGGCACTATGAATTTAATCGTATGCCGTTTGGACTTAAGACAGCACCTGCAACCTTTCAGAGAGCAATGGACAACGTCCTAAGAGGTCTACAAGGAATACACTGTCTGGTATACCTCGACGACGTAATAATATTTTCTAAAAGTCTACAAGATCACGTCCAAAAACTTAAGGCTGTATTCGATAGATTCAGGGAAACTAATCTTAAAGTACAGCTAGATAAGTCCCATTTCCTCAGAAAGGAAGTCCTCTACCTTGGACATACCATAACGAGCGAAGGGCTAAAACCAAATGACGATAAGATAAAAGCAGTTCTTAATTATCCCATACCTAAAACCACGAGTGATATTAAAAGCTTCTTAGGTTTGATAGGTTACTATAGAAAGTTTATAAAAGATTTTGCAAAAATAACTAGACCCATGACAGCATGTCTGAAGAAAGGAAGAAAGGTAATTTTAGATGATGAGTATAAAGAAAGTTTCGAACTTTGCAAGAAAATTTTAACCAATGCACCATTATTACAGTTTCCAGATTTTAAAAAACCTTTTATCTTGACTACAGATGCGTCAAATTACGCGATAGGAGCGGTTCTATCACAAGGACCAATAGGGTCAGATAAGCCAGTTGCCTATTTTAGTAAAACTTTAAGTGACACTCAAGTAAGATATAGTACAATTGAGAAAGAACTACTTGCTGTTTTAGAAGGAGTTAAGCATTTTAGACCGTACCTATATGGCAATAAATTTTTCATTTATACAGACCATCGTCCACTCGCTTGGCTGTACTCCCTCAAGGAACCCAATAGTAAACTTACAAGATGGCGTTTAAGGTTACAGGAATATGATTTTGAGATATATTATAAAAAAGGGAACCAGAATACAAACGCAGACGCAATGTCTCGTATAAGACTAAATATGACAAACGACGACAATGAGTCAATGGTAGTTAATGTAGATGAAAAAGAAAATAAGTTACAGAAGTACGTACAGTCACTAACAGATCAAATTGCAGAGTTAAGTAGACCAGAATCAGAACCAGAAATGGAAGTGGTAGAAATCTCCGATTCAGATGACGGAGCTACAGCTCATTCCATCTCTAACAGGGAACACGAAGGTATCCCAATATTAAATGAAGCTATAGATTTAAAACCAAAACAAATATTAGTATATACATGGTTCAAAGACGACATTAGCGTTAAAGATTTATCAAACAAAAAACAAAAGATCTTGGAAGTACATATGCCAATAAATAACGTACAATTAGTAAACAAATTTTTAAAAGAGTATGTAGACCTTAAAAATAAATATTTTATCTATTTCGAATCACCAGAATTTAGAAAAACTTTCAGTAATGTCGTAACGCAACTTTATAAAAAAGGTACACAAAATTTAATCGAATGCACAGAAAGAATCATAACATTAACAGATGTAAATGACATAAAACAAATAGTCATAAAATATCACGAGGGCAAAACATGCCATAGGGGCATTAATGAAACGCTAGCAAAACTTAAAAGAGATTATTGGTGGAGTAATATGAAAGATACCATTGCAGCTATAATTAATGCGTGTGAACAATGTCGTAAGATGAAATATGAAAGGAAACCCATGAAACCGTATATCCAATTAACACAGAGTCAGGAATCACCATTTCAGGAAATATTTATAGATCTTTTATTTATCGAAAGTAGATATTATTTAACAGCTGTAGACGCGTTTAGCAAGTTAGGCCAGGCAATAAGTATACCCAATCGAAGTACGCCGGAAGTAGTAAGAGCTTTGATTAAATATTTCAGTATGTACGGCGTTCCCAAAAAGATTAGCTGCGATTCGGGTACAGAATTTAACAATGAACTTATGAAAGAACTATTAAAATTATATAAAATAGAATTGCACATAGGAACTCCGAACAATCCTAATTCAATGGCCGTAGTAGAACGATTTCATTCTACAATAATCGAAATTTACCGTTTAGCGAAGTATGATAGAAGTGACCAAGATGCAGCATCAGTCATGACGTATGCCATAATGGCTTATAATAATTCAATACACAGTGCCACGACATTTACCCCTTTCGAATTAGTTTTTGGGCACACAGAATCAGGAAATACATTCGATACGGATAGAGAGCGAAATTTAATGCAGAAATTACTTATAGATCACAGAAAAAGGTTAAAGGTATTGTACGAATACGTGAGTGAGAAATTAGTTAATGATAAAATTAAAGTCAGGGACAAGAAAGGCGGTGAAGTACCACCAGAAATTAAAGAGGGTGATACCATTTACATGAAAGATACTAGAATCCGTAAGGCTAAAGAAAAACCTAGGTACGAAAAAGCCACAGTTATAGGTAAACCGGACAAAAACATAATTCCCGTACAAGTTAGAAAAAGAAATACCCGTGTAGCACTCAAAAATGTCAAACGACCTCCACAGGTGGCGAGTGATATTACTGATGGTCCTGGTACATCAGGGATGCAGTCTCAACACCCAAAACCTCGAGCGGAATCCGGGGATAGCTCCAGTCAGGATGGGCACAGCTCTGATGAGGACTAGCTCCTGGAGCATTATTAAGACTATAGATTTAGAGTCAATAAGTTCACTATTAGAAATAAATTTAGATCAGTATAACAAGTTAAAACATATAATTGATAGTAATATAGATACAAGAAGAGAACTAATGGGTTTAGAAGTACAAATAAATTCATTTACTGAACTATCCCGAGATAGACTTTTACAGATCTTACCAACTGCAAGAACTAAAAGAGGTATTCTCAACCCGTTAGGATCCATAGTTAAGGTAATAACAGGTAATTTAGATAATAATGATGCTATTAGATTTGATGCGATAATAGAAAAGATGAAACATAAGGAAATATCAGTAGAGAATAAGGTAACATTACTCCAAAAGGCACTTGATAAACTAACAAACGTTTCGAGCGACATTAATTTTAACGTTAAACACTTGGGTTATAAAACCAAACAACTAGAGACAGTCCAAAAAGACGAGACAAAACTTTTCAATTTAATTTCCTTAATGAATAGCATGTACCAGATTCTAAATAACTTTCGCACTATTTACAATATTATACAAGAGATAGAAACAGCTATTGCTTTTAGTAAATTGTCAACCTTGCATCAATCCATAATAAACTCAACTGAATTCATTAAAGTCCTTTATGAGGTAGAAAAACATGCAACCTTAGTTTATCCCGTGTCAAAGGAAAATCTAGTTAAGATAGAACGTAGTATAGACCTTAAGTCATTTATTAGTCATAGTCGCTTAACTTTTATACTAGATATCCCATTAATTGAGAAAAACACATATATTTACTACAAAATTATACCTGTTCCAATTTACAACCCCGAAACCAAAAAGACACTTACCATTATTCCCAAATACCCCTACCTTATGATGAATAGATTGAAATTCCGACCCGTGGCAAGATACTGCGAGGAAATCGAAGAGGACAAACACATCTGCACGGACAACGATGTAGTACAACATCCAGCAGCAACATGCATAGAACAACTGATGTTACTTAAAGATAACATATCGAAATGCAACCAGCAAACCATCAAAACAGAAGACACAGTTATACAGAAGATTACATCTGACCATTGGCTTCTTTACACCAGAAAAAGAACAGTGATAACCGAAACATGCGGAGACGAGGTTTCGAAACACAATTTGGAGGGAACCTACATATTGACCCCAGCTAAATACTGTGAGACGCAGATAGAAGACATCATCATGAAAGCAGTAACTAACACTACAATTACCAACTACATTTTACCCCCTGTTGTACTGCCGGAACTGCAAGCAGAGATCCAGAAGAACGAGAACGAGGTAGATCTGCGAGGCGTGGACTTCAGCGACGTAAAAGACATTCTCAACAGCGTAAAATATAACAGTGAAAGTGATTACAGTGAGAGTTATATCATTAGTAATAGAGTCAGTGTCTGGACCATCGTTTTATATACCATTTTACTTGTAATAGTAACTATATACTTAACGTATAAACTACATTCTGTATTTTTCAGACGAAATTCTCTGAAGCCGACTTTGCCACCTTCAGATAATTTCTCTCTTAAGGAGGGAGGAGTTAAGGGTGCCAGCACCCCTAATATATCTTTTGTCAGCGAAAGCTAATTAGAAGATTCAGCATTGCGTAACTGGAACATGCGTCAATGCTGAATTGCATTATTTAATTATAAATACTAGCTCTTAAGTCATTTTAAGTTAGAATAATCTTGATTGTAAGCTAAGTGGTTACTCTGTCAGTTTAAATAAATATATTTTTTTAAACTAAAGTCCTTGTCATTATCTTAATTCCCGCCTTCCACGCGCTGCCCGCGCCCGCGCTCGTCAGCGCCGGGCCCGTCGTGCGCGCCGCCGGGGCGCTGCGCCTGCAGGTAACACACGCACACACACACACACACACACGGCGCCTCGCCGCCCGCCTTCCACGCGCTGCCCGCGCCCGCGCTCGGCAGCGCCGGGCCCGTCGTGCGCGCCGCCGGGGCGCTGCGCCTGCAGGTAACACACGCACACACACACACATACACGGCGCCTCGCCGCCCGCCTTCCACGCGCTGCCCGCGCCCGCGCTCGGCAGCGCCGGGCCCGTCGTGCGCGCCGCCGGGGCGCTGCGCCTGCAGGTAACACACGCACACACACACACACACACGGCGCCTCGCCGCCCGCCTTCCACGCGCTGCCCGCGCCCGCTCTCGGCAGCGCCGGGCCCGTCGTGCGCGTCGCCGGGGCGCTGCGCCTGCAGGTAACACACGCACACACACACACACACACGGCGCCTCGCCGCCCGCCTTCCACGCGCTGCCCGCGCCCGCGCTCGGCAGCGCCGGGCCCGTCGTGCGCGCCGCCGGGGCGCTGCGCCTGCAGGTAACACACGCACACACACACACACACACGGCGCCTCGCCGCCCGCCTTCCACGCGCGGCCCGCGCCCGCGCTCGGCAGCGCCGGGCCCGTCGTGCGCGCCGCCGGGGCGCTGCGCCTGCAGGTAACACACGCACACACACACACACACACGGCGCCTCGCCGCCCGCCTTCCACGCGCTGCCCGCGCCCGCGCTCGGCAGCGCCGGGCCCGTCGTGCGCGCCGCCGGGGCGCTGCGCCTGCAGGTAACACACGCACACACACACACACACACGGCGCCTCGCCGCCCGCCTTCCACGCGCTGCCCGCGCCCGCGCTCGGCAGCGCCGGGCCCGTCGTGCGCGCCGCCGGGGCGCTGCGCCTGCAGGTAACACACGCACACACACACACACACGGCGCCTCGCCGCCCGCCTTCCACGCGCTGCCCGCGCCCGCGCTCGGCAGCGCCGGGCCCGTCGTGCGCGCCGCCGGGGCGCTGCGCCTGCAGGTAACACACGCACACACACACACACACACGGCGCCTCGCCGCCCGCCTTCCACGCGCGGCCCGCGCCCGCGCTCGGCAGCGCCGGGCCCGTCGTGCGCGCCGCCGGGGCGCTGCGCCTGCAGGTAACACACGCACACACACACACACACGGCGCCTCGCCGCCCGCCTTCCACGCGCTGCCCGCGCCCGCGCTCGTCAGCGCCGGGCCCGTCGTGCGCGCCGCCGGGGCGCTGCGCCTGCAGGTAACACACGCACACACACACACACACACACACACACACGGCGCCTCGCCGCCCGCCTTCCACGCGCTGCCCGCGCCCGCGCTCGTCAGCGCCGGGCCCGTCGTGCGCGCCGCCGGGGCGCTGCGCCTGCAGGTAACACACGCACACACACACACACACACACACACACACACACACACGGCGCCTCGCCGCCCGCCTTCCACGCGCTGCCCGCGCCCGCGCTCGGCAGCGCCGGGCCCGTCGTGCGCGCCGCCGGGGCGCTGCGCCTGCAGGTACACGCACACGGACATTATCATGCATATTATTCTTGCCAAGGTCGCCATGTAGGGCGAGTGTTATAATGAAGGAAATCAATTTCCCTTTAGACTAAACTGAGGAGTTTTTTTTTAAATAATACGTAGGTGGCAAACGAGCATACGGCCCGCCTAATAGTAAGCGAGCACCGTAGCCTATGGACGCCTGAAACAGAAGTATTACATGCGCGTTGTCAGCCCTAACACCCCGCCCCTCTCGTTGAACTCTGATAACCTTACTCACCGACAGAAACACAACAAGCACTATAAGTAAACTAGGGTCTAGTGTTATTTGGCTGCGGGGAGGTATTTCCCCAGTTGGGCTCTACCCTAGATCTGGAATGGCATCCGCTGTGCTGTGCCCAACAACACAAAAACAAAATGACATTCACTGTGCCCATACCTCTTATAATTACTAGTTAATAATGATTAGTGCATCATTTCAACCTCAGACTATTGATGTGAAACTACCTCAACTGAAATGAATGCCTTTCATCTCTTGGTTAACAATCTACTATTACGTTACAGGTGATCAACAAAGCGTGTAATACACATTACGGCACGCTGTCCCGGTTACAACTGCTGCCCAACAATTCCGCCTCCAGCGATCCTGTCTGGGAAACATATTTAGGTATTTTGAAACTTCATATTGTTATAAATTAACCGACGAGGCACTGTAGTGCGTCAGGTATGTTCGCCGAGGCGCGAACGGACGACTTTTATGCCATTAGACGGAAAAGAGTGATTTCTACGACGATTCTACGATGATTTGAATTTGGTCGGATTACTACGACGTGTGCGCGGCACACACGCTAACAGCATGCTAAGGGCGTTAGACGAGCGCCTCGACTGCCCGCTTACTAAGTACTGGACAGAAGTAGTCATCGGTAGGTCTAAGTAGATATAGGTTACTAACATAGTGTTAAGTCTAAAATGTTACTAACAAAATATGGATCGCTTTTGGTCTGAAATAAAGAAATTTTATTTATTATTAATGAAATCAATTAAAACAACACGTCGATGTCGTTATTATTATTTTACCATCTGATTATTTGATCTTATGAATTATACAGGCTGAAATTTTACCACCAGCCATACTTTTTTTATGGGATAACTTTTATTCTGGGGCCAATGCCAAAATTGCGCAAAATACTTTGGCCGTTCCGTGGAAATCGGCGACATTACATCAGCCAGAATGAATGAAATAGCAAAATTGTTTTTCGCGATTTCGGCATCGGTCCCATAATAAAAGTTGTTCAGTACGACCTTTAAAGTCCCCACGCACCGTACGACCGGTGGTTAATATTTCACTCAGTATACATATTATGGAATTAAAGCTACAACGTTACGTCCCAGGTTCCCCGGTGACGTGCATAGCGTGCGACGCGCGCTGGGCCGCGGCGGCGTGCGCGGACGGCGCGCTGCACGCCTGGCGGCTCGCGCGGACTACTGCGCACAGAGCCCTGCCGCCCATCGGTAACTCACCCCTCACACCTCACTCGTGGCACAGAATAAATAATACTACTAGATACAGAAGATTCACTCTAACAAAACGCGTCTGTTACGATTAGGACAGATATGGCCGCTAGGTGGCGCAAGCGCCAGGCGCGGCTTATGGCTAATTGTTTTCTCGGAAACGTTCGTATTTGTCTTGCTACTTCAGTCAACCTCAATACTTTTCGTACCGACGAGACAGTAAAATCGCAAGACACGTTCGTGGGTTTTTTCTAAAATAAATATTGAAAACCTGATTCTTTCAAATCTGGACGTTCTTGGGCTCATTCTACTCAGAATCGACAGCATTATCCATCCCACCATTAAAAAAAGATGTCCCAAAATGTCAATTCCATTACGTCACGTTTTAGTATGAACATTTTTTTCACTTGTATGTGCGTGACGTAGTGGAATGTAGAGTTTTCATACAAATTTTTGGGACACATTATTTTATCATCAGAATTGAATATGTTAGTGATTCTGAGTTGAAAGAACCCAAAAACACCAGGATATGTGAGAATCAGGTTTTCGATTTTTATTTTAGAAAACGCCCTCGTACGTTTCCATGAAAAAACGATGGAAAATAACTACATCTGCACATAATGCACTACATCTGTACAGATATACAGATTTTAACTAAATAATTTCTATTTAACTTCCAGCACTAATGTCACCCGCAGCCAAACTGACACTCGCAGGTGACACCCTAGCGGCCGTCACTACATCCGCCGAGCTCGGTATCTGGGACCTCGCCAATGCGACATGTATCGTCAGGCCGCTAAGTTTTAGGAGCCTAATGCAACCCGGGGGTAAGCTATAGTTAATTTTTAGATCTAAAGTGAGAGTCAAACAAATAAAATGCCAAAACACTTCGAGCAACACGGAAGGGAGGCGGCATTCGCACTATTTCCCCTCTGCCGAGGTACAAGATTAGCGCGTCAATCTAATCTAGCGCGGGTAATAAAACTAGTTGCACTTGGATTTTTCACTAGACCGAGTCCAGACGCGCGCGTGAACACTGCTGCACAAAAATGCCTGTTTGCTCGGTTTTTCGTTATAAAAAGAGTTCGGGGACATCAAATTTACAAAAAGAAAGTGTTACATTTCACATGTAATATTTTTTTTTACATATCATAGGTTTAATTACATTCAAACACAATTATTATATTTTAGTCTCATGTAATTGTTGGATTTATCGATTTTGCTCGCTCAGTACAAATTGCGGATCGGTCGAGCGACAAATCCGACTTCTCATCTCTCAGAATACAATAACATACTTCAACGAAAATGTGTTAGTGTGCGTGTTGTGACACTTGTCACTCGTCCGTACACAAAAAGAGATCGAGGTTTGCAAGATTTGTCTTTGACGTGTGTCATTTTCTATGTATTTGTGTCGTCATTACAGATTGGATTTTGTATGTAAGTGTGTGAGAAGTGCGACTGTGTGCACCTTTCCCCCGCGAAAAATGGCAGAAAGATTTGTACGGTGAGATATCGCTTGGGCCCCTCCCTTCCGATGTGTCGGAAGCCGGTGTTGCTCGAAGGCAAAACATGAGATCAGTACCTACTTTTTATTAGAGTACATTATAATTTTTATTTTTTAGCATCTTAGGGCCACTTGCACCATTCACTAACCCGGCGTTAACCGGTTAAACCTGGAGTTACCATGGTTACCAGTACAATTTGACACTGGGTTAACGGTTTAACCGGTTAACCCCGGATTAGTGGGATATTACGCAACCCTACAACGCACTACAAATTAACCTCCTTTATCCTCCAGATACAGAGTGCATTATGCAATTATAAAAATTATAGAAAATAATTATTTTCTATAATTTTTTCAAGGAAACGTACGAACGTGTCTCACTATTTCAGTCAGTCTCGGTACAAAAAGTACTGAGGTTGACTAACGAAGTAGCATGACAAATACGAACGTTTCCGAGAAAATACGAAGGAAAACAATTATGCACTAGGTACATCTGTAATAGAGTAGATGTAACAGGCGACCTTGTCACTAAATAGCATAGAGTAATATAAGTAAAGAAAGAGTGGTAACTCCATACATCAGTCGACATCTAACGTCAAGTAGTGGAACTATCAGTACCCCTACTTGACACCACATGTCACAAGTGTAGCTACTGACAAAAAATGTGCTACTAAAACAATTTACAACTAATATTATAAGCCGGAGGGGTTGAAAATAGACTTCCAGTTAATCCGTTTACAATATTAGCTGAAAATTGTTGAGCATTAGAGTTTTCGGTCGCCGAGACATCTATTGTCAACTAGCAGTACTGATAAATTTTTACATGACGCTAGATGTCGACTACGAAATAACGCGCGTTTTGGTAAGAAAACTGATGTATGGAGTTACCACTCTTTTTTTACTTATATCTGACTAATACATTATGGTAATTACTCTATGCTGTGATATGTTCCAGAGAACGTTTAACGGGATTTCAGGATATATTGTGATTATATTGTTTACATTTCAGTGTCTGTAACGAATTGCTCTCTACTAGAGGACGGGAACCCAATGATCTCACTTAGCAACGGGAAGAGCTATATTTATTGCAAGAAATTGTATGCGTGGTGAGTTCAATTTTAGTTTTTTGAAGATTACAAAAAAAAACCCCAGGCTCCTATGTGGTAAAATGCCGGGATAACGCGAGGAAGAAGTGATAAAAAAAAACACACTTCAAAGTTTTTTTTTTACATATTTTTGTAAAATATGAGTTTGAGCCAAAATAACAAGTGTCCATTACTTTTTCATGTTCTCCAACATATAATCAAACCAGGCGGCTTAGCACGGTCGCGTTTTTATCCCTTGTCACCATGCCTGTCACGTTCTAACAAGTATGTAAGTGCGAAATGGACGCGCATAGTGATAGTCGATAAAAATGGAACCATGCTGAGCCCGCAGTAATGGGTTTGGCCGGTCGAAGTATTTAGCAGATGGCGCCACATAGCTAGCCCTGTCAGTCCCTAGAATGGTGTAAAATTTTTGTTTTTTTTTTTATAATTGAATTTTATGCCCTGGATGCCAGCCCTTTAAGCTAAATCTCATAGAAAAAGGGGCAAGCTTTGACGGCGCCATCTATGCAAACCTTTGACAGTTGCCAACCCCATTAACTAGCAATTTGCTTGAACAAAACTCTCTACAGAAGTTAGAGGGTTTTGTCACTTTTCAGTAATTTGGATGGAGGACATTTTCTCCCAATAGGGTTGAGCGTGGGCAGCTAAAAAAACCGGACAAGTGCGAGTCCGTACTTTTTAGTATTTGTTGTTATAGCGGCAACAGAAATACATGATCTGTGAAAATTTCAACTGTCTAGCTATCACGGTTCATGAGATACAGCCTGGTGACAGACAGACGGACAGTGGAGTCTTAGTAATAGGGTCCCGTTTTTACCCTTTGGTGCGGAACCCTATAAATACGTGTCTGTTATTTTAGACTACTCTATAACATTATGTAAAAATAAACCAAATCGGAGCCGGACAGTTGGGTACTTTTCCTTGTTAGACGACCTATACGCAGCTGAAGCGTTGACTTGATATGTTTTGTATACAGGGTGGTATGGACTGACGCCCGGGATCCAGTATGGAGAGCATGCGGCGGCCACGCCTCCACTAGGGCGCCGCGTTCTTCACATAACCTGTACCCTGTACAACCCAGAGCCACACAGGCCAACACCGGGTAAGTTATACAGAGTGATACGTCAGTATATATATTATACCTGTATTTCACCTGTCCCATACACATTGGACCAAGATATTGGACAGATGGATGGATGAATAGGGTGATACCACCCTAAGGTACATTATTTTTGTTATGTTACTAAAAAATAATGATTACACGCCTCAACAATACCCGGTCGAGAGTTCGAGACCAATTAAAGCAAAGATGTCTGCTAGCGAAACAGGGAATATTAGGCAAAGCTCTGCGTAAGTGGCACCTTTGTGGCACATACAGTAAACAAACCACATTGACACACGTCAATCGCATGGCCTACCGCGAAAAAAGAAAATCAAAATTTCGTTATCTAATCTCTCTATCACTCTTGCATATTCGAGCGATAAAGAGGCAGATAACGAAATTTCGATTTTCGCGTTTCGCGGTAGGCCCTCTGTAAACAAACCGGTGGTTTACAATAGATGCTAGTGCTGCACTCTGGCGGCAGAACATTGCAGTAATACCCCCTATTACACATACACACCTCACTTTACCACCTCACTGTTAATTTTACTTGACGCGGCCATTTTTTAAATTTTTCTTTCAATTCAAGTAAATGTAATCTTTCTGATAGGTGTCCTTTCTTACCACATCATCATCATCATCATTATCGTATCAGCCCTTTATCGCCCACTGCTCAGCATAGGCCTCTCTTCTAATAAGCCACTTGTCCCAGTGCTGAGCTAATGTTATCCAGAAGTGACCCGCAATTTTCCGGATGTGTTCCACCCAACGAGCCAACGGACGCCAGGCTCTTTTTTCAGCCGAAAGCGGCCACCATTCCTTTAACATTTTAGTCCACCTGCCATCACTCTCCGTAGCAACATGTCCCGCCCAACTGCATTTTAGTTTGGTAATGATGTAACTTACCCTAGTACCACATAGGTAAATAAATAATAATAATAATAATAAAGGTGTACAATCTCAGGAATTATTTCCTTAACAACGAGTGTGGGATGCATCGTGATGTGGTGGCAGTAGACAGGAACCTCACGCCGCTCTCCTTGGCAAACGAGAACTGGCGCAAACCTGTGGTACTAAGTACTGCGGATCGCAGGGCGGCATGGGAGAGTAAGGTGCTACACGGGCGGTTCTACAAGGCCCTCACGGGACCCGATGTGGACCTGCTCGCGTCGGTGAACTGGTTACGATTCGGGGACCTCTTCGGAGAAACCGAGGGTTTTGCCTGTGCAATTGCGGACGAAGTGATGATGACGAACAACTATCGGAAATATATCCTGAAGGACGGTACGGCCGACATTTGTCGGGCATGCCGCCGTCCCGGAGAGTCACTCAGGCATATCATTTCCGGTTGTTCTCATCTTGCTAACGGCGAGTACTTGCACAGACATAATCTCGTAGCCAGAATTATTCACCAGCAACTTGCTCTTCTATATGGCCTTGTGGACCGCGAAGTACCGTACTACAAGTACTTACCTGCGCCTGTTCTCGAGAATGGTCGTGCCACGCTCTATTGGGATCGATCTATCATCACAGACAGGACTATTGTAGCCAATAAGCCTGACATTGTGATAATAGATCGATCGCAACGTCGGGCCGTGCTCGTTGACATCACCATCCCCCATGATGAGAATCTCGTGAAGGCCGAGAAGGACAAGTCCAGTAAGTACCTAGACTTGGCTCACGAGATAACCGCCATGTGGGATGTTGATTCGACGATCATTGTCCCGATAGTCGTTTCAGTGAACGGTCTAATAGCGAAGAGTCTCGACCAACATCTTGAGAGACTCTCGCTAGGTGGTTGGATCAAGGGTCAGATGCAGAAGGCGGTGATCTTGGACTCGGCGCGGATAGTCCGCCGGTTCCTCTCTCTGCAGCCCTGACCACCGGTAGCTTGGGCCTTGCCCCGCTGCTGGCGGCACCCTAGGTTAGGTTTTTTATAATGTGTTTATATGTATTTTTTATCGTTTTGTAAGTGTTTTTATATTTTACTTTTATATTCATATTATAAAAACCCTAACTTAAGACGAAAAATAAATAAAGAGAATAATAATAATAAATAAATGTTGGCACATTACATGATTATGTCGAAAATTTAAAGGGCCATATGTAGGGTAGACCGAGGCGAATCGGATCACTGGGGAAATCGGATCAAAATAAGCATTTCTGTAAAATTTGAAAGATCACGGTTAGTTACAGCGTCCCGCTTTGCTCTGTTCCTAACGCATGTCGCCACAGTTACTGTCATTGTAAAAGACTCATGCGTCGGTCACGGTGACACTTCCCGATGAGCCGCTCGTACAGGTGTATTGTGATTTTACCGCCGATGTAAAAAATGTGCAAATACACTCCGTGATAAAAGTAAACGCAAAAGGCTAAAGGTTTGTAATTGTTGTTACTTATTGTTAATGGCGCATAGTGTTTCCTGATTTGATTTTGTTTTTATTGTATTTAAAGGTATATTTCCGTTACACGAAAATAATTCAAACATATGATATGGGGTTATTCGGATCATCTGATTGGGGACGATTCGGATCACATTAGAAAACAAGGCTTTTGGACGTTTTTTTGGCTTATTTTATGTTCGCATGTTTTAGATGGTGCGTACGTATAAAAAGAAGAGGTATCAGGGGGAATGGTCGGGAGAAAATATGACTACAGCTGCTAATAAGGTTTTAACGAGACCGCTGTCCCTACGTAGAGTCTTTTGTTACCAACAACTAATTTTCTCATATGGGGTGAATCGGATATGTGTCATTTTTCATGTTTTGGTTTGCAAAAGTTTACAGTTTTTGTTTATTTTCATTTAAGTTATTCGATTTTGTTGGTAAATGGCCATTAGCATGTTTTGGATTTATTGTAAATATATATAGTGGTATATAGGAGTGATATTATGTTGCACTTTCTGTAGGTGGCGTGATAAAAAATTTAACTGGAAAGGAGGAATAAAAATAATAGTCAAATGCAACATTAAAGATACCAATGATAGTTGATCTCAATTATTTGACCTTTGTGATTCTTAATCATATGATTAACATTGTTAACCATTATTAATTAAGATTTTATGACAGAGTTTTTTTGATCCGTTTTACCCCTTAAAATGGGGCGAATCGGATTTTTTACCAGGTTTTGTATTTTATTTTTCATAAATCATATTTAAGTTTTATTTTGTGTCTGAACCTTGGATTCCGTTCATTAATAAACAATTTATCCAACTGAATATTAATAAAAACATTAAAAAAAATATTTATTGACCGTCAAACAAAAAATGATCCGATTCGCCTCGGTCTACCCTACTGTAAAGCGTTGTACGAAACATGTGCGATTAGATAATATGCAACCCGTGTCGATTTCAAACGCTCCTTTCGGTCGTGTTTTAATTTATCGCGACTTGTTGCGTTTTTCCTGTTTTTCGCACTTGTACCGTAATGTACTATAATGTATATAATGTTACAGCGGCTACAGTTCGGACGCGGCCCGAAGTTGGCTCGAAGCTCAAGTGGCTTCGTGCTTCCATCTTAGACTAGCGAAGGACTACCGACATTGGATCACGGCGTTGTTCGGCCACCTCGTCAACCACGGTAATTATTGCTATATTTACAAGTATGAAGTTAAGCGACACACATGTAGTCGATTTTGTTCCTAAATAGTATCGATCGTAATACTTACCTTTATATATACTTCCAGGTAATGAAGACCAGCTGAGAACGATATTAGACGAGATGCTGGGGCCCAGTCATTGTACCAGCACACCTAAGAAGTGGCAGGCCACAGTTCTGGTAAGATTCACCAGTTATTCTCTGAAATACTATTATTTGTTATTGAAAATTTGCTTAAAATTACCTCTGAAGTTCTTACGTCTGTTTTTCTCTGTGGCACAGTGGACGTACTCGTACTTTTAAATATCTCATGTCCGAGGGTAGTGAAGTTTTTAAATACCGTAGTGCTGCATAAAATATGTGCAGATCCAGTGCATAATTGTTTTCCGTATTTTCTCGGAAACGCTCGTATTTGCCATGCTACTTACGTCAGTACTTTTTGTATCGAGACTGACTGAAATGGCAAGACACGTTCGTACGTTTCCGTGAAAATACGATGGAAAATAATTATGCACTACGTCTGTATTGGGTTTTATAATGGCTCCGGGTTCGAGAAAGTACATTGTAACACCCACCTTTAATTTCAGGGTATAAAGAAACACGACATTTTAGACGACATGTTATCCTTATTAGTACGTCAGCTGCGCTGGCAGCGCCTCTACAGCGAGTACATCGACCAACTACGGGACATACGCGAAGCACGCGAGAGACCCATGCTCAATGGACACTGAAACCGGTATATGAAACGGACATTGCAACACGCATATTCTTTCAATACCGGAGTGAATAAAGAATTAAAGATGGCGGAGGGATTAGGGATAAACACCGAGAATGAAATTTACCTAGTAATTTCTTAAAAACTACCACATAGTGCGATAGAAAATAATAGTAAATTTTGCATAATACAATTAGTATAGGTCGTTTTTAAGAAGTTATTAATTCGCAACGGCGGTGTGAAACAGACTACCGAATCTTCATTTTGGAAATAGAAAATTTCTATGCCCATACAAAAATGTTTTAAGTTTCTGAATTTTTTTCACGTGGATGTTTGCAATTATGAAAACTTTCTGACTGCTTTCTTTCTGCACAACAATATACAGGAGTATCCAGGGGTAACAGGAGTATATCATTTATCTATACTATTATTTGGATAAACCCTGTATTTTCTGGATGTAGCTAATTTTTTTGTGATTTTCAGTGTGGTGTACTCATTGGCTGTTTATATAAATCCTAAATTCCTATTGATATTAAGTGTAAAGTGTTCATATCAGTCTTATGAAGTAGGTTTTGAATGAGATGAATGCCTTGCGGGTGTGCTATAGTATTTAACTATTTATAGTAGGTATATAATGAAATAATCAGTTCATTTTAAATTATATAGCCGGTCAAACAACTTTGTCAGTAGAAAAAGGCGCGAAATTCAATTCTTCTATGAGATACCCTTCGCACCTACATTTTTTCAATTTGCCGCTTTTTTCTACTGACGGAAATGGCTTGACAGACTGTAGTTGATAAATACTGTATCGGTTGATATTATAATATAACACCTTTTTTGCCTAAGTAATCATTTAAAAAAAGTCACAAGATTATACATATTATACGACTAAATTGTTTCTTCGAGCAAAGATAAATAAATCTTAGAGAAGAGAGCATGTTAAATGTATATCTTTGGAAGCCACGCAAAGGAAAATATTAAAGGTATTATATTATTGAACCGATACTAGGTATGTGATAAAAAAACACTGCCAAGTAATTAATAAAAATATTCAGTTTTACTGAAATGAAATGTAATCTCTATTTGTGGCGATTTTAGATAATACGTTTAAGTATAAGCAAAAAGAATAGATAGTATAGAGGGGTCCTGTCATTGTAAATTTTGTAGTCACTGTAAATTTACTGCCATCTATCAACACACGACTAAAACTCAAAATGAAAACGTATAAAGTTATCAAAAAATGTATATATATGGATAAATGATTTTATAATTTTTATATCATTTTGATCCATGTTCATTCACTGATATCTATGTGTTAAAATTGTTAAATATGAAACGGTGTCGTCACGCCATCTAGCCGAGGATAGGCTAAAGGTGTGTGCGCCATCTATTCGAGAATGACTTTTACTTGAATTCCGAGGCACGTTTTTTCCTTAGACTTTATTCGTCTTATACGAAGTTACATATGTCTTTGGTATAAGCATTGAACTATTATTACTAACGTATAAAACGGGCACAGAAAACCAGTAGTTTGCGCCACGAGTTGCTGCCGTTTTGGCATCGAACCATAGAAGCGGAGCGTGAATCTCGCGACCTAAACGAGTAAGCGCCATGAATTTTACGGCGCTTACGACGTTTTGCTCGCGTGGTACTGGTTGTGATAGCGACGATTTCATTGTTTGGTATGGCTCCTCTATAGCAGCGGTCGGCAACCAGCGGCCCGCGGGCCCGCGAACCTCTCACTTGCGGCCCGCGAGCCTCCCTGGCTATTTTGTATGTAATATTGACAAATGACAATGTCTGATAAAGTCATAAATATTAACAAAGTGCGGCCCGCGTCCACTTCGTTAACTGCTATGTGGCCCTTGGCTGCTAAAAGGTTGCCGACCGCTGCTCTATAGTAATAATAACTCAGTGAGTATAATGTCAACGAGGTGGATTTGCATGCATGAAAAAAACTCGTATCTTGTTCTGTCAATAAAAATAGAAATGTGGTATGCATACAGAGAGTTACAGCGTTTTAACTTTGAGTAGCAGTGCGAGATACGAGATTTTTTCAAAGTAACGACGATTCGCATCTTTGTAACCCCTTAAGAACAAAGTGGAATGTTATGTCTGAGAAACTATCCTATAGCCGCCCCGAGGCCTTTAAAAAGGCCCATTCCATTGTATTTTGAATCTTAATTTTGACAAATCAAAATTTCATTTGTCTTGGCAAGTTTTGACTTGTGGGCGGCTAGAAGCATTAAAAATTAGAGGCAATGGGGTTGACCGGTCGAAGTATTTAGCAGATGGCGCCAGCATAGCTTGCCCTGTCAATCTCTAGAATTCTCTGTCAATTTCTTTTGTTTTTTTTTAATGGAATTTTTTTGCCCTGGATGCCAGCCACAGGGTTGGGCAGTATTTCAATTACATGTATTTGAAATACATTTTAGTATGTTGTATTTGTATTTCAAATACTGCACTCACATGTATTTTGTATTTCAAATACTTCTAGCTTCAAAATACATTTCTACAAAATACATTAAGCCAAATGTCATAGAAAAAGGGACAAGCTATGATGGCGCCATCTATGCAAACCTTTGGTAGTTGTCAACCCCATTGAAAAAATCGTAAATTGTTCCTGGTACGAATAATTAATACAAATGATTTTATAATGTACATACATTATAAAATCATTTGTATTAATTATTCGTACCAGGAACAATTTACGAAACACATGTTTTATTTGATAAATTATTTTAACCCTTACCCTCTGAATCTTGCGGTTACGTATTAGGTTACCTAATTTAGGTACTCAGAGATTCATTTTTTATATTTAAAGAATAAATCTAAAAATCTACGCTTCGTTGCTTTTTATATCGGGTTCAAGTCCTGCCGGAAGCGTAGAATTTTCCATTTTTTCCTTTACTATAAAATTTTGAATATCGCTCGCAGACGTATCTGCATGTTTAAAAAATTGATTCAAAGACTCGCCTGGCTAATCGTAATCGCTTCAATTATTATAAAATTTATAAACCTCTTTCAAACCAATAAAGTCCTATAATGTCTTGAACAAGTATGTTAAAGAACAGTCGTAGTCGTTTAACCTTTCATTTGTTAAAAATTGTGGGTTTCAAACCCCATTCAGTTGTGCTGTAGAGCAAAAATCGAAAATGTTCTCGAAAATTCGGTCAGGACCTCTTTAATTATCACATTATCACACAGACAAAATGTTAACTATAAGCTATAAGCAAAGAATAAGGAATATTACGCAAGACTGGGTAGCGGGCGACACTAGGCGTTTCGCGGTAGGCCTCTGTAAACAAACCGCCGTGATGCATCAATGTCATAGTGAAAACTTGTCACAAAACTGTTTAAACCTTTTCACCACACCAGCTCGGAAAGGCTTACTTTGCACTTTAAAAACTGATAGCATAGTTGCATTTTATTCACATGGTGAGACAAAGTAATCAAATGCAAATTTTGAGTTGGTTTCTTATGTTTGCTGGTAGAAATAACTTCTAAATGATGATTTCGGATGATAAATTTTTAATTACATTCATTTGGATTTGATTTTGTTTGATATTTTACATTTAATATTTGCTTCAGGTTGGTGTGGTGAAAAAACCTTTACCAGGCTAAGGTATATATGGATGGTGTTTAGCAAAAATGAGTCATCCCACATCCATTTTGCAATAAACTTTAAGCGTCAATGTTTTGAGTTGACATCTTATTGAAAAATTTATGTGGGTTGACACATTATTGCTTAACACCATCCATATATTTCCCACATACGGCACTTCAAACATGTTCTATTTTCGATGAGTATAAGACTGACATTTGATTGTCATTTTTGAAATGTCAGCCTGGTAAAGGGTTAAGGCATAGTATGTATAAGTTACTCTGTGGTTTACAATATGAGCTAGTGATGCACTCTGACGACAGAACATTGTAGTAATACCCCCTATTCGAGCTAACAGTTTTTCAAACACGAGTACTTACCTACGGACCCTACGGTACTTCTACCACATGTGGTCGCTAAATCGCCTATGCATTAATAAGGGTTAAGGAGAAGGTACAAACAAAACAACCATAATTTTTATATCACAATAATTTATTTTTACAAATTAGTTATGGATCACAACAGCTCTTACAATACGCGACGACACGACAGTGCCGACACGTCGAGAGCGTTCGCAAGTCGCTTCACGGCTCAAACTCAACAGCCCACAATCGGGTAAAATTTCAATATCGTACAACCACGAACAACATTAAGGAATTTGCGACTAATTTTGGTCCCACACAGGGTCAACGCGGTATCCTACATACCTACGTATACAATACCTCTGTTAAAATCATCTAAACACTTAGACACTACAATATAATGTCACTATGTGATCGACACATTAACAATTTTAATATCTAAGTAAGTAAACGCTGAGCGGCTTGGGGCCTTGGACACACGCGATGTATAGTTTAATAAAAAACGCGCGAGTTTAATAAAACTTCTACTTTTACAGTGTGCACAAGGCCGTACGTAAGAGGGCAGTATTTACAAAGGCCAGCCCAGCCCAGGGTTAAACTTAAGAACACATATGCAAGCCCCCGTCCGATGTTGCGTATAATTATGCATTTTGTACCATCACTGTAGGAGCGCGATCGCACGAACTAGCCCTTACCTCCGAAAGGCCACATCGGCTGCGTGCGCATAGACGCACACGCACACGTCGCATAAGGAACTGTATATGGGCATTTTGACTTAAAACTGTACCATTCACTTTTTTTCGAAACTCTATCAACTTTTGGGTTATGTCTACTCAGAATCACAAGGACTATCGATATAAAAAGAAAAAAATGTGTCCCACAAAAAAATACAGTTTGTAACGCATTTTCACATACATTTTGTATGGACCGTTACAAAACTGACACCCAAAATTTGTATGAAAAGCAGGGGACACTTTTTTTCTTTGTCTCATAAGTATCATTCAATAGTAGTCGTGATTCTGAGTCTAAATAAAAATAAAAAATAATAAATAAATATTAGGGGACATCTTACACAGATCAAACCTAGCCCCAAACTAAGCAAAGCTTGTACTATGGGTACTAGGCGACGATATACATACTTGTATAGATAAATACATACTTATATACATAGAAAACAACCATGACTCAGGAACAAATATTAGTGTTCATCACACAAATAAATGCCCTTACTGGGATTCGAACCCAGGACCATCGGCTTAGCAGACAGGGTCACTATCCACTAGACCAGACCGGTCGTCAACCGGAATAACCCGAAAGTTGATGGTTTTCGAAAAAAATAAATGGTACCATTTTTTTCTGAATACCCCCATATTACAACGCGCACGTGCACGTCTAGGCACACACACCCGGTGTGCACAGGCCTTAAAAGAGTAAGTGTAAACTAGCTTAATAAAACAAAATAGATATTTCATTTCCTTAAACATTAAAAAAAGGTATACCGGGGCTGTCACCTCAGCGACAATCCTAAGCAACCGTTTAAGAGCTCGAATTGTACACGAACCTATAACTACAAATATATTTGTACTTCAAGTTTATGTAGTTTCGATCAGAAAATAAAATGTTAATTCTTTGTTCGGTGTAAGTGTAATCGGGCCCCTACCACATTAAAAATATACAACTTGTGAGACTAACTTAACTATAACTACGTATTTACATCACTGCGCGTGTTTCACTTCCCGAAGTAGTGAAGTCAAAAGGTCAGAGTGGAATAGAAAAGTAAGGCATTTTTATGAGTTTTACGACTCGTCATTAACACACTAAAACAAAATGGTAAGTCCGACATACGCGTTGATAATCTATATTTTAACACGCTTAAAGTTCAGCAAATGGCAAATGGCAAATTATCTTCATTTACGGACTAGTGTGTTAATAGTTGTAGACGCTTTCAAAACTCTAAACAGCCCACTTCCCTAGCATCTATGACCGAAGCTTACACCAGTTACACCACGCTAGTGCATTCGTTATCCTTTTCTAATGTACAACGAGAGAAAGAGCCGAGTAGGCTAGCGTGTCATAATCGCAACCTGCATTAATATAAACATGCATAATGGGGTTAAAAACTAGCTCATAAGAGAGGTATTCTCTTTCATTTAGTTCCGAACCACAGACATAAAGTATCTACCAACGAATTGATATTGAAAAATTACCCATGAAAGAAAACCACCGTAAAAAACAACCGAATGTCCGAATTAACGCCAAGAATGAATCGTAAGTATTTGTTCCCTTATGGGAACTTACTTATGGGGGCTTATGCCCAAGAACGCTTATAGTTGTTAAACCGTACACTGTTAATGTAACCTTCATGCTTTCAAATAAGGTTTATATTTGCACGCATTCGCTCGTGATGTTGGCGTGCGAGTGACATTTTTGTGTATGAGTTTCGAAGATCGAAAGAAAAAAATCTGAAGCAAAAGTCTGTGGTCTGAACTTAAAAGCTTCCTTTAAAATGAGCAATTCTGTTTTAAACCCCATAGCCACGGCATATCTGCCGTACTTTAAAATGGCCTCTTTACACTTAGGCCTTTGTTGGCCAGCACTTAATACCTAAGTACGCTTTCATAATACAGGTGATAAAGAAAATGGCGACTGCCCGGCGCATGCTATACGTTAGAACTTCGTCGCCTTAACTAATTGGACAATATTTTTAGCGGGACATGGTTTAGTTAAAACGACAAGGTAATCGAGTAGCGACCTTTACAAACGTTGTCAGAAACTCTCCCAGTTAACATCTTATGTAACTGTTCATAATTAGGCATTAAAACACTCGTGTGATTTATGAAACTCACTTCGCTCGTTTCTTAAACCCACACCGTATTATAATGCCTGTCATTATGCAGCAGTCGCATAATGTACTATTAAGACCTTAACTGGCAAGTTTTGTTACAGCAGTGAACGAAAGTGATAAACACAATGCGAATACAAATAAAGTATGTACAGTATTTTACATAACGTTATCTAGTTCTCATAATACTATAAAAGCTATCTCAAATTCATAATCAAGATTCATAAGTTAGGTACTCCTGAATTACGCAGTTAAATACATACAAGTATAATGCGTGAATTCATTAATAGCAGAACGATCCCTAGAATTTAGTGTATTTCTTAGTTATAGAAAACTACATAACAGATTGAGGTTCAATATTATCGAAATATTATACAAATACAAGATTAAATTACGCTTTACCTCCGTATAATTTTACGTAATTCTCTACAAAAGATATACATATTTATATTTTGAGGCCACTGGGAACTGATAGACTATTCAAAAACATTTAACAAATTTGAAATTATTTTATGTTGAAATATTATCCTTGTCTGTTAATTTTCAATAAGCAGGTGTTGATCAGATAAATCAAAAGTAATTAAATTACAAAAGCATGTTACATTTTATGAATGATGGGTGAATACTTTTACAAATTTTGAAGTCACGAATACTTAAGAACAATTTATTTTATTATCATCCTACTTTCGTTCACTCATTTTTACTTGTAAGTAGTAATTATATCATTTCACATTGGTACTGAAACATCAGTAGTTTTCTCATAATTCAAAGACTAAATTACTAAAACATATCACTTTCTTCACCGGGCAGTTTTTAAGTTTCTTTCCCTTTTCTCAGAATTCACAAATGCCGAGTTAATGACCGAAATCGTTTTTATTACCAGCAACTAATATATTTTATTAACTCATACGCTTGTATTTGATCTTTTTACCGGTCAAAAACTTCAAGTACCTACTATAAATCCTGAAAAAAGAGAAAATACATACAAGTTGAATACATTCAGTAACTACAGCGCCCTCTAGTTTGCTTGTGCTAGAAGCATTCGCGCTAGCAGACGAGGGCGCAGATTCGCGTAAAGGTAGACTTCTAAACAAAGCGGTCCTGTATATGTTTAGTATATTTCTAATCTCTAGCAGGCTACCAGTTTGTCAATAAAATTTAAATCAATAGTTTTAGACAATTGGTTTTAAAATCGCAGAAAACATAACAAATGGAACTCTATTTAAATTCAAAACGATTTACATTTCATTGAAGTTAATTTAATGGTCACAGAGTCGGACCTAGTAAGATCTGCACGGCATTTGCAATGACGAAGTTTGACAATGTCATTATTAATGTCAAATTTTTATGAAAAGACGTTAATAATGACACCCTCCTCAATTTAATACTATTCAAATCCGTGCAAAGTTAGTCTAGACAAATTTTACAGTTAATTAAATAGTACATATTAGTATTATAATATTAGATAAGGACCACGGGCCGGTAGAACGTTTTCGATGTGGCAATACGGAGCAATAAATAAATAAATAATAAATAAATAAATATTATAGGACATTTTTTACTCAAATTGACTAAGCCCCACGGTAACCTCAAGAAAGCTTGTGTTGTGGGTACTCAGACAACGATATATATAATATATAAATACTTAAATACATAGAAAACAACCATGACTCAGGAACAAATATCTGTATCATCACACAAATAAATGCCCTTACCAGGATTCGAACCCGGAACCATCGGCTTCATAGGCAGGGTCACTACCCACTAGGCAAGACCGGTCTTCGCAATAAATTGCATGAAACCACGATGCACGAAAACGTTACGTCATTCTGTTTAAAAGTCCACCTTTAACTACAGCGCCCTCTAGTCGGCCAGCGCAGACAACAGGCGCCAGCGGTGAGCAGTCGCTAGCAAATGAGCGCGCGGTCCTGCGTGGAGCGCGCCGGCGGCAGGCGCAGGCGCAGGCACGGCGCGGGGCAGGGCGACGGCGCGCAGCACGCGCCGCACTCGCACGAGCGCGCTGCCGGCTTCTCGTAGTCCGGCTGGAACTTCTTGCATAGGGCTAGCACGGATGGGGGGGATGGCAGCGATTTGCGGGATACCTGGGGATGAAAAGAGATGGTTTACTTTGCGGAGGTGTAAGAGTCCAGGGATTGGCGAGAAACGGAAGATGATAATGAGGAGTTGCTTGAAAGATTAATTCTAAGTTTAATTGTCTTACGGAAGTGGGAGAGTGCTAGTTGTTTTTCCATAAGAATGTAAATCCGATGGACACCTCCTGTGTGATCTGGTGAAATCAGCTCAATGGAACCATTATATTGCATTGTCACCCAATTTACATAAATGAAAGAAAGAAGCGCTGGTGGCCTAGCGGTAAGAGCGTGCGACTTTCAATCCGGAGGTCGCGGGTTCGAACCCCGGCTCGTACCAATGAGTTTTTCGGAACTTATGAACGAAATGTCATTTGATATTTGCCAGTCGCTTTTCGGTGAAGGAATACATCGTGAGGAAACCGGACTAATCCCAATAAGGCCTAGTTTCCCCTCTGGGTTGGAAGGTCAGATGGCAGTCGCTTTCGTAAAAGCTAGTGCCTACGTCAAATCATGGGATTAGTTGTCAAGCGGAACCCAGGCTCCCATGAGCCGTGGCAAAATGCCGGGATAACGCGAGGAAGAAGAAGAAGACCCAATTTACATAAATATGTATGTATGTGAAGTTTCAGCTCAATGGGATAGTGTGAAATGGCCCTAATTTACCTTGCAAGATTCAACCCGAACATAAAAACATGATGAGAAAAATAAAAGCTTATAAAAAAATCCTCAATTTACCTATAGAAGTACATGAGAATACAGCTTGGATTTATAAGATTTACTTAAAATAAAAAGACGAATCAACATTTTGCAAAAAAGATGAATACCACAAATATGCTGATGAATGACGCTGTATGAATAGAGTAAAGATGAATGTATGAACATTCCATTTTTTATTATGCAAATTGACATGTAAATTTTTTAGTTAATTCTATATTATCCTTAGTTAATTAAGTGAATTGTATATACAAATGACAATGTATGACCATTACTGAATAAATGATATGATATGATATGATGAGACTGGAGAAGACTCTCAAAAAACCGCGAGGAGTGGCGTCGCCTAAAGGGAGGCCTATGTCAAAGACAGCCTGACAAAGAATAATTGGCCAAGCACGAAGTCAAGACTACGGTGTTCAGAGCACCGTACGACACATCCCTAGGTGGTTTTAAGTTTGGATACTTATACTAATTTATCCCATAAGTACATTTTATTCACTATTAGGAAATAAGAAGGTAATGTCTGGGAGCTCTGGGACCTTGGAGTTTGGACTTTTATTAAACGCCTCTGGGCTAGTATAGGTAATGTAGAAGTTATAAAGCTTCTACCTTAGATATATTTTTTAGAGATTAAAGATTTTATTTACCACCTTGTCGCGTTGATTGTACATCCATAGCAAATTACAGCTTTCTAACACTAACAATCAACCTCATCTTGGAGGTGAAAAGAGGAAAAATCGTAAGTCCCATTTCGGCCAACCGAAATCAAGAACGTTTATATAATATAGGCCTACCGTTTATCTAAAACGTTTGGTGAAAGCACATTTCTAGTAAAAACAAATTATTATGAATTTCTCTGTAATTTGTACAAACCATTTCGTAAACTGACATTCCGCTAAACTGTTGTTTTTACATCTTACTAGCATCCATAACATATTGAAGTATATTCTTCCACTTTTCTGAACATTTTCATTATTATTGATTCTTTTTTGTGAGAATGGCTTTTTCTGCCAGGGCACTTTGCCAATTATTGATTCTTTCAAACACCAAAATAGTTGACAATTTAATATACGTCAGAGTTGACAGGCAACTTCGAGCATGAAAAACTAAATCCGTCAAAAATACTGGGTATACATACGACCTCATGATAATCTTTGATATAGTCGATATTGTTGTATTTTAAACTTGTAGACTGGGCAGGCACGACTCAAAAAGGAATAATATTACAATTAAGTCTGTGATTCGGCATTTCTCGGTTTTTGACGTTTAGGCTTGTTTCTGAAGCCCCCTCCAGACTATGCGCGTGAATCGCGGGCGAAGCCGCGAACGTGAGTGTGGAGTCGATTTCGCTGTCTACGAAAATCGACGCCACACTCGCGTTCGCGGCTTCGCGCCGCAATTCGCGCACGAGTGTGGAGGGGGCTTTACACAAAATGTAATTAACGTAAAGTATTAATCAATTTGCTCATGTTTCATATAAGTCACAGAAATAACCCATATAACCATTCCAGTCGCAGAATCACAAAGTGGTAACTAAATGTCAGATGTGTCGTAACAGAGTCCACACAATGTGTCTAGAATTGTTTCGAAACAAAGTGTCGTCGCCGTGTCTACACTTTTCCGTAACAAGGTGTCGACACATTTGTGTGCACTTTGCGTGCGGTTTGCGACTAAATCTGACAGCAAATTTGTGACAGCAAATGTCAATATAAAATACCTCTTGAAAACCAAGGTTTGTCAAACTACTATTAGTGTCTCGTGTGCTCGTAATTCTAGTAAGTCATCATGGGCAATGCAAATGATAATAATCGACCGAAACCATATAAACACCCAACACCCGTCAACCTTTTACAGAAAAGTTTTTAAAGAAATTCAATAAGCTACTTAGGTCAGGCAACGAATGCTCCAAAAGTTGTAGAGGGAAATGCTCGGAACACAATTTTTGACTCCGTAACTCGGTTTGACAAGTTAGGAGGTGAACATATCAAAAGTCCCCGGCCGTAGCCCTTGAGCGGGGGGGGAGAGAGGGGGCTTTGAAGGTCCCATTTTCCCGTTTTTCGATTATATCTCGGAAACTATGCATCTCAGCGACATGGCCACTTATACAAAATGAAAGTTTATTTAATTTGTTACAAGTTTATTCAGTCAATTTTTTCGATATGTTGAATAGTTTTTGAGATATCCGCTCTTGAAAGTTTATTTAGGGCTCTCAATTTTATCTTGATATATCTATATCAGTGAAGGTGCTAGGCCGTGTTTGGTATCGTTTTCGTATAAATCTGGGGTGCTGAATCCATTTAAGATATCACATTGACACCATTTCACAAAATAAAAATAAATCTTTTTAGGGTTCCGTACCTCAAAAGGAAAAAACGGAACCCTTATAGGATCACTCGTGCGTCTGTATGTATGTCCGTCTGAATACACAAAATAGTTCTTTACATATAGATGACAGGAAAACCTATTAGAAATGTGCAGTCAAGCGCGAGTCGGACTTAATGTACGGAACCCTTAATACGCGAGTCCGACTCGCACTTGGCCGGTTTTTTTGAAACTCTTCTTGATAGAGCTGGGTCGTTTCGAGTTTTCCGTGAAACGAAACGTAACAGTTTTTTTTAACCACGTAACTGTTTTTAAAAACAGTTTCTAAAATAACTGGATTCCGTGTGTGTGTCGAACGAAACGAAACGAAATCGCATATTTGAAGTAATAAAACGTAAAATACGCAATTCACATTTCAAAAAAACCTAATTTGCATCGTCTCACTAATGTCTAATATAACTTGACCCCTAACTTCAGTACTTTATAAAGATAAATCGATAGGTCACACATAAAATGGCCTCTCAATTCATGATGCTAGCGAGTGTTCGTTAAGCGTCGTGAATAATTTTTAATGTTGTTCAATTGACGCTACTTTCGCTACTTGCTTTAAATTTACGCATTAAAAGATTCCTTAATTTAAACCCTAATGCTTAGAAAATAAAGCACTTATTTGTCTAACGAACATTAAAGTTTTTGAATATAATGGCCTGGTAAAAAGCGTGCCTAGCGTCTACCTGAACAAAGCTCAATCCGTTTCGTTTCGTTTTTATCTCTATCTCGCTCTTTCGTTAGCCAATAACCTATATCTGTCCCTGCTCATCGGAAAACGAATAAAACAGTTTTAGAGCTGCGTTTTGCTTTGCGATAGTTGCGTCCGTTATGCGCGACTATGTTATCGTATGTCGCCGCCTCTTTGTCATCGTTTTTATAAAAACAGTTTGTCGTTCCTGCCACAAACTGTTATTTCGTTACAGCACAAGAAAGTGTTTTTAAAAACACTTACGGAAAAAAACGCTCAGCTCTACTTCTTGACGCTTAACCGCTGAACCGATTTCGTTGAAATTTGGTATAGAAATAGTTTGCGTCCCGGAACAGGACATAGGATAGATCTTATAACCAAAATCATCTTTTGAAGGTGTGAAAAGTGGCGTGGAAATTTGTACGGGAAATCAATAACCGCTGAACCGATTTATATGAAATTTGGGATGGTCTACATCTTTGATTTAGTTAAAAATGATGAAAAAACATGACTTCAAACCTAAACTTAAACAGTATTCTTCAAGAAGTCAATTCTGAATTCCCCCCTACACCTCATTTCACACCTTTAAAGGATGATTTTTGAGATAACTTATTATATCCTGTCTCGGGACTCAAAATATATGTGTACCAAATTTAAATTAAAACTGTTCAGCAGTTTAAGCGTGAAGAGGAGTTTAAAAGAAAGTATTTTAATAAGTTTATATGTTTTTACTTCGGAATGGTGTCAATGTGATACCTTAACTAAATTTGGTACTGCGAATTTATACGAAAACGATACCAAACATGGCCTCGTAGCTTTACTGTTGTAGAAGTCAAAATAAAATTGAGAGCCCTAAATTCTTATTACTTGGCCAAACTTGTGTAGAAGGAAAAGGTAAAATAAAAGTCTTCGGCAGGAATATAAGACACAAATATATTTTTTTTTGCGTTACTATTTCATTCATCAAATATAAACATACCTTGATTATACTATTCTAGTGAGATCCTCATAGATAAACAAAAACATTTACTTAAAAAATTACAAGGTCGAAATGTCAGGGAACTTGTGAGAGTAATATGTGAAAAATATAAACTTTTATGACAAAAAAAATCTGGACACAATTTAAGAATCACCCAATTGCGTCGAGGAATCATCTGTATTTTTGCTTGTTTCATTACCTCCTCGCTTCTTTTTTGTCCTTTGTATTCTGTAGCAATTTGTTAGATCTGAAAATAAAGATAACTTGCGTCGTCACGGATGTCGATTTATAGGTTTTAGGGAGTGCAGAATTCGAAAACGATGATCATTTTAGAATCCAAGATGGCGGCTACGTATTTTGTCATAAAAGTGGAATCCAAAATAGTCATCATTTTCGAAATCTGCGCCCCCTAAAACCTATAAAACGACATCCATGACGACTTTTATGACATAGTGCATGGCCGCCATCTCGGAATCCAAAATAGTCATCATTTTCGAAATCTGCGCCCCCTAAAACCTATAAAACGATATCCATGACGACTTTTATGACATAGTGCATTGCCGCCATTTTTAAATTGAAAATGTTATCATTTTCGAAATCTGCGCCCCCCAAAACCTATAAAACGACACCCATGACGACTTTTATGACATAGTGCATGGCCGCCATTTTGGATTCCAAAATGGTCATCATTTTCGAAAGCGGGGCCCCCTAAAACCTATAAAACGACATACATGACGACTTTTATGACATAGTGCATGGCCGCCATCTTGGAATCCAAAATGGTCATCATTTTCGAAATCTGCGCCCTCTAAAACCTATAAAACGACACCCATGACGACTTTTATGACATAGTGCATGGCCGCCGTTTTGGAATCCAAAATGGTTATCATTTTCTAAATCTGCGCCCCCCAAAACCTATAAAACGACACCCATGACGACTTTTATGACATAGTGCATGGCCGCCATTTTGGAATCCAAAATGGTTATCATTTTCTAAATCTGCGCCCCCCAAAACCTATAAAACGACACCCATGACGACTTTTATGACATAGTGCATGGCCGCCATTTTGGATTCCAAAATGGTCATCATTTTCGAAAGCGGGGCCCCCTAAAACCTATAAAACGACATACATGACGACTTTTATGACATAGTGCATGGCCGCCGTTTTGGAATCCAAAATGGTTATCATTTTCTAAATCTGCGCCCCCCAAAACCTATAAAACGACACCCATGACGACTTTTATGACATAGTGCATGGCCGCCATTTTGGATTCCAAAATGGTCATCATTTTCGAAAGCGGGGCCCCCTAAAACCTATAAAACGACATACATGACGACTTTTATGACATAGTGCATGGCCGCCATCTTGGAATCCAAAATGGTCATCATTTTCGAAATCTGCGCCCTCTAAAACCTATAAAACGACACCCATGACGACTTTTATGACATAGTGCATGGCCACCATTTTGGAATCCAAAATGGTTATCATTTTCTAAATCTGCGCCCCCCCAAAACCTATAAAACGACACCCATGACGACTTTTATGACATAGTGCATGGCCGCCATTTTGGAATCCAAAATGGTTATCATTTTCTAAATCTGCGCCCCCCAAAACCTATAAAACGACACCCATGACGACTTTTATGACATAGTGCATGGCCGCCATTTTGGATTCCAAAATGGTCATCATTTTCAAAATTGGGGCCCCCTAAAACGTATAAAACGACATCCATGACGACTTTTATGACACAGTGCATGGCCGCCATTTCGGATTCCAAAATGATCATTATTTTCGAAATCGGCACTCCCTAAAACCTATATATCGACACCCATCTCGACTTTTATGACAAAGTGTTTTGCTACCATCTGCATGCAAGACATTTCTATTATTTTTACGTACAAAACGGGCCCCCCGTCCACTTTCAATCGAGATTTAATCGATAATTTATTCGATTAATATTCAGATTAATTCAATTTCAATCTATGTTAGGTCGACTAAACTAATCGCGATTAAAATTTGAGAATTAACTTTTTTTATTCCATTAATTAGTCGAATAAACAGTTAATCGATTAATGCCCATCTCTGACCACGGCATTTTTACACTTTGAGAATATCTGAAAACAAATCAACACAAGGAGCCATTTTGCAAATCCAGTAACTTTGTTATTACTTTTGACAGCGCGTGTCATGTGTCAACACAGAGTCGACACAAAGTCGAAACATTGCAACTACTTTGTGACTGCAATATTTCTCAGCCTTAAACCATATTTATACATCATAATTAACAAGTTTGGTAGTATGTAAAGCGTTATTTCTGTTATTTAAGTATAGTATACGCATCGAAGTACTAAAAATGCTTCAAATAATATAGTTATGAACACAGGCACTGAGAAGTAAACAATTTCATTTCCGGCTAAACTACAACAATGTGGTGGCGCGTTGATTATATTACACTTAGTTTATCAAATCACTCGAGCAGTTTAATTCCCCATAATAATTTAAGTCATATTGTAATATAAATGCAAACAATATATAATTACGTCTTGTAATCCGTTTAAGAGATGGCGTATTAATGTCACTTATTTTTATTTAAGTATTTTTCCATCTGACAGTTTCCATTTGACAGGAACAAAATGAACGAATGAACGAATGATTTTGGCATAAAGTAGTCGCAAACCCGAAACAATGTGTGCACACGGCGACCACACTTTATGTCACTTTGTGTCATGTGTCGACCCTTCCCCATTTCTGGTAACTGTGTCGACACGGCGACGACTCTGCGACTGGAATTGTGACCGAAACAGACGGTGTCGACACAAGATGTGTCAACACCGCGTCGTAACGGCGACTGGAAATGGTTGTATGGGAAGTATTAATAAATGTCTAAGTTTTAGTACAAGTAGGGTAACTGCGTCAGTTTGCCGTCCAGTACCTGTTTCCGTCCAGTTGGCGGAGTTGCTACAAAGAATTGCGTATAATTTGAATATAAACCTAACTTACCGCACAATTTTGGACTTATTGTAAGTCAGCTTTTAAAAGAAAAAATATTTTAGTAGAACTGGAATTCATGAGTACCAAATCATAACTGACATCTTTGTCACTCAAACAAGTTTGATCAAGATCGGCTTACTTTATATTTCGTCAACTTTACCTTTGTTTCCAAAACCTGTGAATTTTAACTGTCATATACAATACAGGCGGCGTAGCACGGTCGCGTTTTTATCGCTTGTCACCATGCCTGTCACGTTCTAACAAGTATGTTAGTGCAAAAGGGACGCGCATAGTGATAGTCGATAAAAATGGAACCGTGCTGCGCCCGGTCTTCCAAAATTATTTTTTCGTAACAGAACAGTATCTAGATGCTGCTCTCACCGATCTGTTCAAAAATATACATACTGTATACAATTAATACATAAATGTAATGGTACTTAATGAGAAGGAATACTGTTTCGACGAATCAGATACTCTCAGTAAAATCTATAGGTAGATGACGCCATAGCTGTTGATAAATATTAAATGACTTTATGATCTCTATACGCTTTAATAACTCTATGTGAGCTAATGTGAAAAAAAAAAACACAACGACAGTGAAGAACGGAATTCTTAAGGGGTCATCCATTAATTACGTCACACGAATTTCTAGGTTTTTTTACCCCTCCCCCCTCCTTGTCACACTTGGTCACATTTGGCAAACCCCTCCCCCCCTGGTGTGACGTCACATTTCTTCAACGAAATCGGCAATTTTTCATTTAATATTATATCAAAATATTTTTGACAAAAGAAATATTAGTAATTTTATAACCCAAACCTGATTAAGAAATAAAATTAAACGAATTAAAACGATTATCGTTTAAAAAAATTGTTATTTAAATGTATATTAGCGTATAAAATAATTTAAATACATTTTCGGTTACTGATGAAGTTAAAGTGACGTCACAAAGTTTGTGACTCCTCCTCCCCCTTGTCACAACATGTCACATTTTCTTGACCCCCTCCCTCCCCCTAAACGTGTGATGTAATTAATGGATGACCCCTAATTTAAATTTGTACTGATAAACTCCAATAATAAATATGATTCTTACTGAGCACACTGCGATAGTCTATTGGTTGGAAAGCCCGTTCAAAATTTAAACTTATTTGCTTTATTACAAGGTTGCATTTTGCAGATCTTTTACTCTCTCATACTTATAGTAGGCTATTCAGAAAAAAATGAAATATCTCACAAAAGTAAGTAAGTAGAATTAAACTTTGTATCAAAGACATAAGTCATAAATTTCAATGCCAAAGTTTTAAGTAAGGATCTTTCTCACTAAAACTACTTCCTAATATGAATGACCAGTGTAAGCATCAGTTAGCTAGCCCTAAGCAACCAAAGATCAGGCTGCAGTTTAAAAACTAATAAAGATAGAGTTAACCTGATAATTTTCCCGCCGTCTCCATACTTGTTTTAGTTGGATATTGACTGGTCAGCTGCCTGTTAGCTATAGTTTTCGCGAAAATCGACAGGACAGAGGTGAAAAATTTTGTATGAAAACTTGCAACTTTAAATGCATTTTTTATCGAAACTATTGCATTCTAAAATGAAGTCAAAATCAGTCCATCGACTCAATTTTTTGCAAGCTTTCTAATGGTACCTCACACGATTCTTACAATTGAAAATAAAATTCAGCCTAACCCTCTAACCCCCTAAATTTACCCCTAAAATCAGAAATAAGCAGTTTCGACTTATTCACAGTGTTAGTGATAGTACTTGCCATAACTATTCCAAATTTCAGGTACCTACATCAAACGGTCTTTGAGAAAAACGCATTTAACCGATTTGCAAGACCGAAGTGATCCCATAAGAGCACCGTGAACAAAGTTTTGTACGGTGCTCTAAAAATAAACAAAAGAAAAGAGTAGAAACATAAATAAATAAAACATAGATAAATACTTGTATAGTGTAAAAGAAAATGTAAAAATGTATACGTCAGGAATAATAGTATTTTATACAATCGTGATATAATAGAGAGTTTTTCAGTCGAGTACCGTGTTTAGGCAACGAAGCTTGCTGAGTTGCCTAAGTAAGGTACGAGATTGAAAAGCTTGATTATATCACTATTGTATACAATACTTTTTCTACTAGTCAACAAAGATAATACTTTAAACTAGTAAAATCATACAAACAAACCAAACCAAAAGTATACTGACTAAGATTAGCGAGCAGCCGCGATACCTTCATACTGGTACGCGACCCGGCCACCGCGCCCCGCGCCCTATGGCGGGCTGGTCAACGACACCTTCTCGTAACTCATGAGGCCCTGGTACTTGTTCCGTGCTAAATTAAATTTTTAGACAGTTGTTTTCTCGATTTTGGCCACCGTAGCCTATGGAGACTAACAAGCAACACTAAGTGGTTTTCGTAGTCAATGGATGTTGCTATATTAAGGGTGTCACATGCGCGTTTCTGATTTATGAACCAATTGTTTCTACTATACAACCTAAAATAATTAATTTGAGCTATGGTTTTGTTTCGTCCTCTTGATCGCGGCGAGCTGTGATTGGTCAATTTCATTTTAGTTGACTAAACTGTATCGAAATGAATATTATAGTTGAGTTGGGAGCCCATACATTAAAAATACCCAATTGCAGTTTGGTATAAGAAATCTTAATTCAAGAATTACAGTCGACTAGTAGAAAAAGGCTATTTCAATTCAATTCTAAGATGAATGTGCATATAATTACCAAGATCCTCACCTTGGGCGTGGAGGGCGCGTCGGGGAAGGGCGGCGCGGGGTCGCGCGCGTGCGCGTGCTTCAGCGGCGGCAGGCGCTCCTCCGCCACCGGCGACACTGGCCTCTCTACAAATATACATAAAAGTTACATTCGCTTGCACACACAGTTCAAAATCCATAAGACATTGGTCTTCGAGTAGTCACATTTTATGGGAAGGGAGCACTTTATAAAACACTGCACACAGTACAAAGTCTTGTACACAAAATCCACCTATCACATTCTCCCATTGGACCCATATTCCATTCACACAACTTTACTATGTCCAATAACGCTTACGAGTTTCGTTTGAAATCGTCGTTGGTAACTGGGCGTTTTCTAAAATAGATTCTTTCCAGATTCTTTCAAATCTGGACATTCTTGGGCTTATTCTACTCAGAATCGACAGCATTCTCCATCCTTTCATTAAAAAAAGACGTCCCAAAATGTCCATTCCATTACGTCACGTTTTATTATTAGAAAATTTTTCACTTGTATGGACGTGACGTAGTGGTTTGTACAATTTTCATACAAATTTTTGGGACAAGTTTTTTTATTATCAGGATTGAATATGCTAGTGATTCTGAGTTGAAAGAACCCAAAAACACCAGGCTCTGTGAGAATCGGTTTTTTTTTTAAAACGCCCAACTACAGAATACTTAAGGTCAGAAGTAGCGCGTCGATTTTGAGCATCGTATTTGGACAGACGTGTACTACTTAGTAAGAAAATAATTTAGAAACTTTGAGAGAATTTTTATACTCTCATCGCCATATTACGGACCAAAGCCCATCATACAGTTGAGAGATCACAGCGAATCTCATATTCCTGCAACGCATAAACGCAAGAGCCTCGTACTCCATAAATTAGTCTTCCTAAGGGAGCCATCAAAAATTCAACAAACCTTTTTCCTCATCATGTGTGCCGTTCGTCCCATTAGTCCCGTTGCTGTGACCATTCATGCCGTTGTGTCCATTAACCCCGTTCCCGTTGACCCCATGAACCCCATTCTCCTGTGTCTCATCGGAGTCCGCGTCGCTGGCGGCCGTGTCGAAGCCCAGCCCGACAATGGCGCGCGGGATGTCGGCGTCGTCTTTGAGCCAGGGGTGCTCCAGGCACTCTTCCACTGTAAGACGACCCCTGGAAAAGAATCACCGTTAGATATGAATCCTAGAACACGAAACAACTGAGAGTTGTGTACCGTATACAGCAGTATGTTACATATTTATTTTTGATAAAAAGGGCAGAAATATTGAAAATCAGAATATATTTTCGGAATAAAAGTGCATAGTCGCCTGTGCGTGTCCCGCCGAATATGTACCTTGGGAGGCTAATCTGGCCTCCTGAGCCACATTCTAAAGGTGATAACAGAGCAGTAAACTCACTTAGGATCCACGACAAGTGTGTCCCTGATAAACTGCATGGCCCTCTGCGAGACTCCTCTGAACAAGTCCCTCGGGAAGCTGAGCTGGCACTGCGCAATGTTCAGGTAGGTCTCCTGCTTGAGGAAGATGACTAGGCAATGCTCCTGGGATTGAGATTGTATGGGGAGTCCTGGGAATTCTCGGTTCCGGGACGGATTTTAGAAAACCAGTACCGGAACCACATCCTAAAGGTGATAACGGAGCAGTAAACTCACTTAGGATCCACGACAAGTGTGTCCCTGATGAACTGCATGGCCGTCTGCGAGAGCCCGCGGAACAAGTCCCTGGGGAATTTGAGCTGGCGCTGCGCAATGTTCAGGTAGGTATCCTGCTTCAGATACCATGAAAAAAGACTCACTTAGGATCCACGACAAGTGTGTCCCTGATGAACTGCATGGCCGTCTGCGAGACCCCGCGGAACAGGTCCCTGGGGAAATTGAGCTGGCGCTGCGCAATGTTCAGGTAGGTCTCCTGCTTCAGATACCATGAAAAAAGACTCAGGATCCACGACAAGTGTGTCCCTGATGAACTGCATGGCCCTCTGCGAGACTTCTCTGAACAAGTCCCTCGGGAAACTGAGCTGGCACTGCGCGATGTTCAGGTAGGTCTCCTGCTTGAGATACCATGAAAAAAGACAAGTAAACTCACTTAGGATCCACGACAAGTGTGTCCCTGATGAACTGCATGGCCCTCTGCGAAACTCCTCTGAACAAGTCCCTCGGGAAGCTGAGCTGGCACTGCGCGATGTTCAGGTAGGTCTCCTGCTTGGTCTCGCCCGCGAAGGGCGAGTAGCCGCTGACGAGCACGTAGGCCAGCACGCCCACCGACCACATGTCGGCGGCTAGGGACAGCGGCTCGTACGACAGGATTTCTGGTGCTGGAAAGATAAGGAAACTGCATTAAAACTGCAACTTGTAATAAAACTGCAGAATTATTATAGACATTTACTGAGATAACTGATGTATGGCTTGCGCATCTTTTTGGTTATCACCCAAAATAAATTGGATTTCTTAATTTGAAAGAGTTAAGGAGACAAAAACGAATGGCGTGAGAGCAAAATAGATCGTAGCAGAAGCAAAAGAGCACACCGCTTGAGTTGTTTTAGTTTTATTGGCTAGTTATATGGCGCCCGCTCAAGTGGCTATACTGGCTATCTGTCAAACATTGTGTCACATTAAATGTGGAATAATAATTCATACAAACAATTTGGGCCTACGAAAGCCCTCATTTTGCCACGGTGTGTTTATATATTCTTATCGATGTTAGTTACGCACGTAGAATACAGCTAATACGGGTTGCAATGCAACAGCAGCATAAAATAAAAGATATGTGCTGCATTAGGCACAAAACATTACATTAAGTGCATTCCTGCACGATTGTTTCAACAAAAGACGTTAAGAGGAGTGCAATAAAACTGATAAACTCGTAAAATTGTCTAATCAGAGCAGGCACGCGTGAACTTTCTACCCCAGAAATTTACAGACTTATTAATAACTCCATCTAGACTAGATTGTATGTCGCAATCGCGTGCGACCGCCGCGTAACTCAGCGAGACGTCGTCATCGAGAAATGTAATTAAGAAGTGTAATTGGAGCAAGATTTGTCCCCAACAGGGTAGAATTGATGGCTGGATGGAATTGTATTGATTTTCGAATTGAAAGTTCGTTTGGTGAAGTGATAGTGGCAATATAATTGAAATATATTTGCATTTGGACAAGCAATAATTCAATATCCTGGCTTTCTAAAAGCTACATAAAGGTAACAAACAATAATCTAAGGCAAGATCTGTCGTCGTTTGAACGAAATAACAGGAAGGCATATCCGAACAAATGGGAAACTACTTAAAGATTACGGTTCTTTTGTATGTAAATATCCGAATCATAAACCTAAAGAACTTCATAACCTTTTAGATCATCATAACTTACCAACATAATCCCTCGTACCCAAAATCTCTCTAACATGCGCTCCGGGCTGTATAGCCCGACTGATTCCGAAGTCGCAAATAATTAGCTCTTCTCCCCCTCCAGTGAGCAGCAGGTTCTGTGGTTTCAAGTCCAAGTGTGCGATGCGGCGTGCGTGTAGATGTGCCAGGCCTTCCAGGACGTGGCGGAGCGCCCGGCGCGCGGCGCCTTCGGAGAGACGCTCCTCTTCGTCTAGGAGACGCTGGAGCTCGCCGCCTACGCATAGCTCCAGGACTATGGCCACTTCGGAACGGGTCTCGTAGACCTGGAAGTGTTGAATGGTAGTTTAGTGATGGGCGTTTAGGAATTAAGGCGTTGGCAAAGACTGAATAGTTACAACTGCTAGGAGCAACTCGATGTCGTCGAGAATAATGTCATGTTCTTTCAAACGACAAACCACCAACAGTGACCAACACAAGCTTACTAAAAACAAACCACGGATTAAGGCTTGTTCACCACGTTTGCTGATTCAGATGATCTTGTACAGTGTAGGTACAGGAAAGTATGGAAGGATGATCCTCGCGAGTGCAACCCGCGCACAGCGCTAAGACGGTGACCTCATGTTGTATCTCCCTGGAACTGTCAGTTGTGTGTCTTCGTTGGACAAACTTGTATCTAAACAGATGAAGGATCCTTACCTCATGCAATCTGATGACGCGCGTGCATCCCGCGCACAGCAATAAGACAGCAACCTCCAGTTGTATGTTGACAGTTCCCTGGATCTGTCAGCAGCGCGTATTCGTTTGCAGTTGATCTGGGACACGTCACGTCAACGGGTCGAAATGTCCCTTACCTCATGTAGTCTGACGACGCGCGTGCATCCGGCGCACAGCGCTAGAACAGCGACCTCATGTTGTATCTCCCTGGAGCTGTCGGCGGCGCGTCTCCGTTTGCGGATGAACTTGGCTGCGTACTCCTCGCCGGAGACCAGGTGCCGGATCTTGCGGACTGATGCGAACTTGCCCCTGCAAAAGAAGGTTAGGTTAGCATTCGTTTTTAAAGAGAAATAAAGGTTAAGTGACTTCGCTTCCATAAAAAAAAACTGCCTGCGCCAATTCTGGAAATACCCAGAGAATCCAGCAAATTACAATATCGAATCTTTAATAACTCATAGAAATGATCACGTGACTTTCGTCCGCATCTATCATCCCGATAGTTTTTATTACTTTTTGATTGGCGTTTGTCGATAAAAGCCGAGCCGAGCCGAGCCGAGCCGAGCCGAGGCGAGGCAAACAGTGGATACGATTCTAAAATTTAAAGAGTAAAAGTATTTAAAAATTATTCTACTCATGAATGACTCAAATTGAAAATCATAAGTACCTACTAGTTTACTTGACACATCTATCGGCACGTTTATATTACTAGTAACAACCACTACTGTAACCAGCCATTCCACGAACTGACACGTTAAATTTTCAACACATAATTTAACACTAAATTCTGGGCATGTTCCCGACATTCTAATTACCGCAGTTACGTGTATAATGCGGTTTCCGTTTGATTCATTTGCCAAACATTTAACCCAGTTGCATAATATTATATCCCAATTTAAATGAAACTATGTACACGAACCATATTATTATCAGCCTCTGGCATATTTATTGCGAATACATATAACAAAGTTGCGTTACATTGATTGAATTTATGTAAGGAAAGTATTTGGAGTTTATCGGGTATTGACATATTTATTCCGACTTGTATAATATTTATATTTCAATTTACGTTCCAAACCATATTAGTGATCGACATATTTATTTTATTATACTAACAGCAACTTTTAACTGAAAATGATCTTTATGTCTTTGAAATAAAGTCGATGTATTATCAGTTGATGATAGTAATTTATATAGCTCATTTCAGCTCAAACCAGCATTCCAATAGCCTTAATAAAACGCGACCCCGCTCGGGAAATCGTTCCAATTAAAGACCGAGAAATGTTTAGAATATCGGCGCGTGAGTCACCCGCCTAAAATGGAGATAAACAATCCACCCCAACATGGCGACACTGCCCTTGCGATATACGCAACTTACACGAGCAATATCATAAATATCTAGACATATATACACCTTATTGGCTTTGAAATACGGTCTATTATTATGTACATATTTATGACGGCCAATACTGCGTTCTTCATTAAGATCGCTTTAAAAATAAAGGTCGTAAGTGCCAGCAAATTAGTATGAAATCGAGACGTTTTCGAATAAACAGGGTGGTAGGAAATGAGGCTGGCCAAAGGACGCTGGACTAGTTTATGCGGTGCTTTATCGCTAAGTAATTGAATTATAAGGGCATATGGAGCGTTGTAGATCATTTTCTAGTAGTTTAATGGAAATTAACTAATTAACTAGCGAGAGATTATTTGCTGGTATACTTTGGTGCATGCATGCATCCGGATAGGTGGGCTAACATAGCCACCAAGTGGATGCCGGTAAAGAAGTGGGGGGGGGGGGGGGGGTAGGCCCAGGAAGAAATGGCGAGAAGACTTTGACACCTTCCTTTACAACTGGCCGGAGGAAGCGCAAAATCGGGAGTTATGGAGAACCAGTGGAGAGGCCTTTGCCCAGCAGTGGGACACTCAAATAGGCTAAGAAAAAAAATACTTTGGTGTGCTTGGAAAAGACAATGCGAGCAGTTGATAAGGATTCTTACAAATTTTGGTACATTCTATGAAAATATGACGTTTATAATAACACTCCTCGCTTGGTTCTATTCAAATCAGTGCAAAGTTAACGTAGACGAACTCTAACGAGTTGTTTACGCGGTAGAGAGGCTACTGAAATATAAATGACGGTTTCTATTTTAAATTACAAATGGTCGGTTTCAAATTACCTATCTAATCTACCTCGCCTAGTTTACCTAGTTTAGGACGTCTGCGCCGGCGCCGGCGCCGGCGCAGCGCCGCGGGCAGCTGTCAACGCGCGTGCGCGGGGAATGCGGAGAAAAGTGGAAACTTCGCCACCGGGACAAATCAACCCAGCCGACGAATGTGACGGCTCGAAATTGGACTTGGGGACAAATGGACACGCGACTAAAATTATTTACACTCTGTACGAGTATTCATAGAAGTTTGTTTCTATAATAAAAAATAATATGTTTCTATATTCTTGTACATATATGTACTTTAACTATGTATTGGTGAAAAAGCCGTTTGCCGTTATTCATAGGCGTGTGTCAAATCTAACAAATCGTTGATAATCGTTTCATATTTACATTTCCGTTCGCTAGAAAGTGACAAAATTTTACAGAGGTTTTTAAGAGGTTGCTAAGTTTTTTGAATAAGTAAGGTTGACATAGGCGCACACCTCACTGAAGATGATTAGGTTTATTAAATTTAAATTAGACAACAGAAGCATAATCGAAGAAGTAAACATGTTCAAAAACTAACTCGACTCCTTTTTTGTGTAGTGTTTTTTCCCTCTTGGAAAGTTGGATAAAAATAAGTGAGTTAAGTAGCCAGGTTGTATAATCGAATCAATTGATGAAGTCAATACTTTCAATTAGAAGGACATAAACATACATACACATACTGTAAAAAAACATTCCCTAAATCTAGTAATAGTGATAAATATTAAATAAAAAACATTAGCAAAATAATACCTAGGCACTAGAACCTACAAAATACTTCACTTTGATAAGGTAACTCCATCTACACAAAGAATGTAAAACTATAGACATAACTGCGGTTAAACAACACTCGACGAACTTAAATAAGTAAGTGGGGTTTACCACGTGTACGGTAAAGAGGCCAATGCCAGCGCGGGGGCGTACAAGTACAATGGAACCCCAGTCACCCCGAAACCCCGCAACCCCGTGCCGGTTTACTGACCCAGTCACCGCCCTCGGTTACGTAAGGGTAGTTGTGTTTAACGTCTGTAGGCTGATGTTAATGTGTAGTAATGTGAAGTAGAGTGCTTTCGAATGATTCCAACACTAGACTTAGATTTATTGAGAAGTATTTTATTGTTAGGTACTTGAGATGTAAATCGGGATAACTCGCTGTCACTTTCAGAGCACTTTTTATGCAATCGTCCCGTCTGTACAACGATTTGATATCATTATATATTATTAACATCATATTCAGCTGTTTTGAGTCTTAGAAGAGCGTCCTGTACCCTCTTCCCCACGCTAGCCTAAGAAAGTTATTGAATTATAATCGTTACTTTATCTCTACTCCCTAATAGCCCGTCTGTTACCTCGTCACGCTTAAACCGCCGAACCGATTTAGATGAAGTTTGGTATGGACATAGTTTGAGGTCCGGGGAAGGACATAGGATAGTTTTTATCAATCATCATCATCCGACAAAGTCGCGGGCAGAAGCTGGTATATTATATGTATATTCTACAGCGGTAATCCCACTGATAGTATAATTGGTTTGAGCCGTTTGACAAGACTTCGTCAATATTAACTGAACCCTGATTCTAACCATAACGGCCCGCCCTTCATACAAAATCGATAGACTGCTGCCCTAGAATTTTGTAGGCCACGAGACCCGGATGTGGTAAAAAGGGATTGTTCAAAGGTAACGCGGGATCAGAGTTCGTATAAAAGGGTGAGGAGTTAAAGTTGGTTCAGGGCCAGTGATTATGGCCTCAATGAACACCTACACATAAAAAAATATAATTGGAATTTTTTTTACCGTTGCTACTACTAGGTAATATGTTACATGTTTGAAGTGTTTGAACTACCTATTAAACGAACGGACTACTACAAAGTTAAGTAGATAAAACAAAGTAAAATCCTGGGTAAAAGCTGTCATATCACCAATTTTGTCCTTATTCGTAACTTGATTTTGCAACATTGTAAAGGAATACCTACCTAAAAACATTGCAGATTTCTAAGACTCGATGCACAAGAAACAACAGATTCGCATGCATCTCTGAACCGGATTTTTGCTTGAGTACACGGACAACGTCAAAATTATGAACACATTTATCGCCTTATCACAATGGAATAAGGTATAATACTGTAGACATATCTTTGAAGTTATACATGTTAATGCCCCAGGCGGCATGCCGCCTGCCAGAACCGCCAAAATTCGGCGAATCGCTAGCACCTGCTTGCCATCTGCTGGCCAATTCCAAACCGAATCTCGCCGTTATCCTGCTTACACCTATCATATCTACAAAGGACAGAAGACATGACTGCTACAGTTTTCGGGATGACTAACTCTGAATAGGGCCGTACCGGTTTTTTTCTCTGGAGCGGCCGGCAACAGTAGGGATGCTGTTTATTCTCAATTGTGCCGCTCGCGATATTCCGAGTTTTTTTTATGAACGCCATGCAATCATTCAAGTTCGTTTGTGAACCAGTCGAACATATATGTATCTTGAATTCTGGATGCAAAAATGTGAATGGATTGTGGTTTTATAAAGGTTTTCCGCGAACATTGATTTTTGGCAAGAGCGCCTTACAATATTTTTCTACTCTAGGGAGTAACAAAACACAAAACTACTGTCAAAGCACACTCGTATATCGAAATAATTCATCTCCTGCACATAGCTAGAAAATTTGCTTTAAGTAATAAATATAATAGGTCAATCTTAAACAAATGACCTAGCCCCACAGTAAGCAAAATAAGGCTTGTTTTGTGGGTACCAAATGACGATATTTATATAAATACATTGAAAACATCCATAACTCAGGAACTCCGTAATTAACACACAAATAAATACCTGTACCAGGATTTGAACCGCGGACCTCCTACTTCGTACTAGTTCTACTTCCGACTAGGCTAGGAGGCCTTATTTTAGCGTAAACATAAACGAAAGATAACAAACAACACTTACAATGAAATAGTTCCGAGATCTTCAATTGCGTCAGTTCCGTCATCACAATACAGGACCTTATCAAACAATCGTTACCTAAGCCTAAATCTCGGCCAGAATTTGCAACAGCTTACCTAACATAATTGCATTGCGTACTGATACGTCCAAAGCGTTTATCGAATTGCAAAAAATGCTATTATAGATTACTGCTTTTTATTCGTTATTTTATAATTGAGAAATGCTATAAACCGTGTTTAAATGGAACACTTCACTTTTGAATTCTAAAACGTCGTTAGTAACCATTGATTTTATAGAGACTTATCTTCTTTTCGTTATCAGATATTAGGAGCATAAAGACGTTTAGAGATAGGAATCTCCTCTCACCGATCGGGCGTCCATTTGTACCTAAACAATGGCCTAGCAATTTATCAACGGGCATCTTGGAGCCTCTGAAATACACTTAAATTGTGTAACTTCCAGTAGGAAACTACTGTTGCTTAATTTGTAATGTCCCAAGATTGTGACATGATCATCTACTCACACTGTATGTGCTATTACTTCTTCTCTTTTGCTATATTCAATTTACCATAATTCCAAGTGGCCAACCAAGTTTAAGTTCCAGTAAAATATTTATGTTTAAACATTTTTCAAATTATAATGAGTATTTTCATAGAAAAAGTATTAGTATATCTAAGCAACAAAATAAATGTAACGAGTACAAAACAAAAAGGCTCGTTGATAATCAACGTTAATAAAAACTGGACCATAGTTATAACTTATATTATAGGACTATAGTTACCTGATTTTACGGTTTACATATTCGTTGGCAATATGTATTCACTCCCGCATTACCATTTGATAAAACAGCAAGGATAAAACGAACTAATCATAACGATGTACCCACTTATCAGCAAGTAGCTGTTCGTAACTATTTGAACTGAACAATATCAAATGGTGGCAGTCACTGTATACTCAAGTGTAATTGCTTAAGTTTATCACAGTCTGTGTGGTCGGGGCTAGGGATGAAATTAATCATAACGCGAAGATCCCGATATATCGGGAATCGCGGGATCAGACCGGCTAGCATGAGCGGCATTCACGCGCGCGAGGTCATACGTGAAGTCGCGCAATATGTAAGGAGTCGCGCGCGAGAACGCCATTCATGCTTGCAGGTCGTTGGAAATAGGACAAGTGGAAATAGGTAGACTCATGAAAAACATTTTATATGAATTTATAGAAGAGATTTTCTGGGACCATATTTCGTAATCCTAGTACTTAACTGACAAGTTAAGTACTTCGAATCCAAATAAAATAACAAATGCCAGATCTAGTACAAAACAATTATATAACTTCCCTGAAATAATGTTTTGTCTGGAAGCCTGTGTGATTGGAAACTTCTAATTCATAAACGTTTACTAAAGTTGACAAGCCGATAATAATCGTTTGTCGCTTTCCGACGTATTGGTATGATGGAAAGGGACAAACGCTTATTATCGGTTTGTCAACTTTAGTAAACGTTTATGAATAAGGGGGTAATAAAATACAGTAAAAATTTTACTTGATTAGACCGCGTCTTGGTTGAATAAATCATCTAAAGTTCTCGTAAAATACTGCTAAAAAAGTCCATGCAAAGATTTCACTTTCATTTGTTCAACTAAGGTTTTGCGGTATCTCTTAAAAACCGCTGCACTCCGTCGATAAAAGTCCCGCAAACACCGGGATCTAGATAGATCACTACCCTAGCCAGAGCAATTGGAAGCGAAGCGCAAGTATTATTTACGATAGCCGTCAGCCTCATGAATATGCGAGCTCTGGATGTTGATAAAACGGCCATTTTTTCATATAAAACCGCTCGAGGCGCTCCGACAATGATATAAATCATATAAATCACAATCATCACGTGATAAATCCGAGCAGTTGTAATCAAGATTGCGGTGAATGATTGAAGTCGGCGTATTTTTAATCAGCGCCAAAGATGATGTCTGTGGTGGAACATTGGAAATATTGAAATGATGATTCTGCTAGCAGTGATGCAATCGACATTTCTGTTTATTACTTAAGCAAAGAGCTTATGATTGAATGATTAGGTATCTGCTGTTATATTTGTAATCGGTAAAAAAAAAACAATACGAAGAGGAGATTACAAAATTAAATTCTACTACTAAAACATCGGGTCATAAAAAGTGCATAAACAGACTATAATTTCTTGTTAGTACTGTGGAAAGGTACAAAAACTGTGTTTAACGACTACTAAAATACAAAAAAACATTTTGTAGTTTTTACAGATGCATCGGTTGGATTATAAAACTCTCGATTATAAGCAAAAACCAATAAATTAATGCATTATGTGCATCGAAAGCGTTCACTTCGACGTCGCGCGGCGCGCTCATCCCAGAAATGTATTGCGTTTGTTCAGTTCAGTTATACCACTATACCGTATTCGATTCATATATGCGTGATGGATAAGAAAGAAAGTAATGTACCACGCATTTCTTAGCATAGGCCACAAGAAGCAAAAAGATTTTATCTCTATGTTGATTTAACAGAAACGTTCGTATTTTTGTTCATTACGGTATTCTTGCAATGGTAAACAATGCGTTAAAAGGTGCATACAATATCAAATGACCTTTCCAGAGATATTTTATCTATTTATCTTTCTTCTTTTCGTACGGGATTAAGCTAAGCCACCTGTGCAATTTATCAATGCATTTATTATCTAACGTACCTAAACCTATAATCTTGGTCTGAATCCAAAACAGATGATGACACAAATTCATATAGGATATTTCCCTATTAATGAAATTTTTAACTTCTTCACTGTAAAGGCGCGTAAATAAAGCAGAGTATGCTGCTTCGAAACACCAAAAACTAAAACTATTCATAATACCACATCATTATTTTCACTCTCATTCAGTCATTCGCTTATCAACCCGTTACGTCACATGGGAACCAAGTCTCGAAACGGAGCGAGTTATCGGCCGCATCAACCATCGATTACGTCGGCCGCATCAACCATCGATTACGTTGCGCAACCTCACTGCCAAGGACGGTTTTAGCCGGTCAGCGAACTGCGCTTGCGCAAGCGTTCTCGGATGTACACGGTAGCCGGCTTATGAATGGTGTGGGGTGAAATTGTTTATGAGTAGGTACGCTAAACATCACTAGACTCGATTATGCTGCTCGCAACATAACATAATCAAGGTTATACTATTTAGTCGAGCTTTTTATATTTGGTACGTAGTTTAAGTCAAATTTTGGAAGCGGGAATTGAACCAGTACCTGGGGGGCTAGTCAAGATGACAATCGTTGATAGAAAACGTCAATATCGAATAATCGAAAGTTAAATAATGTATGAAGATCGTAAACGTGACTTTTCGTAGCATGTGTCATCCCGATACCTAGATTTTTTATTTTCGCTTAGCGTTAGCGATCTGTTAGCTGACATTTAGAATAGAATATAGATGATCAATGGAGACGGAAGATGGCTATAAGGACTCTGTAGGTAATAAGCAGCAGATATCGTAATTTGAATAGAAAGCGAAAATTGTGGAGTTAACCCATTATTGAAGCTTCTTTGAACTTTGAAGAGCGCAGCGGTTAGAATGCGCTTGGAGAGTAATAAAATAACTGTAATATAGAAGAAATAACAATAGTTGTTAATTTCTTTAGAAGTCAAACCTGGCGCCGGCGTCAGATCTAAAAAGGCATCGCTTAGAAGCCAATGTGGAATAATCATATTTGATGCCCGATTTGGTTGCGTGCGAGTGTCTTGCTGTGACGCCATAATGTAGATATTATCGGCAGTTTGCTGACATCGATAAAACTACTCTGTCTCAGAACAACGCTAGATCTAATTTAACCTCTTAAACTTCCCCTGTTATGACATTTACGATTAGGGCCAAAAGTCATGATCCCTTAAATGATGTTTGTGCGTCGTTCTGCACATTCGTTGCTAAATAATTTACCCATTTGGGCGCAGCAGTACCCGCGAATGTTTACCAAGCTGTTACTTATTTTGTCGAATATTTTTTGGCCGTCGTTATGTTATAGCTCTACTTATACTTAATTCAGAATTCTTATAGATTACATAAGCTTATGAAAGGACTATGCGTCAAAATTGCCCCAAAACCAACAGAGTTGAGAGTTAGGTCATTAGATAGGTATTTCTCTGTATTTTATTTCGTTCTATGGGCACCAAGCGGAATTCCATTGCAGAACTGAGTAATTGGTATTTTTGTCAAAATGTCGTCACCCTTATTACCTAGGCAATAGAGTCCACCGCCGGGCGAGCGCGGCATATCATTCGGTGTGCTCGCCCGGCGGTGCGCGAACATCTACCCTGCAGCAATTAATTTCCTTACTCAGTCTATATTGCCTAGGTAATAAGGGTGACGACATTTTGGCTAAACCACCAATATCTCAGTTCTGCAATGGAATTCCGCTTGGTGCCCATAGAACAAAATGAAGTACATAGAAATACCTATCTAATGACCTTACTCTCATTTCTGTTGGCGTTGGGTCCAGGCTCCATAAAGTTGCCCATGGTCCTTTACACTATGATTCAGTTAACTCTTGCGTTGGTAATGGCTGTGAGTGCGTTTAAAAGTTTCGGGCGTTTATCTAAAGTCACAATACTGCATGATAACAATTTATTGTGAGCATGTGTGGATAAGGAGATCGAAACGGGACGACCTTGTCGAGGTTTAATTACTATAAACAGTGTGATGCGCGGCCTTCGACCAGCTGGGCTTATTTATTAGTCTTAATGCCAGTAAATAAGGCCTGCCTACATGTATGTATCTAATCTAACCATATATAATAGTGAAATGGTAATAAAATTTAAAAAATTATTCTTGGTCAGTGATTTGCCACTTCTGTTTCGCAGTGACTTTTGACTCCGTAGTCACGTAGTCGTATAGACAAGCTGTACTCTTTGAGAGCGCAAATCGTCAGGTGACAAGCAAAACTCACTAATTACCACCACAAGGTCATAGCCATTGTGAACCACATTAGTACTCTAATAAGGTTGATTTTTGTTTAATTATTTTTTAGTAATTAGCTAATTAGTGAGTTTTGCCACCTGACGAAATATTTTTCTTAATAAACAGTATTTCTTATTTGATAGTTAGAATAGGAAACGGTATACCGCGTACACGGTAGGTGTATTCTGATTTCAAAAAAGGGTTATGTTATGAATTAGATATGGATATGATCTGTCAGTGACAAAAGTCTAGTTTCTGGTTGAAGAAACGTTAAATACCGTAATAAACAAACCAGTAGAGATTATAAAGAAAAATCATAAAAGCTCTAGAAATAGCCGCGAGCAGAGACGGGGTGCGAGTATTGATTCGTTTCAATAAAATCTCCATCGACAGAGTCGTTAACCTTTATGGTATATTTGCAGAGTACGCAGTTCGATTCCCGGCCCTTAATCTAGGGTTACCAGTAACTAAAGCCTGGAAAATTAATAATTTTTGAAATAAACACAGACATTTTTTTCCATGTCACATTTATAGAGTTAGACCAAAATAAGTCTGCAACGATTTTGATAGCACACGCAGTGCAGTGCAAGTGTTATTTTAAACGTTAAACTTCTATGAAATGATGACGTATAGGTAAATAACACTTGCACTGCGTATGCTATCAAAATCGTTGTAGAATTTTCTTGGACTAACTCTATGTGACTAATGTGACTTATGCCCTAAATATGATGAAACAAGAGGAAATGTGATAGAATCGTTAATAAATAGAATCTCTGTATGGGGTGGTGCCATCAATTCTTACTTTCCTCTTTTCTTTTCTTCTTTCTTCCTCCTCTCTTTTTCTTCTTCTTTCTCTTCCTTTCTTCTTCTTTTTCTTTCTACTTTTTTATCTCTTGTTTTTTCTTTTCTTTTTTCTCTTTTCTCAACACATACTACAATTACACATACTACAACTACATACTCCTAAAGCAAAGCACTGGCAAATTTAAATATGATATGACTTTAGTTATTTGGTCCATTTACATAAGAATGAAGAAGGAAAGTATTTTTTTTATGTTAATGGGAGGAAAATGAGCAAACAAAACGCCTGATGGTAAGCAATTACCATGCCCCATGGACATCTGCAACACCAGAGAGGTTGCCTTTAAGACCGAGTACGCTGTTCTTGAAGGTCATAATTCTAAATCCTGGAGGTTTCCTTCTATATACCTATACTTATCACATTTCTTCAAGTTGAAAAAATTCAGACTTTGAATAATTTTACGGTTTAGACTCACTTGTTTTTAGTCACTCGCGCGACATGTTTCGGAGAGCCTAGGTCGAAAGGTCTAGGTCTAGGTAGGGAAATTCAGACTTGTTCAGAAAAATTGTAACGCCTGGGTATGGTAACCCTGATATCGACGCTTTAATGAATGCGCTGGTGCAGAGGAAGTCATAAAAGCTCATAAACTGACCAATTGGAGGTAACTTCCACTATGACTATCTCTCTCACTCTTGCCGTGACCACGTAAGCGTGAATGAGAGGTTTTACGACCCCGGTCGTCAGTATAGGGGCCGGGTGCAACAATAAGTAGCTTGATAGTCATCATTACAATCTTATTGCATGGAAAGTTTAAAAAAGACGAGTGTCCTTGTATGACCGGTTTATTACTATATATTATATGTTAATCACAGGATTCACAGGTCCTAAAATACGAAGTAGCTCCGTGAATTTTTGATCCGTGATTTGTGGGATTCGGCCTCGCAGCCTGAAGCTGGCGCGCCCTTCGGGCTCGCTTAACCTACTTGGAAATTTGACCTAGCCCGTGTCCGCCGCCATCTTGGATTTTTCCAAAACGTTTTTTTTTCGAGTGTTAATCCTTGGCAGTTTATGCTCAGTAAGAGACTACGTTTTGCACGACTTACTGATTACGACGCAAAAATACGCAAACGTGTGTGTCCTAGCTGCTCACCGTAAATGCTGTTTATTCACCAAGATCTGATAATCGAGGGTCCCGTGATGTTCCAGCTTACGGAACGCGCGAACAATAAATCACGGCGTCTCTGTTCGGTGCGCGCGCGCAGATAGCGTGGGGATCCATGTCACGAGCGCAGGCAGTTGAAACTGCACAGTTAATTTCGTGGGATAAGCCCCTGCATGCCGCCCGTTTGACGGCAATATGTTATTGTAGCCTACAGACATTTGCACCTTCAGTGGTTATAGGTCTTTGTCGTTTTTGCACATTTTCTTTAAAAGCCCCATAAAATATCAGTCTATTCTATCAAGAAAACACAATGTTACACAATGTTTAGATTAATACTTACCTACTTACTCCTTATACCTAAGATGGACTAATTACCTACCTAACCCTTATACTATACCTAAGAACTTATGTAAAAAGTAATGAAATAAACGCATTTGTATTTTTATTTGTAAAACCTCGACAATTCATCTGAAACTGATGACCGAGTTATAGCGCAAGCCGATATGATCTGTCAGAGTCAAAAGTGACATTTCTTCAAACAGAAAAGTTACTTTTGACACTAACAGATCATGTCCATAACAAATTCAAATCTAATTCATAACCTGATATTACAATCAGAATATGCCTCCTAAATTTTCATTGTCTGTAACCGCTTCATCCCCTAACTTGAGCCGCTAGCCTAGCGTAATATCAGATAGCGTTTAGTATCTAATCTAAAATCTAAGGTGGCGCAACGGTTTTGCGGCTAAATAAGGTTTATATACCAAGGTAATATATAACACGTAATTTAAGGTGCTACTGTGCAATCCGTCAAAAGTTCGGCAATGGATATGACAGTGATGGAACTAATTTGCTTATAGGCAGGGTTGGGCAAAATACTGGCTTCCATGTATTTCAAACACAAATTACAAAATACATTTTTAAAAGTATTTGAAATACAAATACAAACTACTTTGGTGACTGGTAATTGAAATACAAAATACAAATTACAGTGTTTAAAATAATGTATTTCAAATACAAAATACAAAATACTTTTAATTTTTTTTTTGTTTAATAATTTAGTTGTTTTAACGAATATCCTTTCCTAAAAACTTATAGGGTCATTGCGCTTGTTTTAGTCCAGCTCTAGTTTTCGTTCACTTGACGAAATTTGAATATAAACCTACATTGCTGCACAAATTTGGACTGATTTCAATCCTTAGCTAAACAATATACCTATCTGTCTACATATAACAATTATATTTCGCAAATAGTAAATTAAAAATGAAATATATTATTTGCTAATCTGTCAAGTGGTCGAAAACTAGAGCATGGACGGAAACTACTGCAATGACCCTATCCCCTGGCTGTTGACGAAAAGTTCCGCGCAGAATAGCTCGCGCATTGTACCTACATATTTGCCCTCGTACAAGTCGTACATTATATTTAAAAAAACGTTCCATTTTAGGATCATAGAATTTAACAAAAAAATGTATTTTGAAGCTTAAAGTATTTGAAATACAAAATACAAAATACAAAATACATGTGAGTGCAGTATTTGAAATACCAAATACAAAATACTTTTCCAGGTAGTATTTGAAATACAAATACAAAATACTAAAATGTATTTCAAATACATGTAATTGAAATAGTGCCCAACCCTGCTTATAGGTAGACAAAGAACATTGGCAAATTACTGTCAACATTTCTTAATACACAGATGATTTATCGTCAATATTGAAGAATTCAAAGATCTGCGTAATGTCGTATAAAGCAGGGTTGCAAAATGTCCAATTTAAGAACCGATTAATACATACTTTAAATATTATAACGCGGAAAAATGATTGGACACTTAATACGACACGACCACTTCTTTGAAACTATTCTGGAGGGGTGGATAGGACGCAAGAGGGGAAGAGGAAAACCCAGACGCAGCTTTTTGGAGCAAGTGAAAGAAAAAGTAGGGGTCGTGTCGTATCAAAAAGTCAAAGAGCTGGCGCAAGATAGGGAAAGCTGGAAGATACTCCACCGACAAGAGAATAACTCTTAAGACTTTAAATATGACGAAAGAAGAACTGTTAAACTCTTAACAAGCTTTGAGAAAATTACTGTTAAAGATATTTTGGTGTCATTGGCCCTAAGATTCGAACCTAAACATTTTTTTTATATGCTTGTAGGTACATATTTTTTAGAAAAATTGTGACTCACTGCCCGATTCGAACTTTAAGATACGTCAATTAATAGATCTAGAAAAGATATGGATTAGATGTGTCAGTGTCTCAAGTGACTCACATTCGACACTGTATATTTAGGTATTTCAATAAAAGTAAACAAAATCTACCCTCAAATGGCTACTAAAGCCTGTTGAGAGTAGATGAAAACATTACATGATCAAATAATGTAGGCTAAAGTCAGGTCGTTCAGTGACAGATCCAGGTGGTTTTGTATTTGGTTGGTTAATCCTACCTAAAGATACAGAGTATAGGTATGTGGTAAATTTAAGGGGAAATCTTATACGCAATAAAATGCCTGGCTACTGTAGAGTCTGTAGGTAATACATCTACATGGACACTGTATTTCTGATTGCAAAGTCGAACCTTAACTAGTGTCAAAATAAATACGGCCGTAGCCCATAAGTTGTGCAACAAAGTAATGCAAACACGAGCCAGGCACGCCAGGCTCGCTTGGACAAGACCACCGCGTCGAAACACATGCAAATTGAATTAATTAACATTCTTACTCTTCCTATTTCAGAATAAATATAGTACGTTTGCTAAAAGAGTAGTCTAGATGCTTATAAACACCTTGCCTTCCAGGTCGGTTAAAAACACGCTTTTAGCCCTCGGCCGAAAGTGTGAGAAGACCCGAGATTGATCTCTAATGGAGGAAAAGTTGCAAAACTGACCAGCTATCAGTTCCAATCTCTCCAGAGTGGCGATGGCGATGGCGCTAGGGTATCTATAGGACATGAAATTAACGTAGCCGTTATAGGTATTCGCGACTTATAAAAGCTGCAATAATAGATTCTAAAATACATCTCGAGAATCAGGATACAGGTCTCAAGTGCCAATGTATTATAAAAAGCGTATCTTTAAACGATTTTCAAACTAACATAGGCCTTTTAAACTCCGGCACTGTTAATACTGTTAATAAGTTTTTTATTAAAGGTGTAAAGGCAGGTGCAAATCGTGGTGGTGTGATTTTTAAAGCCGCCATTTTAAGAGGAAGCAGGTGCGGCGCGTGCGCATGATATTTAAATACCGATTTTTATTATGTATACGAGTTTTGTTTTCTTTTAGCGATCACGCAAGGTGCGGAATATCGTTAAGTTCAGTTGACTTTGCTTTGTTTATACCTATTTAGATAGTTGTTATCAAACCCGGATTTCAAAACACTACCTAAAATTTATTAGAGACCACGATTTTACGTATCTTTTTACAGAAAAGGCCTTCAAATCCAGAATCTTTTCAGGTCATCCAGTCAGGTCAACTTCGAATTTTGGATCTTTATTTTTACCAATCAAAATTCCATGGTCAGTTAGAGACACTTGCTGCAATTATAACATGCAACATTCGCTGAATACACTTTGTAAGAATTGAATTCGGACCATTTGATTCAAAGTTGTAGGTATGTGCACTTGTTTTAAGATTTGGGATTTTTATATTATTTCTACACTTGAAAGCATTTCGATTTTGTTCACACTTTAGACAGGCAATCTTATAAATTCTAGACCATAGACCTGTGGCTCAAACACAGACATTTCTGTATTCCAACAATATTTCACGCAAAACTTCCGACACCTGTGAACAAATTCGCGCACGCCCAAGGCTGGTCGAATAACAAACGAGCATCGCTTTATAAAGCCAATTATCAGCTCTGGACACAGCCACAATGGCTAGACACAGCATCCTTTACCTGTCGCGCCCACTACATTGTCTACATTGTGTGTACGGTGATCTGGTCCGTAGACAAACATTGGTAGGGGTAGAAAAAAGAAAGAAAAAGAAAACCTGACAAAAGTCCCGGGATTACACGCATTTAGGACCAAATGAAGGTATTAAAACGATTTCCAGCTTACTTGAAATTAATTACTCGAAACGCATTTTATAGACCCGGGAGCTGGATCTTCGCTATACGTTACTTATGGACCATAGCAAAGGGCCTACCGCAAAAACCAAATTTCACAAATTGGAGAACTTTCTCTTTTAGGTACGCCTTCATTACTGCAACGGAAGCGTAATGAGAGTGACAGAGAAGATGCCCGCAATTAGCGAAATTCGAATTTCGCGGTTATAGCCTTGTAGTCCTGAACTATAGGAAGTTGGGTGGTTTTACGGTCTAAACAAGGCTAATATAAAGACCTAGCCATATCGCCCCCACTAGATATCCTAGGATTAGCATAAATCTGAATGCAAATCGCGGAACTGTAAGCTCTAATGCTTAGCCAGGTAAATAAATATGAGAACAATCGACAATTAACTTGATATTTATAACTAGATTCCGCCTAGGACGCTAATGTTCTTGGTAAAATATGCGTTGAGTTGAAATTATACGCAGTTTTGAGCTAAATGTAAACGTTTAAGCTGTTTGGTAAAGGAGATATTGAAGGCAAACCTGGAGATCGTGGAAGAGAAAGTTCCTCGCGTTCTATGGATATGCGACTATAGTCATTTTCTTACTAAAAGCTCCTTAAATAATGAAAATCGTCGAACCTTTCGGGAGTGTTCGACTTGTATAATCGGCAGTGTCCGACCGATCTTTCGGTTTCGGTATAAAAATCATGATTCGGCCGAAGGATAGCTATCGGCTGAAACTAGAGCAAAAATGTACCTTCGCTTTTGGTTTCGGCAAAAAATCGTTTCGTTCGGACATTAAAAAGTACCACGTAACTTTTTTATCAACCGCCCGAGAAAAGAGATAGTTTACATACAATCAATAAACAAGTCAATCATCAAAACAATGAAATTATATCGCGGTAGACCCGTTTGTGTAATTAAATGTGTACAAAACGCGAGAGTTTAAAAGTGTTACAAGTCAATCATCATCATCACTCATCAGCATCTCGCGCAGCCGCGGAAGCGCCTTTACGCCCTCGCGGCGGCTTTGAGACTCGTTCAGCGTGTACTTAGCCCGTACTTAGCCTCTGCTTAGCCTGGCTAACGAGGCATTAATGTATCAATAAAGCCTTCCGCGTATTGCATCCCGTGGGAGTTGGAATTTTGTCGTTTTGCCTTCATTAGTATTTATACTGGATTACCTATTAAAGTTCAATAATGGACAAGATTTGCGTATAGCTAGTCGGTAAAGTTGGTCTGTGTGCTTTATTGCAACACATCGATCTTCCAGTAGGGTTTTCATAATGAAAAATGGAATATCTTGACAAAATTCCGGACGTTCTAAAAACGCTGACATTTCCTGGACAGTAATTAAATTACTCCGAAACTCATCTAATATACCTATGTTCTTTATGTTGTATATTTTTTCTATAAGCATACATTTATTTAATCTATTTTACATATTACATAGTGAACTAACTCTATATGTAAATTTAATTCTGTCTATTACATGTTTTTTTGTTTGATTGTTTTTGTTATGTATCGTGATATTCGTGATTGTTTCACCGGAAGGTCTCATCGAAAGATCACCGCTGGAAGTCGCTAGCATCATGCTGAGATGAGATCATTTCGTGGCACTTTCTCTTTCTGTTTTTCTGTTTATAAGAATAAATTACTTCTATTCTTTTTCTATTATCTAAAGTCGCCAATTTCCCCACCACGGAAGAGAGAATACTTAATTCTGGGTCAACATGTAAATGTTCTAATTAAGTCAGTTCAATCACTTGGCTTTGGAAACGGAAGTGTTCAGATGGATGGTTGTTACTGCTCAATTGGCAGCCTCCTTCTAATTAGAAAGAGCAAGATTCACACGAGAAACAATAGCTTTTTGAGCGGAATAGGTCAGTGGGTTGTCCGGTATTTAATAAAGCCTTTTTAAATGTTCTGATTATACGAAAATTTGCCCACTGCCAAAAGCTGGCCCACTGTAAGTTTACCAAGCCTTTTTTTTTCAAACTTGTCGGTATGCTCAACCTCATCAATCTCAGGGACCCACAAAATTGTTAAAACTATTGAAAGACCAACATTAGTACAAGGCAGATCCAATAAAGGTAAGGCAATGAAATATCCATCAAATATCATAAAATTATGGAAACACCACTCATCCAGAAAGGGTATTGTGAAAGAAGTAGCGACGATGTTTGATGGATATATAATACACACTGATTGAAAGTACTAACCTAAATGTTGGTAAACCACAAAACTCCGGAAAAAAATTGCCACAACTGAAGTTACTAAAGCATCAAAGAAAGCTGTGGCAAGGTCGTCAGTCCAGATAAACCACAATGGCGGAGAAAAGTCAAGAATGCGCTCCCACGGTGCTCGGTATCCGCTCTAAAAACGTGCATTGGATGAAGTCACGAAACATCCCATCTTCACAGACTATTTGTACGACATAATATCTTTCTTAACCTAGAGAACTACGGGCAACAGTCTACAATCTTTGCTTAAAACAATCGAGCTTTTGAAAATATTTCATTTATAAGCTGATATTTGGTATGGAGATAGTTTTTTGCCCGGGGAAGAACATATGATAGTTTTTATCAGTCAACATCATCATTCCACGCAGACGAAGTCGTGGGCATAAGCTATTCCTGAAATAAAAGTATCCAATACTGCCCAACGACGGTAAGTAGTTATGCAGATTATTGCAAATAGATTATTTACTTGGTCTTGTCGGAACAGGCCCTAACTATAAATCAAATTGGCATGATTGTCGGATGTCATTACGTCAAGCAACGATTTGCCAGCAATATAAATCCAATGGGCCATTTGAGCATTTGACATTTCATCAGTAATGTAATAAGACGGAAGAGGGAATTACTTCCTGCGTAGTTTACTAAGCCTTTGCATCACCCTGCCTTTTGTTGGTGTCGGGTAAAAACTGTAAAAAAACGTGGCGTGTGCGCAAAAGAGCGCAAGGCCGATCCATTGTGTCTGCTCGTGTCAATATCCAATATACTTGGAAAAAAATGCATGCTTCATACCATTATAAGTGATGTATAATGTAAGTAAGAATCTTGTCTGGATTTAGGTATCTATCAAGCCAACGCGGTTAGTTTAATATTTAGGTACCATGTCGTGTGTGTGTGAACCTAGCATATCAAGTGCTAGCATCTCAAACTTTTATGAGAGTTCTAGTAGCATCCCTAATAGTTCTACAGTTCTAGATGGTTTTTTTAAATAGTTCTGCTCATTTTCGCGAAAAAAATGAAATTTTAAAATGAGATGCTAACTTCACATTTTTACACTCCAGCATCCCAGCCATTACCCACTCCACAGCCTCGAAATAGCATTTAAATGAAAGATACTAATATTTCTAGACGATATATAATGAGTTCTAGTCAAAACTGTAAAAAAATTTTTTTCATATATGTATGGGACACGAACATGAAAAATAATTCTAGGTAAATTCTGATTAATGCTAAGTTTGAGCAAAAATCCCAGTTTGGACAACCAGCATCTCAGCAGTTCTGGATAGCCAGCTCCCACGTGCACTAGAATAACCACAGTTCTATCTTCTAGAAGAAAATTTGACAGAGTTTTGATAGAATATCTCCGAAAATAGTCTCAAAATCGAGTAAATGCTAAGTTCTCAGCGTAGCATCCCAGCCAATGCAAATCTGATACCCAGCATCTCAGCAGTTCTGGATAGCTAGCTCCGTAGTGCTCTAGAATAACTACAGTTCTATCTTCTAGAAGGAAATTTGACAGAGTTTTGATACACTATCTCCGAAAATAGTCTCGAAATCGAGTAAATGCTAAGTTCTGAGCATAGCATCCCAGCCAATGCAGGTCTGATACCCAGCATCTCAGCAGTTCTGGATAGGCAGCTCCCTAGTGCACTAGAATAACCATAGTTCTATCTTCTAGAACGAAATTTGGCAGAGTTTTGGAGGATTATGTTTGAAATAGTCTCGAAATCGAGAAATAGCTAAGTTCGGAGCTTAGCATCCCAGCCAATGCGGGCTAGATACCTAGCATCTCAGCAGTTCTGGATAGCAAGCACCCTAGTGAATTAGAATACATGCAGTTCTATCTTCTAGAAAGAAATTTGGCAAACTTTTGAAAGATAGTATTTCAAAATTCCGAAAAAAGTATCGAAATCGAGGAATTGCTAAGTTCTGAGCTTGGCATCCCAGCCAATGTAGGTCAAACACCCAGCATCTCAGCAGTTCTGGATAGCCAGCTCCCTAGAGCACTAGAATAACCATAGTTCTATCTTCTAGAAGGAAATTTGACAGAGTTTTGATAGACTATGTCCGGACATAGTATCGAAGTCTCGAAATCGTCTAAATGCTAAGTTGTGAGCTTAGCATCCCAGCTAATGCAGGTCTGATACCCAGCATCTCAGCAGTTCTGGATAGCTAGCTCCGTAGTGCTCTAGAATAACTACAGTTCTATCTTCTAGAAGGAAATTTGAGAGAGTTTTGAAACACTATGTCCGAAAATAGTCTCGAAATCGAGTAAATGCTAAGTTCTGAGCATAGCATCCCAGGCAATGCAGGTCTGATACCCAGCATCTCAGCAGTTCTGGATAGGCAGCTCCCTAGTTCACTAGAATAACCATAGTTCTATCTTCTAGAACGAAATTTGGCAGAGTTTTGGAGGATTATGTTTGAAATAGTCTCGAAATCGAGAAATAGCTAAGTTCGGAGCTTAGCATCCCAGCCAATGCGGGCTAGATACCTAGCATCTCAGCAGTTCTGGATAGCAAGCACCCTAGTACATTAGAATACATGCAGTTCTATCTTCTAGAACGAAATTTGGCAAAGTTTTGAAAGATAGTATTTCAAAATTCCGAAAAAAGTATCGAAATCGAGGAATTGCTAAGTTCTGAGCTTGGCATCCCAGCCAATGCAGGTCTGATACCCAGCATCTCAGCAGTTCTGGATAGCTAGCTCCGTAGTGCTCTAGAATAACTACAGTTCTATCTTCTAGAAGGAAATTTGACAGAGTTTTGATACACTATCTCCGAAAATAGTCTCGAAATCGAGTAAATGCTAAGTTCTGAGCGTAGCATCCCAGCCAATGCAGGTCTGATACCCAGCATCTCAGCAGTTCTGGATAGCCAGCTTTCTAGAGCACTAGAATAACCACAGTTCTATCTTCTAGAAGGAAATTTGACAGAGTTTTGATAGACTATCTCTGAAAATAGTCTCGTAATCGAGTAAATGCTAAGTTCTGAGCGTAGCATCCCAGCCAATGCAGGTCTCATACCCAGCATCTCAGCAATTCTGGATAGGCAGCTTCCTAGTGCACTAGAATAATCACAGTTCTATCTTCTAGAACGAAATTTGGCAGAGTTTTGGAGGATTATGTTTGAAATAGCCTCGAAATTGAGAAATAGCTAAGTTCGGAGCTTAGCATCCCAGCCAATGCGGGCTAGATACCTAGCATCTCAGCAGTTCTGGATAGCAAGCACCCTAGTACATTAGAATACATGCAGTTCTATCTTCTAGAACGAAATTTGGCAAAGTTTTGAAAGATAGTCTTTCAAAAACCCAGCATCTCAGAAGTTCTGGATAGCCAGCTCCCTAGAGCACTAGAATAACCACAGTTCTATCTTCTAGAAGGAAATTTGACAGAGTTTTGACAGACTATGTCCGACAATAGTCTAGAAATCGAGTAACTGCTAAGTTCGGAGCTGGCATCCCAGCCAATGCAGGTCAGACACCCAGCATTTCAGCAGTTCTGGATAGCCAGCTCCCTAGAGTACTAGAATAACCACAGTTCTATCTTCTAGAAGGAAACTTGACAGAGTTCTGATAGACTATGTCCGAAAATAGTATCGAAATCGAGTAAATGCTAAGTTCTGAGCGTAGCATCCCAGCCAATGCAGGTCTGATACCAAGCATCTCAGCAATTCTGGATAGCCAGTTCCCTAGTGCACTAAAATAACCACAGTTATATCTTCTAGAAGGAAATTTAGCAGAGTTTTGGAAGATTATGTTTGAAATAGTCTCGAAATCGAGAAATAGCTAAGTTCGGAGTTTAGCATCCCAGCCAATGCGGGCTAGATACCTAGCATCTCAGCAGTTCTGTATAGCAAGCACCCAAGTGCATTAAAATACATGCAGTTCTATCTTCTAGAACGAAATTTGGCAAAGTTTTGAAAGATAGTCTTTCAAAACTCCAAAAAAGTATCGAAATCGAGGAATTGCTAAGTTCTGAGCTTGGCATCCCAGCCAATGCAGGTCTAATACCCAGCATCTCAGCATTTCTGGATAGCCAGCTCCCTAGAGCACTAGAATAACCACAGTTCTATCTTCTAGAAGGAAATTTGACAGAGTTTTGATAGACTATCTCCGAAAATAGTCTCGAAATCGAGTAAATGCTAAGTTCTGAGCGTAGCATCCCATCCAATGCAGGTATGATACCCAGCAACTCAGCATTTCTGGATAGGCAGCTTTCTAGTTCACTAGAATAACCACAGTTCTATCTTCTAGAAGGAAATTTGACAGAGTTTTGATAGACTATCTCCGAAAATAGTATCGAAATCGAGTAAATGTTAAGTTCTGAGCTTAGCATCCCAGCCAATGCAGGTCTGGTACCCAGCATCTCAGCAGTTCTGTATAGTCAGGTCCCTAGTGCACTAGAATAATGACAGTTATATCTTCTAGAACGAAATTTGGCAGAGTTTTGGAAATTATATTTGAAATAGTCTCGAAATCGATAAATAGCTAAGTTCGGAGCTTAGCATCCCAGCCAATGCGGGCTAGATACCTAGCATCTCAGTAGTTCTGGATAGCAAGCACCCTAGTGCATTAGAATATATGCAGTTCTATCTTCTAGAACGAAATTTGGCAAAGTTTTGAAAGATAGTCTTTCAAAACTCCGAAAAAAGTATCGAAATCGAGGAATTGCTAAGTTCTGAGCTTGGCATCCCAGCCAATGCAGGTCAAACACCCAGCATCTCAGCAGTTCTGGATAGCCAGCTCCCTAGAGCACTAGAATAATCATAGTTCTATCTTCTAGAAGGAAATTTGACAGAGTTTTGATAGACTATGTCCGGACATAGTATCGAAGTCTCGAAATCGTCTAAATGCTAAGTTGTGAGCTTAGCATCGCAGCTAATGCAGGTCTGATACCCAGCATCTCAGCAGTTCTGGATAGCTAGCTCTGTAGTGCTCTAGAATAACTACAGTTCTATCTTCCAGAAGGAAATTTGACAGAGTTTTGATACACTATCTCCGAAAATAGTCTCGAAATCGAGTAAATGCTAAGTTCTGAGCGTAGCATCCCAGCCACTGCAGGTCTGATACCCAGCATCTCAGCAGTTCTGGATAGGCAGCTCCCTAGTGCACTAGAATAACCATAGTTCTATCTTCTAGAACGAAATTTGGCAGAGGTTTGGAGAATTATGTTTGAAATAGTCTCGAAATCGAGAAATAGCTAAGTTCGGAGCTTAGCATCCCAGCCAATGCAGGTCTGGTACCCAGCATCTCAGCAGTTCTGTATAGTCAGGTCCCTAGTGCACTAGAATAATGACAGGTCTATCTTCTAGAAGGAAATTTGACAGAGTTTTGATACACTATCTCCGAAAATAGTCTCGAAATCGAGTAAATGCTAAGTTCTGAGCGTAGCATCCCAGCCAATGCGGGTCTGGTACCCAGCATCTCAGCAGTTCTGTATAGTCAGGTCCCTAGTGCACTAGAATAATGACAGTTCTATCTTCTAGAACGAAATTTGACAGAGTTTTGATAGACTATGTCCGAAAATAGTCTCGAAATCGAGTAAATGCTAAGTTCTGAGCGTAGCATCCCAGCCAATGCAAATCTGATACCCAGTATCTCAGCAGTTCTGGATAGTCAGCTCCCTAGAGCACTAGAATAACCACAGTTCTATCTTCTAGAAGGAAATTTGACAGAGTTTTGATAGACTATGTCCGAAAATAGTCTCGAAATCGAGTAAATGCTAAGTTCCGAGCGTAGCATCCCAGCCAATGCAAATCTGATACCCAGCATCTCAGCAGTTCTGGATAGTCAGCTCCCTAGAGCACTAGAATAACCACAGTTCTATCTTCTAGAAAGAAATTTGACAGAGTTTGTATAGACTATTTCCGAAAATAGTCTGTAAATCGAGAATTAGCTAAGTTCTGAGCTTGGCATCCCAGCCAATGCAGGTCGAACACCAAGCATCACAGCATTTCTGGATAGCCAGCTTCCTAGAGCACTTGAATAACCACAGTTCTATCTTCTAGAAGGAAATTTGGCAGAGTTTTAAAGGATTATGTTTGAAATAGTCTAGAAATCGAGAAATAGCTAAGTTTGGAGCCTAGCATCCCAGCCAATGCAAGTCAGACACCCAGCATCTCAGCAGTTCTGGATAGCCAGCTCCCTAGAGCACTAGGATAACCACAGTTCTATCTTCTAGAAGAAAATTTGACAGAGTTTTGATAGACTATGTCCGGAAATATTATCGAAGTCTCGAAATCGAGAAATAGCTAAGTTCTGAGCTAGCATCCCAGCCAATGCGGGTCAAACACCCAGCATCTCAGCAGTTCTGGATAGCCAGCTCCCTAGAGCACTAGAATATTTACAGTTCTATCTTCTAGAAGGAAATTTGACAGAGTTTTGATAGACTATGTCCGAAAATAGTCTCGAAATCGAGTAAATGCTAAGTTCTGAGCGTAGCATCCCAGCCAATGCAAATCTGATACCCAGTATCTCAGCAGTTCTGGATAGTCAGCTCCCTAGAGCACTAGAATAACCACAGTTCTATCTTCTAGAAGGAAATTTGACAGAGTTTTGATAGACTATGTCCGAAAATAGTCTCGAAATCGAGTAAATGCTAAGTTCCGAGCGTAGCATCCCAGCCAATGCAAATCTGATACCCAGCATCTCAGCAGTTCTGGATAGTCAGCTCCCTAGAGCACTAGAATAACCACAGTTCTATCTTCTAGAAAGAAATTTGACAGAGTTTGTATAGACTATTTCCGAAAATAGTCTGTAAATCGAGAATTAGCTAAGTTCTGAGCTTGGCATCCCAGCCAATGCAGGTCGAGCACCAAGCATGACAGCATTTCTGGATAGCCAGCTTCCTAGAGCACTTGAATAACCACAGTTCTATCTTCTATAAGGAAATTTGGCAGAGTTTTAAAGGATTATGTTTGAAATAGTCTAGAAATCGAGAAATAGCTAAGTTTGGAGCCTAGCATCCCAGCCAATGCAAGTCAGACACCCAGTATCTCAGCAGTTCTGGATAGCCAGCTCCCTAGAGCACTAGAATATTCACAGTTCTATCTTCTAGAAGGAAATTTGACAGAGTTTTGATAGACTATCTCCGAAAATTGTCTCGAAATCGAGTATATGCTAAGTTCTGAGCGTAGCATCCTAGCATCCCAGCCAATGCAGGTCTGATACCCAGCATCTTAGCTATTCTGGATAGGCAGCTCCCTAGTGCAAGAGAATAACCACAGTTCTATCTTCTAGAAGGAAATTTGGCTGAGTTTTGGAGGATTATGTTTGAAATAGTCTCGAAATCGAGAAATAGCTAAGTTCAGAGCTTAGCATCCCAGCCAATGCGGGTTAGATACCTGTTATCTCAGCAGTTCGGGATAGCAAGCACCCTAGTGCATTAGAATACACGCAGTTCTATCTTCTAGAACGAAATTTGGCAAAGTTTTGAAAGATAGTCTTTCAAAACTCCAAAAAAGTATTTTAATCGAGGAATTGCTAAGTTCTGAGCTTGGCATCCCAGCCAATGCAGGTGAGACACCCAGCATCTCAGCAGTTCTGGATAGCCAGCCCCCTGGAGCACTACAATAACCACAGTTCTATCTTCTAGAATGAAATTTGACAGAGTTTTGATACACTATGTCCGAAAATAGTATCGAAGTCCCGAAATCGAGAAATAGCTAAGTTCTGAGGTAGCATCCCAGCCAATGCGGGTCAGACACCCAGCATCTCAGCAGTTCTGGATAGCCAGCTCCAAAGTGAACTAGAATAACCACAGTTCTATCTTGTAGAAGGAAATTTGACAGAGTTTTGATAGACTATGTCCGAAAATAGTCTCGAAATCGAGTAAATGCTAAGTTCTGAGCGTAGCATCCCAGCCAATGCAAGTCTGATACTCAGCATCTCAGCAGTTCTGGATAGTCAGCTCCCTAGAGCTTTAGAATAACCACAGTTCTATCTTCTAGAAGGAAATTTGACAGAGTTTGGATAGACTATGTCCGAAAATAATCTCTAAATCGAGGAATTGCTAAGTTCTGAGCTTGGCATCCCAGCCAATGCAGGTGAGACACCCAGCATCTCAGCAGTTCTGGATAGCCAGCCCCCTGGAGCACTACAATAACCACAGTTCTATCTTGTAGAAGGAAATTTGACAGAGTTTTGATAGACTTGTCATGTCAGTCATGAAAATTGGCAGCTGTATGTAGTTCTGATGACAATACAATAATATGGTACTGTCGAACTGATCTGATGATGGAGACAGGAGGTGGCCATAGGAACTCTCGACCTGTATGTAACTAACTATGTAATGGAATCTAAGGTAACTAATTTAACCATCTTCCAAGGATCGTAGCGTCATGAAAATTGGCAGCTGTATGTAGTTCTGATGACAATACAATAATATGGTACTGTCGAACTGATCTGATGATGGAGACAGGAGGTGGCCATAGGAACTCTGTGATGAAACAACGCAACCTAATTGTGTTAGGGGTTTTTAGAATTGTCTCGATGAGTTTTAGTTGTCTGTCGTAAGAAAAGTACAGTCAGCGATAAAAGCTTGTACCAAAAATGAAATTTTTGCCAAAAACTTATTAAGGTGTAATCGTTAAGTGTAGCCAGGCGACAATTCCGTAAATATAACAGATATCAGAAAACTTCAAATTTATATCGAAAGTGCGTTACCCAATGAGTAAAATTACATTAATAACTTTTTTTAAATAAAAGCAGAAATATCCCAAACAGTAAGTGCCGAAGTTGATCTGGCCCTGTAGCCGGGAGATCGTACCATGCAGACCCCCCAAAAAAGGGGGGGGGGGGGGTGAAAGGGTCGGCACCCCAGGTCCAATCTATGCTATATTCCTTCCTTCTAGCAACTAGGGCAAGTTGTATATCATTTTCGTATAATTTAGGGACAGGGAATTCATTTTCGAAATAATTATTATACCTTTTAGAAAAATAACAAGTTGAAATATAATGTTTTAATAATTTTTCTATGCGTTTTTGCCCTTATTTGGGACAAATTTGTTGTTTTTATTTTTCTTCCATACAAACTTTCTCCCCCCATTTCCCCCCTTAAGGGTTGATTTTATAAAATTTTATTTTATCTTAAACTTAGACCTGTCGCATTTAATTGATGTTGAAAATTTCAGCTTCATATCTTCAGCGGTTTAGATTGTATGATGTCTGGAAGTAAGCAGAGTTTTGTTAGATATTATAATGTATGGGATATTATGAAATAAAATGTCTTTAGATCAAACACATGTAGATCCTAAACGACTGAACATTTTAACCTGAAAGTTTGAACATCGATTAATTACAAAAGGTATAAGTTAGTTATAAAAACAAATTTAAAAATGTCAACCCTTAAGGGGGGGAATGGGGGGGGGGAGAAAGTTTGTATGAAAGAAAAATAAAAACAACAAATTTGTCCCAAAAAAGGGCAAAAACGCATAGAAAAATTATTAAAACATTATATTTAAACTTTTAAAATGCCAAATTCAGTGTTTTAGTAAACATTTTTAATCTTTGACTTTGGCCATAGTTCCATTTGTATGGAAATCGTTACCGCCACGCTCTATAAATTATTTTTTTATTACGAAAAAAGTATGAATGCCTACTATAAAGTGATATTTTTCTGAATAAGGAATACATGGGATACATCGTCCAATTTTTTATTTAGTGCAAATCGCCACACTGTGATTGTAACATCCAAAATTGTCACAAAAAATTACATAACATTTTCATTTTTTGTACAAAAATATTTTTTTTGTATGGAATGGTATAATAATTATTTCGAAGATGAATTCCCCGTCCCTAAATTATACGAAAATGATATACAACTTGCCCTAGTTGCTAGAAGGAGGGAATATAGCATAGATTGGACCTGGGTTGCCGACCCTTTCACCCCCCCTTTTTGGGGGGTCTGCATGGTACGATCTCCCGGCTACCGGGGCAAATCAGCTTTGTTTGACCTAAGGAACAATCGTGCCAAGCGGCATCGCCTGAGACTAAAGTGCATGATAAATGAGCTTACTCAACCTACTAGTATTTGTCACTATGGTTTATAAAAAAACTCCTTATGTGTCTAAACTGATGCCAAATTTGACTATTTTAAATTTACTTGAAAAATACCTACATTGCAACTGGGTGATAAGCAAATTCAATCAGATTTAACTGGCCCACCGCGAAAAATCGAGAATCACAAAATCGAAGTTTGTTATCTGCGTCTCTATCGCTCCATTATGCAAGTGCGATAGAGGCAGCTGACTTTCTAATGTAGCGACAGGCCCTCCTTGTATACCCTTATTTGAGTCGAAGGCGGACCTAAATTTCAGTGATCACGTTAACTCACTCGCAGTCCGTCTCGCTCGCACCAACATAGTGTGAGCAAGAGGCAAGCGTACAGGGCAATTTTTTTTATTTATTATTATTTATTTATTCATGAACAATATGACAATTGTATTTTAATATAACTACATACTAAGTTCCTTAAATCTAGGTCCTTCTTAAATCTAAGAATTATAAAATCTAACATGCAGAACAATATCAGACGTATTTATCTAAAATAATTACTACCAACATTACGTAGACAAATTACTAAAGTAGGTCGTAAATTCCACTATAAATTAAAGCATTCTTTCAGCAGCAGTGTTTTTAATTTATTTTAAAGATAACAAGGCTATCGATGTTCCTCCACTCACTGGGAAGCTTGTTGTAGAGCTGCATACTCTGAAATTCTGCGCAATGAGTGACTATATTAAGTTTAGGCTGAACGTGTCTCCCTATCTTCATTGGTCTCGTACTCCTTTAGACTTTTGACCAGGTCAGTGAGGAGCAGAAGGATGTACAGACACGGGACAATTAGTATTTTAAGATTTATGAAATATTCCTGGCAGGACTCAGTTTGTGGAATACGCACTATAGTCCTCATGGCTCGCTTTTGTATAACAAAGGCTTTATTCATGTTATACTCAGTCTATCAAAACTCTGTCAAATTTGGTTCTAGACGATAGAACTGTGGTTATTCTAGTGCTCTAGGGAGCTGGCTACCCAGAACTGCTGAGATGCTGGGTGTCTGACCCGCATTGGCTGGGATGCCAAGCTCAGAACTTAGCAATTCATCGATTTCGATACTTTTTTGTAGTTTTGAAAGACTATCTTTCAAAAACTTTGCCATATTTCGTTCTAGAAGATAGAACTGCATGTATTCTAATGTCCTAGGGTGCTTGCTATCCAGAATTACTGAGATGCTAGGTATCTAGCTCGCATTGGCTGGGATGCTAAGCTCCGAACTTAGCTATTTCTCGATTTCGAGGCTATTTCAAACATAATCCTCCAAAACTCTGCCAAATTTCCTTCTAGAAGATAGAACTTTGGTTATTCTGGTGCACTAGGGAGCTGCCTATCCAGAATTGCTGAGATGCTGGGTATCAGACCTGCATTGGCTGGGATGCTTCGCTCCGAACTTAGCATTTACTCGATTTCGAGACTATTTTCGGAGATAGTCTATCAAAACTCTGTCAAATTTCCTTCTAGAAGATAGAACTGTGGTTATTCTAGTGCACTTTGGAGCTGGCTATCCAGAACTGCTGAGATGCTGGGTGTCTGACCCGCATTGGCTGGGATGCTAGCTCAGAACTTAGCTATTTGTCGATTTTGAGACTTCGATACTATTTTCGGACAGAGTGTATCAAAACTCTGTCAAATTTCCTTCTAGAAGATAGAACTGTGGTTATTGTAGTGCTCCAGGGGGCTGGCTATCCAGAACTGCTGAGATGCTGGGTGTCTCACCTGCATTGGCTGGGATGCCAAGCTCAGAACTTAGCAATTCCTCGATTAAAATACTTTTTTGGAGTTTTGAAAGACTATCTTTCAAAACTTTGCCAAATTTCGTTCTAGAAGATAGAACTGCGTGTTTTCTAATGCACTAGGGTGCTTGCTATCCAGAACTGCTGAGATGACAGGTATCTAACCCGCATTGGCTGGGATGCTAAGCTCCGAACTTAGCTATTTCTCAATTTCGAGACTATTTCATACATAATCCTCCAAAACTCTGCCAAATTTCCTTCTAGAAGATAGAACTGTGGTTATTCTAGTGCACTAGGGAGCTGCCTATCCAGAATTACTGCGATGCTGGGTATCAGACCTGCATTGGCTGGGATGCTACGCTCAGAATTTAGCATTTACTCGATTTCGAGACTATTTTCGGAGATAGTCTATCAAAACTCTGTTAAATTTCCTTCTAGAAGATAGAACTGTGGTTATTCCAGAGCAATACGGATCTAGCTATCCAGAACTGCTGAGATGCTGGGTATCAGACTTGCATTGGCTGGTATGCTACGCTCAGAACTTAGCATTTACTCGATTTCGAGATTATTTTCGGACATAGTCTATCAAAACTCTGTCAAATTTCCTTCTAGAAAGTAGAATTGTGATTATTCTATTTCACTTTGGAGCTGGCTATCCAGAACTGCTGAGATGCTGGGTGTCTGACCCGCATTGGCTGGGATGCTAGCTCAGAACTTAGCTATTTCTCGATTTTGAGACTTCGATACTATTTTCGGACAGAGTGTATCAAAACTATGTCAAATTTCCTTCTAGAAGATAGAACTGTGGTTATTGTAGTGCTCCAGGGGGCTGGCTATCCAGAACTGCTGAGATGCTGGGTGTCTCACCTGCATTGGCTGGGATGCCAAGCTCAGAACTTAGCAATTCCTCGATTAAAATACTTTTTTGGAGTTTTGAAAGACTATCTTTCAAAACTTTGCCAAATTTCGTTCTAGAAGATAGAACTGCGTGTATTCTAATGCACTAGGGTGCTTGCTATCCAGAACTGCTGAGACGACAGGTATCTAACCCGCATTGGCTGGGATGCTGAGCTCCGAACTTAGCTATTTCTCAATTTCGAGACTATTTCATACATAATAGTGCAACTGTAAGTCTAGTTTTAAGAAAAGTTCCAGTGTTATATATAACTATAAAAGACTGTTTGTTTCTTAAATAAATAAATAATCCTCCAAAACTCTGCCAAATTTCCTTCTAGAAGATAGAACTGTGGTTATTCTAGTGCACTAGGGAGCTGCCTATCCAGAATTGCTGAGATGCTGGGTATCAGACCTGCATTGGCTGGGATGCTACGCTCAGAATTTAGCATTTACTCGATTTCGAGACTATTTTCGGAGTTAGTCTATCAAAACTCTGCCAACTTTCGTTCTAGAAGATAGAACTTTGGTTATTCTAGTGCACTAGGGAGCTGCCTATCCAGAACTGCTGAGATGCTGGGTATCAGACCAGCATTGGCTGGGATGCTAAGCTCCGAACTTAGCTATTTCTCAATTTCGAGACTATTTCATACATAATCCTCCAAAACTCTGCCAAATTTCCTTCTAGAAGATAGAACTGTGGTTATTCTAGTGCACTAGGAAGCTGCCTATCCAGAATTGCTGAGATGCTGGGTATCAGACCTGCATTGGCTGGGATACTACGCTCAGAATTTAACATTTACTCGATTTCGAGACTATTTTCGGAGATAGTCTATCAAAACTCTGTCAACTTTCCTTCTAGAAGATAGAACTGTGGTTATTCTAGTGCTCTAAGGAGCTGGCTATAAAGAACTGCTGAGATGCTGGGTAGTAGACCTGCATTGGCTGGGATGCTAAGCTCCGAACTTAGCTATTTCTCGATTTCGAGACTATTTCAAACATAATCCTCCAAAACTCTGCCAAATTTCCTTCTAGAAGATAAAACTGTGGTTATTCTAGTGCACTAGAGAGCTGCCTATCCAGAACTGCTGAGATGCTGGGTATCAGACCAGCATTGGCTGGGATGCTACGCTCAGAACTTAGCATTTACTCGATTTCGAGACTATTTTCGGAGATAGTCTATCAAAATTCTGTCAAATTTCCTTCTAGAAGATAGAACTGTAGTTATTCTAGAGCACTACGGAGCTAGCTATCCAGAACTGCTGAGATGCTGGGTATCAGACCTGCATTAGCTGGGATGCTAAGCTCACAACTTAGCATTTAGTCGATTTCGAGACTTCGATACTATGTCCGGACATAGTCTATCAAAACTCTGTCAATTTTTTTTCTAGAGGATAGAACTGTGGTTATTCTAGTGCTCTAGGGAGCTGGCTATCTAGAACTGCTGAGATGCTGGGTGTTTGACCTGCATTGGCTGGGATGCCAAGCTCAGAACTTAGCAATTCCTCGATTTCGATACTTTTTTCGGAGTTTTGAAATACTATCTTTCAAAAGTTTGCCAAATTTCGTTCTAGAAGATAGAACTGCATATATTCTAATCCACTAGGGTGCTTGCTATCCAGAACTGCTGAGATGCTAGATATCTAGCCCGCATTGGCTGGGATGCTAAGCTCCGAACTTAGCTATTTCTCGATTTCGAGACTATTTCAAACATAATCCTCCAAAACTCTGCCAAATTTCCTTCTAGAAGATAGAACTGTGGTTATTCTAGTGCACTAGGGAGCTGCCTATCCAGAACTGCTGAGCTGCTCGGTATCAGACCTGCATTGGCTGGGATGCTACGCTCAGAACTTAGCATTTACTCGATTTCGAGACTATTTTCGGAGATAGTCTATCAAAATTCTGTCAAATTTCCTTCTAGAAGATAGAACTGTAGTTATTCTAGAGCACTACGGAGCTAGCTATCCAGAACTGCTGAGATGCTGGGTATCAGACCTGCATTAGCTGGGATGCTAAGCTCACAACTAAGCATTTAGTCGATTTCGAGACTTCGATACTATGTCCGGACATAGTCTATCAAAACTCTGTCAAATTTCCTTCTAGAAGATAGAACTGTGGTTATTCTAGTGCTCTAGGGAGCTGGCTATCCAGAACTGCTGAGATGCTGGGTGTCTGACCTGCATTGGCTGGGATGCCAAGCTCAGAACTTAGCAATTCCTCGATTTCGATACTTTTTTCGGAGTTTTGAAAGACTATCTTTCAAAACTTTGCCAAATTTCGTTCTAGAAGATAGAACTGCATGTATTCTAATTCACTAGGGTGCTTGCTATCCAGAACTGCTGAGATGCTAGGTATCTAGCCCGCATTGGCTGGGATGCTAAGCTCCGAACTTAGCTATTTCTCGATTTCGAGATTATTTCAAACATAATCCTCCAAAACTCTGCCAAATTTCGTTCTAGAAGATAGAACTATGGTTATGCTAGTGCACTAGGGAGCTGCCTATCCAGAACTGCTGAGATTCTGGGTATCAGACCGGTATTGGCTGGGATGCTACGCTGAGAACTTAGCATTTACTCGATTTTGAGACTATTTTCGGAGATATTCTATCAAAACTCTGTCAAATTTTCTTCTAGAAGATAGAACTGTGGTTATTCTAGTGCACGTGGGAGCTGGCTATCCAGAACTGCTGAGATGCTGGGTATCAGATTTTTATTGGCTGGGATGCTACGCTCAGAACTTAGCATTTACTCGATTTCGAGACTATTTTCGGACATAGTCTATCAAAACTCTGTCAAATTTCCTTCTAGAAGATAGAACTGTGAATATTCTAGTGCTTTAGGGAGCTGGCTATCCAGAACTGCTGAGATGCTGGGTGTTTGACCCGCATTGGCTGGGATGCTAGCTCAGAACTTAGCTATTTCTCGATTTCGAGACTTCGATAATATTTCCGGACATAGTCTATCAAAACTCTGTCAAATTTTCTTCTAGAAGATAGAACTGTGGTTATTCTAGTGCTCTAGGGAGCTGGCTATCCAGAACTGCTGAGATGCTGGGTGTCTGACTTGCATTGGCTTGGATGCCAAGCTCAGAACTTAGCAATTCCTCAATTTCGATACTATTTCGTAGTTTTGAAAGACTATCTTTCATAACTTTGCCAAATTTCGTTCTAGAAGACAGAACTGCATGTATTCTAATCCGCTAGGGTGCTTTCTATCCAGAACTGCTGAGATGCTAGGTATCTAGCCCGCATTGGCTGGGATGCTAAGCTCCGAACTTAGCAATTCCTCGATTTTGATACTTTTTTGGAGTTTTGAAAGACTATCTTTCAAAACTGTGCCAAATTTCGTTCTAGAAGATAGAACTGCATGTATTCTAATGCACTAGGGTGCTTGCTATCCAGAACTGCTGAGATGCTAGGTATCTAGCCCGCATTGGCTGGGATGCTAAGCTCCGAACTTAGCTATTTCTCGATTTCGAGACTATTTCAAACATAATCCTCCAAAACTCTGCCAAATTTCCTTCTAGAAGATAGAACTGTGGTTATTCTAGTGCACTAGGGAGCTGCCTATCCAGAACTGCTGAGATGCTGGGTATCAGACCTGCATTGGCTGGGATGCTACGCTGAGAACTTAGCATTTACTCGATTTTGAGACTATTTTCGGAGATATTCTATCAAAACTCTGTCAAATTTTCTTCTAGAAGATAGAACTGTGGTTATTCTAGTGCACGTGGGAGCTGGCTATCCAGAACTGCTGAGATGCTGGTTGTCCAAACTGGGATTTTTGCTCAAACTTAGCATTAATCAGAATTTACTTAGAATTATTTTTCATGTTCGTGTCCCATACATATATGAAAAAAAATATTTTTACAGTTTTGACTAGAACTCATTATATATCGTCTAGAAATGTTAGTATCTTTCATTTAAATGCTATTTCGAGGCTGTGGAGTGGGTAATGGCTGGGATGCTGGAGTGTCAAAATGTGAAGTTAGCATCTCATTTTAAAATTTCATTTTTTTCGCGAAAATGAGCAGAACTATTTAAAAAAACCATCTAGAACTGTAGAACTATTAGGGATGCTACTAGAACTCTCATAAAAGTTTGAGATGCTAGCACTTGATATGCTAGGTTCACACACACCCATGTCGTGCTACCAAAAAACAGGGTAACTTACTACATCTGAGGGCCTACCGCGAACCACGTTCGCCGTGTTGCCTCTCTGTCGCACTTGTAAATTCGTACATAAGTGTGACAGGAAGGCAACACGTCGAACGTGGTTCGCGGTAGGCCCTCTGATGCGTTGACTAAGCTCGAAGGGCCTACCCTACTACTATATCTGTCCTTCTTATAACATAAACGCAGCAGGCAAATGTACCATTGCTGCCCTAACATGGTAGAGGACATATTTATGGGACCACTTTTACATTTTACAAGCGATAATAAGATCTTTTTCAATCATTTGAGCACGTAGAATTCCAACTGCCTTTTTTCGCAATAGTAAAACCTTGTCAATTACGTGGACTTTTCCTTTTAACCGCCGCCCGGCAATTAGCGGACACACCACACCCGTCTAGTGTCTGGTACAACCCGTGCCTGTTGCTTTCTACGCCCGGTTTAAATCCACATGGGCGTTGTATTTGTGCAGGAGTCTATAATAGTTGCATAATTTGCAACTACATATTTGTAAGCATCCTTAAGATTCGTATGCCTCTACAGTGAAATTGCTCTAAAATCTTACATTTCAACACTCAGTTATGCAAAATTTGGGTCAAATTAAAACGGTATAAAAGTCAATTTACTAAATAGGTATCTAATTGTGACACACAATAGGATAGGAATAATACAAAAGGACAGGCAAGAAAAAAAAGTTAAAGAGAAAAAGTGTGTGGTTAATCTTGTTCTTCGAATTTTAGTGTTTGGTAATTTTTTTAAGGTTTTGGCTAAATATCCACTCACATGATTGATATTTTTCAGTGACCTCTATTATTATTATAAAATTACAGTTGCCAAAAGCATGTGAGTGGATACATGCAGGAGTTGATGGAATTTAATATTCTTAACTTTTAGTGCCAGGCAATAGGCCTACATATGTTCCAGCGTATAATGCAAGTCGTTGTAAATCTAATTTTACAAATTGCACAATCAATAATCAAATAATGTCCTCAATATTTCGTTTGTTGGAAGATTATTTAAGAATGACTATCGAAAGCAATAACACCATTCAAGACATTTAAATACTTGTTTCGTAAAATAGGAATAAAACCTTTAGATGTCGAGGAATCTGATTGGCTAAGCCCTGTAGAAAGCAGGTCCTTTGCATACGGAATTACCATAGAAACATGCATGCTTTTACTAGAACACGGCGGTTTAAGTCAGCAGGTATAGTATAGTGGTATATCGTAAAATAGTCGGATTGGATAACAATTTGTGTTGCTAATGAACGGAAAGGGTCTATGGTTTAATTATTCGTGACAATTTTGGTAGGTACAGTGGCCTCCACGGAAGTTTCATTATGGGAAGGCACCAGGCACATACTAAATCGAAGATCTGATAATGACCAGAGAGAACCGATGGATGATGTATTGTCTATATAATCGAATGTAGGCGAGATTCTAACTTCTAAGGGACTACCTTGGAGACAGTAGTCTTAGACAGTAATTTTAAGTAGGTAATCCAGAAATTCGTCTATTATACGACAAATCACAGATTTTCCATAATCTGCCGTATCCTCTTTTTTCGCAAAATCTCAGACCTTTAGGAACTTTCTCCACACAGGCACCGACAGGGGTTCTTTGTGCGCTCGTGAGGTCAGCAGATACGATCAGCCCCTCGCCCCGCAAAAGGTTATCGGGAGAAAGTGGCCTCACGACAAGCCGCCTGTGGGGCCCGCGCAGCCCGAAATTTGCCATAAATATAAACATTGGTGGAGTGCGCCAGGTGGATTATTGATGTGGGATTAGGAGATTTATCTATTGCGAAGTTTTTGATAAACAGAAAACTTTTTAGACATTTTACAGAGGGACTCTTGACGACTGTTAGCCAGGTGAAATAGGTACGGGGAGTTATAGTAGCAGAACAACTTTTTGTTTAAAACAATAATACTACAATTAGTAACAGAACAACCCTTTTTGTTTAAAACAATAATACTACAATTAGTAACAGAACAACTCTTTTTGTTTAAAACAAAAACAGAAACACAAATAATGCAACATTTGTACTAAGGTGAACTTCTCCCTCTTATCTAGGAGATCTCTTCTTTAATTATAAGGGTTCAGTTGTAATATTGGGAATTACGTATAAATAAATAATACATTATTTTATCAAGGATTAATTAGGTACTTGCTAGTTCGCTCTAAAACGATACAGACGCAACTACGAAAAAACAGGAAGGATACTTACTATAAGAACGTTAATATAATTTAAGTTATAATGAATGAATGAAGTAGATACTTTGAAGTTTCTCTAACACGTGTTTATTGTCTAGATTGGTTGTTTTATTTTTACCAATTACTATTATTTTTTCGTCGTCGTCGTTTGTCGTTGTTTAATAAGTTCCAACTCTTACATTATAAATAACTAAAATTAACTTTAAATTACCGTCGCAAATTAAACAAATGCCTTGTAAGGTCGTCGGATTTTGAAAGGCCATAATTGAAAAGATAATTGTGCCGTGCGACTGCGGACTAATTATTATACTCACTACCGTTTGTCACATAGCTGTTGCGAATTAATCATTTCGTATTAAACATTGTATTAAGCACAGGTATGGTTCCGTGAGATTTTTAAGATTATTAATGGGAATTACAACTTTTTCGCGATAGACTGAGAAGTATCATTAAACATTGACAAACAAGAACGTAATGAATGCAACCTACAATGGCTACAATTATTTAATTACAAGTTTATAGAAAAACAAATGAACAGAAAACTCTAGTAGTGGAGGATTAAGTAAGTTCGAACAACGAACAGAAAACATTTCTAACGAACTTTTAAGAGAAACATTAAAATTGTGATTTTTTCATACAGCGCGACTTTCATATAATTTCGTAACATCATGCAGCTTTTAGTATTCTAGAAGCAAATATGCTAGAAGCACATAACATATTTAGCAACAATTTCCACCAAACAAGCTATAGGTATATGTAGGTATATCTGTGACGTTGCAGCTACAATTACCCTTCTCTCTCAAGTGGTAACAACAGAAAAGAATGTCGCGTGACAAGAAGCCATAGTCTTTTATGATCTCAGCAAAGGAACTCTAAATTGGAGTCATACGCAAGGTCGTCTGTGCAATGGCCGCTGACAGCCGATGATTAATGCGCCCGCGCATAATTGGAAAACTCGACTGATATATCATTCCCGGCTAATTGTGAATCAGGAATCTTGATTACGCTACATCTAATAGGTAATGAGGGGGCATAAATCATTGCTAAGAGGTGGCAAGTAACTGCCTACTAAAACTAATTTCATGCAAATTACGGATTTAATTGGAGAAGGGTTCGAGCCGAGTGTCATGGCGTCGTGCGTTACGGATTTTAGAATTTGAAAAATAAGCAACGGTTCCTGCTGACAGCCATTAAAAGTGTTTTTTTGATAAATGTGAGAAGAGCAGGGGTAAAATAACTTACATGGATGCAAAAAAAATGTGTTATTCGACTTACATAATTATATATATGTTATCAAGTATTTACAGTGAATCAATTAAAATATAGGGCACTTTAGAGATTCTTAATAATTTAATTTTATCTCCAATGTAACTCATCGATTTTCATGCAACAAAGTGTAAGTGATTATAACAACGAAATTGAAAGTCTTCTCATAATTTTGCAAATCTATACTCCAATAAGATCATCATCATCTTCCTCCCTCGCGTTGTCCCGGCATTTTTGCCACGGCTCATGGGAGCCTGGGGTCCGCTTGGCAACTAATCCCAAGAATTGGCGTAGGCACTAGTTTTTACGAAAGCGACTGCCGTCTGACCTTCCAACCCAGAGGCCTTATTGGGATTAGTCCGGTTTCCTCACAATCACACACATATTCCAATAAGATATTAATTCAAAAGAAAATGCCTAAAGAATACAACGTTGAATAAACGAAACATTGGAACCAGAAACGTCTAAAACCACAAGCATTTTTTGTCAGCTGTCAATGTCACCTATAATAGGCACCTTCACACATAACACTTCTCACCCGGGACGGGAGCATTCCCGGCTCTCAGGTTACGTCGCCACGTGCGGGTAGCTTTCACTCTCCATACCCGGACTATTCTCGTCTTTATCCGACCATATTAGGATCTATCTCCAGCCATATTAGGAGAGGTATTGACTGTTCAAATCTTCGAATATTTCGGATCATCATCAACATCATTAGCCTAAGTATAGTCCGACAAGAAATTGTAGAAAATTATTGAGGGCGCCACTTTCTACGTAACTGTCACATTTTTGACGTAAAATGCATATTATGTAGTATATAATTTTTTTAGATCCATTTTATTTTATTTCTACTATTTTATATCGCACTATAGTACGAGACTCGTACTACAAGTACGTCCATCTGTTGTGTACATACCCTCTTAAGTATTCACGAAAGAGGTAAATCGCTACTGAACGTCTTAGAAATAAGCGCAATGAATTTACGGCAAATGATAATAATTGAACTTCCTTCTATTTACAGAATTGGTCCTTCTGACACATCACATCAATCTGTGGTTTAAGAAGGGAAGCCAATCAAATTATGGAGGCAAAATTATTACTTACGGGGAGAGAGCCCGAGTGGAAGTGCCCAAATAGGTAAATAAATAAATACCTAGTCCTATTTAGCGTCAAATCTATCTTTGGGGTCTTTAGTTGAAAGTACGTTGACCGTATGCAAGGAATGCCATTCATGCGAAGGCCGCAGAAATAAAACAAACGCGAATCGCCGCCAGCGCCGGTCTGCTACAGTTTCCGTTGTTCTAAATTTAAAATCTCACTCCAGACTAATAGGAACAGAAAAACGGATTTGCATTTTATGTGTAAGCTGTAAGATTTAATCTCGTATGTGACCTAGAAGCTCAGCGGGAGTCATCATCACAATAGACGCGATTCACCAACGCATGATTCACGATTTATGGGTTTCAGCGCTTTTGTCAGACTTACTACAGACGGTACTACAGGATCTTGAAGTTTTGCCAATGGTTTCATAAGCGATTATCGTAAAATCGTGGCGCTGGCAGTGACCCATATTGTAGGTCATGGGCGCTAGACGTAATTTCAACTGTTTATGTCATCCCGGCTCATCGCGCGCTATTCCGGCTGAGATAATCCTAGTTTACGAGTCTTTGATGGTGCGGTGGGTGGAATACCAAATAACCGAGTAAAACTAAAAGAGCATACGCTTCCTTGGGTTTTGAGGAAAGATAATGCCTTTTAACAGTCGGGTGTTGAAGCCGGCGCCGCATTCAGCTCAAAGGCTCCGTGCTCCGTATACGTATGAGGTACGAGGCAAATGTGAGATTGCCAAGCGTATAACTGTTTATCTGCTTAGATATGGACTAGTTTTGTCTCGAAACAGGATCTTGTTGGAGGAAACGGGCCCAGAGCATTAAATTCTTCAATGTAAACTAGATTTCATTTGTTTACACACAAGCTAAGGTTGTAGGGAAAACCTGGAGCAAAGAAAACCAAGCTTCCTTTGATAGCTTGTTTTCTCTAGGAGACATAAGACAACAAAAGTCAAGATTTTCATTTATTTAATATAAAAGTTATGATGGTTCGTTTTCTATGATCTGTGTTGGTGTTGGTGGTTTGGCTAAGATATTTATTCTTAAGTCTAAAATTACAATGTAGGCGATAATGTTATGGACTAATGTCTATAACAAACTATGTAGGTACAATCTGCAGCAGAAGTTGCTAAGCGGGCGAGAGTTGTTCAAAATTACCTTCACACGCTCTTATTCTCTTAACAATAAAGTCGCGTCAAGATCATTTTGAACACCTCGCCCGCTTAGCAACTTATCTGCTGCTGACTGTATACCAAGTTTTATGTTGATAATCTCATTCTAAATTAATAAATCCAGTAAAAGCTCTATAAAATACGGGATATTCTTGTGCTATTTTCAATCTTTATCCGTTTCTGAACATAAACTCGCACTAAGCGTTAAAATAATATGTTTATTGCACAGACCGAGCACTTACTATAATGTCTCGTTAAACGTTCCACTTTATTTCATATGCTTGTGATTTTATCGGCGAAATAATTATTGTTTTATTGAGTGCTAAACAAAGTCCCAGATGTCTAGTTTTAATGTGTGCTTAGGTCTATTAGTAGGTCTGTGATGTGGAAATACTAGGTTATTACAGTACCGACCCCGCCCTAGGAAAGCTAGCATAGGATTAGTGCTTTGTCGTAATAAGGTAATGAGCTGTGATAAAGTGAGAGTGGTTAGGTTTTGTCACGGGTAAACGCGACCGGGTGATAAAATATTTAGTTATTTCCGAGTTACGAGTAAGATAGTTACGACTTTTAAAGATGTTATAGAAAAGGTTTTAACTATATTACGACTTTAGGCTAGATCGCCTAATAAGTTAGGAATAATTTTAAAGTGTCCACTCATTTTATAATTTATATTATTCACGTGTAGGTACTAAATATACAGAAAATGTAGATAGGTATGTAAACGAGACTAAAATTATGTCCCTATCGTCTGTTGAAGCAGAGTATACAAATACACAAGTAACAGAAGCTTACTATAATCAAATAAAGAAATACGTACATATTATACTTAGAAACTAATGCGATAAACTATTCAGCATTGAGATACAGCGAGGAAATGCCGCCAGCATCCTTGGTACAATGCCTCAAGGGCCTATTTTAGATTTAAGCTAGTTATCAATTTCGTTTAGTAGTACCACTGTATATATCTTGTATGTAAATAAACTAACTGTACAACTTTTTTGCCTACTAAACTGATGCAAAATTTAAACAAACAGACTAATTGACTAGACACGCAGGTTTAATACAATTTTCTATACTGACATCCTCAATTAAAAATACACCTACAAATTGAGGAAGTGTATTATTAGCCACGTTTCAAATTAGACAGAAAAAAACTTAATTCGCGATTATAAGCGATTAGAGGCAGTTAGGCGAAGCTCTGACCAAAAACGACTGCTAGTTAGTAGTGCTAGTTCATACTATTCCCAATCCAAAAAGTCATATAAGCCTTAAAAACCAAGCTTCCTATGCCATTTTGGAAATGTATAACAATTTTTGCTAGTAAAGAAGGACGTAAGTGTAAAGAGACTTGTTTGAAATAAGTCGCTCTATCCACCGCTGAAGCAGAGTACACTAATTGACTAGTCATAGGTGCCGCCTACACATGAGTCACCGAGGTCGACAATCGGCGGTAAACAAAGCCGAGATGCGAATTCAGTTCCGGATTTTAAACGGGATAATAACATAAACTTTTAAAGCAAGTGTAAAATAAACAGAAATTGAGAAAATAATTGAATTGCATTCGCATGAAGCAAACTGTATTTTTACTCTTTAATCCGAAATGCTGCGTAGATCTTTATTTTTATGCCGGGAGTAATCACTATAGGTGATACGAGGTGAAAAGTTAGTACGGCATTACAAAGAAATTGGGGATGGAGAAGGAATTCTGACTACAAATGTGCAAATTGTGGAAAATTTTCCAAAAAATTCGAAGAGTTTTCATAAGCTCCAGGAAAAATTCACAGGAAACGAAGGAAACTTTCATTTTGCAAATGGAAAATTTCGTTTCCCATACAGAAACATGAAAAGTTTGCACAAAATTTCCACTGGGAAATTTTGAAAAGTTTCAAACAGCACATCAGTAAAGACGATTCTACGCGGACAAAGTCGCGGATTCAGGCTAGTTTATGACAAATCTAATTTACTTTGGCACACTTTTTCGCAGTAGAATCGACAGAACACGTGCCATTTAATAATTCCATTTAGTTCAACACAACGTCGACAGATTGGTCTTGATTTATCCCCGCCATAGCGAGCGCGATATTTGCATGCCCGCCATATCGGGACGATTTTATGATCCAAGTAATTGGCGGAGAATTAGATTAATTATAAAAATTACAATGGTTAGATTTATCGTGTGTTATTAATGTTATGGTCTGAGTTGTTTCTTCCGCGTTTTTTTGGTTTATAGATTTAGATGTACAAATCTGAATCATGGAAATATTTCGCATAGATTACGTTTATTGATATTGGTGCTGCTGTATAGCTATAGTGCCTTTTCAGTTTGATATCAGGAGACTTACCTACCTACCTATATCTTAGTAACGACGTTAATTAATTAGGCTAATCAAAAATACGGGACAGAACTATGTATATATAATAGTTTTTCACAAAAATAGATAGGTAATATGTAATATACTGATATACTCGTACGAGTATATCTTTTTATTAGTAAAAATAAAACTAGAGCAAATTGGACGTTCAGAAACGGCTTATTTACAAAAAAATATACATAATAATATGTAATACAGCAGCAATTTAGCAAAATTTACATAATTTACCAAGTATTGTGCTTGAATCAAACAAATCTTGTGTTTCCTATAATTAACCCGCGTAATTAAACTTGGACAACAAGAAGTAACTGTTAAGCTTGTTTCGAAACGCACATTAACATTAACCCACAGGAATATTCCACTTAAAGTTAGAAGACATATATTACTGAAACGATGAATAGTAATAACGAGATATAAATAATTTGAGTCACCCGTGCAAATGACTCAGATACACTCAGTCTAGCGTCACCGACCTTTAGCTCAAGTCCCCTCAAACTAATGGCAACTTCAGTCCCAATCACTTATAGCTGTTCAAAATTACCTGCAACAAAAACGAGATTAATTAGAATGGTGAAGTCAGGTAAAAAACGTGTGTTAGCTTCGTAACAACTACCTATTAGGCGGGTGATAAATCAAATACGTTGTGGGACGACAAAAGTGTGTCCAGAGTTTGAGTAGAGTGCAAAATTATATTGCTTTCGGGTTCCGTGATCCAAAATTATAGTTTCGCCCAGGACTGTTTCATTACAAACATAGACAGAGAAAATCATACTGTCTTTGTCTTAAGCTAGTACTAGTACTGCTAGCACCCAAAAGAAAGGGATGAGTATCTATATATTTTTTCTGGTTCTTACTTATTGTGTTTGCCAGACTATAAGTATTCCAAGAATGCTGTACTTAGATGTAGAATTGCCGCTCCATTAATAGATCACAAGGCAAACGAAAGAAAAATGCATTTGGATAACAGATGCTCCGAAAAGTCACGTGACTGTTTCCATATATTACTTAAGTTTAGATTGGCGTTTTCTGTCAACGATTATCATTTTGGCTAGACCCCCTAGTGAGAAAAGCTAACATGATCATGATGATATTATTAGGCGTTCTTTTCGTTATGACTCTATACTGTAATGTGGGGCGTTCGGGTAGTAATGAATACTATGAAAGTCTGCTGAATACTGAACATCTTTATTGAGTAAATTGGTGCTTATATACCTTATATATAGTGGCCTACGTGAGTGGCATTTAGGTGACCTTTATGAAAATGTAATTAGAATTATTGTTTATTTTATTAAATATATTTTCTATTTATTAAATGTCACCTTAAATGTCACATGACGTGTTGACCCTAATACTCAACACGTCATGTGCCTACTCACCGTACAATACAAGTAAAAAAATAATAATATACCTAATTCACGAAAAGTAAAATAAGGTAATAAAGGTGCAAAATTTTCTTATACTTAAGTCTATTTTATTCTACACTACATCACTACACACACAAGCGCTAAAAGAGGTTATACAAGTTTTCGATGGAACCCTAAACAGTAATGTTTTAAATATCCAAAGTGTTGCCCGCCTCCGTTGTGTTTGCGCATCAACGATGCAGTAATGGATTGTAAAAATAGTTGCCAGCGTCGTTAATCCATGCCATGTCGCAACTGGCAACCCAGGCGTGGGCAGCGGTCACTCCACCTCGCCCACACCATAGATATTTTGATAACTTTTTAAGGAGACAAAACTGGCTGGCACTATGTTGACAGTTAAAAAATAATCGCGGACGCGGATTTCCAATTATGAATTATGGCGTTCTTTTGTTTTCAAGTGTCAGATATAATCAAGATGTTAATGCCACAGATTAATAATGTTGGGTGTTTAAAATTTACACTATAATATCTGCCCAATATTTAAAAATTATGAACATATACATATAGAGACATGCTAATAATTAAGAATAGAAGCTATAATTTGGTTAAACAAGCATACCCTTGGCACTAAATGCAAACGCGAGTCTTGTCCACATCCGATAGAACGTAGGCGCATTTCGTCACGGCTATGACGAAACATAATGACGATTGTGACATGCGATGTTTACAGAAATTACTGTAATGACTGACTGGTAACTGGCTGTCAACGGCAGTAATTTGACGGTAACACAACGGCAAATGGCAATTTGATGATTCGATAATTGTGATGATTTGTAAAGTCAGCGATATTAATTCATTAAAATGCAGATGCAACAGAGGCATATGTTGCATTATTATATTTTTAATCTTCATTCCATCTATAGGCAACGCTTTATGAGATTATTACGTTTTGTGAATTATTGAGTACTAGACCAATCTTACTTTGCTCAAACTTGACTAGCACACCTAAAAGTTTCAACGACAAAAAATTTAATGAATCCTCCCGCTTGCCTTTCATTATACCATGCCCCGCTTTTATCGATAAATCGAAATTTCTTTGTCTGCATCCCTATCGCTCGAATATACAAGAGCGATAGAGAGGCAGAGGATTTCGATTTTCGTTTTTCGCGGCACTAGCAAACCAGTGGCTATCGCGAATTCGCATGAATGTGAAATAAAATACAAATACATACACATATATATGTGTATTTATGTATGAAATTTATTGAACTTCGTTTCGAGAACAGGCGTTACTAATCTCGTAGATTAAAGTTGAAAAGTCCAACGACACCTACGCTTTTATTTCCATGTAAAGGTTAATATTTGCATTGATTATTCCGAAGTTTTGATACCGCTGCAAACATGATCGTTTACGAAACATGGTGCGAATCGATTTCGCAGTTTTGAAGTTTAATTGCCCCATAATGTATTTGTTTTTGTCTAAGGATTTCTTGTAAAGAGCTTATATTTAAATTAAGTTCGCCTCTTGCACTTTTAAATAACAAGTCATGTTTATAAATGTAGATTCTTAAGGCCTGTAAAACGAAGGAAAGCCATAAATTACAAGTTAATGACAGACATCTCATTAAGCTTAAGACCCATGCCTAAGTATAAATATAATACATAAACATGTAGGTACTATTCCTGGTCGTAATTCTTGCATGTCCCGCGCTGTTTAACGCGATAATTCGTTTTCCCACGGGAATGTCCAAAGGAACACACTCCCCAAAGACGAATGCCGTATGGAGATACGAAGCGGTCGTAGTCATAGTACCGTCTTAAATTAACCACCTTTTCAAACATATACTGAAAATAGACATCAAATAATGCACAAAGAGACTATTCGTGTGTCAAGTCAGATATGTTTTGTTGGTTTTAAAGATAATATCGTTATTTTACGCTTTACATGTGTACGATAGTACAGTATGTATAATACGTATACTTATTTCTTAAAGAAAATTTTCTGACCATAATACCAGACTAAATACTACCTACAAGTAAGTCATACACCTAAACCAGGCTCTCCAAACCCCGGCCCGCGACCCGTTCTAATCCGATCCGCCGACACCCAAAGCGTCCCGCGCGAGCCAGGCTCTAGGGGTTCAGGCCTAACAGCAGCAACCAGATAGGTACCCCCCCCCCCCCCATAAAAATATTCAAACAACTGAAGAATTTTGAAAATGCAATTCTGCTTGTTCCGCAGGTTATACGGACCGCATAAGACTCGTCACACACTTAAACATTTTCATTGTGACCACTCCTTTACCCTAAGCAACATACTTGCCATCATACATAAAACAAAAACGCATCTCTACATTAAGAATTACGTTTCAAAATCGAATGACTAGAAAGGAATTGTCAAATGGTTTGAGGGTTTAAGCTTCAAGCATACTTTCAGCGTAACTAGCAATTCAGACGCAATTTGTACGTGTTAGGTCCGTCTAGACGGTCGCCGGTGGCGAGAGGAAATGAGGTATATCATCTTTCTTGATGTTTAAAGAACTCTACTGTTTCGGTAATAAGGGTCATGGCTGGTAACTAAGTAGCAATTGAAGCTAGGTAGTTTACCAACCCCAGATTTGAATAAACGTTTTATGGCAGCAATACATTTCAATTTGACCGAACTTTACGTTGATTTGATAAGATACTAACATCGAGCAATTTGTTTATTGTCTGGGATTGTTGCTATGTAACGAATTTGATAATTTTTCACGGTCTTATCAATAAAACTATCTGTCAGTGCATGATAAACTATAGTTCACAGGCAAGCAATTTATAAAATGATCTCCCTTTAGTCTAAATTTAAGTAGATTAATAGAATAAATAAAATAAATTGAAACGGAATAAGATTTTTCTTTCGAGGACATTTTTTACTTGTCCTAAGTATGTAATATACCATTTTAGCTCTATTTATGACTACACTAACGGATTCTAAAGACGCTGTCTATGAGACATCGTGTCGCGTAGCCTTTAATGTTGGTGTGTGGTGTGAAATAATCTTGAAACTCCTCGTTTATGTTTAGTGTTTATACCCATTATTTACTCTCGGATTTAAATACAATAAAATCTATCAAGCAAACCAGGAAGCTATGACAGACAACTGCGTATTCAGCGAGTTCTATTTGAATCCATGAAAAAAACTGCACGTGTGTCCGCCATCTTGGATTCTGTCTGTATTTGGAGTGCGCTTCGATGCGCGCGGATATGGAGATAGATGGAGCCTTCGGTATATTTATTGATACGGATAAATAAATAGTGATGTATCGGCATGAAGTCCTGTATTTATTAAAAGAGATAAATAAGAAACCAGTAATACACTAGTTGTATGTCACATCAAAGGTAAGCCGGAGTAAACGCGGCATGCTTTTTAATCAGTAAAGGATTAAAAGGCGTATTGTATTATATAATTTTATGGTTAGCCACATCATGAGAAAGTCAAAGCTTACCTAACACTATTATGAAGTGATCAATTCTGAAATATCATTCTATAATCTAGCCACGACATATAAAATTATACATATACAATTATACATAGGAGGCGATCAATCTATGTAATAAACATGTATTTTTAATTTTTATACATCGTTATAAAATTACAGTTTTAGTATATTTAAATACTTTAAATAGCGATATATGTCGTGCAGAAAATGAGTCCTTAATCTTTTTTTTTCCTAAGATATAAGCTCTACCAGAATATTGCTGTTAATACAGTCACATAACAGAAGCAAGCTGTAGCTTAATCTTTAGTAAATATTACGAAATTGACAAAAGAAAACTTTACTTTCTGACATAGCACAGCACTAAACCCGTAATAACACCTAACATGGCAAACCCATCAACACTCAATCTCACACCTCTTAAGGTGTCACAATTCTATTGAATGGACAATCTTTGGACATAATTACTCTGTAATTTATCGCTCTTAAATAATACACTTTCGATCCAAAACGACACAAGTTACTATAAACGTTTTAGCTATTCTAGGAGCTAATCTTTTAGTAATAAGAGATATAATTGCGTGTTTTTTAAAAAGGATTTGAGTTATTTTGGATCTCGGGTATAGAATTAATGAGTGCCTCTATTTAAGCATCAGATAGATAATTAAATACAAAGGTAATGTGTGTGGGTCTTACAGTAAATAGGTATTGGAGATAAAGATACTATTTATGGTGCCTTTCATCCAGAGATAGTGAGTCACCATTGAACTGAATTTAATGTAGTTTGCTAATGTAAAAGAAAACAACTCAAAGCTGCTGTTTTAGTGTAAAATTAGGATCAAATTTCTCAACTTATTTTATTGTTAGATACCATATTAGCAAACAATATTTATTTTATATCTGTACTGTACAAGTAAAGGATTGCAAAAATATGTTAGAATGTTGTTACGTGTATAGGTCCAAAAACACGTTTTTTTCCTTACTTAAAGTTATTTAACAAGATTGAATGATATGTAAATTATAAACTAAAATCATATAACAGAGTAAATCGAATTATCTTTAAAATATCCTCTCCTTTAGCTTCGATACACAAACACACATGAATTATGTGAAAATTATCAAAAATATGCGTCAGTAAAAATTCTTTGCCAACATATTTTGGGCCACCCCGAAGGCGTCTTAAATTCATTTATTTTTTTCAATGTATCCAGCAGTATTTACTCCAGTTTAGATTATTTTGCGTAAGTTAAGTGCAAGAGTTTGCCAACATAAATCTGTATGAAACAGCGCATTGTGAGTCCGAGTGAATGGGCCGCCCATTCATTGGCGACTAAAGTGGGCCATTCACGTATCGGCCCACACGGATCGGATGTCATTGGTCCCGAGCGTAGGGAGAAATAGGATTACTCGTACTTCCCAAAACTCCTATCAGGTTGTAAAATTGGTTGGGAATTGAAACCTTAAAACAACTAGCTGTAGGTTGAAATTCAAAAGTAATGATTGACAGATATGCCTGTTTAAAAAGTATGTGTTAGAAATTGACCATTTGTTTATTGAGAATAAACAAGGTTCATTTTGAACGTTGAATGAATTGGTGGCAATGTTTGAGGCGGACAAATTTAGTGTCTTTACTTAGGGTCATAGTTTACATACTTTAGGTTTCAATGAGAGACAAAACGCTGAATGATGTGTAAACTTATCTAATAACCTAATGCTGGGCTGGGACCTGACCTTCTATAGGTACAAGTATGTGCTACACGTAGTATAGCTCTCCATTTATCAATATCAGATTGAACTAATGTTTAAAACCAGAAAACCACATAAGCATCGATCTCTTTCTGACATCTGGAAGGACTTCAAGGACTCAAAATAATAGAGAGAAACTAAATTTCCCCCGCCAGGAAATCCTTCTCAAAATTTGTTAAGAGCTAGAACTCCCATTTCACACTGGTAACTACTTCATGGAAAAATTATATCTCAAATACGTACAGCTATACCAATAAATCAACAGCCAACAGCATGAACTTTATAAATAGCATACACAAACAAAAATGTTTACACCTGCATGTAAAAACTCAGAAACAAAGAGAATTTCGCACCGCGCAATATAAATATTTGCTTCACACTTCCTTCATACAGTTCATGCCATTTATTTGCCACAAATTGTTTTAATTGACATATAAGCGGCCTTAAACTTAAAGCGACCTCATTGGCTTTGGCAATTGGTCATTTAAGGATCGTAAAGCGAACAATAGCTTTGAGGTTATACAAACCAGTGAAGGCCAGGGAGTCATCGAGATTGATATCTAGCAACAAATTGAAGCAAATCTTGATATGTACATATATTGAATTGTTCCGTTCCTTGCAGTCAACTGAAGATTTGTCGCGTGTGACATGACATCATACAACATTACATTCTTTCTGACACCGCGCGTTAATATAAGTAGACATCCATGAAAGATTTTTTTAGCCTAGTTTAGTGCCCCATTGCTGGGCAAAGGCCTCCCTTCTTTTCCTCCACTCAACCCTAATAGTTTATACTTTCCCGCCAATCCGGTTAAAATGCGTCCAAGTCGTCCCGCCATCTCCTTTTCAGTCCACCTGAACCCCGGCTTGCGCCATCGATGGTGTTCCGTGGGTCCTACTCGGTAAACCATTTTTGCCCACCTTTCAGGGCGCATGCGGCAGACATGTCCCGCCCAGTCCCACTTAAGCTTAGCGGTTTATTTATTCAAACAAAATTTTTACACAGTCTGACAGTATAAACCAAATCACTTTACAATTTAGAGTCTAGATGATAGAGACGATGAGAGTAGGTACAGATGATAAGTTTGACCATAATACGCCTGAGATTGTAGGGAATCGGGAAATCATATTTATGTATAACTTATAGACATCCATGGGATGGTTTAGGATGGGTAAACAGAAAAATGTAATGGTTAACATAAAAAAAAGATATATTTTGGATGTCATGATGTCTCACCATTCTCAGGGGACTCAATAAGTACTTGTGACGGCGTGACAAGGCACTATGTGAGACGGTGTCGTGTCCAATCATCCAATGTCATTGTTTCGTTCTTGTATGCCGAAAAATATCCAGATAATGATAGTCGGGGAAAATGTGTGGTTAAACTTCACTTATATAATGCGAGTCATTTCATTTTAGCTTTGGCAATTCGGTTAAGGATTGTAAAGAGAAGGCCACATTGGCGCCAGGAGTACCCTTGATTACTGACAAGGTCTGTCTAGAGGTATTTTCGTTTGACATGATGATATTGCACTTTTTAGTAACAAAACAACTAGGTAACGACATTTTGTCGTTTCTTGTCAGTCAGAAATAACAGCGTTAGGAATAAAAGAGAACCTTGCGGTACGCCAGAATCAAATACAAGGTTTCGAATAAGCTTCCGTATCATTTGATAAAAGAGTTGTATACATTTTTATGGCGTTATTCATAAACGTGTAATCTAACAAGCAGATGAAAATCTTTTATCCCTATCCGACCTTTTTACGTGTTTGTAAGAAAAGGAGGAAATTTTACGGTGTTGATACATTTTATGAACAAGGGATTAGAGTAGATTGCACTAACCTGACGACCGGCTTTTGAAATTTGCTAGTTTAAATTCAACTCTGTCAAGTTGACAAAAAGTCACAACTTGCTTGGGGCTTATGTATACTACGTGTAGATGTAAGTCGCCGGTTGTCAGGAGGTTAAGCCATATGTGACTGTTAAATGTTCGTTAAGTTTTATTATATGAGAAATTTCATGTTTCAGAGCTGACTGACGTTGATGACGTTAATGACGTTGATCTCTTCGTCCATTGTGGTTGGTGTAAGTGGCCGTTAGTCTTTTACAGCAACAGACCGCATGTAGGACTCCGCGGCACGTTCAGTGACGCAACCAGCAGCCTTCACCTTGCGGCCACTGACCTGGGGTGACTTCCTGTGGTGAAGCGGAGGACGTCCCTATCCGACATATTGGTCTTTGTGTTTGTTAGAAAGAAAGAAAATTTTACTGGAGTTTTCTAACTTTCATGAATAAGAGAGTGTCTTTCACATCAATAGACCCGCTGTCGGACGCCGCACGTTCTGTGACGCAACCAGCAGCCTTCACCTTCTCCGGCCACTGACCTGGGGTGACTTCCCGTGGTGAAGCGGTGGACCGGAAAAATGCTCCGACAACATTACGAGCCGTTCGTAGTCAATGGAATTGGTCGCGTCTCGGTAAACCTCTATTAGAAAATAATGGAAGCGAACAAACAGTCATTGTATCTGGTGAACTTTAACCCTGAGGTTATACTAATAGACAAAATTTTAAATTGTAATATTGGTTCTTCATCGACAACAACAATACAAAGCGAAATCTCAACGTCAAAATATAGTAAATCCCGCTCATATAAACACACATGATCCGTCTGCATACAACGCCTTTTTCACCCTGGTCACCAATAAGCTCTTTCTGGTAGAATCTTCCTAAATGGGTATTACTGTAATTTCAATTGACAGAGTCGCTTTGCTAGTAAGTATGTTCTACTATCAAATGTACAACACTGGTACATAAAACTACACTCGACACATAAAATTAAACTCTTGCCTAGACATATAAAAGGTGCATTGCGCAAAATATTCTCTCATGTCAATGACATATAACTTTAGTTGAAAACATTCAATCTCCACTACACAGTGGAATCAGTCTAATCCGACTAATCTGAGCGAACAGCAATTCCCACTCTGCAACCGGGGCGTGGGAAGGCAAACAAAAGTGACCGCGCCATTACACGCCGGTTCAACTGAGCTGTATGGCCAGCTTTATGACTATTGCGGTCGAAAACGTGCAAGTCATTATGTCAAAGAACTTTAAGCTAACGCATAAGCAACGGCAGATATTCCCACCTTTAATAGTAAAACTTTTAGACACTGTATGTAGACAGACGGAATTGGAAACTTGGTGGTCCGTTTATGGAACTCGGTGCCTAATTTTCTGACAGTTATCCTTAAACCTGTAGAGGAAAAGAAGGCCATGTTGGTTCAGATTTTCCCATAAATATTCTTGACGCGCTACCGCAGCATTAAGTCCGAATTTTACCCCACGGCATAGTCTTCTCTTCAGCTTTAACTGAAGGCTGAGGTAGTTGCATCTCGTGGTAAAACACGACGAGCCTCTTTGCTACTTAGATAGTAGCCGATATAGTATTTCTGAAACCTTCATTGTGGCTTAAAATTTCTAGTTTCTGCCTTAACTGGTTTGTCCGTCAGTCATTTCTCACAAGTGCGAATGTCAAAAGCCACCGCAGAAGGAAGCGGTCAGCACACCGTTAGATGGCCCTTGAAACAACGCACCGTACAAATATTGTGGCAAGCTCTTACGAACCAGGTCTGTTTGCTCGGGTTTTGCCAAGTGCGAGCTTTGTTTACCGGCGCATTTACTCGTATTACCGGCATTCCTGATTTGAGACAAAAGGTTTCGTATATCAGAACTCTTTGTCTGAAAATCAGATGATAATAGCCAACTTCAGAAACGAAATTCAAAAAATCCGCGCCTCTAGATTTAACAGGATGATAGTATCTTAATTATAACAAGAGATAAGCAAAGGCAAAGGTTATGCAAAGAAATAGAGGATGTTTAATATTCGAATTCGGAGAGCATTAGAATATAATAGTGCTCACATTTTCAGCCTGTACATGTAACACATATTAAAACTCCTGGATTCGATTATGCATGGAATTAGGTACAGTCGCCATCAGATATATCGGAGCGGTCAAGGCGCTCACGAATATCTGAACACGCCTCTATTGTCAAGGCGTTAGAGTGCGTGTTCAGATATTGTGAACACCTTGGCCGTTCCGATATATCTGATGGCGACTGTACAGCTAAGGCGTCCTAGTAAAAGTAAGGAATGTCATTCAGGTTATACCTAAGCTTTCTTCAGTAGAAAAGGTTCTAGGTAAATTTTTTTATCTCATGTCCAATAGCATAATTATTTATCCCGATTCTTTCCATTTCATATTTCATAACTTCTTCTTCTTCTTTTGACACTCACAAACCATGATTCACAGCTATAACCACAGCCATGATCGCTTCCCGATCAGCGTGTGTGACCCGTGTCGAAACGTTTTGTGGTCATTTTAATCTTTGGACGGTCGATACGCTAAGCTGAGGGCATAGGTACAAAGCGGTTACAACTGTAAGAAGTTTGACTGTCAGAAAGTGGTAAGAAATTTAGAGTGGAGTCGAGCCACAATTTTAATATATTTTTACCATTAGGTGTCATTACGAGGACACTGGTATTGACTACACACCTAGGTACCCCCGTTAAAACGGAACCCTTAGAGTTTCGCCATATCCGTCTGCCCGTTCGTCTATTTGCATGTGACAGCCATTTTACTAGGGACGATCTGAAATGTGGAACCAAAATCTATAAAAATATATTCTTAAAAATTATTTGATTAAATATTCTGAAACGAAATTAGGGAAAAATTAAAAAATCCTAGCCTACTAGTAAAGGAAAAATGGAATACTTATATCAAAAGTCAGAATATATTCTATTTTCTATATATACAAACATATTCTTAAAAATTATGTGTGTACTTGACTGGAATATTCTGAAACTACATAGTTAAAAAATATATTTTTGAAATTTTAGAAAAGTTCTATAAACCTCGCCTGCTTGTAATGTAATGGTATTTGTCAGAAGTCAGATTGTATATCTGACTGCACGTTTATAGCATAAGTTCCTGTCAGTCACGGTCCGGTCAGGTAAAGGTCCCGATCATTGGCCAGAGGCATTGTTCTACGTGCGAAGGGCCACATAACGGGCCCGGCAGGCGCTGGCCGCATCGATTACCAATTGAAATAATAGCCGTGGAAACTGTTACTATGGAAAATGGTACGTTCAGTATGGTTCCTGGATTTACTAATTTTAATATACCTACCTATAACACGGTGGCCAAAAAATACGTGCATTCCCGTTGCCAGGGAGATTTTGGGATTATACTGAGCAACTTTTACTATGGGACCAACCCCGAAATCGCGAAATAAATGTACCCTCCCATAGAAAATGGACCAACCAAAATGTTTGAATGAGCCAAATTTTTTTTTCACGATTTCGGGGTTGTTCCCATAGTAAAAGTTGCTCAGTATAATCCCAAAACCTCCCTGGCAACGGGAATCCACTTTTTTTGGCCACCCTGTATATTAAAAAAACTATAATTTAAATTGTTAACGTGACGTAGTAATGTCACGTACACGACAGAAGTCACGGGCAAAACCTTGTTAGAAAAAAAAAAGAAATTATGCACATTTTCATTATTTTCTGAAAATTCTGTGTAAAATAGTACTTAGTAGGGTTTGCTCCCGGGAAATACCGGAACCGAAAGTACCGGGAATTCCCGGGATTTAAAGCCAAGCAAAGAACCGGGATTTCAAAATTAAAGTCCCGGTACTTTCGGGATTTTCGGGACTAAAATTTCCGGTACAATATTTGACTGCTTTCTGTTACTTAGCATGAAATATCATGTTTTATAAAGAAAATAAATATATTTTATCAAAGGCTGATGGTAATACTTTTGCGGCTGACCACTACATTAAAATAAAATTAAAAAAACAGTCAATGGGTTTGACAATGCTGACAATATAAAATTGCGTAATTTGATACTTTAAGGGCATAAATAATTTTATACGAACAATTACTTATTTCATATTTTTATACTAAATACTCGTAGAAGCAAAAATAGAGAGAATTTTGTAATTAATGAAATAATACTTTTAATTCAAATTCAAACTCTGTATAAGAAACTCACATATGATAATGATTTTTTTAGATGAATTAATATATTACAGTGACATGCCCAAGGACCCCCTTGGTAAATTCATAATTCTGACTGAATAATTTCTTGATTTGTCGTATTGACAGTTCTGTTATTATATCTTTGAAGGTCTACAGCCCATTTTGAACGCATGCGAAAATTATTAACTTTTTTATCCTTTTTCACGAAACGTCTTACATATTTAAAATAAATGAAGATATTACTGAGCCACAATTCAGTTTTTGCCGATCACCAACGATTATAAAAATATCACATGTAGTTTAGGAAAAAAAAACAAATTATACTAATGATTGTGTGGCTTAAAGACACATATTATGGTACAAAAGAAGTGTGTACCTTCACTAGGCTATTTATTTATTGTTTTAAGAAAGATTCATCGTCGTTTTACGCTTTTTTTTACTGAAAATTGATGTAAAAACTGATTTTTGAAGGCAGCCCCGAAAGTACCGAAAATACCGGGAAATCCCGGTTCCATTTTTGCCCGGTACCGAAAATCCCGGTTCTTTTAAACAGTACCGGTTCTGCAATCCCTAGTACTTAGTGCAGACGCAGGTCTTAATGCGTGTCATCGTGGGACCGCGCTGACATATGTCACTCGAGACTCTAAGTCCACATTCTTTATTACGCCGGGCACTAGTGCATAAAAATAACCCGTTTACGACTTCTGTTGGCACTGTACTTATTACATATAGGTAGTAAAAGGTAAAAATCGCTGTATATATATATGATCAAACATCAAATATTTATTCAGCACATAGGCCACAGGGGCCATTTTACATGTAATTTTTTTACAAGCAATAAAAATAACCAAAAATTACAAAATACAATTACAAATATGGAATTAATGAAATATTAGATAATTTATTAGAGATGAATACAAAATGTCGAATTGCACAATAAAAACTATAATGGGCATTATTAGCAAAATTACTTTTAAATATGGAATAAAAGGAAAAAAGTATGAGTTTTTGACATTGACGATTTACTCATACTCATACTCATACTCATTTATTCATAAAGCCAATTTACATGTCAAATAAAATTAGAATTATACAGTTAAAATTGAGATCAAAAATTAAAATTAAACTTAAAATAATATGTACAATTATAATCGAAAATTAAAACAAAACTTACTCACATGTCGAATTACAATTAGAAAAAGTTTAAAATTAGATTGAGATCAAGAATAAAGATTGAAAATACAAAATTAAGATCAATATTAAAATTACAATTAATATTAAAAACAAACCGATTTACATGTCTAAATAATGTTGAGATAAAAATTTAAAATAGTTCAAAAACAAAAGTCAACAATTACATATACGTATTGTAATTTGACCCCATCTCTTTCGTTTTATAAGTGTCTAAGTTTCCTCTCACGTATATCGCTACCTGCATGATTACTATTGCAGGCAGTGTAAGAATGCCGAGTTTTTTAAAAAGCTCTTTGGCAGGGGTGTCAGCTGGCACTCTCGCAATGGTCCTGACGGCACGTTTCTGCAGGCGAAATACTCTTTCCCATTGCGCACAGAGACCCCATAGCTCTGCACCATACTGTATCAGGCATTTACCGAGGCTAGTTCTCCGTCAAATCATAGGTAGATAAGATAAAGCTGATGACAAGTACTCGTAATATAATATGATCACGCGCCATATAATATAATATATAAGGAAAAGCACCAATAAAAATGTATTTAAGTCTAAATTTAAAAAAACTCATGTTAAAACAATATGAAGCTAGGATAAACTTAAGTTAAAGAATGTCATGTTATATATTGAACTTAGATTTGTACCTTATATTAGTATCTAAAAATAGTTTAAATACCTAAATTAAGCAAAATAGCCTATAAACAGTATGTAAAAAGAGGAGCCTATTTCTGCCAACAAACTGTTATACAGTTTGGCGGAGATTGTGCCTATCATGTAAGAATATGCTGTTCCGTGAATAAATGGTTTTTTTTTTTTTATATTGCGGAATTTCATTGAAACTATTTTTTACATACTTAACTGACCTGTCACCATATCTTATACAATACCTTTAAACGAGCAATTCTTGTTTATTTGTATTTATATTTCGGGGATCTCGGAAACGGCTCTAACCATTGCGATAAAATTTGCTATATGGGGGTTTCGGGGGCGAAAAATCGATCTAGCCAGGTCTTATCTCTGGGAAAACGCGCATTTTTGAGTTTATGTATGTTTTCCGAGCAAAGCTCGGTCTCCCAGATATACGACTATACATGAGAATAACAGCGCCGTCTTAACAATGATCATATACACCGTGTTTTTATTAAATTCCGTTAAATTCGGGGTATGGTTAAGTACGTTTAAGAGAACTAAATAGCATAATTAATTTAATTTTTTTTTTGCGTTTTATTTAAAAAGAAATTATGTTTAATATAGCGTTGTTGTAACACGGGCATTACATTTAACTCAACCAAACAATTGAAATCTGTGACATACTTATCAATGTCATTTCGAACATCGATCGACCGAGATTGTACTTAAGTTTACTAGCAAATGTATGAACTCATTCTAAACACTAATCAATATGTAAACCGGCCCTAAGGCAAGTGTACACACTTGTAGAGGCCTTATAGGAAAAAAAAAAATTATTGATTATCTCCGACATGGAGTTAATTAGAACATAGGTGTCTTTGAGAAAGTTACTTGCTTAGGAATGCACCCTTTAAATTAACGGAAATAAAAAAAAACACGGTCTATTTCTGGTCTGGATAAGTATAAGTAAGTAGTGTGGTATAATTAGGTAGGAACTTTACTTATTTCTCTACGCTAGTAGAGGAACATTATTAGCAAAGTTATATGTTAATATGGAATAGCATTACGCAACCGATCGGCGCCAATATCAGGATTCCTGAATACGTTTACTGCGTATGCAAGTATTTATGTCGCTTTGATTGTGGAAGCTTATAATGTGGCTGGTGTTTGTGTGATGTTTTTATGATGTCTGACCTATAATATATGTAGGAATGGAACGTAAGGGGATAGCGTGAAACAGAACGTAAGGGAGAGAGAAGGATGACAAGAGGTGCGAAAGGGACGGGGTTCTACGATTTGAATGGTGAGCGAGCGAACGTGCGGTTAAGGTGTTAAAATCATATATAATTAGTTTTTCTTATTAGAATAAAACAAATCAAGTGTTATTTTGGTTTTTATTACGAGGCCTAACATAATCCCTCATATATAGATAGATAGATAGAATACTATTTATTGTGTGCCAAGTAAAAATCATCAGTATCAGTAAAAAGATACAAAAGAAAAGAACAATTGATTAAATGTAGAGGCAGACAACAGGCGGTCTTATCGCTAATATTTATTATAATTGAAACATTTTTCGTTTCACTGATTTAAACTTTCACGATTTTTACACATTATTAAATTATAAAACGGGACTTATTCGCGTCTAATTAAGTTTTAAGTTTTACCTCCGACGTTTCGAGGTGGTCTCGGAGAACTTATACGCGATTAAGTTCCGTTTTATAATTTAATAATTTTTCGTTTCGTTTGGTTCTCATAACGATCGCAACTACAAGTTGCAGACCCATCACTCGTTTTAACATGTCGGTTTAACGCTGAATATGTGACATGTTAAGCAAGCACGCCTCAGCAGTAGAAAGCAGACTTTTAGCGCAGTCGAAACCGCACGAAAATGTGCCCTAACACCTTGAGATAAGGTGCTAGTCAATTATAAAGACTGTATAATTGCCGTTTAAGGGTTAATTTGTTTAGGCGTTATTGGTGCAAGAAGCTGCGGATGTGTTTGTGGGGCACAGATCATTTCCTCGATAGATGGAGCATGTCAACGCAAGTGAATGATGAAATGACGGGTGACAGAGAGGTGTGGAAGAGAAAGACATGCTGCGCCGACCCCAAGTGAATGCGACAAGGGCAAGAGAATGATGAGAATGATGAAAAAAAAATTAAACTGTTTATTATAAATAAATTTTACAATATTTTTATGTACTTAACCTAATCTACACTATAATAGATAGATGGAGCATGTCAAGGAGCACGTAAAACAACTCGCAGCGGACACAAATCGCCTATACTAATTTCGAATGAGGACGTGATTGTTCATTTAATTTCCCACTTGAGTGGTGGAGCTTGAGCCACACTTGAGGGTGGAGAAGAGGGAATGAAGAGCACTTTTAAAAGGAGAGTCAACGTATGCATATCTCTACGGCGGCGATTACATTTTGTAGTAGTAATTTTGTGCACAAGTTATGGTACGACACCAACGCAGGGTCCGTACCTCATGTTAAAGCTGTACTAAGCTTTTAAGCTCCTTTGTATACATGTATATTATTGGGATAAAGAATCTCGCTCACAAAAATCTATCAATAAAAATTTGAACTTTCTATAGAAAAAACATGAATTATAGTGGCATTTTTTAATAAACAGATCCTCAACGCTAAATTACGTTCACACGCAATAAAATATTGGAGTAAGTACCTAAGCACTTTACAAGAATTGCCTACGGCTGTGACCGGCGGCACCGCGAATATTTTGCAAATACAGAGTCTACAGCAAGTGATCTATGTTGTGGGGCAATCGCCTGCCTTTACGGGCGCATCCTCACTTTGCTTTGCGTATTGGAAAGTCAAAGTACAAGTTACAGGTAATTCGACGGCCATTATCGCTACGTTTGGCTTTTAGAATTGCCAGAAAAAGGTATTCATTGCCTTATCTTGGAGGTTTACAAACAAAAAGAAATCAGAGTTGATACAGCGGAAACAAAGCACAAAAAGTGTATGCCAATCTGGAATACTTTTCCAAAAAAGTGTAACATAAAATAGTAGAAATTAAATAAAATGGAACTAAAAAAATTCCATACTCAATTGTTGCCATGTTACGTCAAAAATGTGAGTTACGTAGGAAGTGGCGCCCTCAATAATTTTCTACGATTTCTTGTCGGACTACTACATCTTATATCTCTATAGTTCCCGTTCAAAAGTATCTGTCACAGTCTAATTGTATACATCAATATGTAGAACACTGCTCGCTTGGTCGCTTGTGTCTCTATATACATATCTCTTTGTTTTAAGTTATTAGAGAATGGTAAATAGTTTTGACGCATCGTCTCATTAGTAGCCTTACCACGAGATGTATAGAAATGTTAGTGTCAAACTCGTGGTAAGGCTATAGCATTCTACGCTGCTTACACCGTTTGAAATATCATTTGACTGCATGTGTCTTAAGCATATAATCCCATTTTCCTATAACATAATCGACAACATTTACTGTAACCTTAGAGCATTTAGTAACTGCTGGAGACGTCATGGCTGTCATTTTCTGTCTGCCGATTTTTGCGGGGGAGGGGACGTCAAATGTATTGCTATTTCTACATGATTTGTACGTAACGTACAAAAAGCCATGTCAGTCCATACAAAAGTTTGCAGAATTGTGCAAGTTTTTTGGCAGAGGGGTAAGCTCTTAAAGGCGACTCCAGTTATTAAATCCTCTAAGACTGTAACAGCACTGAGGCGATTCCATTATCCCATTGTGCAACTAGCATTCCATAGAATCTCAATCGTAATTGATTTTGTCCAAAGCGAAGTACCAATTTGTACAGATAACCATTGCCCAACGCAATATGGAGTGTGACGAAATACAATATGTTATTTATCTGTGGCATCGCTTGGGAATTGGGAAGGTATGTTGAGATGGTTTAGACACGTGGAAAGAATGAGTGAAAGAAGGCTAACAAAGAGAGTGTATAAGGGAGAAGTAGAAGTGGGAGTTGGAAGGGGTAACCTCGGCGGACTTTCTCTGATTAGATCGGGGAAATCCTGAAGAAAGGTCAGGTCAAGAGCACCCTAAACCGGCGAGCGTTATGTGAGTGTTATGATTGTTATGAAAGTGAAGGAAGCGAAAGAGGTATATCAGGATCGTAGCAAGTGGTCCGTGGTCTCTGCCTACCCCTCCGGGAAATAGGCGTGATTATATGTATGAATGTATGTCTCGGTTGGGAGTACGGAGGTATGGAGTGAGTACTACGACCAGAATGTGTGAAAGAGAAGTTAAACTGGGGAATTTATTTCATCTCGTTTTAATTACGGTAGATGTCAGAGTACACATGGTACATGTTATGGTATTTATGTACATAATTGCCAGTGCCACCAACCACCAACATATTTCCTCTTCTATTCTCAATCATCATCATATTAAATCTTCTGTTCTTGTATCTTCTTTTTGTACATTTTTTGACTTGTAAAATGATTGCCTTTTATCAATAAGACATCTATACGTCTACCATCAGTTTTGACATTGACATATACGCTCACGTCTACGTAATTTACTTTCTATGCATCTCGCTCGTACTCGCATATGCGAGCAATAGTGCAAGCGAGATGTACAGAAAGTAAATTACGTAGACGTGAGCGTTATGTCAATGTTAAAACTGATGGTAGAGGCTCTGAATCTGAAATTGAATCTTACTAAATCTACAACTTTTTCATTTGTTCTGTCTCTCAATAGTCTCAATATTTTTTCTTATAACGAAATGGTTATATGCCCAACAACAAGACAACATGGGTGTATTTTTGTGTGGTCTCAATTTGGCAGTTGTCCATTTCCGCAGAGGTCGTAAACTTTCGGCGCCTAATCCAAACGAGGGTCCGACAGCGATCAACAACCTTTACCACCGTGACCGAATAAGGGCAGGTCCTTAATTTAAAACTGCCATTTTTACTTTGTTATAAAAAGGAAAACAAAAAATGTGTGAGCTTTGAGTCGCTTTTGACATTTCATTATGCTTTTAAGATAAGATCGAAAACTGTAAAAACATTTTAGATGTGCTTATTTTATTATGAAAAATACTGTATTAGGTAAATGAGGGATTTATTTGTCACTTGAAAATGTTTTTATTGAACTTTATTATTGATTAATTCAACATGAGACTCGAGAGTTTATGTCATGGAAGTATTATTTTCGGTAATATGAGTATATATAACTATGAGTATGTATTATTATCGGCACATAATATAAGCACATTATATAAGCAGATTATATAAGCACAAACAGTAAAACCTGGTTAATTGGGACTTAGATAGGTATACGTATGGAAAACTTCTTCAACTTCATTGCAAATAAGACTGCAATAAGCTTCTCTAAGCTTCCCCTTGCTGACTCGTGGTTTTATATACCTACTAGTACATATATATTTAGTTTATATGGATACTCGTGGTTTTATGAACCTACTCGTACGTATATAATTAGTATAGGTTTAGGTTTAGTTTAGTTTGGATTTCCCCTAAAATATTACAATTCAGGAAATAAATTGTACTATTATTTTACAGCTTTAACCTTTTTTTATACTTAGCGTATTTTTCTTTACTATACTCTCCACACAATCCCTAAATCCCGGACCCAAGGTAGTATCTACATGTTTACCGTTATTCAAACTTGAGCTCTATTTCTGCATCATAAAGTGCATATTCCTTCTGATATATCATTGTAACTGTTACCTTTCTTTTCTAGGTATACAGGCTGGCCAAAAAATAAGTGGCATTCCCGTTGCCAGGAAGGTTTTAGGATTATACTGAGCAACTTTTACTATGGGACCAACCACAAAATCGCGAAAAAAAATTTACCCTCTCATAGAAAATGGACCAGCCAAAATGTACGTAACGGCAAATTTTTTTTTTTCGCGTTGGTCCTATAATAAAAGTTGCTCAGTATAATCTCAAAATCTCCCTGGCAACGGGAATGCCACTTATTTTTTGGCCAACCTGTATAAGGTATTGAATTTTCTAACCCAGCATGGGTCTCGGTCGAGTTTTTCCGAGCTAACCGTTTAATTGCGGCGTGGATATTAATATTGCATGAGCGCCGGCGCCACTGGTAGTATTTATAACTAAATAGCGATCTGTTCCGGCTTCGAGCGGGAGTCGAACCCGGACCTGCGTTTCAAGATATTTTAAGAGAAAACAATTAAAAAGTTTTAGGTAAGTACCTACATACAAAACTTCTACTCTATCTAATACCTTTGTATTAACAATTTTTAGCAACGAAAACTATAATACCATATACAGGGTGGCTAAAAAATAACTGCATTCCCGTTGCCAGGGAGGTTTTGGGATTATACTGAGCAACTTTCACTATGACACCAACACAGACATCGCGAAAAAAAAATTTACCCTCCCATAGAAAATGGACCAGCCAAAATATATGAATCAGCCAAAATTTTTTTGGTCCCATGGTTTGGTCCCATAGTAAAAGTTGCTCAGTATAATCCCAAAACCTCCATAGCAACGGGAGTGCAGTTATTTTTTTTCGCCACCCTGTATACATATCATATATATAATTAGAGAGTAACTTCGATTTAGCTCCGGGTATTTTTATTTGCTTAATTAAAATTAAATACAAAAAATTATAATCATGGAAAACTCATATTCTTGGCTTTTATTCAAAGCACAATCACGACGGTTATTGAAATAGGTACCTAGTTTGAGTTTTTTTGGTAAATTACAAAATAAGTGAAAATATTTAAAAACCAGGAAAAGTCAAAGTTCTACTATACTAAACTTACTGAGAATGTCTTGATTTATTTTATTCTTGAATTTGTACATTTCTACTTTTTACTTTAATTTTTGATTTATAATTTTTTTCGTTTTTACTGGTAAAATTAATTGTGCAGAACATACCACAAAACACGAATTCTTCGTCACGAATAAATGTAAAAGCGCGTTACCTGTAAACAAAAAATAAGTAAATTAGTATGTATCAGTGTTGGCCGTAATGGTTAATTCTAATTAACAATTAATCAATTGCATTAACCATTAATTCCGCAATTAATCAATTGCATTACGCATCAATATAATTAAAATTAGTTAGAATTGAAGTTTGAGACGTTTAATTACATTGATTGTCAATCTGCATTAACGTTTAATGGAATTAAATAATTTATTTCATAAACTAATAATTAATGTTACTTTTGCTTGGAACTATTAAAATTATAAATAAAAATAACCATTAATACAAGCTTCAGTGAATTATCAGATCGTGATACATATTTTAACATGAGACTCTACACTATATGTTTCTATACACTCATTATATATTATTCCTATTTGTCGCTGCCATATGTGAGTTGGAGACAAATGGGAAACGGGGACAAATGGGATTTATATGCAGAACCTATTCCATCTGTTCCAGGTGGGAACAAATGGGAAAACATCAGAAAATTATGTGTTCCCATTTGTCCCCCCCTTATTGGCGTGGAGACAAATGGTAAACGGGAACAAATAGGATTAATATGCAGCGTCTATTCCATCTGTTCTAGGTGGGAACAAATGGGAAAACATAGGAAAATGATGTGTTCCCATTTGTCTCCACACCAATAAGGTGGGGACAAATGGGAATTATTTATATGCAGTCTTTTCCTACATGTTCCCCGCGGGGACAAATGGGAATACACCCATTATTGGTTATAATGGGTGCATTATTGGTGTATTCCCACTTGTCCCCTATGCATGTGTCCTACGCCATACATGAGAAGGGACAAATGGGAATACATCATTTTCCGATGTTTTCCCATTTGTTCCCGATTCGCGTGACCTACGCCATGCATGAAGCTGGGACAAATGGGAATGTTTTATATGAATGAATATGAACGGCGGGGAACAAAAGGGATACACCTGATATTAGTGTTCCCATTTGTCTCCGCTCCAATGAGATGGGGAAAAATGGAAATATTTCTGTGCAGCTTCTTTTCCCATATGTTTCTATACACTCATTATAGGTGTATTCCTATTTGTCCCTGCCATATGTGAGTTGGAGATAAATGGGAAACGGGGACAAATGGGATTTATATGCAGAGCCTATTCCATCTGTTCCAGGTGGGAACAAATGAGAAAACATCGCAAAATGAAGTGTTCCCATTTGTCCCCACCTTATTAGTGTGGAGACAAATGGGAAACGGGGACAAATGGGATTTATATGCAGCGTCTATTCCATCTGTTCCAGGTGGGAAAAAATGGGAAAATGATGTGTTCCCATTTGTCCCTTCTCTCATGTATGGCGTAGGACACGTGGATAGGGGATAAGTGGGAATACGCCAATAATGCACCCATTATAACCAATAATGAGTGTATTCCCATTTGTCCCCTCGGGGAACATGTAGGAAAAGACTGCATATAAATATTTCCCGTTTGTCCCCACCTTATTGGTGTGGAGACAAATGGGAACACATAATTTTCCGATGTTTTCCCATTTGTTCCCACCTGGAACAGATGGAATAGACGCTGCATATAAATCCCATTTGTCCCCGTTTCCCATTTGTCTCTACACCAATAAGGTGGGGACAAATGGGAACACATCATTTTCTGATGTTTTCCCATTTGTTCCCAACTGGAACAGATGGAATAGGCACTGCATATAAATCCCAATTCCCCGTTTCCCATTTGTCTCCAACTTACATATGGCAGGGTCAAATAAGAATACACCTATAATGAGTGTAAACATATGGGAAAAGACGCTGCATAGAAATATTTTCATTTTTCCCCATCTCATTGGAGCGGAGCCAAATGGGAACACTAATATCGGGTGTATCCCTTTTGTTCCCAGCCGTTCATATTCATTCATATAAAACATTCCCATTTATCCCCACCTTATTGGTGTGGAGACAAATGTGAACACATCATTTTCCCATGTTTTCCCATTTTTTCCCACCTGGAACAGATGGAATAGACGCTGCACATAAATCCCATTTACCCCGTTTCCCATTTGTCTCCACACCAATAAGGTGGGAACAAATAGGAACACATCATTTTCTGATGTTTTCCCATTTGTTCCCACCTGGAACAGATGGAATAGGCTCTGCATATAAATCCCATTTTTCCCCGTTTCCCATTTGTCTCCACACCAATAAGGTGGGGACAAATGGGAACACTTCATTTTCCGATGTTTTCTCATTTGTTCCCACCTGGAACAGATGGAATAGGCTCTGCATATAAATCCCATTTGTCCCCGTTTCCCATTTGTCTCCAACTCACATATGGCAGGGACAAATAGGAATACACCTATAATGAGTGTATAGAAACATATGGGAAAAGAAGCTGCACAGAAATATTTCCATTTTTCCCCATCTCTTTGGAGCGGAGACAAATGGGAACACTAATATCGGGTGTACCCCTTTTGTTCCCCGCCGTTCATATTCATTCACATAAAACATTCCCATTTGTCATAGCTTCATGCATGGCGTAGGTCACGCGAATCGGGGACAAATGGGAATACACCAATAAGCACCCATTATTACCAATAATGGGTGAATTCCCATTTGTCTTCGCGGGGAACATATGGGAACCCTGCATAAAAATACAGAGACAAAAATTACGATGTTTATTCTTGTTAATTGTTAATTATCAATCATATTTTTAATTTTCATTCAAAATTGATTTAATTTTTAATGGTTTGTAAAGCAATAACCATTAATTATTTTTAATTGTTAGTGGTTCGAAATAAATTAATATTAATGCAAATTGATGATCAATGCAATTGATAATTAATTTCCCTTCAATGGTTAAAGGCTTGGCCACATACAGAGCGCGACGCAGCGCCGCGTCCGCGCCGCGTCCACGCCGCGCGACCGCGGCACATGCTAACAGGTTACCGACGTCAAACAGACTGCGTCCCGCCGGTATCACGCCCCGCTTCTGTCGCGCCCCGCGCCGCGCGGCCCCTTGCGTCCGCGCGGCGTGTGCGCAGCGCTGCGCCGAGCGAACGCGGCGGCCCGCCGCGTCGCGCAAGGTCACATCAGTAGGATCGGACGTTAGGCAGCGAGCGGTGCGCCGCGTTCCCGCGCGGCCGCGCCGCGTTCACGCGCGCCTTGAGGGCGTGTTGAGAGCGTGAGGCCGGCGCGCGCCCTGTTTGACCAGGCTTCGCGTCGGCATCACGCGGCGCGGACGCGGCGCTGCGTCGCGCTCTGTGTGTGGCCAAGCCTTAATGGTTAATGGCAATTAACCTTTTCAATGGTTAATTTTTAATGGTCAATTGCATTAACGTTCGGCCAACACTGGTATGTATACACTTAACCAACTTTACATTTCTGAGTTTTAATAGTAACAACATCAAGAAGGCAAGGATAATGCGCTACTACTTAATTATTTAGTTGGCTAGCTCGGCTTTGCCTTTACTTTTATGAGGATATATGTGACGTTATCTATGAAAAGGGACCTTATTGTCGATGGCGCTTACGCCATTATTTACGATGCTCCGTTATAAATACAATGCCGCGCGACGCTGTGCGGCGTAAGCGCCATCGACAATAAGGTCCCTTTTCATAGATAATGCCCCATATTAGCTGAGCCCCTTATCAGATTTGAGAATTTTAGGTAAATATCTCCGTCGCGCTGACGGGGACGGCTCCTAAAATTTGTGCGATAAAGGGGCCCACTGATTAACAGTCCGCCGGACGGTATCGGCCTGTCCGTTGTTCGGAACTGTCCAAATTTTGTTGGAACTGACAGGTCGATACCGTCCGGCGGACTGTTAATCAGTGTCCCCTTAAGGACAAGCCTAGGCGAATTAGGCGAAAAATCCTGCGTAAAAATCTCGGAAATCGAGGTTTCGTTCTTGACATTTAACTTCTCCAAAACTTAACCAATCGTAACGAAATTTTGAGAACGGAATGAGAAAGAAATTATCTGTGTCTGACCGTTTAGATTTTTGTGTTTATTGTTGCCGATTTTGTATGCTAGGCGTCTGTTTACGACGCATTTATTTGACCGCTTTTAGCGCTATTTGAAGTAACCTAGTTCTTAGAAAAACAAGAATATCAATAAAAGCTAAACATACAGACACAGATACTGGTAATATTGAACACATATAAAAAAATTACTCATCTAGGGCCAAAATCCAGAGGGAAATGTCAAAAACGTTTGTATGGAAAAATTACCACTAATGTGACATAGGTAGGTTCAACTACTGATCGTACTACGCGGCTATCGACATGATAACGACATAATAAAAAACACCGCTTAATAAAAAGAGACGGATGCTCTATCCTGTCATTATCACATCGTTATACGCCCGAAAAAAAAAAACAATTTTCGTTCGGTTTCATTGATGTCCGTGTACGTAGTCTAACTAAGCTAGGATACGTCGAACACCGAAAGCAAGCATTCGTTATCTGCCTCTCTATTGCCCAATTATGCAAGAGCGAGAAACAGGTAAAGAAATTTCGATGTACGCGGCAGGCTTACAGAACACCCGCGTGGTTTCGCGGTTCGTCACACCACATGAAAAACCGCGTTTTGCATCTGGCGTTTTTTGCAGTTAAGTGGCGTGGCGGTCGTGAACCTCGGTCGGGTCGGTGACCTTTCAGACGAAAAAAGTTGGTTTTATGTGAGATTTTAGTGTTTAGTGGGCGTGAAGTCTTAATGTGAGAGTGGGCAGCTTTTTTAATCTTAATTTTAACTAACATGTAGTTAGTCTGATAGCTTATCGAATCAATATTTATAAAGAGTTGAGAACGGTTTAGAATTTTATTGGTTACTAGATCCTAATCGCGACTTCGTACGCGAAAACTTCGTTTTACCTCTTTTAGAGAAGGAATTTAAAAAAAGCTTACAAATAGTAAAAAAAACGAAAACAACATAATCTATGCTTTATCCTATCCTCCAGCAAGAAGGTCCCAAAACAGTTGACCTGCCGATCTAGTCAAGCTTGCAAGGAAGCGTTGGATAAGTGTTGCGCACACCCGGTTGTTGTGGAGATCCTAACGGGATGTAATTGTCCAGCAGAAGACGCCTTTCGGTTGATATGATGATGATAATGGAGCATAGTATAGGCAGAAGCAGAACCCTTAGCACAAGTTCGCCTCACTTTGAACTTGGACTTAATTTGAACAAGTCCATTGTCGACCTAGCGACCCGCCCCGGCTTCGCACGGGTTGCACAAAACCTTAACAAATTATACACCTAAACCTTCCTCAAGAATCACTCTATTGATAGGTGAAAACCGCATGAAAATCCGATCAGTAGTTTTCGAGTTTATCGCGAACATGCACACAAACAGAGAGACGCGGCGGGGACTTTGTTTTATAAGGTGTAGTGATTGGCACATCTACCCAAATTGCTTTGATATCTTCCTACTTCTCAAATAGATTTGTTCACGTTTTTGGTTAACCTTGAATTTAGGAAATTGATTTAAGCATTCGGCGTGAAATCGTACAGAATTACGTAATATCGTCCTATTCACCATTAGTTCTGCGGTCATTGAGCAATTACTGTGGTTTCCGCACGCACGGACTTTAATCGATTTAGGCGATAAAACGTAGCCTAAGTCTAAACCTAAATATAACCTGTATAATAATCCAATGTTATTATGGAATAATATTAACATCAATAAATTGCTCTGATAATTAGATTAAGATTAATTACGATTCATAAGAGCTTGTTGCTAGGCCTACATGAATAAAATATATATTTTGAGTTTGAGTTTGAAATCAAGATGGTACTTTGGACCTCATATTTGATTGAATAAAAGAAACGTGACGTGGAAAATGCTTTGTACCAAAATTTTAATTACGACTAGTTTTTATGACATACCTAGGAATAAGTGGACCAAAGCATTTTAAATCCTTAGTGTTTTTATATATATAATATACAGGCTGTCCCTAGCCATTGGACAAAGCCGAAATGTACATATTCATTAGGGTATTTAGAACCAGTATACAAAGTATCATAACAATCGGTGTAGCGGTTACGAAGAAATTAACAAATTGCGATTTTTTTACTTTGGAGCAACCTGTATGTGTTAGTAGCTCCTGAGGTAATAAATAGTATGAAACCTTCTTCGACCATTTTGATTATCTTTTTTATTTATGACATTAATAAGATTCTGACTTTTGACAAATGTCATCATTGCCGCACATTTTCAAACAAATTGTCAAAAGCACTGCCAAAATACAGTATGTTTCTTTTTGTTGTCGATTATTAGAAATAACTTTTGTTTGATAATTTATTTTTGTATCTTTTGTTCTAATTAAAAAAAATATTACCGTTAGAGCATTTCTGAGAAGTAACCCTACGTGGGATTTCAGGGTTTGTCCAATGGCTAAGGTCACCCTGTATATAATTTTAGAGAAATAATTTACTATTGAGCAAAATTCAGTGGGTTCAGAGTTTTATTGGGGAAAAATGCCGACCGAATGCTATTTTAATATTCTGTGAGGGATCAAAACGGAAGCTTTCTATTTTGACTCTCTATGAATTATCTAAATCTAATCGAATTCTCTATATTGTGTCTCTTAATATTTCCTATTCTACTCATGTAAAACTTTTCATTTTAACATCCCTCTTTGTGCAATGGGGGTTAAAAAGAGATACACGTACTTGGAATATAATAACATTTGGTTAGATGGTTCTTCCAACACGGTAAGATGTGGTAAGAGAAAAATTGGGGCAAGAGATAGGGAATCCTCATGCTGTTTCTCTTGCCCCGAGCAAAATGAACTATGTTTCTCTCACCCCACACGACCTTATTCTAGTTTAGAAAATCGTAGAAACCTCTACTAGTACTCGTAATACTCGTTAAGGTAAACGTACTGGTGCTCGACGCGGTCCCAGTACATGTCATCTTGAAACTTAAGTCATTGTCAATAGAGGTGACAGCATCAGCAAGGTGTCATCTATTGAGCATTAGCGTGTCGAGCACTAGTACTTTTACCTCACTCATAACCTGACAGTCACAGTGACATTAAAAACCTAACCAGCCGTTGCGCATGTACGCCAGGCAAGTTCATTGCCGCGCGATGCCGCGATAACAACCAACAGCACGTAACCGCGCTGTGCCGTAACACTCGTAACACGAACAACCTTTTTATACACCATAGGGTACACATATTTAGTGATTAGACCGGATTTAATTGATTGAGTGAATTCGCACATTAATTACACCCCAAGCAAACTAGAACTTGGCACCCATATAGATCTCAATTCTTTTTCAGGCGAAGTCAACAACGACGAAGATTCTTAATATTGAACTTGGCTCTCATTTCACATTTATGTTTTTGATGGGATTGAACCTACCTGTTATATCATAATTAGGTAAACTACGGAAAAAATGCAAGCAATAAGGTGGTGGTAGGTACTGGTGCTCGATGCGGTCCCAGTACATGTCATCTTGAAAGTTTCAAGTTGAAACTTAAGTCATTGTCAATAGAGGTGACAGCAGGGTGTCATCTATTGGGCATTAGCATGTCGAGCACTAGTACCACCACCTTACAACATAAACATTTCCTAATACAACGCTGCCATTCCAAGATTTAATATCATAAAAACCGTGGGAATTTTAAAAAATAAACATGACATCAATCTCTTGACGACTACCAGAAATCGGGTCATAACATTTCTGACCCAAAAATGGAACCGTTAATGCCCATTCAATAAATTAATAAAAAAGTCAAACTGAAAAATGACCCGGCTATACGCCTATAATACGCCTACAAGCCGAGCCGTTGGAAAACGCTCGACTGTGGAATACGGTGCCTATAAAAAGTATCGGTTGCTTTTGGTCAAGATCCAGTCGGGGTTTCTACATTGGGTTTTAAATTAGAACAGACGACATTGGTCAAGCAAATCTTGTCAGTAGAAAAAGGCGGCAAATTTAAGAAATTTAAAAAAATTTGGCGCGAATGGTTATCGTCGCAAAGAAAATTTGAATTTCGCGCCTTTTTCTACTGACAAGATTTGCTTGACCAACTATACTTACCTATTCGTATATGTTAATTTTTGTTAGCCAAACAAAAATTTAAATGATTACAAAATTTTGCAGTCATTATTTCAAATTAGGATTTTTATTAAAATTTTCGGACCACATTCTAACTTCCTTGGTGGGAGGCACGGGGCTAGTGTTTTGATGATTGTGACGTCAAGAGGAGTGTTGTGATAAGCTTCTTCTTGTAGTTTTATAGGCTCTACCTATGAAATCGGCATCTATTGGTCTCTGGCCTCTTGGTCAGACCTTGTCTGGAACGGGACTGGGAATGTGGAGGCAAATCGATCAATATTTGTCAGGATCTCAAACACCAGATTAACTTGCCACTTGCATAGTTCATGACTTGCATCCCACTAATTCATCTCAGCAACAGTAGATGTCGCATCAGTCACTTATGATAATGCTACGGCACCAAAAGCCACGACGTAGGTAATTTAGGCCAAAAACATTAAGTTGCATAAACATTAACAAATGTATTCACAAACGAAAACAAAAGAATTACACAACGAAATTAAAAAAAAGTTATGTCATAATTGTTTAAAACCGTTGAAAATTAAAAATCCGTTACGGATCACCGATGATGACCGTAAACGACCGCCCGGGGAGCCTAACAAAGAATTAAAAAAAAATCTAAATTTTGAAAATGGAATTGGTTTAGAGCTGACACATTGGCGGACAAAAGCTTGAGTGTCGGTATCAGAATGGATTACACCATTACAAAGTTATCTTTGCTATTAGTTATGGCGCTAGCGTCTACGCGGAAAGTTATATGTGAGTGTTAGTTACATGTTTGACCACCGATATGTACAAAGTTGGTGTTATAGTTGTTTATGAGATGGCAGCGGTAATTTATTCGGAGACACGTTCGGAAACGTACTCGAGCATGGGAAAGGTAATGGTTTGTAGGCGCGAATACAGAGAAAGTTGGACACGATCGATGCGTTAAAGGGCCTCGGTAAACATTTGTGTACCGACTTTGTAGCAGTCGTAAATATTTAGTGATAGCGAACACAAATTACGTATTGACTTTACAACCGTTTAAATATTTAGTAGCGGCTATTAGAATGAATATGTTCAACGTTTATATTCCTGTACAAGTAAATACATCGTTGTACTTACGGACAACCATTTTATTCCTAGAAATTTACTCTCGCGATAGTATACGAGTATTTAATATAGCCGGTCAAACAACTTTGTCTGCAACAAGAAAAAGGCGCGAAATTCAAATTTGGAACGATAACCCTTCGCGACAATTTTTTTTAATTTCTCGCTCTTTCTACTGACGGAAATTGCTTGACAGACTAAGTATACGTGTAAACAATTTCGTGGTCGATTTAGCACACATAAAACGTCTTAAAACAAGACAGATTATTTACTGAAATAAAAATTTTAATGTCCATCATAAACGTTTAAATTAGCATCACTTAATATTTACAAGACAGACATAGAAAGCAGAACAAAGGCCACAAACACGAGCAGGAGCAACAAATCACCCGGCAGACAGAAAAGGACGACTCCCATTGTGTTAATTGCGGGCGACCCATAAAAAACTGGCCGAATTTAAGGTCTGCCTCACTTTCCATATAGACTGCGTCTTAATAAATCGAATTAAGTTTGCATTCAGTATAAATTGGACGTAGTTTTGCAGACGGGAACCAACTTCTTCTTAGTCGTTATACTCTTTACAGAGTGTCGTGGTCAACTGCTGACATCAGGCACAGATGTTGCTTGCCGTACGATTTCTCGCCATTTTCCGCGGTTGGATGTCGTTCTGGCAATGGCGTTCAGGAGTCTTTCCATGGCATATTTAATTTGATCAGTCCATCGCATAGGTGGCCTTTTACGCGGTCTTGTTCCGTTTGCTCTACCGTGCACCACTAGACGCTCTATGGAGTCAATTGTTTCGTCTCGATATGTGACCGAAGAAATTGAGTATGCGGGTATTTACGAGAGTCGAGAGGCGCTGTTTGATACGGAGTTCTTTAAGGATGGAGACATAAGTCCGAAAGTCGGTCCAGGATATCCCCAGCATTTTCCTCCAGCACCACATCTCTAGGGCATCTATCTTTTTCTCCTCAGTCTTTCGGATAGTTTTATGGTTTATGATTTTATGGTTTTTCCCATATTCTTATATGCTGAGGAGACGTGGACTATCCGAAAGACAGAGTAGAAAAAGATAGATGCCCTAGAGATGTGGGAACCAACACCCCACGAAAAAAATATTAAATATTGAAACCTTAGAACCACCTCATACTACACTGAGAGAAAAATCATTAGTAAACTCAACCAGGAATTAAAAAACAGTTCTGTACTTGGGGAAAAAATGAAGTTTAGTAATAATTATAGACGTTTCACTATTTCTGTAAAGTTTATTTATTTCTACAAACAGCTCAGTAATCCTAAATCTAATTTCAACAAACAGATAATAGAAATTGCAAGAACTAATAGAAATTGCAAAAGTCAATTTGTTCCTATTAGTTGACTCTCGTTGTCCCCGGATTAAGTTTATTTTTGTAATTCTAAGTGTGTTTATGTTATCCTTTTCTCTCAGTGTAGCGTCTTTTGAACGTCGGCGTCTAGTCAGCGCTATGGAAAATGGCGTCGCTGCGCAGTTGCGCCAACGTTGCGACGAGCAGCAGCCATAGAGTTAACTAGACCCCGAGCGACACTCGGGAGACGCTAGTGAGGGGTTTTGAATGATTATGCTGATTTAGTGTGGGTTGCTTCCCGTTTGCAGAACTATGTCCTATTAAAAAAAACGTCTCCTCATCTTACCCGTATCTATTTCTTTTTAATTTTGCAGATGTCAGTCCTAATTATTAGAAATTATTATTTTACAAGTTATACCGATGTTTTCGTTGATTATGAAATTTTTCTTCATGAGATCATGAGATATTTGTTTCCACGTCAGTATCAGTATACGTACCTACACTTTTAAAATGAAGTGAAACTGAACTCACACTAAATCACTTAAGGAATCTGTAAAGTTTGACATTGTAAAACCATCCGGCAGCTTTACACAGAGCATGAAACAGTTTTAAAGGTTACACTTGGCTACTCGCTACCCAAAATAAAAATGCATCATAACAATGGGCCTAAGGTCCGCTTATTACACGCGCATAAAGAAAACCCCACCTACGTTGCCTGTCACGTCACAGAAGGGGGTTGGAAGCTGCGCGTGCGACCACGACTAGTGCGAAGTGCAGGCGGTAGCGGATACAGTCTTCAGTAGATAAAGTTACGAGTAGTTAAGTCTGTATGATAGATCTGTTCTTCTTCCGTCACGCAACTATGTTTCTATGCTACACGGTGCTGTAGTAGCACAGTCTATACAGTCATTCGACGAGGGGTGACGGGAGGGGGGGTCGCGCGCACCCGTGCTGCATACATCGCTGTCATCGCATTATTAGTAGCTCGGTACATGTCAAAGGCCGTCGGACCACTGTTACTTTTTACACTGTGGTAGTAGCATGCGTGTAGTATGCTGCACGGTGAAGAACCTTAGCTCACCAATAGGATCTGTAGCTCCAATCACATTACATCATCGAATCTAGGGTGAGAGCTCAGAAGCTGGAAAGCTTCTACTTCTATCGAAACAAGTGAAACACTGATACTGCGGTGGCAGCATGGTTGCATTTTTATAGCCTCTCACTATGCCAGTCACTGTCGCACTTACATACTTATTAGAATGTGACAGGCATGGTGACAGGCGATAAAAATGCGTGTAACTCTCGTGTAACTTTTGATGAGTGTGACTTCAAGAGGAGCGTTGTGATAAGCTTCTTCTTGTGGTTTTATAGGCTCTACCTATGAAATCGGCATCTATTGGTCTCTGGCCTCCTGGTCAGACTATTGTCTGGGACTGGGTCCTTATGGCCACTGTACTATTTTGTACTATCATGTGGAGGCAAATCGATCAATGTTTGTCAGGATCTCAAACACTAGATTAACTTGTCACTTGCATAGTTCATGACTTGCATCCCACTAATTCATCTCAGCAACAGTAGATGTCGCATCAGTCACTTATGATAATGCTATGGCACCGGGAGCCGGCGTGGGCGTTACAGTGCGAGTAACAAGTTAATATACCTTGTTTACTACTGTTACTGCCTTTGTTTTACGTTACTGGCAGTTTCGATATGAACATAAGAAAGCACTTGACATTTGAGTCGCTTAACTTCAAACTCGGGCAAATCCATCTGTCAGATTATGCGATTTTGGTATTAAGAAAAGGTAATACCCGATTTGAAGATAAGCGACACCTTTAGGGACCAAAATATCGTAACGTAATAACGCTGTTCTCACTGCAGGTCATTTTTCCCTTGTAAAGTGAATCGGTATAGGTAGATAATATAGCCACTAATACGTTTTATCTACTTAAAACCTCATTTTTATAAGCCTAAACAGTTAACCAGGAAAGGTAAAGACCTAAAAGAAAACCATTACGCACATGGCACATTCCTACTTCAGGATTTGAAACTGACAATAAATTAAAATGTTCTGCAAATCTGCTAATTAAAAATATATTTTGTTTGCAAATCTCACAGCATGTCTGTTCACAATGCACAGACAAGTAATGAGACGGACTAATCACGCAAACGCAAGGACAAGCAGATAAAGACGTTACATCACGAGTTACACGAGATTACACGTATTACGTGGACTTGAGATGGAAAATTTTATAAGACATCGACATCGCATGTGGCTTGTGCTAATTGTTAAGACAATTTAGAAAATTAAAGACTTTTCAAAAGAAATGTAGTGTGGTTGACACTGACCACGCTATATTTGCACAAACTTGGCAGTAAGAATGCATACAGTCATACTTTATCTATTATCCACCAAAATTTATCTTTAAAAAAAATATTCGAATACAAATAAACATCGGCATCGGCCGATGCTCCGAAACTGACTATTATTTGATATAAAATAGTAACTAGAATCGAAGCAGTGGAAACTATTATAGGAAACACCATGTAGATTCCAATCATTATGCAAATCGTCTAAGAGGCTATATATCAAGGGATTAAGTATGCAGATCTATCGATTATAATGCAATAAACATCTATCCGTGTCGATATCAGATCTAATTGTTAGTCGGAAGTGATTATTATTGCTTGTTTTCGCCCGTGTCTAATGGTTGACGATGTCTTGATAGACACTAATTAAGATGTACTAACCAAGCCTTAGTAGAACCTATTCGTAATGTGAGTAGGTGGAAATTATACTTAGTCTAGCCATAAATTCTGAAACAAAGTTAATTATCACTTGTATTCTAACCAGATTGATGTTTAAGCACTGTACGATTCTTCACAAATGTTCGTATTCAGTTCGGACTTCGGACAGTCCATTTCCCATTAGCATTACTCCCAATATGTAGTTCCTCTAACATTCAAATGTCACACTTCAATTACTACAGTTTGCCGTCAGTCCGTTGTGCAATGACCACACACGTGAAACATAACGATGTAAGCGCCGTCACCGTTGCACGTAGTTACGTCGTTTTCCTCTAGATGGCAGCGCTGCGCAATGGCCGCCCACGTGCGCCTGCGATTCTCACGGGACTGATAAGATAACGGCGCATCATACAAGTACAATGTGAATGCAAATGGGCTTTAGGTTTTTGTTAAGACATGAACATTATCTTTTGGACGACTATGATTAATCTTCAAAGTCTAAAACTAGGCGCCAGAGTGCTCCAGTTCTACTACTTCTACCCTTTGGAATCCGATTTGATAGCTTTGAAAAGTAGGTAAATGCTCTTTGAAAATAATATTATTTTCTTAGTCCAAACTCTTGTAAAGCAGCCATAGTAAACGTGATAGTTAAAATGTCTTTGATTTTTTTGATAACAATTTATGCCTTTTTCCACCACGCTGAGATAGTTTAGATGTGTTGTCAACCAACATCGGAAAAAAATCTCTTCAATCAACTTATCGACAACTGAATCAGAAAACACAAAAGCTGTTTTTTCCAATTTTTTTAACCCGAAGTATCAAGCTCCCACCGCGCCAATACCGATAACTCAACTGACCAGTGATAGACACTATCTTGGTGCAATAAGGATTACAAAAGGTCTCCCCAACGGACCAATACCGCACAAAACGAGCCGATGTCATGCGCGTGATTGATTCGTCATAATAGCTTGGCTATATTACATTCCCATTGCTCAGCTTATCAGTGCAGGCCTGTCTAGTTCTCAGACAAACCAATACAATGATACCTGGATAATTGAAATCTCAATGTGACGTGCTAATTTGTGTCAATTAACCAGGTTTTCAATTAAAGCAGATCTTGAATTCTGTGTGTTCAATTCCATTAAGAAAAATACTAGAATTTCAACTTCTCTAAAGAGGTTCCATAATTACAATTATTAATAGGCCTTTGCCGCTGTACGATCAGAATTTTTAAAAATCGGTATCTTAGTAAATGGTAATTCTAGTTACGCGATCGTGTTGTCTCCCTGTCACACTTACGTACGAATTTACAAGTGCGACAGAGAGGCAACACGTCGAACGTGGTTCACGGAAGGCCCTCAGGGTCTCTCCACATTTTTCGACGCGGAATGGGCAAAAGCCGAATAAGCCGATAGAAGAAGGCTTAGGTAGGTCTACGCAATAAGAGATTTTCTATCGGTTTTTGCCGATTCCGCGTCGATAGATGTAGAGAGACCCTTATACTGGTCGACATAACTTTCGACTCTCGTGTCGATGAACGATCGGAATAGCACATGATCCTGTTATCCCAACCGTGGGATCGCCGCGGGCGCAGCCTTCGCGGAACTCCTTATCCTTACTTTCCCTACCCAAAGTCCTACACTCAGGAGCAATCATTTCGGGTCACTTTGTTTTGTATTCAAATTTCCATATAAACTAGCGAAGTAATCCTTGGTGCTTGTGCTTGGAAATGTTGTTTAAATTCGAATATTTCGATAAAACAAATGCTAATACATATACATTTAAATATGCTTCAATATTCGACGACCGGTCAGGCCTAGTGGGCCTATGAAGCCGATGGTCCTGTTCATGTTTATATGTATATCGTTGTCTGAGTACCCACAACACAAGCCTTATTGAGCTTACCGTAGGACTCAGTCGATTTGTGTAAGAATGTCCCTACAACATTTATTTACATAAACGAAACCCCGGCATTTTAAAGTCATCTCCTAAGTATGTCAATGGAGCAGCCCCTCCGCAGATTATTGACCTCTTTGGTCGTATATTTGCCAGATGTTAATTGGCGTCCAATCAAGGTGAAAGTGGACGGTCACGCGCCCCCAATGTCCTACTTCGATCAATGGAAACATGGTGACGTTTCGTAAACTCTATGTCGTAGGAATATGGTCTAATAATGGTTATTATTAGTACGATCAACTGAGTCCTTATTAAATGAAAATATATGGCTTAAAAATATTTCTGATTCGAGAAACACTGCTTGGTCCTCAGGAGACCAGTGAAGCGCTTAAAAACCAGATTTATAGGTAATTGCAAGTGTCAAGGAACAAAAAGTCTGAAGTCTTATTTTCTTGCTTTTAATTTCCCGGGCTCCTTTAATGGTGCGTCATAAATATTTAACAGAGCAAAATAAAGCAAATTGGAAATAAACAAAAGAAACGATTCTCCTCGGATACAAGTTAAATCTGTATTTTTCAACCGCGTAATGATAGTAATTAGTCTGACTTGACTCACCAAATCGTGGATCGAAACAAAAAACAAGAGTTAACCGCTTTTACTTGAAACGTTTAAAAAAGTAACTCGAACATTCGGAATTAATTGCAGCACCAAAACGAAGTCTGTGCGATCGTATTTTGTGCAGATACGACATTATTACTTTATTAATTAATGTTAGATCGTTCGGGAATTCACTGCAGTAATGAAATTGCAAGTATTGCATAAGAGTCCCGTTATTTTGAAACTTTCTAAATCAGTGATCAATTACATAATCTTGTCGCTTGTCGTATTTGGAAAAGATTATCAAGGGTAGAAACTTCGGAACAATTCGGTAAATGGGTATACACGTGTCTGTACCCAAAGAGGCTTAGAGGGTAGCTACTCTGTGCTACTTAGTAAACTCTATTGCTAGATGGAAGAAAAAAAGTACGCTAAAGTAATTTATCTTTTTTAATGTACGGTACCTATTATTTATCTCCGCACATTATTAATTTCTTCTTCTTTTCAGCACGTTGTCTTAAATAAGAGACTTAAGTCTGGATATAAATCTTTGGTGTTGTCCACTTCTTTGAGATATACTGTGGATACGACCTGTCTCCCTTTTATCCTATTTGTGACATAGATACGATGTCTCGGTTTCTTAAAGTAACAGTTAAACACCTCTATAAATCTCTTGCTATAAATACTTTTATTACTTTATCTTTTTGCGACTTTTATTCTCAAACTAGTTTGCACCAATCTCACCTTGACTGGGTGTTTACATTTCACGAGTCATTTGATAGAAGTCTATCATTATTCTATTGCGCATTGCACCCAATGCCATCTTTGCGAAATATTTGAAAGGATTGAATGTTTAAGTACAAATTGAAACGCTCGTTGTGACTAAAGGAAAATAATCGCACATTTCAAGTATCATCGTCGCCTCTCCAACCCATCATCCCACGGAAAGACATGTAATTCAAATAAAAGCATTTTGAAAAGCACTTTTAACACAACATCGACATTCACCCTTCACACGACGTTTACAATTCTTATGAGTAGATATCAACAGCTGCTTTTTCAAAGTACCAATATATTTCTGAACTGGGACTGGAAGTATGAATTCACCCTATCCTAGCGCTTTCCCCGTTAAGCCCCAAGGGGTCTGAGGCCTACTGAGCTTATCTTAAGAATGGGGAAGCCAGTAAATGGTACTTGTGGGTGGCATTCTTCTACATTCTTACTCTTATCTTGACAATGCCATGGATTTTTATCAAATTGCCTGTCAACCTGTCATTTAAAATTAAATGCTCAAAACTGGGCTTTGTTGGGATCCTCTTAATTTTTTTCTTCATTTAAAATACGTAGGCAAACATATAATAGTAATGATTTACGTATTTTGAGACTCTTTATGGTCCAAGCCGGGATCCAAGCAGCTCCATAGAATAAGGATCCAATTATTATGACCACAATTCCAAAGACGAGACAAAACCAAGTTCAAGAGCATATTCTCCGCTGCCCTCTTGACCGGTAAAGGCGTAGTCGAGTCGAGTGCCTAGTTCCTTTGTATGCGTACTTGCGTTCCATATACTTAGGCCATACAATGTAACAATAAGTGTTATTTGCTCGCTAACTGATCATTGCTATTTAGCACTTTTGCTATGCAAATATAAATATGCTTATACAATTATTGCTTTTGTAATATGTATTTGGGAGATGAATAGACAATTTGAAATTGTAAATAACTTACAGGTTGATATAACAGCTTATACAGCTACTTTACAAATACTAATGAAAATATTAAATAGCCGATTTTATTTAGGTGATGATCGATGTCTTGTCTTGTCTAGTCAAAACATGTCTAAAGTACTTATTGAAAGAGAAGCGTTAGTCTAAGAACTCTAAGATAAGACTGATTCTCCTGACTCTCCTGAGTCTAATTGTCTTATCTTATTTTCTAAATACAATCCCTTTCTTTTATTCGTGTCCGTAGTAATAATACTGATTATGATTATTTATATTTTCTAGATTAGTATTCCACGCACAGAACTATTCAACTTTACAAGTTTTCTAACTAGAGAATTTTAATTACAAATAATAACATAAAACGACGAAGTAAACATGCTTGTTAGCAAACAATCACGACCTAAAAATATCTCAACAATATTCAACTTTACTCCCTTATGATAAGTTCTCATTCGTACAGATACTTTTGACGTGTCAGGCCTCATTAAGGTCACCGTCGATCCCATGATCGATGCTATAACGGACACCTTCCGGTGTCATACAAATCACAGTCCAAACATTATAACACCGATTAGATTCGTCACGACACAAAATACGTCAGTGTATTAGACCCTTAGATTTTGACAACTGCCCCGTTATTTTCAAAAGCTACATATTACGGCTTTGTATAACCATAAAATATAATTATTTTGAACCTCAGGGTCAAGCTATACAGCTATACCTACCTCCTAGACAATTTCTTACAGTTGAGTATGAATGTTTTGTTAATAATTAAACCTGCTGTTTGATTTGGGATTGACAATGTATTGTAACATTTGTAACTATTTCAAGCTATTACCAGTTTAGTAATAGTAGCCTATAGTTATCGCATACATTGAATAGTACAAATATTAATTTTATTACATGCAGTAGAAGGTTCATTTCGAAAAGATCGCATGACGACATTTTGTTTGTATTGGAAATTGATATTTTTTACCGATTTTGACGGATAATTTAAAAGTCCGTAGAAGAGAAATTACACGCTAGTAATTTTAAATACCTGTACATGCAATTTAATGCAAGTGCAAAAGAAGACATTATTAAATACACAGAACAAGTACCTGCCCATTTAATAATTTTCAGAAGATACAACGATTTTGTAGGCATATGTTCATGAAAACAACTGAAATTCATACTGCTGGCAAACAAAATCCAAAAATACAATACTAATTTTACAGTTGAAGACAAAAAAATTGAACAGTGAAATGTTCAAGTTCAAATGCCGATTTTTATTTTGTTATCGAACTTTTTCGATAGATTTGGTAAAAATTTTGCGGTTTTTGAACGCATCGTTTACGATAATGTGACTATGTAGATAAACATGTATAAAAGACGCCCAACAAATTTCTCCCAACCTGACTCACAATCATCCTTGACCGCAGACTGCAGGTGCTAAACAATGGGCCTAATGAACAATGCCCACTAATACGAGGTGGGATGGGCACTGGGCAGCCATTGTGGTACGTTTGATTCCCACTTCTTTAATAAAGGGTTTCAGATGCAGCTAACGCTTGCTTCATGTTTACGATACGATTTTGCGAAATTAGGAAATTACTATTGACGTCGGTGGCCAACAATACGATCCGTCTGACGGAACGCGGCCACCATAGCCTATGGACGCCTGTAAATCCAGGTAACATGCGCGTTGCCCTTTAAAAACTCACACTGTAGTCCCTCAAAAGAACCTCGGCAGGGAGATCATTCCACAGCCGAAGCATCCGCGGGAGAATGATTATAAAATAAGTGACTTTTAGCCACACCTCAAAAAATACATTACCCGCTTTTCGAGTGACACGAAACGTCGGAAAATCGGGGATCGTATTAGGCAGGATACCTTTCAATGCCCTAGTTGTTTTTGCTTACCTGAAATGAAAAAAAAAACGAATTAATACATTGATTTTTATCACATCCTACAAGAAAAAAATACAGCGTATCTTCGATTGTTTGGGAGCGGCTTTTTAATGGCGGCGGTTCGTGCGACTCTATTATGAATGAATCAAGGCAAATTCTGCAAAACTTTACAGAAACCAATTTGCTTCTAAACGAGAACTTTAACGATAACAGCATCCCTTGTCAGGTCCAGCGCAACGAGAGTGCATTAAAATACAATGTATCATAATACTGGCAGCTTAGCGTTATGGTACCGAGAAGTTGGACCACACAAGGCAGTGGCGGACATTGAGATATAGGCGAACAGGTGACATGGACGTTACAGGGCTGGTCATGTTTCTTCCTTAAGAATATAAAATGATAAGTCGAGAAGAATTGGGTTTGTCGAAATCTGAATTATTAGGTAGGATGGCATACGTGAAGTTCTTATTTAAATAGGAAATTATTTAGATTTATCACACTTTAAACTCTCGCGTTTTGTACACATATTTAATTACACACATGCGATATACTTTCATTATTAACCGACTTCCAAATCCCAAAGGAGGAGGTTATCAATTCGGTTGTATGTTTTTTATTATTATTTTTACCTTAAATTCAGCTGAGTTGCACCAGCTGTGGTCACGGAAAGACTGACGCGTCCCAGCAGGAATTTGAGGTAAACATAATGAAAGTATATCGCGGTAGACCCGTGTGTGTAATTACTTGAGACTTATCGGATTTGATCGTTCAGCCTTAACCGACTGACATATTGTCTGCAAGCCGAGTTTGTCAGTAAGAAAGGCAGCTAAAAATGTAGGCGCGAAATTTGTACTTTCTACTGACAAATTGATTGGCCTAGGATTAAATTTGGACGACAGACATCATTAACAAGAACATTATAATGGCTTATAATTGCATTTTCAACTGTGCATGACTTCGCGACTTAATAAACGACACAAGAAACTTTTATTGGCCTAGATTTAAATGCAATCGCATCTCGTTATCGGTACCAGGAACGCAGACCACACAGGGTAGCTGGATTGACAGTTTGTAGATGGAGATACGTAGGCAAAACAGTGATATGTCACAGTTGGGATCTCAGGGTCTTTAAATATCCTGTCATGCGCTTAGTCTAGACTCTAGAATCTAGTTCTTGGATGTTTTTATATTGACAGAGTTGCGCGATTGCTGGAAACTCAATGCTATTTGATGACGAAATTCTTCATCTTCATGATCTTCATAGTGCTGTATTTACACGGCTTACGTAGTGATTGGGTAATCGAATCCCAGCATTTTCGGTTGAGCTTCAAAATGGCGAAGTCGTTTCGAGAAAATTTGTTTTGTGTTTAGCTCATTAATGTTATTTAAAGGGAATTGATAGCATTATGCAGTGAACTAACGTAGAAATGTGTAGCTAATGAAGAAGTATGAAATATAATAATGATAGGATAGGAGTATAATTATAGTCTTGAAACGCGTTTGACCATTCTTTATCCTATTGTTTCTTGCTATTTATTCCCATCTTTCTGTATGTCTAAAAACTATCAAACATAAGTCCAAAATCCGCAACTTTCACCATATCCACTTATCTGGTGCAGCAGGAATGCACTTCCGCCATATGGCCGGCGCCGGCGCGGTCGCCTCTCCAAACAAATGCGCGGGAGTCGACCACACATGTCTATGAATAGGGCTGTGTTGGGTGTTGAACTGGTTACGAAAAATTGTTGGAGAATTTTGGCAAGAAATAAAACACTTTTTTTATAAAATTTCCGACTTCAGAAAGGATAAAATGTAATATTATTCCTTTTAATATGCGTTAGCAACTGATATGTTATAAAGTCGGTGTCAAGCCAATATGATGTACCTAATTATCAGTATAATGGGACCAATCCGGAACTTACTATTAAATCGGTTCACAAATGCCAATATCAACATTTTATATTTAATGCCAATTTAATGCCAATATCAAAAGGTATTTGGAAAAGATTGCTTTTCAGCGATAAGACCGTCTGTTGTCTGCCTCAACAGTCAATCTGCGTTCTATAATGTGTTCTTTTATCGACGTATGCAATAACGGTGTATATGTTTTATGTGGCTACATAACAAGGTCAAGTTCAAGGCCCTGATGACGGAACATCAAATCGCAAGCATCACTGTTCCGCGTTCCGACTGTTCAAACAGGGGGCTATTACCGCCCATGCGACAATAACAATAAAATTAGAGGTTCGGAGAGACCTTCGCGAGACGATACGTGCATTCTTAGTTACAGGTTACAGCATAGTGGTTTCAAAAACTTTTATATAATATGAGTTAAGGTTTAAAAAAATCTTTCATACTTTATATACGCCTGCCTATAAGGCATGTTAATATAAAACCTTCTACTTCTTAAAATTTGTATGATGAAAATCTTAAAAAATCGTTAACTTTTGTACTCCCCATAGAAAAGACGCCGGTTTCCCAATGTTTTTAAACCAGTGATGAATTTTGTTGCAGACATTTTCATTTTGTTCAACTTCTTCTATTCTGATCAAAATGGTGCTAGATTAGAACACATTTAAAATAAAACATTGCCACGGAAATTAGGGGACCGACCCGCTCGAAGAATGATCAATTTATTTGATCTGTACCTATTGTAATTCGTTTATTCAATGTATTGTTAGCTCGTGAGCTCGTGACCCATACATAGGTAGTTCATAGAAAACATTACGTATCTTCTGTAACTGCAAATAATTAAAGTATCACAATAAACGATTCGATTATAATTACTTTTGTAATTACAAGCTTTTATGCAACAAGTCAAAATAAACACGTGTTTTTTGCAATAAAAGTATAAAATGTATTTGTACCTTAAAGATGTCTGTTCCAACAAGCCGTTGATGATTTTATGTCCCTATCTATAGTTTTGATATTATTGCTTGTTAAAAAAAGACAAAGTTTTTATGAATAAGGTAATGGGGTATAAATCTACTGACAATCACGTACATATTATCCTCAATCTATACGCAGTTAACAGTATTTTGTACTACATCGTAGTACCACCGTATAGGGCTATCAGATAGAAATCTGAACACCTGAACGATTAGTTGCAATACCGCTGTGAATTTCCGTGGAGCAAAACAACAATATTGTAATTCTTAGTAGTAAATATACTCTGATATCGGGGAACACCTCTACTAATTCCTCGGATCTTAAGTTAAGATATTCAATACTGATAATTAAATACTCAATAAGAAGTTTAAAAGTGCATAAATTTAGTAGAATTATGACATAAACCCTTTTTATGTTCATATTTATCAAACAAGAATTTAGACTAATTTTGTATTGAGCAGAAACGTCCGCAAACAATACCATAATGCTTAGAAATATAATCTCTTGCCCGAGACAGTGGAGTTTTTCCACTTTTCCTTTTATTCTAAGAATTTAGACGTACTTATAAATTCAATAATTTCGTGTTGCTACGGATTAAAAAACCAAAATCAACAAGATAATCCCACATGCTATTTTATTTGACCACACATTCAATCCAATTCGGTAAAGTTCACAAGCTCACCTAATAACCTTCCGCCAATCCAACCTTCCATAACCGTCTACAGTAATCACACCAAATCTCCAAATACCTTAATGGGTGATTAAAATTCCAGCGATCAGTAAACAATTTTAGCAAAACAAGATTCTAAATAAGGTGATGGAGCGTGCCGCTGACTCACATCAGTGTTATGATGCAAAACGAGATACATCCGTGATCCGCACTACACATTATTCAACAGCGTTGGAAGGAGCTTGCTGCTATCGGAAAACATAAAAACTCAAAAATGCGCGTTGTCCCAGAGATAACACATAGCTATATCGATTTTTCGCCCCTGAAAAACCCTCATATAGCATCGAAATTGTCGTAGTCGTTTAATTATACATGGGATCTCGGAAACGGCGGAAGAATTGCTCGTTTAAAGGTATAAGATGACAGTGACAAAAAATTCAAGCAAAAAGTAAAAACAACTACATACTAACTACTCCTACAATTACACGTTCAGCCAAAAATAATAATTTCTGTGCCACTTCTTATCTTATCACAGTGACAATCCGCTATGAAAGTCAGGGATCTCATTATTGTCACTGTGACAAAGTAAGAAGTGGCACGGAAATTAAATTCCTTGACCGTACAAACAGCAAGACTCTCAACTGTCCATCGGTGGACCTTATTACAAAAGGCATAAGGTCCACCGATGGACAGTTAACAGTGTGGGCGATGGTACAACAAGAAACTGGGGAACTTGGCTGTCACACGTGTAGAAAAGTATTCTAAAGTTAATTTGGGTCAATCGTATTATTTTCATTTTGGGTTGCTGTCACTGAAATCGACAAGGACACTTATCTATAAAGATAGATACAATGTATAAGTATGTTTTAGGATTACGTTTTATGCACAGGGATCCTGCAATTTTGGGAGATCGAATTGTTGTTAATTTTGCTCGATGATTGACAGGTTTTGAAAGTCAAATAGGTGACCTCTCTACTGCATCGTTACATTTGAGGCATATTATTAGCGCATCAGTCATCAACATATATCCTGACATGACAGGTTTTGCAATTTTAACTTCCAAGAGCTATTATTAATTCTTCTTTGTTGTTAAGCTGCCTTTTTTATATCCAAACCCCTTTCAAACTAGTTTGGATTTCGGCTTCGCCAATATAATAAATCATTCAAAAAGGAGCGGTTCTAATTAATTTCTTAAGGGCATTACGGACGAGGTCAGGTTTTATTGGCGGTCTTTTTGGCAGATTTGTGGTCTGGTTTACGATAACTATACACCTACGAGGATGTTAAACCATTGTTTTGGCAAACCATGCCTCATTGACCGACTGACTTGGTTAATAAATAGCTTGTTAGTTAGCTTGTTAAATTCGTGAATGTAGTCTCAATTTTACGACTAGGCTAGTCGGTAGTAAGTAGTAACCCTCCCTTCGAAGCTGAAGGTCTTGGGTTCAAGTAGTTCTACGGGCATTGATTTGTATGTTTAACACTTGTATTCCTGAGTTATGGATGTTTTATGTATCAAAGTAATAAAAACTATGTATTCGTCTATTTAAGTATGTATAAATCATCACCTATAGTACAATCTTTACTTATAGTTTAGAGCTGAATCGATATGAGGTAGGTCGTCCCGAAAGTATATATATTTATTTAGATTCTAAATTTAGCTTTTTGCCTGTCTCGTATCATTCCAAACAATGGGTTAAATGTTCGATTCAGTTGATCGAGTCAAGCTAAAAATGTATTGACTTTCAAACAACGTTTGATGTAAACATTTTTAAGCGGTTACGTTGCCGTTGACATTATAATCCAATAATATTACGCTCTCAACGTATCATTAATAACCCAAATTAGTCTAATTTTAGGCGCCTCGGCTACCGCTTAAATCTTGAGCCCGTGAAAATGAGTAATGTCCCTACACAGCTTTCTTCGGGCGTGTCGCTAAGATGACAAATAGTAGCATTTTTAACCTCCTAGTGAGAGAAATGTATGAAATATGAGTGAGAGAAAACTATGAAATATGAAGGCGATTACCGCTTCCGCGATAGTCCGGCGAAGTTGCCAAATCAACTAGTGTTATGATATTTATTAATTATTTTTTGGTTCGTGATGAAAATTATTGTGTTCCAGTTTGTATGTATTTATGAAAAATAACTACCTATTGTTTTTTTAAAACGTAAGTATGTTAGTTCTTACATCGATACGATATTAGTAGGTACAGTCGAGTGCATAAATATATACATTTCTTCACCTTAACCCATTGCAATAAGGTAAAAAAAAATTATAAATATTTATGCACTCGACTGTAGTTAGACTTTTACAAGAAGTCCTAATGTTGCTTAAAAGCTGTTCCTACCATTCGTACGTCTTTCATTCAAAAATATAATAGTTTACAAAAATATAGTAGTAGTTATAATCTCGTAATACTCCGTTCTTTTTGGATGTATTCTTGATAATATAGAACCCTGTAGACAATCGAAAAGCCCTTGGTCCTTTTCTATTTTCGTCTAACCTCACAGGCTACTGAATTAGCCTTATGCCTTTGCCTATTGCTAACCTTATAACCAGTGTTTTCCACTGCTCAAGAAAGGTTCAAAATGAAAGAATTTTTAAGGGTGATATAGATGAAATGTGCTATAAAAGATCACTTCGAAATATTATCAAACTGCACAACGGGACTTAATCGCGTATTTAAGTTTTAAGATTTACCTCCGACGTTTCGAGGACGGCGTTGTCCCCGTGGTCTCGGAGACGACTGGCTCAAGTTGACATCAACATCTTCTAGCCGCGCGAGTTTTTCGAACTACCCGCACTTGGTCTTGTTTATCAGTTTGAACGTTTTGCGCACTAGGGATGTCACTCTGTCGACACACAACACTAACGATATTCGATTTATCGACTGTCGATATTCGTTTCCGCTTACATTTACTAATGACTGGATTCCATGTGGATGAGATCTTAAAACCCTCGTCCCGATTAAAATTGCAATGTTTTTTGATTTCAATGGCTTCCCGCACTTGTATATTACTTCGAAATAGTTTATGAGCTAGTTAGGTTAGGTCTAAGGTATGCCAGTAAATAATTTCCTAATAGAAATATCAGCCAAACCTCACTCAGTGAAAACATCGCACACACATATGTAGAAATCACCAAGTACGTTCAAGTTGCACCAACCGGTCTTCATATCGTTGAAGTTACATATCAGCTCGCTAAGTAAACACACGAATTAACTTAATGGTTATTATCAATATGCATAATGTATGCATCGATATGTCACTTTATGTTTATTGTCATGCGTTGGCTTTTGATCTCTAGTTTGTTAAGAAAGTTTCATAAGTTGTACAGATTTGTTGTTATTATACGCATAGGTATGTACTTTTACTACGAGGTTCATTTCTATTATGATAACCTTGTCAAATATCACTATTTCATGCATAAGTTACACTTAAATTATACATGTCAGTTTACTCTAAATATAAGAAGGTCGTGAGTGAGAGGGCTAAAATAAAACCTAGGCTAGACCTTCAAATTTAACTACAATAATTCCGCACGACATAACAATCACTCATGCCTTGACACATCGCTTAAAAACAATGCACTTTGCACCAAACTCGAAAACTAAACCTTACCCTATTATCATACGGTTGATTTTAGAATGACTCATTAGAGAACTATCTCTAGATATCTTAGCACGATATTAATTATAGCTGCACCCAAAACATTAGCACAGAATGCGTGCAATTTTGGCCTCTGCGATTAGCGTAAATCAGCTCATAATGCCATGCATTAGACAGTTAGATATTACATAGCAAATACGTCGTAAGTCCATTTGAAAATCAACTCGAACTTGGATTCTATTGCGTAATCGTAAGGTTCAAAATTGAATGTGTTTTGAAAGCACATACGGTGCGTAAGCTACGCGCGGCAGTAACGTGTAACTAAGCATGACATAATGCGACGGCGACAAATTGTGCGATCTTTATCGCGGGTGTGGCTGAATGAATGTGACTGACAGTTCGAGTCCTGTATATACGTGTTACAATTCGCGACTGACAGACAGATAATTGACAAATGGTTTAATTACAAAAAAAATATTAACGTGACCATAGTCTAATAAAACATGGTCTTCTATTCCCAGAGTGACACAGGCCTACGTCACAATAACATGGCCGCTATATATAACGCTATCGCATATTATCATATAGCGCTGTCGCATGATGACGTAGGCTTGTGTCAGTTAGGTGACCTAGAAAAGACGGGAGTGGAGTACCAGGCGGAGTATATTATTATACCATGAACGTGACTGCAAATGCTGCTTATATTGAATACGACGGTTTGAAAGTTGATTTTAGACAGGACTTAATTTACTAATAAAAATATTTAATACCGTAAAAACGGGCCGCTCTTTTTAAAGCGTCCATTTTCATCATAGTCCGATCGTGTTACAAACTCTGTGTATGGCATGTCACGATGTCCCAATACAGGTTCTTAACTTCACCATTTCAATAATCTGCACATTCAAGGACTGACTCACTCTTCAGTTCAATGTAGCTATAATTACGTAAACAATATCAAAACAAACCCACAGTATTTCACGATAATATATCAAAGATCACTTATCACAATATGCCGTCATAATTTCCAAGAGAGAGGAATTTACCTTTGCCTTCTCCCGTAATAACTCACTTTTGCAAAACGAGACCGAAACACCAAACTTAACCTTTGCAATCTCTTATCTAACCTATCAACGAACTCTTAAATTCAATCTTAAATTATGCAGTTTAAAGTTCAAATTCCAAGGTAAAGATTATTGTAAAACGGTTCTGCGAAAGTTGGGATTGCTAGATTAGTATCAGAATCTGGAAGGGAGCGGCGACCGAAGGCCACAGCTAAGTCACGAATTAGAAAGACACAGAGTAGCGCCACGCGGTATCATGACAGCCGATAAACTGCCAGTATCCAAGGTCCCTCGTGACACTCGAATCAGGAAAGGTTACGGGTCAGAGCTTTTCACAAGACATTATGTCTTGTGGGCTCTAGTATATCTTAACCCCGAGATTGTAAGGGCATGTATATTTACACTTGGTTGACTGACAGTCGAATTCGAGACGCGAGTGCAAAACTTCTGACGCAGTCAACTGACGGATGCGGCACAAACATGCACACAACGTCTTCGGGGTTCACACGGAAGAGTTATGAGAGGACTCGTTTTATTGATGACTTAATGCCAGGGCACACCGGCTGCGAGTGCGTAGCCGGGCACGTGCGCTTGCGCTAAAATGTTGGAGCCGCGCACGCACACGTCATATATACGCAAGCGGTGTGTCGTCTCTCATAAGGATCTGTATATTACAACGCGCACGTGCACGTCTACGCACACGCAGCCGGTGTGATCTGGCCTTAAAGGAACGAATTTTACAGGTCTATACAGTGCTTCTTGAAGAGCTCTGGCGCTTACCTAAACCTTAGTTTAGGATACATTCTAACTTCTAACAGTTTAAGGTAGTGTTTTTATATCTATTTAATAGGCAGACGAGCAAACGAATCGCCTGATGGTAAGCAATTACCGTCGGTCATGGACAACAACGGAGGGGTTGTTGCCGGCCTTTCCGATGGCCTGGCTATGCTCCACTGCTACTACAAGGTGTGAGATAAAGAGATGTGTAACCAAAGGTTAGATTTAAAGTGTCATTCTATGGAACTTGCTATGTAAACAAACCGCCATATTGAAATTGTCAAAGAATGATTAATTTACTAGTGACTTTTGTTTACATAGTTAGCAAGTTCCATATTAGAATGAGAGAATGACACTTTATATACTGGTCCATTTGTAAGTACATATATGAAACCGTTTTGAATAACCGTTATTCAGTTTGGGTTTGCATTTTGACAGCCTGACGAATGTCACAAGGGACTGTTTGCAAATTGAAAGTTCGCAATGTGATTAGTATCGTTTGGCTACGTTACAATATGGCTGCCAAGTAGGGCATGGTAATGCATTGGTTAGCTTTTTGGCCTTAAATATATAAGTGAAATAATTCGATGGGTTGTTAAGATAAATGTCCCAGTAAACGACATGCTAATGCCGAATAGTTGAAACCCTGTTGTCACCTACATTGTCAATGACGTTAGTTTTAAACTGACATACAGTTCTTTATAATTTTTCTGAAATTTCAGACAGGCTTTTTCCAATTTTTGGAAATTTTCCGCTACGGTATGTGACATGTGTAAAATAAGGCCTTTTAGTATGCCGGTGGAATACTTCCAATGTAGGCAAAAACACACCAGCGCCGGTGCGGGCGCGTCGATCGATTCGTTCCATGTCGATGTTTGTATCGATCCATTCGAGAAACAGCTGATTGTGAGAAGCGATTGCGAGATTGAAAAACGAACGAGTTTATCTTAGAAATACGGTTTTTATAATGATGTTCTTTGATAATTATTAAATGGAACTTAGCGAAGGATAAATTCCGGTAAGGGCTTTTTTATTTGTGCGATGAGCACAAATATTTGTTCCCGAGTCATGGGTGTTTTCTATGTATTTAAGTAGGTATTGGATATTATATATATCGCTGTCTGAGTATCCACAACACAAACCTGCTTGAGAAATTACTGTGGGTGTCAATTTGTGTAACGATGTCCTATAATATAATATTATTAAGTTAAAGTCCTGCTTTTTTATATAGTGTTGGTTTATATTGAAAAACCTTTGTTCGAATTACGACAGTATCCAACTCGTAACAGTTAAAGATTCTCAAAATTCAAGGGTACTGCGTGATTCAGTCCCTCGTTGCGCTACATTTTATCACTGGCCTCGATAAATTTGCATACCGATTGGGCATAATTCTCGTGAATTTAACCGAGCATGTGAGCGGTGGGCACGCGCAGCGAATCGATCACGAATCGCACTGAATCGGGCACGATGCAAAAGTTAATGTCTATAAGTAGTACATCGCCAAGTCTAAAGATGCTTTTATCTGGCTTAATTAAGTCAATTATTAATTTAAAAATAGGAAAATATTTTTTTCATGTAAAATCGGCAAGTCAGTTAACCAAGTGTGCAAGAAAATAAAGCTTAATTAATATAATTATCCTTAAAATAAGCTGAATTCCTCTAACGGAGTCGGTATCGTTGGTTAAATGTTACCCTTTTGATACTTTGAAAGTATTCTCATATTTTTATTTGAAAATCCTAGGAAACCAACTTATGATCTGGCATTGCTAAATTGAAAAATCATGCCATAAAATACCATCAGACCAAAAATCAGCATTTCGTAAGCAAAATAAGCTCTGGTAAAACACTCCTACACTCCTACTCCTATTTCGTTTTTAAAACTCAATTTCAAAAAGGGCCAGCGACTGGCAATTTAGTTGACAAATACATATTCAAAAGATCCATATCGTAATATGTTTCATAGGTCACGGAAACACAAGGACACACAAAACTTGTTGATGCCATTTCCTATTGAGGTAACCGAATTTTAATTTGAAAGTATCGTCAAAATTCGCATTTGGCGCGTATTATACAGCACGTAAAAGGTACCTTGTATCTTTAAAAATGAAAACTACTTTTTTTACTTTAGCATGAATTTCAAATCAGACACAAGACACAAATAAGTATTAAGCAGCAGTCATTACGATCCAGGAAACAAAGTGAAGAGCACAAATCATACAAATTTGATGGTCACGCGCAGCTAACGACGTTGTGTCATGAAATTAGGTTTCATCATAATGATATAACTTTACATTATGATGGTATCTTTAAGCTAAAAAGAGGCACGGACGCTTTACGTACTTAATCATGCGAAAAAAAGAAGAGTTTCTCATTTTGACTGTTTTTTTTAGTGTTACGCTCGATATCTGGGTTATGTTTAAGTCGAATTTCATAATTTTGTTTTGTAGGTAGGTATTATTCACGAAAACTAAGTTCTAGGGTGGTCGCCTAAAATTTAATCTATATCGGATCTAGTTATGTCTACAGAAGTTGTTTTTAATAAATGTTTAAGAAATAATTATAGATGTAGTGCATAATTGTTTTCCATCGTAAAAAAGAATTGTAAACCATCTGACTTCAATTTTTATGCTTCATTATGCATGTAACCATCCCTAATAACAAGATCAAGGTCACTGAACCCTATAGCTTATTAACAAGAAATTATCGTATCTTGAAGCGGAAACAGGACATCAAAATCAAATTAGCCTTTTTGCATGAGTATTAACACCGTTTCCGTTGGACCGAAACGCGAGCAGACAGCCAAATTGTCAGATTAACATACGAAAATAAGGCAGATGCTATCATTTGGAGCTCCAAATACATAACACATACATATGTTACCAGGAATTTTTACAATACGGTATTAGGGCATTGTATATGATTTAAACGTCAACGAAAAATATGAAATACAATTTATTGTATACTTTGACTAGTCATTTTATACAATGCCAAATGAATATCCGGTATTGTATGAAATGCCTAGGTAGTCTGTGGAGTACCTAAGACCTGGTTAATATTTATGAAAGCCCCGCAAGATGAAACAAAAAATGGCTAACGAACCTACTAAGTTACTAGGCTTTATTTATTTTTAATTTTATACTTTATTTGATTTCCTTTTATTTCGATAGAATCACTAGGCATCCCATTCCATATATTGCCATGATATTAACTTAGATCCAACATTTGAATATTTTATTAGGTTACTTGTTACTAGTTAACATAAATGATAAGCAATAACTGACAAATTTATGGACCATATTATGTTGTCTTTAATAAAGAAATTTTAATTTAATTTAATTTCATTTTACCTATTGCCCAAACTAACCCGACATTCTATAAAATGACTAGGTATTTTAAACACACTTTGCCGGTAACATATCACACACACACATATTCGTTTGCAAAATGGGAGGTTTCGCACAGGCTGATCAGTGTTCACAATAGGGCATCTCAGTCAAAGGAAAAACACTCTTAAAGAGTGGGTCATAAGGTGGACATTATTAAAGTTTCTGGTTTTTTTTTTCCCGATTTCATATTAGGGTCGGAGGGAGAGAATGAGTCACGGTATGTAAATGAACCCGTAAAATAAAACTTAAGCTGATGAGTCATGTGAAAAAAGCTTGAATTTAATGATCTCTTTCAGCTTTCCAGTTATACAGTGATGTTTACTATTTTAAATCTAAATATTTAAAACTACAATTAAAACATAGGTATAGACAGGTAATGAAGCCTGAACCTTGTAGGTAATAGTTGCAGAATTTCACTGAGAAAGGATATTTCGAAATTCAAACCCAAGGAGGCCGAGAATTTTGATGAAAAGTTTAACGGTCTACGCGGAAATAAACAAGAAAATCAATTTTTAAGGAAATAAGGAATAATTTGCTGTGAGTAAACCACAAGATGCGCTATTAAGTTATAATAATGAATAAATCGCAATATCAGTTTCAACACAGTCCATGCAAACCCAGCGACTGGGAACTAATATCCTTCTAAACAACAACACCTTAAAATCTAAAGAATCCCATTGCGTTTTGAATCAAATCTCTTACGTAATAAAGCTTCAAATTGCTGTAGCTCATTAATTACTTGATTCTCTTTTATTTCCATGAGACTACAAACTTATCAGTTAACACGACAAGCACCTTACAGCTTTAAGAAAAAAGGTTACAATGGCGTGTCTGAGATAAAGATACGTTGGCAGAGTAATCTACATAAATATAGGGCGCAGCGCGCAAGAAGCGGTGTCGGTAACATGCGATCATACAAATCGTGAGCACGTGTGAATTTCACACATGTTTAATGTGCTATTACGCTCACCTAGTTAATGGTATCATGACACCTTGTCATGAGAACACTGTACAATCAGTATGTGCCATTTTCAACCAGAAGGATACTCATTGTCAGTTGTCAATAAGACTCTATTTCCATAAAGCTTCAATTTGAAATTCATCTTATCGACAACCGACAAAGTGGTACCTTTTAGATGAAAACGTCACAAATAAAGTAGCTATGCGACTAAGGTGTAGGCCTGCCTTACCACAGGCGGAGTGAGAGGAGACGTGCGGCATTCAACTCACAGCATTGGTTCTCTTCTCCGCTCCGCTGGATTACAATTACAAACAATGCTATTGGTTGATTCTCGCATGTATTCTCTCATTTCCGGTCATCTCCCTCTCAGTGGAAAGGCAGCTTTAATATATGATTTGAACATTGAACTATTCGCGTCTTTAGCTACTTCTGCTGCTGACTGTACTGTAGCCGAGGGTGGTTCGCTACGCTCGTGATTCAATTTTAGAATGTTTCGCTGGCTCGGTTATCAATATTAGCACAAGAAGTTAAATAACAACATTAACAACTTCCCCCCCCATGCAAAACAAATAACTATTCGGCTATTTTAAAACAACCCAAGCATCATATCAATTTTTTTGAGTAAATGATAATTAAATTTAATATAGAAACAAAATAACACATAATCTAAACATAAATCTAATTAAAAACTAATCTTAAATAAAAATATAAACTAAATATGTATAAAATAAACCTACCTACTGAAGCCCGTGCCGGGCTGGCCCCGACGCAAATCATATCATATTGTTTTAAAGTTTTAATACAAGTGCATCACCTGCATAAGTGCATAATGCATCCTATCGTGAGTCATATATGAGCGACACGACATCACAGGCATTCCTGCATAGAAAGCTTAGACCTCGTTAACCTTGATACCGCTTTGACATCAAACTTCGATGGATGATGGCCTTAATTCGAAAATGTCTTCGCTTTTGAGTAATCTCTAACAAAAAGAGCCGACTTAACTACACACACTACACAGTGTTAAATATCACGTCTTCAGTAAAGCCGACCACTGACTAACAGTCCGCCGGACGATATCGGCCGGTCAGTTGTCCGGAGCTGTAAATTTTTTGTTCTAACTGACAGGCCGATATCGTCCGGCGGCCTGTTAGTCAGTGGTCGGCTTAACAGTTCTACACTTCTTCAGTAGGGGAGCCGGGGGCAAGTAATAGTAACGCTCAATTTTGAAGGGGAATTAAAAATATTTGAATTTTTTCCAAAAAGTGTCTGGTGTAAAAGATGCGTAAACATTTAAAATTATTTTGTAATCGGAATTAGTGCTTAATAGATAAATACTTCACAAACCCTCATACTCAGAATCATAAGATTATACATATTTTAGACAATACAGGCCTTTTTCCTAAAACTGTTACAACAAGCCCCCCGCTCCCTTAGAGCCTCGCTAATCCGGTGATCCCTGTAACCCGGACGGGTATTAATTGTGTGTTGACAGTGCCCCGCGCTGGCCCCGCGGGCCAGCGCGGGGCACTGTCTTAAAATGTGCTGAAGAAAACGACTGATAGTCCCAAAATTATGTTTTATCCGCGACAATGAGACCCTTCAAAATTAAATGCGAAAATGTGAAGCAGAAGAGTGTGTTATTACTTTCATTAAAGTATTTATTAATAAATCAATATTACGTTTAAGTATTTACTAATTAAGTGATTTTAGTTAGGTATCGATACATGATTCGGTGCAACATGTTTGTACAATGATTTGGCATGCAACGGTCAATTCCATTGCCAATTTCATAACAGCACATCTCAATCAAGATCTGGGTCGATCAACTTTTTGTTTATTCTGTACGAGCAAGGACACGACTTACACTTTCATTATAAAAATGGATATATAATTATGTAATGCTAGTTTTAAGGTATTTATGTATGTGCCACTAGTTGCCTGAAATAAAGAGAAGATTTTGATTTCATTATTAGAAAATGCTGTGTTCATGAGGTTGGTGATTTTATAAAGCTGACCACTGACTAACAGGCCGCCGGACGATATCGGCCTGTCAGTTAGAACAAAAATTTGACAGCTCCGAACAACTGACAGGCCGATATCGTCCGGCGGGCTGGTAATCAGTGGGCCCCTTTAAGCGGGGAATACCGGAAAATTGTAGACTCCGCTGTCCGTCCGTCTCTCTGTCGGTCTGTCACCAGGCTGTAAGTCATGAACCGTGATAGCTAGATCGTTGAAATTTTCACAGATGATGTAATTCTGTTGCGGACCCCAGGCTCCCATGAGCCGTGGCACAAATGCTGGGATAACGCGAGGAAAATGATGTATTTCTGTTGCCGCTATAACAACAAATACTAAAAACAAAATAAAATTAATATTTAAGTGGGCTCCCATACAAGAAACGTGTTTTTTTTCGCGTCCGACTCGCACTTGGCCGGTTTTTATATTGAACTTTTACACGTTTTAGTCAAAGGCAAATGCCATGAAAAAATTAACATGAGAACAAGACTAGAGATGTAACGGATAGTTGTTTGAATATCCGAATATCCGGCCAGCGGAACTATACCTACATTTCGGTTTTTCAGGTGCGCATTCTGCAGGTCTGACCTGTTTCCTAGTGAACGTTCGCGCGGCTTTCTAGGTTCGATATGTGTGCGCGTGCAAGTCAGTGGAATGTTCAAATTGTTTTAAAATAATAAAAAAGTACGATTATGACCATGACTGTTTCTTAAATCCAAATTAGTTTACTACGAGATCAAGCAATGTTACTATCCGGTATCCGGCCGGATATTAAAATCATGGCCGGATATGCCGGATACCGGATAGTAACCGAATATCCGGTGCATCTCTAAACAAGACTATATTTGCAAGAGCAGACTGGAAACCAAAACCTTAAAATGTTAAAAGGTGACTTGATAGAAAATAATTACGTAAACATCTCAAATTTTCACTTATTTTCAGCCCTGCACTGCTGCTATGTTACCCTGCAAACCATACTAGGGTGACTGCTATAGTTATTGGCCACTACATAGTAATTGGCCGCTCTTAATGATAAGGTTTCAATTGGCTTGTGTCTTTCTGATGTTAGAAAAGGCTACTATGTAGTGGCTAAAAATTATAGCACCCTAGTATAATTTTAGTTTAAAGTAGCCAGTATAATTCTAGCCAAACGATCTGACGAGTAAAATTCTAATCAGAACAGAAGTATATTTTCAGAGTCCCCCAACCTAACCCCAAGACCTAATTGAGAAAAAAGTAATTTATTTCTGTGAAATTCCAATTTTAGTAAAAGAAACACTGAAATGGGTGAAAAAAGCTTGAATCGCGGGCCGGTGCGCGTACTCAAGTGGAGCGTGTGAACCGCGCCGCCCGCGCACGCTGGCGTTAATTACCATGCCAGCTTCTTACAGAGGTTACGAAATAGTAATTTTGGCTTTAGAAGCTTTAAGAAAAATGATTAAAGACCACGAAATATCTTTGAGGTCATGTGGAGTAGTTTATTTTGCTCGTGACAAGAGAAACATTTATCTTGCCCCGGTGTTTCTCATTATACCCCATCTAACCTTATAGAATGGGTAAATCATTATCATAAAAAGTTCCTACTTAACGAGACCTATCTAAAGGTACTCGAAGAGAGGCCTATGCTCAGCAGTGGGCGATAAAAGGCTGATATGATGATGATGATGATGATGATGATGATGATGATGGTAAAAAGTTCAATTGACAATTCAATGTATGAAGATTCGGCATGAACTACCTATTTCAATTATCTTATTCTAATTTCAATAACCTATTTAGTACTTATAAATTGTGGAATAGCATAAGTCTTAAAAATTACAAAAGAAAATGGGATATTCGCTGGCACACGGATTTGTAATGTAACAAACCATCGGTTTTCTGACTCCCTTACTCGGTCTATTCAATAGGGCACTAATGAAAGCTTAAAACCTAAAACCAGTCTAGCCTACAAAAACTTTTTGTACCTAGCCCCTAAGGATTAACTACAAAAAGTAAAGGGTCCGATACACATAGTTAAGGGCCCGGTACACATGACGGCACAATGTCGGGACTCCGTCAGTTGTAATGACGTTCTGTAAAGCCGCTCGTTACTAATGTCTGTCCGTCTGTCCGTGCGTAATGAGCAAACGAACTGAATAAGCGCTTAAATGACAAAGTGAAGGATCGTAGTCTAAAGGTACTGATGGCCCTTTAATGTGTTTTAATGGTACAGTTTTAGACTTACATATTTGTATATATGTTTTAAGTGAACTTTAAGCTCTTTTTAATATTTCCCATACGAAATTAGGCGCAGAGTTATTTAGGTCCTTGTACTTGCAAATCTTTCATTTAGGATATTACGGTTGAATAAGTCAACTTTCTGGAAAATCTAAATTTAGTTAATAACTGAATTTGACAAACTATTACCGCCATTTACGGAATACCAAGATTCAATTAGATTAAAAAATCCAAAATATAATTTAATTACGGAAGGAACGAAGCTGATTTTAGTTCGTATTCTATAACTATAATATAATAGAATTAATAATAATACGTGATTCAATATTTTTAGCTTAAATCCAAGATCTTAATAGAAAGCAGGTTATTAGGTTATCTCGAAGTAAAAGTAAGAAATACATTCATTTTATCAAATTTATTTCGGCATAAGTAATATATCACTTTTTTAGGTAGGCTAACAATTACTTCGGGAACATGGAGGCCACTTGAATGTAGGTACGTAATACTGATTTAGGTGCTTTTTTTTTCAAACAACACCTACCAAAATCGAATGAGGTAATGTACAATTTGGTCACGTGGCGTTTCCCGTCGTTTTTGCGCGCACTTGCGCCTGCGCAGCCATTTAGGCAATTAGGCAATTACCATGCTTTTTGTTCGGCGATTGCGTTCGTACGTGCGTTTGATCATTCTGAAAGCCGATAAGGCAATGCTCGGTACCAGGAGGCCCATTCATACTTACATTGTAACAACAACATGATATCAAATTCGATGTCACAATATGAGTTTGAATTGGCTTCCAGGCGTTCAAAAGACAAAGAATACCCCCCAAATTGTGTTTAGGAACTATGTTTAGGATCGATTGCAACAGTTCGCAAGACTCGCTGCCGCTTATGCTGAATCACCAGAGTCATGAGAGCTCCTAGTGCTATTTTGCTTCAACTTCGCTTTTCCCTCGTAGTCTCTTCTTCCTAGCCCTTGCTGCAGGATCCGCTGGCTGGAGCTACCCCTAGTATCAGTATCAGTATCAGATTGCAACAGTTCGCATAAGATACATGAAGGAATTGTCACAGGGACCGGACCATCATTCGACATGAGAGGCATAACTAGAACTACCTGGCAATGAGCTCACTGCTTCATAGACAGACGTCTTCTGCTAGTCGATAATTCAATATTATTAAACATTTACTCCAATTTCTCCCTAATCAAGCTATTGAGTTAAATCCAAAAGGCACTGTTGACTTGTTGAGTCAAAAGACAAAACGCCATCGCTCACACAGCAAAATACCTCAATTTCAAGAATCACGGACCACGGAAGTGTGTCCGGCCATATTAAAAACTACAATTACAGCGTCCATTAAAATAACTCACGTCAATCTAAACACTTAACGTGATGAACTTGAATTGTCCAAAACACTCATTAGGCGTAGCACACTAAACGGCGCGGCGGTAACAATGCGCGACGCACACAAAAACGGTCACGTTCCGAAGAGGCGATTACCCCGATGGGGTAATTACTCGATGGAATGGGAAGGCCGCCGGTTGTCAGTTGACTGCACTTTAACGTGACGACTCACGGCTCGATTCCAACAATGCTTATAAGAAGGCACAGCGGTACGATACCGATCTGTCAGTGTCAAAAGTGACATTTCCTCAAACAAAAAACGTCACTTTTGACACTGACAGATCGGTATTGTACCGCTGTGACTGCGAATAAGCATTGTTGGAATCGGGCCGTCAAACGGTTTGTCAGCTAACTTGACGCTTACTTCACAAGATACACGAAAATCCAGAAATCTCAAGAATCACACGAACTCACCGCCAAATTGCCGCTCCCGTTCAGTCGAAGTTATTACGCTCTCATTTTATGAAACTTGGCAACATTTACGTAACATATATATCTATACTTGGTCAAGCAAATCTTGTCAGTAGAAAAACGCGCGAAATTCAAATTTTCTATGGGACGATAACCCTTCGCGCCTACATTTTTTAGGGTTCCGTACCCAAAGGGTAAAACGGGACCCTATTACTAAGACTTCGCTGTCCGTCCGTCCGTCCGTCCGTCCGTCCGTCCGTCCGTCCGTCTGTCACCAGGCTGTATCTCACGAACCGTGATAGCTAGACAGTTGAAATTTTCACAGATGATGTATTTCTGTTGCCGCTATAACAACAAATACTAAAAACAGAATAAAATAAAGATTTAAATGGGGCTCCCATACAACAAACGTGATTTTTGACCAAAGTTAAGCAACGTCGGGAGTGGTCAGTACTTGGATGGGTGACCGTTTTTTTTTTGCTTTTTTTTTTCGTTTTTTTTTTTGCATTATGGTACGGAACCCTTCGTGCGCGAGTCCGACTCGCACTTGCCCGGTTTTTTTAAATTTGCCGTCTTTTTCTACTGACAAGATTTACTTGACCATCTATATGTCTGATACCTACTAGTTTTCGTTGCTAAAAAATGTTATACAAAGAAAATGGAGCTAGTAATAGCGAGACCCTGACAACTTGGAGAGACTTGTGCGGATGGGAAAGGTGGACGGCAGACGGCCTAGAGGACCAAGCCCAACGAGATGGTGTGACCAAATATCCGCGCAGATGGACATCACACTAAGCAACGCTTTCCACAAAGCAACCGACAGGGAGAAGTGGAGAGCTGCCGTAAGGAAAATTAGTATGCGGAGTCATGTTCCTCAGCAGTGAGACACCGACTTAGAAGAGAATAGTTTTGTATCTACCTATTTAGAAAACACCATACATTACCTCGCTTGGTCTAGATAACATCACACAATAATTGCTACATTTATAAATAAATATAGTAGAAATTGTGACATTAAGCAAAGCAAACACACATCAAAACAAATTGAATTTATTTTAATTTAATATGTTCACCAATGCGATTTTACGTATTTTTGGTTATGCATAGGTGTACGCTCTAAAAGAGTGCCTTAAAATTTTCAATGAACTCTAATACGTCAATCGTGTGCAAGAATTGAATTGCGTCAAGACATTTAATAGTGTGTGTACATACAGGAAATAACTAGGTGTGAAACCCAATTATAATAATTGTTTAGCAGCAAACATTGTCAATCGAGCCTTGTTAGGTAAAAATACGTCAATTTTCCTGTTGACAGGATACATTATTAAATATTGAGCATAAATTAAATTATAACTGGAACGCAGGCTGGGTGTGAATAAATTTACACTTACTATGTGCAAAGTTATCCGTTGTATATAACTTACAATAATATTTACATATCTATGGTTTAAAGCAATAATTAAAATGGTCTCAAGAACGATAATTCTCAGACATACAAAGTTTGTGTTGACTTCGGTGGCGGTTTTTGAGCCAGTTGTTTGAGACTGGGCCATTTTGATACTGAGAATTGTCTTAAACTGAACCAGCAAGCCAGCATGCATGTTTCATCACACATCGACAAAACGGATTAAAACTTATCAGCCTGATGGCATTTGCAGTCGTGACTGCGAAATGACAAGTCGTGGCATTCTCAGCTCTTTCGCCTTTGCGAAAGGAGTCGTGATCCGCAACTATAACAATAACTTATCTAACTTACACTACATCGTAAGTTGAACGGTCCGACCACTGTAAAAGCAACCGTGAGTTAATATAAATAAAGTTTAAATTTAAGCGAAATTAAGCAATAAGATATAATGTTGGTGTAAACAGTTGGCTAGATCAGATCGAAATGGGTCGAAATGCGAAATATATTAGCACGGAATACAATTGCCTATTAAATTTAGACAAAGTAATATGTTTTAGCGATAAGCCCAATTAGATAAACTGAATGACGAAACTTTCCACAATCTTTCCTACTTTTTACCTTATCTTCGTTTTTAGCTTAAAAATGTACATATTTTTTATCTGAGGACTAGTTACAGAAAGGCGACTAAATTCTACGTACCTAATCTCAAATTATGCTGTAGAATGCTTAAATTAGTGAAAACGCGATATAAAATAATCGGTATAGTTAATTTATTTTCTTATATTCATCGGAGGTATAGACTAAGAGAGTAGACCTAAATATTCGAAGTTAACAATCTCAACTTGATTTAATTTTGATATGATATGAACCTGACACAACTCCCAGTAAACGTTGTTTAGTAATTATTGCTTATTGGTACATTTTAACTTTGAATACGCCTCTACTTTTAGATGGTTCGAACAAATAAATTTGCATGTTGCACAATACCCGTTTTGTTTTGTAATGTATGGAAACTAAACAAACCCTTCACAGTTTCACACTATGTCGTACGATGTTGTGCGCGTGCGCAAGAGGTTTCAAAACGACGTGAAAGCGGGAATTTATTAGATATCTATCCAATTATTCAACTGTTATACCCTATTTCTGTACTAAAAACACAAGGCTATAGCACAAGCGATTTTATACCTTATTGCTAGAATCTTATATGGTATATTTACGTAAACATTCGAAGAATTATGTTGCAATTATGACAAATTTTATAAGAGTGTAAATACATTAAATTTCTTCACACATTCGGCTCTCTGACTATAATAAATATCCCAAGTGTCTTTTCGCGACGTTGCATCTAATGAACATTGTATTCAAATGTTAACTTTATTCTGAACGTAGAAGGGTTACTTTTACCATGCCCTACATAGATAACAGAAGTATGGAGTAATACAGATTCGCACTTCTTGCCCTAGGTACTTCTAATAATGAGTTGGCATGATACAGTCACGAATTTTATTAGTAACTCCATTTTGAGTTAGCGTAAGTGAGAGGGATACGTCTATTACTGAAGCGGTAACCTTCTTGAATAGATATATAGATAGATAAACACTTTACTGATTTCCACGACATACATGGTAAGATTGGTAAGTACTTACTCGTATTTACAAAAGAAAAGTTTATGGTACAGTACCGGCCAAAAATATATCCTAGTCGACTACGGAACGGGAACGCGTGTGTGTGTGTGCCTTTTTAGAGAATAGGATAATGAATTAATGATCCTGATTATTCCTTATGATCAGTAAAAATAACAGAGCGCCAAAGACGTCCTTACAAGTAATTAATACCTAGGTAATCTACGAGAGAAAGAACTAGACATCCGACGGATTACTCAGATAATCTTTAAAAAACCATTAACTGTCGCTAATTACATTAATACTGTTTAATTACTATAATCATTCTTACACATTCCTTTGGTATCCGATGAAGTGGGGATCGCGCGGCGAGACGCGGGTTTATTCATCAGTTTTTGCCCGTTGGGCATGTAGGAGTAGTTTTATAGTTCCGCAGAAGTGAGGGAAGAGTCTTTTAAACGCCAGCAATTATGATTAAGCCTTTTTTAAAGGACGTATGTGGCTTTCGGTATCGTATTGAGAAACATGTAGTGTCCGATCGTAGTTTCAGTTCGGTTTCGGTTTCGGCCGGTTTCGGTATAAAAATCATGTTTAGGCCGAAGGTTTGTATCGGCCAAAAAACTGCCGAACCTCTCGGCCGCGCCGAATTTGTATTTTCGGTAGTGTCCGACCGTCCCGACCAAAGTCTCGGTTGCGTTTCGGCAAGATTTGGCATAAAATCATGTTTCGGCCGAAGGTTTGGTTTCGACCGAAACTAGAGCAAAGCCGAACCTTCGGTTTTGGTTTCGATATCGGCTAAAAATCCGGTTTAGCCGTACACTGCAAAAAGTAGGATATCTTTTTGGCATAATGTAATTGCTAAATGCTAAATGAATTAAAGGATGCGCGGGCGCTGGTGATCGAGCCGATAATGACACGCGTCCAAAAATAAGTTAATAACACATTATGACATGCCGCGGCGTATTTCTTTATTCAGAATTCATTCGTTTAGTATGTTTATTGACACCATATTGGAATATAATGTGACATCTGACGACGTAATGGCATTTGTCTGTTAATTCAGTAGAACCCACATAAAGTGATGATGTTTTATATGATTTCCCTGATCCCTTTAAAATCTTCTTAAGCAAGGTTTACTATATTTTATACAACCTATATGTTGTGTAAAACCGTTACACTTTCGATTCACTACAAAACCAGCTGTTTCCGTGTAAGAAAGTCAGCGAAATCTGTACACATATAGCGTCCCATTTGCTACGAAGCCACAGCGATAAACCACCCTATCTATATCTAGGGTTGATTTGTTAAACTTTCCATCTGTTGCGAAAGTCTAGTCCAGATCGATGTCAATGCGCATACGAGCTTAAACGCCAGAGCATACCGACTGCGCGTGCTTGACGTGCGCGTGCTCCTGCGCTAAAATGTCGGAGCCGCACACGCACACGTCACGCAAGCGGTGCCGTCTCTATAAGCTCTTAAAGGCGACTCCGGTTATTAAATGCTCTAAGAAATTTTACATAAAAACCTTCTACTTGGTTCGCAGTGGGCTCTCTGTTTAGTCCGTGACGGGAAAGGAAAGGTTAAGTAATTCATCTACGATGCAAATGTACCAAACTGACTGAGACATTTAGATTTACCAGTAACTCTTGAACCCTTGTTCGGTAACAACTATGCGTGATCAAAGTCCAGGCTTATATTGGTTACCTGTGAATAATGGCCTAGGTTTCAGGCACACAAAGAGGTTGCACAATGCCTAAGTTTATACCTAAACGTCTGTAGACTGTTCCTGGGTGTTTCGAAATACGCCCTTTTGTTTTAAATGTAAAATACAATAGGCGTCAGATTTGTTTCTAAATAAGAACTTAGGGATTTGTTTTACAAGTAAAATGTAATTAAATTAAAAATGAAATTAAAAGGTAAAATTTATAGAAATATATACTACCAGGTTTTTTTTTCATCTCGGATTCTTTACAACGACAGCCAAGATGACAGTAGACAGTCGTAAGTACATACATCAAAAACAGTGAAATGAAAATTAAAAGTTTGGCCCACGAGTCGACGTGGTTGCCCGGGGTGCGGCAGCTGCGTGCAGACAGCTACAAGATGCCTTCATGGGCATCAGTGATTTTAAGTATAGTCCCCCGCCAATATGCCGACTGGGTAGATCCGACACTGAAAGCCCACTACACCCAATATAACTACAGATACGTTAAAAAGCTTAACGTGTTCGTGTTAAACTTATTCAATCCATCTTATTCTTGTTTCCCCTTCGACGGGTTAAAGGCTTGGCCACACACAGAGCGCGACGCAGCGCCGCGTCCGCGCCGCGTGATGCCGACGCGAAGCCTGGTCAAACAGGGCGCGCGCCGATCGCGCCGGCCTCACGCTCTCAACACGCCCTCAAGGCGCGCGTGAACGCGGCGCGGCCGCGCGGGAACGCGGCGCACCGCTCGCTGCCTACGTCCGATCCTACTGACGTGACCTTGCGCGACGCGGCGGGCCGCCGCGTTCGCTCGGCGCAGCGCTGCGCACGCGCCGCGCGGACGCAATGGGCCGCGCGGCGCGGGGCGCGACAGAAGCGGGGCGTGATACCGGCGGGACGCAGTCTGTTTGACGTCGGTAACCTGTTAGCATGTGCCGCGGTCGCGCGGCGTGGACGCGGCGCTGCGTCGCGCTCTGTATGTGGCCAAGCCTTAAGTCGGTTGACATGCACGTGTCTCTTGACACGAACAACGACTCACAGACATACATTAAGTACATAAATACTAGCACACACGCCACTTAACAGAGGGCCTACCGCGAACAACGTTCGACGTGTTGCCTCCCTGTCACACTTACGTACGAATTTACAAGTGCGACAGAGAGGCAACACGTCGAACTTCCTCTGGTCTCCAAACAATAGGTACAACAATGGTTGGAAATAAAGAGAAATTGAAATTTTGCTGTCTCGGGCTAGACTCGAACTTGCGACACTAGGATACCGGCAGCGAATGGTGAAATTGATGAATTTCCAATTTTATTTCTAAGTATGGGTAGCTCAAATGGTTGAGGTTTGTTTTTGTGTCAATTTCGTTTTTTGGGTAAGGCACTAAGGCACTAATTTGCTAAGGTAAAATTTATGTCTAAAAAAAGTGGAGAAGAATGTCTTGTATTAATTACGTAATAATACGAATTTATTATATAGATATGTAATCTAAGACTGAACCTTACACGGAGACCACAAAATGCGGGGCATTTTTATCCCATATACGATATTGTGTGAACGGTCGGCGTGGCATATCGCCAACATTGTTATCGTAGCGATATCGTGGCTGTATGGCGGAGCGAATCTTTGCCTATTGTTTCGTCATCGTAAACTTGCTGTGACATTTAATTGGCGTTCTATATTTAAATAGGTTGCGTGAGATTGGTAATATTGGCAGCTAATGATTACAGAGTAGGTACTTTTTAGTGATGAACTTTTTCGCTGTTAACACGATAGCCGTTATGGGATTTCATATGAACTTGAGATGAATATGACGACGTGATCATTATCAATATACGTCCCTCTGCTGGGTACAGGGTTCCTCTCAATAAAATCTTTGGGCTATAATCCCCATATAAGCGCAGTTCGTATTAGCAAAATTACCGTTTCGATAACAGGAACATTTTGAAGTAAAACGTATAGAAGCGTACCTGGAACCAAACAAAATCATTATAAGTAACATAAATAGACGAAGTAAATCCAAAAAATTAAAATTTTTATATAATAACATTAATAACACAGAATCTATTGAACGTTTGACATAATCAGTTTTCCTAAAAGATTAGGTACATATATATGTACTAAAGAAACATTCTGAACCGACCAGTGGTGGCTTATTGGCTTTACAAATAGTGTGTATATATTATGTGATTAGATAAAAAGACTGGTTAACAAAATTTATAAGAAATACATTAATAATTACAATTCAAAAAGTATGTCAAAAGCAAAATAATTTCCGTAGCAAAATTTCTGCTTGGCATATAAACAAAGCTGGTGGATAGCATTTAAAAACAAGACCTCTTTAAAATAGCGTTAATTTATAGTATGTTATTACATATAAAGCCCGGGAGCAGGCTGTATCGCGCACAAATGCGCATGCGCAAAAAGAGATGCAATTACAATTACTTACAATCTCAGTTCAAATTAACCGTTTTTATCCCATTCAACGTCTTATATTAATTTAACTTTAGAACCGCAATGTCAAATGTTGGCATAAATGCTGTGTTAACAGCTTGTTAATACGACCTTGTTGAATTTATTTGTAAATAGGTTTTTAAATATGCTGTTTATTCCCAACGCTTAGTAAATAAACCAGTTTAAATCTGGTCTGCGATAACGCATAGTAACTATTACTACAGACGATACTAGTGCTAGAAGTTGCCATTTTAATGTTAAAAATGTTGCTAATTGGCATATTTCGGTGCAAGGTAGCCTCAAAAGTTGCTAAATCAGACACCAAATTTGCTACATTGGCAAAATACCGACCATTTATTTACGGTATACCCTGAATAGAATTCTTAATAGTGTTTGGAATATCACAGGAATGCATCCAACGGCCGGTATAAGCTCAATTAGTTTACCCGCTTTTAATCGCTTTAAGTTCTTTTTAGTGTAATTTAGTCGTTAGTTGTTGAATGGCTTATTAATGTTAACTTGCGCTAAGTATGCCCATTGAAAGACCTTTCGAATAAAAAACTAAATTGCGCTAACTTTAAAACAAGCTATTCTGTATTCAATTTTAAAACCCTGTTCATAAAGTCTAAAATAGAATAACTTCGTTTATCTTGATATGCTTTTGTTTTGTGAAGTAACTTTGATTTACGGTAAACAAGGATTATTATCCCTAGGCTGAAGAATGCAGAATTATGGTGTAGATATTTTTGAAGCTATTTTAAGTCACCCTATGAAAGCTTTATCTTTAATTATTTAGTTTGGGCAGAGTCAAGTTAATACGAGTAAGAAAGACTTTACGTTCTCGTTATATTTTACGTTCTCGACCGAACAATATCACAATTGGCATTGTAATAGTACATTACGATACAAGTGTGAAAAATAGGAAATTCTCAACGAGTGGCGAATTACCTATTCACACATGTGACACATGTATCGTACAACGTTTTATACAGTAGGTACATATGGCCCTTTAAATTTTCGACATAGTCACGTAATGTGCTAATTATCTGACTAGTGCGGTAAAGTAGCACCATATGTACTGTAAATCTCATTATGCTTGACAATCGCGATTGAGTGCCTCGGAGCTGCATGAGGAGTTTTTAACCTCTTTATTACTTATTATTAATTAACTCAAAAACCAAGATGCACTGGCACCAACTTTCAATATTAACGAAAAACTATTAGGGGGCATTATTGTTTCCATTTACTAGTGTTTCCTGGTGACTGACGGTCTCTGGCTTTTAGTCATCGTGGGTGTATAGAGGTTTCGGGTCTCTTGTGAGAGGAGCTCTTGTGAGCAAGGACCCCGCTAACGATACGGGCGAGCCTTGCTCATATTATGCATATCTGTTGCCAGTTTTCCCTTAGTCGCCTTATACGACACCCACGGGACGAGATGGGGTGGTGCTATTCTTTTCTGATGCCGGCACCACACGGCACGGGTGTATAGAGGTGGCATTAGGGCCATTGTGCCGGTCATAATATATATGTCATACTTCGAGACACGGCCCGATGAAAGGGCCCGAACGAGCGGCATTGAGCGATTCGACACACAAATCAGATTGGTATCGATAACTGACAATTCTTATACCTTATTTCAAAGACTTAATGTCCATTTAAGATCAGTTAGGACTGTTGCTGTGAACATTTTGACCGCCAAAGACGTCAAATGACGCGCGCGGCTCCAGCACAATATCAACCTTCGTGCATTCCTACAAGGTCCATAATGATTGATGTATGATGACGCGCTGCACGATTGGCGTTCTAAGAGATACATTTATCACTATGAAGACATTTAGAGCGTTTTTTTATGTAGTTTAAAATGGAATAGTTGGAATGTTTCGGTTTATAAATCAATAATTTTCTTTTCGATGGAATTATTTTTATTTAATAAGGTTGTTGGCCGGTGGGCGCCACAGCTGTTCACAAGCCGGTTTATAATAAAGTTTATTTACTAGTGGCTCTGTGAGCTGTAGACCTCGCGAGCAGAGCTTTAAATAACATGGTGCTAAGAGCTTTAAATATAGTAAATTAAAAAAAAACAATACGAAATTTATGTGTAAAAAAATACAAAAAGATATAATGCATACAATTACTGGGGATCGAACCCAGACCCTCTGTGCAAACAGAAAAAGCGAACGTTTACAAACTGAGCCAAATAGTTCTTAGATGGGTTGACGAAATTTAGCTACTCCTTCTCAAATTAAAATTAGTTAAAATTAAATATCTCAATACCTCCGAAACCAGCGAAATAAATTTTCTGAATTTTTGGCCATTTAATCTATAAACATATCACAAAAAGAAAACACTCGTATGGTACCGATACCACTATTTGGTTAGGCGCCAGGCATCACGACTCCGCCATTTTTAAAAATTTCCAAAAACCGGATTGACAAAAAAAAATTATTTAGTCATAAAATTCGGTCACAAAATTTCACGAGAATCGGTTAAGAATTGCGACCTGTAGAGGAGAACATCCGGACATACGAAAGCAAAATGCCCGAGTCAAAACGTAGACCTTCGCTTCGCTTCGGTCAATTGACCTTGAATTGATTGTATAAATAGATCTAATTATAATCGATAATTATCGATTATAATTAGATCTATTTATACAGAGCACTTGCATATTCATTACTTATTGGTCAATAATGTTGTATTATTTTGGAATGATCATAACCAAATTAATAAACTTACCTACCTATATCTATATAAGTTCTCGCGTTGACCACGAACCGCTGTAAAGGATCGAAATATCGGGATGGAATTTAAATTAATTTGACGCGATATAATCAATTTACGGTTTTAATCATGTTACTAATACCCTCAGAAAATTATGTTACTATACTGAAATTATACTGATTTTATTAACCCGGTATAATTTGAGAAACACTCTTTGAAAACAACATGAAGTTAATACATTAAATTTATCGGACGGTACTCACGGTACTGTATTAGCAATCGTTTCGTGTGTCGCGCACTTAACATAAATCATTTGAAACCCGAAACAGCGCAGCTGTCTAGAGTCTAGACAGTGTTTTCTAGAACTGTCTGGGGTAGATAATAGATGTACAGACTGGGGTGTAACGGCCGTAATCTACCATTCTCATTTAAAGAAGGGCGTATATACTTGTACTTATAAACTTCCTATCTGAAAATCTACAATTTACATTTTAAAAGAGTTTTCTTTTGCACCCTATATTTATAGATGTGGATACGTCATATTTGGTGAGTAGGTACTACTGTTAAAATAAATACACCAATCCTCACCAAATAAGGCATTTAATAGGTATTACCCCACGGAAAACAGATAGGTAGGTATAGCTTGGGTAACTCCACTACGACACCGGCAATGACGGCGATGCTTATCCGTCAAATCAGTCCACAATGTGATGAATGAAACCGATGCATCTGCATTCTGCAACACCAAACCGTAGGGCTGCACTCGCTAAAGCCACATAATCTCGGTCATCAAACACTTACTGATATTTTAAAGCTTTAATTATAAATGGGTATCTTCTTCTTCCTCGCGTTATCCCAGCATTTTGCCACGGCTCATGGGAGCCTGGGGTCCGCTTGACAACGAATCCCAAGAATTGACGTAGGCACTAGTTTTTACGAAAGCGACTGCCATCTGACCTTCCAACCAAGAGGGGAAACTAGGACTTATTGGGATTAGTCCGGTTTCCTCACGATGTTTTCCTTCACTGTAAAGCAACTGGTAAATATCAAATGATATTTCGTACCTACGTAAGTTCCGAAAAACTCATTCATTTTAATTTTAAATGGGTATATGCACACATAAGTTTTTATGTTATGTCAGACATACAAACTTATGTTTCATTTCAAAGGGTACGTCACATGCACTAGTACTTGTTTCTGTCGCTTTTAGGATTTTTAATGCTCCTTTTGTTTGCCGTTGGGGATGGGGTGCGTTTTCATTCTGAGATGTGTGTGGGATGAATTGAAGCACTATACTTATCCCTACAGCTATGATATATATGAATGAAAATGTTTAATGCTTTTAAACACCAGGGGGCCTAGCCAAGATGGCAATCGTACATCGACAAACGCCAATCGAAGATAAAATGTATCGGGATGACAGATGCTACGAAGAGTCACGTGACTCTTTCCATACATTGTTTAAGTTTCTGTTGGCGTTTTCTAGAACCCATCGTGGCTAGGCTCCCTCGAAAGCCACGGCTTAACCCAAAATAAAACAGAGAATGCCAATAATTTCATGTTCAAAAACATTCTTAAATATTCAAGTGGTTTAAAATCGAACTGCAACGTTTTATTAAATTGTTCGTTAAGATATAAAAGTGGAGTTAAAATAAGTGTGTTACAAAGAAAATAGAGTAGGGAAAACTGCTTCTTCTGAATGATTATTATTGAAGCATGTATGTAACCTACCTACAATGTATTGGAGTCATCAGTAACATTAAAAGTATGATTAATGTTAATTTATTTATATAATAGAACATCAGTTAAGAATGCACTTAGCAAGCTTAGCTCATACAGATAATAAACTTGTAATACAGTGTGCAATTATCAATTTGCACAATTATTCCAGTCCGCTGTATTCTTTATGAGCTAGCCGACATAACGCAGATATGGCTAATGCGAACCGATCGGCATTTAGTAGACGTGGGCGGCATAGTCAAGCTACCGGCATGTCGGAAGCGAAGACAACTTGATTTGATATTATTAACCCTTTTCTTGGCAAAATTTAAAAAAAAAACCGAGTTCAAGCCTCGCTTGCGCTGATAGAGCAAAAAGAGAGCATTTCTCTAGAAACAAATATAAAGAGGGTGTAAAATTATGCATGTATCTTAAAAAATGCATTGCCAACAAAAGGGTTAAGAATGGAAAGGCTTCTGGAAGAATGAAACCCTGTGTACAGTTCATGATAAGGACACATTTTTCGGAAATAGCGTGCACATGTGTGATGATTTTGGGGAAAAGGACCTTAATGTGGATTATTGTGATTGTGTCGATAAAAGTCGCGTCTGATCTGTACCGAAGCATTGTTAATGATGTATTGGCAATATGCAAAGCATAATTATTATCTATTCTTTATGAGTTAGCCGACATAACGTAGATATGGCTAATGCGAGCCGATCGGCATTTAACAGTCGTGGGCGGTACAGTCAAGTTACCGGCACGTCGGAAGCGAAGACAACTTGATCTCAGATTGTTAAGAATAGTATGGACTTATGTATAATCTGATGACGTCGAAAAAAGCCGCATCTCTATCAATGCTTTAAAATCTTCTGGGAGGCGAAGGGATCCTGCAAACAGGTCTAAATTGGGCATATTCGTAGTAAACGTCCTACCTAATTGCGATTGCGTCGAAAAATATCGCATATCTATACAGATGCCATATTTTTCGATTTTTTTTTCATACGCATCAAAGCATTGTTAATAATGCATTGGCAGCAGGGAAAGTAGGTAGGTCATATTGGGATGGCATGTCGGAAGCGTAGACAACTGTGTTATGTACTGACATTGACATTTCAAAGACTAGTCTTCTGGAAGAACTGTGTGATCAGGGATATATGGCTAATGCGAACCGATTGGCATTTTAGCGGACGTGGGCGGGACAGTCAAGCTACTAATACATAGATTAGAAGAACATGTTCTTAGGTGCTTTATTATGATGAGATACAGTTTTGCTAATTTTGGATCATTATACTGTCGAACCCACGAATAAATTGTACTTAGACGATAACTTAGAAATAACCTAATGATACAGACAAAAGCAACATACAACTAGTTCTGTAAGAAACCCATTTGATTCCTAAGACTCCATTCACTTTCCCAGACAAACTTTTTTTAACGTGCCTATAAAGTGTCCCACTGCTGGGCAAAGGCCTCCCCCCTAGACTTCCAATCTTCCCGATTAACAGCAGCATCCACCCAGTTGCTGAGAAATGCGTCCAGGTTGAGATGAAACGAGACACGCTTAGACAATAAAAATTCAATCCCAACTAGTTTCATACATTTATGTTAAACACTCACTTGGATGTGTAAATCAACTTCTATCTCGCCAATTCCTAACTCTCTAAGACGTTGTTTTCAAATGTGAACACTATTATATAACGACTAAGTTTGAGTTTAGGTTGGTAGTGTTGGTTGAGATAGGAGGTTGCGAAAAAGTCTCTTTGATTCTGGCGCCAACTGATGCAATTAATGCGTCTACGCAGGCGTATGTAAATCAGCTTTATAATCGCGCAGACGAATAAGAAAATACATTCAAATGTGGAATAGTGTAGATGCGATGAATTTATAGTTGAGAGCAAAAATCTCCGTACAACCTCTGGCCGCCCAGAGGCCTATAAAGAGTATTGCTTTCCATTGTTTTTGAATCTTTATTTTGAGATATTGATATCAAAATGCATTTGTCTTGCTCAATTTTGATTTGTTAACGGCCAGAGGATAAGCATAGGTGTAGGTTTATTTATAAAACCAGATAATAAGCTCTTAAAAGGTTTATATGTTGTTTAAGAAAATTAAAATCAAATTGCAATTAAAAAATCTGTACGTATGTATCTAATAATACAAGGACAAGAAATCAGTTTATGGCACCTACTTATAATACATAAGCACAGGGCTCGCGACAATAACAGTTTATAACGGTTTCGATCATTTCGATCATATTGATCTCGTAAATATAAGAAAACACAAAACTGTCAGGCCATAAAAGTGTCAAGCGTCTATTTGAGCCCACGCATCGTAAATGGCTCAATAGATGATTTAACAGAATATTTTCCTTCCTGCAAACCGTATAAGTGACCAGACGATTATTATAATAGCAAAACTAAAAAATTGTGTTTCATACTCGATATCATTTAAAAGCTTTCATACTTCAACGTCAATTACACACATTTATGAAATGTCTCAAGTGAAATCATAAATTAAAGATACGAGAGATATCATAAACATTCAGAGTAAACAAAAACAAATTAAAAATAGGAACATAATGACACTACGGACACCATTAATATGATGAGGCCCATTCTTTAAACTCTTAAAAGCAGTGTAAATATAGAAAAACACCTTAAGCAAGCACATGAATCACTTCGCACGTCGGGTCACTATTTCACCGATGACAGTAGCATTAATATTGCATTATAACCAAAACGAGAAAAATCATTTGCAAATACTCGTAAACGTTTATGAGGCGCCTGGACAGACGGACAACGCACTTCATTATTAACTCGAGGTATATGAAGTTTAATTAATGTCTTCCTGGTGTTAACGCGTCTCAATCCATTTGTTTACATATATTAAGAGATAAAAAAACCCGCCGCGAAAACTTCGCTCCATACAATCGGAGTTACGTTTACGCTCTCATTTTAAACGACATACTGAAATATCATGAACATTTAAGCAACATATGAATGCTTCTGAAAATGCTAAGCTTTTTTATTATATTATTTAATGGCTCGACAAAAAATTGTACACAGACTTAAAATTCCCAGAAAAATCAAGAGTAGGTAGCTTTTGTAACGTAAGCGATACTCGGTAGAATGTTACTTTTACCAAACATGGAAAAATGCCATCAGTTTTCCATACCACGTTTTTTAGCGTATAAATTATTTCTGTGGCCGAAACGTCTCTCATCCAGATTTATTGTCATGTACATGTATGGACAGCTGCTTATATCATGTAGGTGGGTATGTATAACGGTGATAAAATTCAAATCCAACGTATTTCGCCGACCGTTAGCCGTCTGTTATGTATGTTCAAATAAATGTTAATGGCTTAAACAAAGGCGGCCTTGGATCTGCTGACAACTGTTGGGACTGTTATTTTAGTAATGTTATGTCATTCATAAGAGTCAGTAAATCTAAAATACCGTTGAAATTAGTTTGTCCTTCATCATGATAATTAGAAACAATCGTAGAAAGGTTAGACATAGGATTGTGAAGAGTGTAAAGTGTGAGACCAGTTTGAAACGTCGGGATGTATTTTATTTTAAATTCATTACACGCGATATATATAATCTGTTAAGATAAACTTATTTTATGAGTAACTGTGTAATCGAAGACAATATTATTTATCTTTGTATATTCAAAAGAATAAGACTTAAAGATTACATTTCTCTTTTGTGACGTGTCCATAAGTATCTTCTACTAACTAATATGCTATTCATTTACTGTAGGGTCTGTATGTAATATGTATATAGTAAAAATTAAACATAAAATTATTTTTTAAATAATTATATTCAATCTTAAGTGTCCATTCCATCGAGGCCTTGACGATTTCATTTATGTATTTCCTGGTAACGTAAATATTAACCGTTTAGGAAATGTAACGCCACTCCGCAAAACCCCACAGATGGGTCCTAAGCAAACGGCACGTTAAATGTGTTTATCCGTCAAACAATCGTAATCTGAACAACGCAAACATGTCGACTTTTGGCAGCCGTTTTTACAGCTGCGGGAACAATGAACTTTGTTATATCATTAAAGGGACATGACCTCTTATGAAAACAAGTGAATGCAGTACGAATAAGTAATGATGGTGAAAATTCTGGCAGATTAGATGGAATCGAAAGAGCTGTAAGTAAATATGAGGGGAATTTGTAGCTGGCGTTAACTTATCGAATACGAGTACCAACTTATGAACAAATTTGTGACAGACATTCAATCACAGAATGGGAAAGATAGTTGATTGAGATGGTTATTATAATGCAACATACAAATTATTTATGTATATACGAGATCGACTTCCTTGCTATCATTAAAAACTTACCCATACATGCATATGTGTACCTTACTATTATTACATAAGTACAATCGTTAGACAGACAATGTATTTGCAAATACCACACCATAACCAACCCCAACACCCCATGGCGCCAAAAGCACCCCAGCACTCAGCCCCCTAGCCACGTGTCCGACACGCACACACACTGTTTATACTTCACATTCGCTACACACTTTTAATTTTCACGTCTAGCAACCCCATTTATTCTAACATCGTAAAAACACTTTCTATAAGGACGTAGTGCCATGATTTAACTATGAAAATACGACGTTTCATTCAAATGAGCGCCACGTGCCATGATTTTAAGCACAAGAGCTACTGGATTGACACTAATTGCATATAAATTATAAGTAATGCGATAGTGTATTCTAATTATATTTTTAATGGGATTAAGAGATTGACAATATAATTTACGAGCTTCGGAAAGTTCGGGAAAGCGCGTTAATTTTTGAAGAGGCAGCTACTGTTTTATGAATAATGAAAACGGTTCAATTTGTATGGAGTTTTCTTCAATCCTGGTAGAACAATATACTTATATATTTCGTGATACCTATATTAAAATAATAATACTACATACTCATACTATGTAAATAGTAAAAAAACTATATGTAATATATAGGATGCACTAGCGCACCGTGAATGCATTATTGATGTCAGCCGTATCTCGACTCTTTACACTAATGGGCCACGTGTTTCCATATCGACTATCCGTTTCACACAAGCCAAATAAAATTCAGTCCTACCCGTATAGGATAAGTTGCATTTTCGCATGGCCTTATTTTCGCTGAGCGAGTATTATAATGTTAAAAGTATGACCTTAAAGGGAAGCACGGAAGGCCGTAAGCTCCAAGAATATTCTACTAAAAGTTGTCATTATTATATGAGCAAGTGAGGGATGTTATTACAATCACTTAGTTGTTGCTTCAAGCGAACCGGTATAAATAATTTCAATGTTTTCGCCAAATTTTCGATATCGATGGACCCAAGACTCCAAGATAATCTCGGTCTAAACGAGAATCTGAAAGAACGTTTCCAAGAAACCCAAATTGCCCAACTAAATCCTATAAGGACGTCAGATTTAAAGCCTCCAGGAAAGCGAATAGGCAAGTTTTGTCCAAATAATCTCGTAAGGAAAGATCGGGAGGTGTACAACTCTACATGTGAAATGAAGTTTGAAGCTCAACTCGAGACCTATCAGGATTATTAAGCATGTAATGTCAATGTGGACGCCTTCTGTTGTACGTTTTTAAAAAACCGGACAAGTGCGAGTCGGACGCGACCACCGAGGGTTCCGTACTTTTTAGTATTTGCTATAGCAGCAACATAAATACATCATCTGCGAAAATTTTAATTGTCTAGCTATCACGCTTCATGAGATACAGCCTGGTGACAGACAGCCGGACAGACGGACAGTGGACTCTCAGTAATAGGGTCCCTTTTTTACCCTTTAGGTACGGAACCCTAAAACATGGTCTATTAGCAATGAGAATAACAGCCAGTGTAAGTAACACTAATGCGTTTCGTTGCTGCAGTTATAAATATGACGTATCGCGCGTGCGTTTCGTGCTTAATGGACGCTTCTATTTTTAAATTGACAACTAGATTAGGCTTAATAGTATTAAGTATACGGGCTTTGTGGTACAAATAAATTGAGTTATACGAGTAGAGCGGCTTTGGCTAAGGTAAAGAAAAAAACGAGATTCACAGGATTATACGTAAAAAGTAATAAGTATAACATATAGCGTTTAACATGTATTGCAATAATTTTTCTCAAAAATGGACGGCAAAGTCGACTTTGCCGTTTAAAAAATAGGTCGCGAAGCGCGTAGTTTATGGTCAGTCAAAAATTAAAAAGTTAAAAACATTGCAGTCTCGATTTTGGGACTGCAATGTTGCATACAAATTCCATTATTTGTCGAGTTCCAAACTTTTTAAAAGTTGAAATGGCCATATCAAATGAAGGCCAGATGATTAGTACCGCGACTATTTAGCTGTCTCAAATAGGTTGGCGTATTTTCGGCAGAAAAATACACTTCTATTTTTTTATTAAAAAAATAAAAAACCGGCAAAGCTAATTTTTTCAATTGTTTCTACTTTTTTCTGTGAAAATATATACGTAAGAACGTTGCTTTTGTAAAATATTTCTATGATATTTATATTTCTTGCACCATTTTCGAGAAATCACTACATATGCCTCGGCTGGAAGGCTACTTGCTGGCTTCGGATTCAATTAAACGGACTCCCAAGGTCGTCCGTTTAAAACGAATCCTCAGCCTGCAAGTAGCTACTTCCGAGCCTCGACAATAATGTACTTTTATTTTGTGTTCCGTTAAATGCCCACTCATAGGTACAGATCCATCAATACATTTCTTTATTGAAATTGATAATTTCTCTAACCAATTTGATATATTTTTCATCTGATTATTTTTGAGGTATTATGGTTTATCACATTAACTCACATTTATAATGTGATGTCTACCCCAAACTTTTCCATACACTTTTCGTCGGGTACACTGAGACAAAAAACTAACAAAAACACACTTAGAATTACAAAAATAAAACTTAATCCGGGGACAAGGAGAGTCAACTAATAGGAACAAATTGACTTTTGCAATTTCCATTTAGTAGGAAATACAACTTCTATATTTGTCATTTGAAGTATGCTAGAGTAATGTCAGAAATTTGGTTTTGTTATTCCGAGAGGTGCTTTAGCAATATCGGAGGTGATGACGTCATGGGTGAAAACTAACCGTTTTGTAATTCTAAGCGTGCTTTAGCAATATCGGAGACGATGACGTCATAGGTTTTACTAAACTGTACTGCGATTCCAAGCTAGCTGTTGTTATTCTAGAGATAATGACGTCACAGGCAAAAACTAAACTGTTTGCAATTCCTCCGCCCCTAGCAAATGGGCGCCGCGAGAGCATGTCGCGCGCGTGGTAGCTACCCGTCTCTATTTCTGTCTGTATGAATAAAAAAGCATTTGGTAGTATATCTCTGTACTAAAGAGGCACTATAAAAGCCTGTCGAGATATTCTACCCATTCCTTTCTTATTCATACAGTCAGAAAGAGACTAGTAGTTATTACGCGCGCAACATGCTCTCGCGGCGCACCTGTGCTAGGGAGGTTGGAATTGCAAACAGTTTAGATTTACCTATGATGTCATTATCACTAGAATAACAACAGCTAGCTCGAAGTTGCAGAACAATATATTCCTGTAGACCCCAACTACACAGTAGGTCGCGGGTTAATATGTCCATGGCCCACAATATATCCTAAATTTATTATTTAACTTAAGTATGTTTTAAACAAAGAAGACACGAGACACGCCCGCCCGACATCCGACACAATACTAACTCTAACCAAATGAACGTAGCAATAGCAAGTAGTAAATTTTACTAAAATCACTAACATTCGTTTCGCTGTGTTGGTATTACAAAACTCGTTTAGTGATTGGTACAACAATGAACATAAACACAACAAGTCTATCTACTAAATACCAGTAAACTTTGTAATGTCACTATAGTAACAACTGAATTGTTATTTTAAATGGGGTAATGTTATTCCCGCGAACTCGTTTTTTAGATATTACAAAACGATGTAAGTGAGACATTTACTAAAATCATAACTTGAAATCACAGATGCTTTTTTCCAAAAATCACAAACTTTACTAGTAAAAATCGGAGAATTTTAGTAGTAATAAAAATGGATTGTAACAAATACTGAACTTTGTTTAATGCTCCATTTACTAAAGTCTGTTTGCTGAAATTAGATTTAGTATTACTGAGCTGTTTGTAGAAATAAATAAATTTTACAGAAATAGTGAAACTTCCATGATTACTACTAAAACTTCATTTTTTCTCCCAGTACAGAACTGTTTATTAATTCCTGGTGATGATTTTTCTCTCAGTGTAGTTGCACAAATCTCTGTTTTGCTGGGACATCAGTCAGCCGCGACCACGAGCAGTAAAACCTGTGTCGAAACGTCGGTAAATAAAGGTAATTGAATAAAATTTGCGTTAGACCCGTCTATAAATGTGAGTTAATATGTTATCACATTAACTCTAATAATTTATGACATTTATGTTAATGGGCATTTGGTTTACTATAGAACTCTTTTTCAATCACTTTGTAAACCATCAAATCAAAATATTATTGAGCGCTTTAGTAACATGAAGTAATTGCCTGGATAAATTCCTTTAAAAATACTGTAAAACTCCCTGTTTTAAAATGAAATCCCGAGGCAAGTCCGCGCGTCCTTCGCTAGCGGCCTTGCGCGGGCGCATCTATAAATAGCGTCGCCCTTGAGACCGTCGAACAGGATTTATCGGGCGCCGCGCACATAAAACATAGCCAGGATATGGCCGGGATGTCGCGGGTTCTATTACAAAGGTTGAAAACTCACATCTAGTGCCAACCTGCCAACAGATGGCGTTTAGATTCGACGGAGTGTTTCACATCGCGCTATCGAAGTTTTCTGACACTTGTATACCTTTATGTTTGCTTATTTCCTAGGATTTTAGAGTGTTCCTCTATCGTATCTAATCCTAATCCCTGGATTGGGGCCGGGGGACAAGTATGAATATGTATCGTGTTCTATAAAAATTCATAACTGACACATCTAGTCTAGTGTCAACAGATGGCGCTTGGATTCAATGGATTCATCGAGCTATTGAATTTTCTAGGCGTGCATATTCGTAATCAGTGCGACATCTAGTATCATTCTGCGGTCCTAAAGTGGGCTGTCACTAAAAGGTTAAGAGTCCGTGTGTTATAGAAAAGTAAGAGCGTGCGCCATGTTCTTGCGCGTCGGACGACTTCCGGCAAGATAATGGACGTGACAGAAAATGACAGTAATGCATCTGCCTTGTTTGTGGACCCGAGTTTAAGTACGTCGCAGACAGTCAGTTGTTATTATCAGTTAAACTTAAAACTTGGAGAAAAAGACGCGAGTAATGACAGTATTTTTTGTAAGTATGTCGTGACTCGTGACTAGATCTTAGAATTGATCATTTCTCGATGTGGCAATAATTTCATGAAATGATCAACCGATCATGCCACATCATGGAAAAGTCAAACCTAACCTAACTATATCATGAAGGGATCAATTCTAAAATGGCAAATATGGCAAATGGCCTCCACATATACATAAAAAATGTCTTATACCTACATTTGACGATATTATAATTGGAGAGAGTTGTGTCATGTTAGCAGGTAATCTTTTTCTTCAACCTAACGTTTTCCCGGCCTAGCGCCAGGATCCGCTAGGTAATAAATCGGAAAATAGATACAAATGTAGGTAAAGGTCAATACGAATATATTTATTATATTGACTACAATTTAGCTGCAACGTTGGCATTGTTATCAACGGAACGTCGTTAACACCGTATTCAAAACGTAAGTAAGCAGTTCTGTAGTTTGGCTTTTCTTCGGTCACACTTTTTGATCGTAGTGCACAATCTTACATAATATAATTATGTACATCCATGCTTAAAAACACCTAGCTTCAATAATACTGATCGTGTGTATGATACTGATTTTCATGTTTGTGAATTTCGTACGATAATATTACCTAATGAGTACGTGATGTAAGTTCCTGCTTCGTGTTGATCTTGGAACGAGTGTTATAGCAACTGATTGATGATATTTCTTGTCATAACACTTGAAAGAATAAGTGTGTTGGTCAAGTACTGATTACTGATTGTCATTGCGGAAGATGAACAAATTGACTTTTTTGGTGTACTGTTTTGATAATGATGACTTACATCAAAGGCTAATTGTATAAATAAACATAATGTTCTTATTGCTGCTAGATCTTTTAACGAATTGACTATAAATATTGTAATGCTTATTTCTATTCCTTTTAGATACGCTTGGGCCAACTTAAATTCTGATGTAGGTAGGTACACTTTCCTATTTCTTCAAACCGGCGATCATGTAAATAATATCTTTACAATTAACAACACTAGAACAAGAAAGGTGGTTAAAAATTTGTTTATTTTCGAATTTTGTAGACCCGCGAAGGGAAAAGATCCAGAGGAAGATAGAGGAAGAAGAAGAACCAAAACAACCACGACGTTTATCTGTGTGCCTGTAAGTAGCTGCAGGCATGCATTTAAGTCAAACCAGAAAAAATCTGGAGTCTTTTCAGTGTCGGTATAAAGGTAGCTTAAACTCGGACTCTAGTCTCCAATTACCCATACTTCATATCATAGAATAGATATACAGATACAATCATACCAAGTAGGAGTACTATACTAAGACAGAAGACGTTAAACGTCCAATAGAGACAGAAACAGAATCGTGTTCGACATTGACCCGGTTCTTTGTTTCCATCGGACCTCATTTGCGGTTTTCCTGGTGTTGTCATAATTATACTTATTAATGATCCACGGATGGCCTCCGGCTGAAAGATCTATGATAGTGGCGAAAAATATGATTGGTTCACTAGTAACAAGTATTGATAAGGTTGTTAATTATTTTTGGACAAAATTGCAGGAAAAATGTATGGGAAATAAGCAATACGAAATTTTGAAATACGACAATGTACAGTAATAATTTAATTTTTAATTTTACAGTAATTAGCATATCAGGCCGAAAACTGCTGTGATATTGTCAGAATTATCTTTAAGTCAGAAATAGGTTCTGAATAGTGATGTACCGACTATTGACTTGGCCGACTAGCCGACTAGCCGACTAATCGGCGCTCGAATGGCCGATTAGTCGGCCGACTAGTCGGCTAGTCGGCCAGATCATTAGTTTCGTATAAGTTCTGGTGAAAAACAATAGTTTTGCTCCTTTGATTGCGCTATTCATCATATTAGCTTGGCTAAAAGGTGTTCTCTACAGATTCAAAGACCTGAACCATGAATTCTCGTTCAATTTCTATCTTTCTTTTATTTTGCGATCTTGAGCAAATCGTCAGTACAGCTTGAAGGCGGTATTTCCAAGGCTCTATTTCCCGTACGTAGTCGCCAGTTAAGAACCTATCCCCTGTGGTAAGCGTATTTATACGAGCAACGTGCCCTGTCTAAATTTTGCAATAACCCAAATGTTTCCCATGGCTCCACCATTAAAAAAAACCATGAAATTACACGAGAATCAGCTGAGATCGACCTGTAGAGGAAAACACCAGCCCACCAATATATAATAATGATCAAACGGTCAATTATATGAACAAAAGTTTTCGTTTGCACCCTGAATAAGTATTTTAGTAAAATAGACATAAAACTTATGGTAAATATTTACTGTTGGTTTCTTTTTTTCTGTTTTTCTCGCACTAATAAAGTGCCGACTAATCGGCTATTTTTGCCGACTAGTCGCCGACTAATCGCCGACTACAAATGTGGCCGGATAGTCGGCTTTCCCGACTAGTCGGCGACTAGTCGGTACATCCCTAGTTCTGAATTTTGCAGGGAGCAGAGCTATGCAGTCGTCAAGTATAAAGTGTATTCATCCTTACTTGTCCTATCATGTAAATGTAAACAAACACTTCTCGAAGACATTATCACACTTTTCTCTGGAATTACACAATAACCATCTCTTAAAATGTTGTTGTATACCTATAGAAACTCACAAAGTATTGAAATCAACCAAATAACCACTGAAAAATATCATTTCTATTAAGATTTTTATCAATAATCGCAGTAACTAACGGATCACCTCAAAAACATATGACATTACAATGTCTAGATTGTCTATAAATCGTATTGTTGGAACGACACTTTGACGTCACGTTTGTTTACATGGTAAGACACGTAAGGATGAATGCACTTTACTTTTGACTATAGCTTTTTTGCCGAAGTTACTCTCTTTAAACAGCGTTGCTATACTTGCAATGCAATCTCACCAGATCTTGACGTACTAAATCTTAATGTCAATACGACCACAGGAAGCGTGTAGAAACCTTATTTATTGTTAGATTTTAGATAGTGTATTAGTTCGAATAAGGCAGATACTTAAGCCTTATAAGCTCAATATGGCCTGACATACTTATTTACTATCTTTTAGTATTACCGACCAGACCCGACAAGTTTTCCAGGAGGCACACAGGTAAACAAGTCTAAAAGCCACTAAAACAGCACACACAAATACAGCGGTCTTCACTTTAGATAGATAGAGTTAGACCAAAAAAAGTCTGCAGAGATGTTGACAGCACACGCAGTGCCAGTGTTATTTATACGTCATAATTTCATAAGCCCGCTCCACACTCACGATCGCGGCTTCGCGCCGCGATTCGCGTACGAGTGTGGAGGGGGCTATAGAAGTTTGACGTTTAAAATAAGTAAAATAACACCTGCACTTCGTTTGCTGTCAAAATCTCTGCAGAATTGTTTAGACTTTTCTTGGTTTAACTATAGATATAAGATATAATATCTTTATTGGCAGTCAAAGATACAGCTTAAAGAAAAACAACCAGTCAACAGCCATGCTCAACCTTTTTGCCAAATACCCCCCCGAAGACCCCAGGTTTCGGCATTTTTTTTCTGGCAAGGAATAGTGTAAAAATGGACGTACGAAGTCATCAGTGTGATAACCGCGTACGTTTTTCACATAAAGTCGGCGATATAACTCACGGACGTAAAGCGGCTCCTTTGGCCGGTTCGACGAAACGCATTAAAATTCGCTTGATGCGCACAAAAAGCGAAGACTGTTGAATTTTTTACGGTTGAGGCCATGAGGCTGATTTGAAGTTTAAAAACCGGCCAAGTGCGAGTCGGACTCGCGCACGAAGGGTTCCGTACCATTGCGCAAAAAACGGCAAAAAAATCACGTTTGTTGTATGGGAGCCCCACATAAATATTTATATTATTCAGTTTTTAGTATTTGTTGTTATAGCGGCAACAGAAATACATCATCTGTGAAAATTTCAACTGCCTAGCTATCACGGTTCATGAGATACAGCCAGACAGACAGACGGACAGACAGACAGGCAGACAGGCAGACAGGCAGACGGACAGATGGACAGATGGACAGACAGACAGACGGACAGCGGAGTCTTAGTAATAGGGTCCCGTTTTTACCCTTTGGATACGGAACCCTAAAAAACGTTATTTTGTATCACTCGCCCGTGCACATGGCTCTATACTTATTGTAGTTATTGGTAAACTGACATTCTGAAATAACATGAACTTAGACATGAAAATTCAATTAACATCACAAATCACTAGCTGTCAACATAAGGGTCGAATATGGTCCTAATTTAAGCATGTCTTTTTGAAACAAGCGTAACTTCAATTGTCTGGGAGTTTTACAGAGAAAAACTGTGCATGATAGTATAGTTAATAACAAAAGTTATCTTTAAATGGAAACACGCCCTAAGTAAGATGTAAAATCGCAAAAGAACTATAAAGTGCAAGACTTATACCAGTGCAATCTGTGCAATAAACTTATGCAACTAAAATTTTACAATGTCTAAACACCGCCACGGGAGCTATAAAAGCTGAATATTATTACAATAACTTAACTATCCGTTATCGACCTTAACCTCCTCATAATAAGGTCTTCGAAATATCAGTTAGTGATGATGGTAGTAGAGGGAAACGGGGTAAGTTGTTACTGGTCTCAATGACTTTTACGTCTTTTTTTACCAGCGAAGATCATTATTCCGTGTAGCCGTAGAAACAATATAGTTTAAGCTTGGAACACATAGGGTGCGGCCCCATCGGACTGCAGTATGGTGTGAATACTGTGAATATTAAGGGGATTTGGTTAATCCCGTGAGATTTGCGAGGTTATAACTTTAATTAAAATTACCCTTAAATCCCGCTGTGGGATTAATCTTCTTAAACCCATGGGTTTTGGGAGTTATAGGGAACGGATTAAACTCAGTGGAGACTGAATAACACTTGAGAAATATTTTTATATCTCGTATTTTAGAGTTTTGACTAGACTTTTCAGTTTCCTTTTCGTAAGTCTATATAGCCTAAAGTGGGACAGGACAGGCCATGTACGACGTATGCACCCACAGAGGTAGGCTAAACTAGCCACGGAGTTGGTGACACAACGTAAACACTAGAGTGCTCGGTCCAGGAGGAGATGGCGGGACGACCTGGACGCATATTGCACTTAATCGGGAAAATTGAAGTCTAACGGGAGACTTTTGCCCAGCAGTGGGACACTTCATAGGCTTATATATGTAATCTGCTTATAGTATCCACAGAATTAAGTGGCGAGCACGGTCATAAATCATCGGAATCATGCTATCTCTTTCGCACCTGCACGGCCTTATGGAGCGGGCCGTGCAACAATAGTGCAGGTAGCGGTAACACTAACAACAATAGTGACGTTTATGACCCTTGCTCGCCACTTAATTCTGCGGATACTATAGGCTACCTTGCCTGTGTTATTCAAAGATAACATTGGATTTATTCCCACAGGGTATTAAGACGTGCACATCGAATGATTTTCATTACAAAATCAGTGAATGGAAGCTGAGCTCATCGGATTAGCAATTGCTTAGTTTTTGTTGCGAGTGTTGCGACTAATGACTATTATTAAGTCATTATATCGCTAATTGTTGTTACAAACACAATAAAAAACTTGTAAACAATTGTTTTACACGTTTCAATAACGGTGTACATGAATGAACTGTATATGTAGGTACTTATGTAGCTGTGTATTTATACTGTTACATCATAATTGCATAATTTCTCACAATGTTTATGCTTTCATTCACTAAATGCATCAGTGCACTTTATAACAAAAGCGAATCCAGAAATTATAAACGACTTATAAACGTTGCAGATACTCACATATCTGGATATCAACTGTGTGGGTGGCTTACTTGTTTGTATGTTGAAAAAAAGTACAGCGTAATCCAAAAATACGTCTTTTACAAAAAGTCAATAGTAAAAATTAAAACTCCGATCATTTTACTAAAACAAAACGTCAAATCTTCGTAATATGCTGCTTTAGCTTCGATACATAAACACAAGGGTTTGTGAAAATTATCAATAATGTGCCGCAGTCAAAAAAATTGCAGACATATTTTTGGGCCATTCTGTATATAAAACCAATTTCGAACCGTAAATAGAGTTAGACCAAGAAAAGTCTACAGCGATTTTGATAGCGCAAGCAGTGTAATATATAGTAATTTCATAGAAGTTTGACGTTTAAAATATCACTTGCATTGCGTGGGCTATCAAAATCGCTGCAGACTTTTCTTTGTCTAACTCTACAAGTATCGTCATTTCGTCGCGCACTTTGATTTTTCACATCGTCCCATGAAGCTCTAGGAATTGTCTATTCCTTGCACGTTCTAGATCGATATGGCTTTAGTAATCGATGTAGACACGGCCTTATAACTAGGCGGGGTAAAAAGCGCAGAACTTGCAATAGCACGGCTATACGGCCTGGACGATTCCAAACGCGTAACTAGTCGTTAGCTTAGTTTGGTAAACTTTATGGAATTATCTATTGCAGCATTTAGTTTGTTCATTTTTGGACATATGCCTCCTCTGAACCCGCCCAACGCCGAAGACTTTCTGTCTCTCACTTGTTGGGCCCTTAGTTGTTGTCGCCTTAAGGCACCCATCTTTCTGGTGGGCGACCCCTACCCCTCTGATTTCTCCTATGGCCTCCATGCACAATTAAGGTTCTCCTGGTCCATCGTTAGCAATCCATTCCTTACGTGCGACATGCCCTGCCCATCTCCATTCACTGCGTTATTACTAGGGTGTCAAGTTCCGGCTCCGGGGCCGGCTCCTTGACCCATCGGGGTTGCGAAATGCATTGCAGTCATAATAGTATTATTTGTTTTTAGTTTTTTAAGATATATTTCATAATATGTATGTTAATTTTAAGGTATTTATCTATGGACCAATATATGCCTGAAAATAATGATTTTAGAATAACATTCGTAAGGGACACGACACAAAATTCGTTAGGCACGGGTAGATCTCGTTACCTTGGTTCCTGGCTCACCTGCTCGCGCGCGGGAACGCATGGCCAGTTTATCGGCGCGCATAACTCGCCGCCGACGGGTTTAGTAGGCGGGGGAGAAAAACTGAGGGCCGTTCCTGTTGCGTACGCGACCTACGATCTAGGATCTGTCAGATCTGTCTAATACCGACTTACTTTACGGGTTTTGTTTATTAACGGTAGCTCCTATAGCCTATTATAGTCGGTAGTGACGATGCCTGCGACACAGGAGATCCCGGGTAAAGGCATTCATTTTGTGTTTATAACAAATATTAGTTTCTGAGTTTATGGCCTATGGGTGATTTTATCTATTTAGGTAATCAATCTATACATATATTCACATAAATTAAGAAGATAAGATTGTCCTATAATATTTATTTATTAATATGCAACCGCAGGGCCCGCTCCAGGCGGCTTAGCACGGTCGCGTTTTTATTATCCCTTGTCACCATGCCTGTCACGTTCTAACAAGTATGTAAGTGCGAAAGGGACGCGCATAGTGATAGCAGATAAAAATGGAACCGTGCTGAGCCCGCAGAACAGGGCAGGAAGCAAGGGTACCGAACCCTAGCGGCCTTCGTGCGCCGGCGCAAGGACGCCATTGCATAACCAACAATTGCACGCAACACGCAACGTGCGCGCCGGTTATGCGCATCGTGAAATAGACCAATAGAAATGGCAACAAATTGTAAACAAAACTATTTACCTACCTAATAGATATTAAAAGAAACATTATATACAAATTAGCACAGAATATTGTAAGGCCGTTCTTGGACTTTCCTGGATTTAATAAACTATATCTATTTCGAAGTTGCTCATATTTAAATAACCAACTCTAAGATTCTCTAGTTAAATGTGCTGTTCACGAGTGTGGAGCTGTTAAGGTGCCATGAAAATCCTCAAATTATTATGATGAATTTATGACATTCATGCACGAACGCAAGCATACAATACATTTTGTCATTTTTAGATGCGCGGTAGGTCGCAATTTTTCTCACAATAACGAAACTAAGAAGGCGGTTCATGTAGAATGGATGGGGCTCTAACCTTTACCCCACACATTAGTGAGCCCCAAGCAGTTGACGTAGCGCAAATGATTCGACGATTATGTCTAAAGTAGTGTCCGACCGAAACCTAAAGTTCCGTTTTACTCTCCGAAACTGCTTCGATCGAACACTAGTTTTGAGTTGGTACGTAAACGTGTAGTTTACGTAAAGGTTTCGTCACACAGGCGCGTCTTAAGATAGTAGGACCCAAAATGACATAGGTATACATTCTTCAATTCCCGCAAGTTGATTTACCATTAATTACTAGATTTATATCATAAAAGGAAACCTTAGTTCCTAGCTTTTCCCTTTACTCCCTTCCTTAACATTGATCAGCACACAGTGCGCTCGCGGCGCTCCAGTTCCTACAATTATAGACGTCGCCAATTGGCAGCCATTAGACTATCTAAGGCGTGTAAATACGTCGTGAATATTAACGCGGACGGAGACTAAATAATTATAAAGACTGGTAGGATTTAGTCCATAGCTTTCACCCAATAGCCTAGCTAGTACATACATTTAAGATTGCACTCTCAATGGTCCTTACACCCTGTTGGGAGATGTCTCAGCGTGAGTCCCATAAACGGATGACGGCGCCCCATGCAAGCAAGGGCAAGGACACCCCCCCCCCCCCCCTTACCCCCTTACATTTCTTTAAAGGGGTGTACCCTTTACATTACCTTTACATTTCTTTAAGGATCTTAATTTTGGCTTCGACTCCGCGCATTGTAAAATGCCGTACTGACTACCTCAATAAGATCTCAGGTCTGTATAATTTGTACAGTCAAGTGTAAAAATATGGGTGTAGACCACTTACTCAAAAATACGTCCCATAATTCTTAATTCGCTGACAAAGAGCTGTGGGACATATTTTTGAGATGATTAATACACCCATATTTTTACACTTGACTGTACAGTGATTTCTTTTACTGTGATTGCAAGATTTAAAATATGACGATTGAAAGTCTTTTCAATAATTTGTCTCCGACGAAGCCCTTGAGTGCGAAAGCGGTAGGAAAATTACTGATGCAGATCTGCGTTTTAAGGAAAATCATATATGGCTAACGAGGTACAGTGGAGTCTATTAATAATGCTTAAATTACGAGTTTTAATTTCAGTCATTTAGGATCGGTTTTGCTAACAAATAGACAAGAGACTTGCAAAGCCACTATAGAAAAAAAAAACATACATTATAGCGAATAAACTAGTAAAAAACAGATAAATAAGAAAAAACGCAAGTTGACACGAAACTACTCCACTAACTATCCTGTTCCAATTTTGAACACATAGTAAAGTTTAAATTGGTGTAATGCAGCGGTCGGCAACAAGCGGCCCGCGGGCCGCATGCGGCCCGCGAACCTCTCGCTTGCGGCCCGCGAGCCTCCCTGGCTATTTTGTACCTATAATATTGACAAACGACAATGTCTGCTAAATCATAAATATTACCAAAGTGCGGCCCGCGTCAACTTCGTCAACTCACTATGTGGCCCTTGGCTGCTAAAAGGTTGCCGACCGCTGGTGTAATGTATTGGAAATTCGTCGTAATTTTATAATATCAGAGAACTATTGGATGAAAACATGACGTTTATTAGGGCACTTCCACAACCCGTTGCGTCAAAGTCTGTTCAGAGTTAGCTTAGAGTTAGACCAAGAAAAGTCTGCAGCGATTTTGATAGCCCACGCAGTGCAAAAGTTATTTTTACGACATAATTTCATAGAAGTTTGACGTTTAAAATAACACTTGCAATGGGTGGTCTATCAAAATCTCTGCAGTCTTTTCTTGGTCTAACTCTAGGCGCGGAAATAAGTAATTTCACTATTGAAGATTCAAAGTTAACAACACAATACAGATGAATGTAAAACAAATGTGTAGGTAACCAACAATATCACTTACCTGTGTGGTTTAACTATATGTTAGAAAGCAGCGTCGCGGTCACAAAGGCTTACCTGAAACCAAAGGTTATCGTTAGAATTATATTATTAAAGTATTATCTACACACATACCCAAACCCTCTATGAGATGTCTTAAAAAACCTGAAATTACCACCACCATAAAGATAAACTACGTTGTTACAACAATTTTTTTATCTGTGAAAATGTAATTGATCGTCGGTGTGACGTTTTATTCGAAATAGGAGCATTCCACGGGCTGCCCCGTACACGCATTTTATTTCCTGCGTTGCGACTTTATTTCGGCATTTAAGGCAGGCGATTATTTTTCTGTGCATATTTTTGACCATTTGTCATAGAAAAGGAAACTCTTATACCTGCAAATCTTCAGAAAATTCGCGTTTGTACGGGACAAACGGTAGACAATTTCATGAAATGCTCCATTATCAATTGCAAATGCAAACAGTGTGATCAAATGGAGTAATCGCTGTCGTAAGTGTCGTAACATGCGGTTTCTGAACACAATATACAGAGTTTATAATATATGTATGTATAGTTAACAATTAACTCTATAACGGCAACATACTTGCCATTATTATACTTTGAACAAAAACGCATCTCTACAATAAGGGCGCGCCACAGGCCCTCAGTAAAAATTGCATACATGTACTTGGAAATATTCGACCTATGCCGCCGTGGCCTGGCACCTGCCGCGATGGCAGAGGACGCTAGTTCGATTCCAGCCCTGGGCACTGGAGGCCTTGGTCACTTTTTCTTAGTATATGACATTTATGAAATCGAATCGAATGTCAAATAGTTAAAGAGTTAAAGTAGTACACTACTTATTTCTCTACTCGACTCACTAATACTCTGCTACAGGAACGCAACCGGCGCAGGCGCCGGCGGCGCTCTATGGAAATATTGCACTTTGCATCGGATTGGTTTCTAACGCAACCTGGATATTGAGCATTGTTTCGATAGATCATTTATTTGTGCAACGGCTTGAATAAGCGCTGTTCATTTAGTATTGCAACTATTTGATTGTGGGTATTAAATTTGTATAAAGGCATCGCCATCCAGTAAGGAAATGCAGGCAACTTCATGGGCATATTGGGCATCCTTCCGCAGGGGAAAGACCTGGGGGACTTTTCATAGATGGGTTATTTTTACCAATACTTTCAAACAAACTTTGATTCGAAATCGACCGATGATATTTTTAAATTAAAACTTTAATTTTAATAATCAAAAAACGTCCTAACCCTACTGGGCTACAGAGGGCCTAACGTGAAAAAGAAAAATCGAAATTTCGTTATCGCTCTCGCAGATTTAAGCGACACAGAAGCAGATAAAGAAAATTCGACTTTCGTTTTTCGCAGAAGCTCAGGACTAGTACGTGGGTAGGCTCCGAGAAAATCTCTATAGGTACTGAATTATAGAAGGTAATATGACCTATAGGAAGGTCTTTTGCTCCACTAAAAAACATAAAAACCGATTGAAAAAAGGCTCAACCATCCAAATAAAACAAAAAAACATAATACCTTTCACTAATTCCCAAAATTACAAGCAAAGCGTTCACAGTCGGCATTACGAAACCGATCGTATTCGTTTCGCAACAGTTTCAGTCCTTTGTTAATAAACAAAGGCAATAGCCTAGACTATTTGTTACATCTAGAAGATTCCTAGGCTAAAAAGCCTTATGTAACTATAAAATTACTGGAGATACGACAATAATAGGAAACTTTATTACGATTGTCGTGACAAAATGTGGCAGGCATAGTATTCTTCGTACTATGATGAAATAGGTAGGAGCGCGATTCCATTTTCTTCTTGACGGTTCGTGACATGACAAATCTACATTATATGGCTACTACTAAGTATGTACTCTATGTCTATCTTTATGTAAATTTTCATCAAGTTTATGAATTGTCTAATATGTACTATAGTAGTGACAACGCCACATTTCATAAAAAAGCAACCATTGGAAATGTTTCTAAAGGAATGCTGATTGTACATGTTTATGTCGCGCATTCTTGATGTCATTAAGACACACAAAATATTAAAAGAACACACGTCACAATCAGCTGCTTTTATAAATAAATTATAATTATAACACAGCATTAACATAATCGCATTGGAATTTGGTTTGTGGAGTCTAAAATCTTGGCGCCGTCTGATTTCATCTCAGTTACGAAACAAAAGTGACATTGGCATTTGAAAAATCACGAGAGAGATGTTCCTTCTAGATTAATCTAGATCAACGTGTGAATTAGGCCAAAGGGAAGGAGTTTAAGAGGGGGGTACTTACCTGGTTTTTATATAGAACTTATACACGTAAGGGCACATGGCTTTTAAAAATCACTAGACTATACTTGCAAGGGCAGACTCCAACCAAAATCTTAAAAGGTTGAAATTGTCTCGAAGGAAAAAAAATATGAAAATATGTCTAATTTTAATAGAAAACTAGATATTTTCGAGGGACTCTTCGACTTTAAAGCAAATTTATTAGATACACAAATAAAAAAACCGGACAAGTGCGAGTCGGACTCGCCCACCGAGGGTTCCGTACTTTTTAGTATTTGTTGTTATAGCGGCAACAGAAATACATCATCTGATGTGAAAATTTCAACTGTCTGGTGACAGACGGACGGACGGACGGACGGACAGCGGAGTCTTAGTAATAGGGTCCCGTTTAGGGTTACCAGATGACAGGAATTTTCCTGACATGTCAGGAATTTTGATCGTTTGTCAGGAATGCGGCCGGAATACGAAAATGTCAGGAATTTTAGTGAATTAGCAGACTTTTTTATTATGTAGGTACCTAAAAAGGTACTTTATTCAAATGTACTTACATAAATCCAAACCAAATTAAATTAATATAAACAATGTATCATATCAAGCATTCATAGATATCGCTTACGGCTAGCCCGACCCTTCCACTTCCCAGTCCCTGATATGAGCGTCAGGAAAAATATTCGCAAATCAGGAATTTTGTTAGGAAATCCCGAATTTGTATCTGGTAAACCTAGTCGCGTTTTACCCTTTGGGTACGGAGCCCTAAAAAGTCTCATTCTTACATTAAATTGTACTAATATTAGCAATCCTCCATCTTACATACTCCAACTACTTAAAAAAACTCCTGTATGCCATAATTTCAGTAACTTATGCCCCTAAACACGAGACCAACGCATGTCTTAAGAGTTTAAACCTATAAACTTACATATTAAGATCATATCAGATATCGTAAGTTAATTGAAAATCCTGATATTCGTGAGAGCACAGAAAAAAGGCAGAACATAACGGTATGGAACATATTATGGTGATCCTCATACTATCTTATTAAAGTATGGTAATATCGATATCGAATATTAATGTTAATTAATACCATGAGTCTATGAAGTTTATGGAAATCTTAAACTTTACAAATCGGATCCTTATAATCATATTTCAAGCGGATTATTTTATATTTTTGTAATTGAATCTACTTTTCTGTAAAAAAAATTATATGGAATTAGATCTCGCGATCATTTGATACAAAGAGACATTATTAGTGGTTCTTAAACCAACAGAGCTACGGAAACGGAAGCCTTGCTTGAAACCAATTAATGTTTATCATTCATGTGCTTCGCGTTTATGCTTTACAATGACCTAAAAATATTATTCAAAAATGCGCTAATCAATACTTAATTAATTGTGTTAATTAAGTAAATCGATCTGTTAATCAGCCGTCTGTAAATTTATTTTACATGCTGAATACTAACCAAATCTGCCTATCAACAAAAAACTAAAGGAAAAAACAAATAGCTTGCACATAAACAGTAAAAAAACAACGGGTCCACTCTTTACATTTTAATTGGATATAACGAGCACGCAGCGCGGGCGCAGGCAGGTGACATAAACAAGAGCGCGGAATCCGCTGACGAAATCTGCGCTCAATTAAAACTGCATTCCCTTTGTTAACACGAGCAAAATAAATAGTGGGGGCGCTGTTTTATGATGTGGACTAGAGGAAAAAATGGTATATCTGATAGTCTATGGTCTAAGAGGTTATTTTGGTAGGTACGAACGAGACTTTACTAAGAATGGCTGACTATGTAGGTATAGGTCTAAGGCAAGTGAAGATCAGTATTTTAACTTAGATCATGTACCTATATTAACATGCGCTCAGGAAGGCATGTACACATTAGTGTACATGCCTTCCTGAGCGTGCTGGCTTCCTTGTACAGGTATTGCTTCCTTAATAGCAAGTCCCAAACTGTAACTTTTAATTTTGCGTAATAAATACTACAATTGCGGTCGGCAAATGCTCAGTTGATAAGCTCAGCTAAGTTCTGCCAATAAAAATAAAGACAAAAAATACAATGTATTTGCGTGACCCGACTATCTAAACCTTATGCAGTTCCACGTAAATAAATAATCCATGTCATATCACAATTCCTAATAAAAAGACGAGATCGAGAGCGCAGTTTCTCCTACTCCAAATAATGCAGCGCGGGCGCAGGGTCTAATGAGCGCGCGTCCTTGTCGCTAGGGCCGCCACGTCATGGAAATTAAATTAAATACAGAGTGGTAATAGAGTCAGACCAAGAAAAGTAGAGATTTTGACAGCACACGCTGTGCAAGTGTTATTTATACGTCATCATTTCATAGAAGTTTGACTAAAATAACATCTGCACTGCACGTGCTGTCAAAATCGCTGCAGACTTTTCTTGTTCTAATTCTATCTAACCAATCTGACTTTGATGGATGAATATGCAGGTAATACTCGTACGGAACAACTTTTACTTTGGGGATAACCCCGAAAAATTTGCTGTCGTATGCTTTTCGGCAAATCAAATGTCAATGTTTTCTATGGAACGGCAGATTTTTCTGCGATTTCGTGGTTGGCTCCATTGTAATATTTGTTCAGTATGACTTACATATTCACCCCTCAGAGTATGGACACACGCATAACAAAACCACCCCTTTATAGTCTGGATTAGTCATTAGAAGAAGGCGCGAAATTGAAAATGTCTATGGATGGTCGACATTTCACATTAATATTTTCAACTATCGCCTTTTTTACTGGCAAATTTAATATTTTCAAATATGATCTTTTTTACTGGCAAATCTAATATTTTCAAATATCGCCTTGAATTGAAAGATTATAGACAACCCTAGATCCGTCCGACCTCCATTTTTGCGCCATCTAGGGGCGTCACGTAGCATGAATAACCATACCAGTGTCATCTTGACGTGCGCCCTAGCTTTATAGCGTGCATTTTACATTTACTCATGTGTCCTAGCTTTACCTACTCGTAATTAATGTCATCCTTTTAGTTCCAAGTAGTTTAATTGTGATTACATGGTCTCAGACGTGTATAGGACGATTTATGATACAGAGTAAATTACGGTTATCCTTTTTTTAAAGAAAATTATAGACACCTGCGGGCTCAGCACGGTTCCATTTTTATCGACTATCACTATGCGCGTCCCTTTCGCACTTACATACTTGTTAGAACGTGACAGGCATGGTGACAAGGGATAAAAACGCGACCGTGCTAAGCCGCCTGGTCTAAGACAACGGTTTTTAACCGTATGTTTGTTCGGTAAAAGGTAAATTATTATCGATATTTTTATGAGTAAAAAGGTGAATGATTGACTTCTTTGGCCATATTTTCTTTCAGATGATACGATGATAGTAACAAGTCTCGTTCGAGAAAAAAAAGTTTGGTAATTTTTTTTGTTACCCTTCATACTATCATAGGTAGGTATATTTATTTTATAACTTAGAACTTCTTTACGTGTATACACAAAACACAATTTAAAAGCATGCAGTACCATAGTCTGTATATTTAGGTATTTAAATAAAAGTAAACAAAATCTACCCTCAAATGGCTCCTTAAGCCAGTTGAGGGTAGATGAAAACATTACACGATCAAATAATGTAGGTTAAAGTCAGATCGTTCAGTGACAGATCCAGGCAGTTTAGTATTGGTTGGTTAACCAATAAATGTTATAAGGTGACAGCACCAGTCATGGGACATTTAAGAGGAAATTTGGAGTATTTGTGATATATTTTCCTGATACATGTAAATGGTCTACCGCTTAGCGTGTTACAAGATGAATGTCCTATCCGTCTTTCATGTTTCAGGCGTGTTGTATCAACGATACTGCAATGAGTTTCCACATACTTAACAAATTAAAACTATGTTTTTTTTCTCCAGTCATGGACACCAAAGCTCTAGTAATGGAACCCCGGTAATGGACGCGGATCCAGTAATGGGCCCCGTTATCATAATATTGCATTATCATCCGATTTGCATACTTAATTACGTATACAAAATTTCAACTCAATCGGAAATCGGAAAGTGGGTCAAATTCAGCTACCATGATTTGACCCACACTAACTAACAGGGCAAGTTAAATAAAAGTTTGGAAAAACGATATTAATTTATCCGAAGTCCGAGCATACCTCCTGGTTGAAATATTTCGTAACTACATTTTACTTCTGTATTGTTTAAACATGAAATTATGGCATGGCAAGGATCATTATGTAAATTGTCCCATCATAGGAGGTATGCAGTTTTACAGCTCCTATAATGGGATTGGGCCAAATACCACTATTTTTTTACATCTGTGGAGTCACAACATAGTGTGTTGTATACATTATCTCATGGTAAATGCAATTAACAAAACACAATTAAAATTTAATAAATTAACTCACCTCTTTTAGCGAAGTTGTTAAGAATTCTTAGTGGTATTCTTTTTTTCAGTGGTCATTTTTGGGTTGACACCAATTTCTTAAAAAGTAACCGAATTTATTAAAAATTCAAACTGAAGCTGCTCTAGGACTCTTATTTATTATAAAATATAGCCAGTGTTTATAAACTACTTTTAGATACTTATTTTAGAGGATTTGTGGTCTTTTTGTCCCATTACCGGTTCCACGTCCATTATAGGGTATACTACATTAACTACCCGAAAATGTACAAATTATTTGTTTACTTTCATTTAAATACCTAAAGATACAGAGTATAAATATGAAATCCATCGACCAATCGCAATAGCGGAAGCAAACAGAAAACACATGTAACTATCTTACGGCAACACACGTTGTATCAGTTTTCCCATATTTCCGCAAAAGGCAAATCAAATTAGTTGCGATTTACTAGGCTTCCTAGTTTAGATTTCTCCATAAAACCTAGGTCCATTGTTAGGTCCGAACGAAAGTGCTCTGTTTATTTCCTTTTTTAGCTAAACCTTTGCTCTTTTGCAGGGACCTTTCTCTCGATTCGTGACATCGGGGCACTTTGTACGAAACTATGCAATATTGGACCCTACCACTTTGTAATAAAGTTAAAAATCATAGTGGAATAAGATTCCCTCTGGCTTAACGATATTGTGGTGCAATTTGGCGGGACATTTGAACTTTGACTTTATTCTTGTAGGGTTAGAGTTGTGTTTGCTTTGTCTGGTGTTAGTCGTGTCTCGGTTGCAGAGGGTAGCCTTTTGAACCGGCCGCGGGCGAAGCACTGCTTCTCTTGGGCAAAAAGGTCTATGAGCTTCATACGGGGTGAAATAGGCGATGTGTTCAGAAATAGTAGATTTGATGAAGATCTGTAAAACGGCGGCACTCGTATTTCTAGTCCAGTTATTAAACCCTTGTCTGTTAATGATAATTGATAAGGATGCCGACCGAATTGTTTGTTATATTAAATGTTTACTTTTTTTCGAGATCGATTTTTTCTACTCTATGCAGCACAACCTAGGTTTGAACCCATGTTTTTTTACCACCACACACATATAAAAGGTTATTGATTGCTTTACAAATTTAATTAAAAACATACCAAAAACTTATCTTTTCAGGCCATTTGGTCATCCTACTGATCCTAGTCGTCAATGCAACGTGTGATCGGGTTATAGTCGAGTAAAATGAAAATGGGTACATTTTCTACCGTATTTCTTATTGCCAAACTGCATCTGTTATCTGCTTTGATATTCATGTTTTGACGGTTGTGAAAAAAATGTAGTTTTTCTAAATTTTCTATGAAGGGTTTTTATTATTATATTTATTATTTCGATCACGATTGCTTCATCTTATGTAATATTATTTAATTGTAACTTAAATCCTGGTTTACCGAGTCACCCTGTATACCAATGCAAACTTAGTTAGTGCCATAAATGCAATTGAGCCGTGGCACGCTTGTCTCGCCCAGGAAGGTGTCTTAAACGTCTTATAGTAAAACTTTATAGGCCGGTTATGTTCCGACGGTCACGAATTGGCAGGTTCAATTTGTAAATGTACTCAATTTTATTAGGCTCATTGGATTATCTTTTATTGCAGGGTTTTCTAACCATGGCCCGCGAGCTTTTCATATCCGGTTCGATGAATGAAAGTGGGAATAAGAGCCTAAGCGTTGCTGCACATTCCCACTAACCCGGGCTTGACTGGTTTAACCGTTAACCCAGTGTCAAATTGTGCTGGAAACCATGCTAACTCCAGATTTAACCGGTTAACCCCGGGTTAGTGAATGGTGCAAGTGGCCCTAAGAGAGATCCTACACTAGCGTCTCCCGAGCGTCGGCGTCTAGTGAACTCTATGGCAGCTGCTCGACGCAACGTTGGCGCAGCTGCGCAGCGGCACCATTTTCCATAGCGCTGACTAGACACCGACTAGACACAGACAAAAGACAGCGACAGCAGCCTACCAACCCAAGTTTTGACCCGAACGAATCTATCTAAGTTGGCCAAAAAGGTGTGTCAAAAAGCTCCGAGATTCCTGTTCTTGCCTATTCAACTAGTGAAGACCTAAGATAGTTTATTCCCTGTTGGAAATAACCAGAAACAAAACAAGGTAAACAATTGATTGCTTCATGTCTTCTCAAAAATGCGTTATTAAGTTTGGTCACCTTGCCCGTTTATTTTCAGGTCGGCGTAGGTATTTGAGCAGTTTAATTGTTTGTAAACAAGACAATAATAACCACAAGGTCATTGGAACTAATAGGTATGATTGGAAAAAGCCTAATGTCGTCCCATTACGATGGCCCTTTGTCAATTGGTAGACCTTGGTGTATTAAACGTCCAACTTTATTTGTCATAAAATCAGCATTGTGGACGTAGGTTCTTTTAGAACATTCTATACCATCGAACAAGATTATTAGTGAGCTACCCTGCGTTGGTAGTCTCTCCACTTAGCCTTAGGCAGATTTTCTCTAGCGATGCAGAAATAAAAGCCTTACTTTTTTTCGCAATAAAAAATGGCCGGGAACCCCTGGTCTCTAGCATTCTATAAGCTTCCTTTGCTGACGGATGCCGGCTATCTAAGAAAGCCTAATTTCAAATCTATCCCAAGATATCCAAAAACCACTTCCGCGCTCTTGTGTCAAGATTTATTATGCGTGTACGCATCAGATTCTCAGTTCCAGCGCTTTGTTACCACTAAATGAGCCAAGATGGACGGCCCTTCCCGATGCGTGGATTCAGCGAATCGGAAACGTTACAGACAGAATTAGTGATATTACGAGGATGCGGAATGAGGTATTTCGGAGGATTTAGCTTTGTTGTTTGTTGTAAGTGCGAGAAGAGAGGTACATTTGAATTTCCAGCAAAACTTATACCGGTATATATAACCGTAAGGTACAAACAGCAACACTCCTAACTGTCCATTGGTGGACCTTATCACAAAAGGCATAAGGTCCACCGATGGACAGTTAACAGTGTGAGCGATGGTACAGTATGTCTTTGAAATAGTGATTTTGCTTAAGAAAATATATGACTAAAATTCTTCAACTGTCTCACATGATTGAATATGTTCTACAGTCTCCGAGTGGCATATTTCTCACTGGCCGTTGACAGTTGAGAGATTACAGCGATTTTCTTTCAATTTTCCGTTCTCTAATTTTTCTATTGTGCCTGACACATTGGTTATGCATTGCTATTATGTGCCTTGTCAAAACTGTCACAAAGTTGTTTATTGCTTATTTTCTTTTGAAAATTTGAGGTTATATGTTTATGAAGCGTTTTGTAGGTTCGTTGCACCGCCGTGCGTGATCGGATTTATTAAAAGTTTGCAAATGATTTAATGGAATGAATTTGTTGGTTCTCTGAATTCGGAATGTGTACGGAATTTTCCTTCGGGCGGCGTGTTTGAATTTAGAATGTGAATGGTATTTCTGCGGAATGAATGATACAAGTTTGTGTTGCGTGCTCCTAATTTGTTATAATGTTGTATAATAAATTACCCACAATCATACAGACATATTTGCTGCACATTTTAAAATTCTTAGCAAATATGACGGAAATAATGATAGAAGTATATATCACTTGGCTGTCTCTGGAATGAACTGGTCCCCAGGAGGCAGGCGTTTGCACATGTTATGCAAAACGTAGCAAAACAACGAGTCGACTAATAGCAGTTCTCACTACCGGCTACCGGTCTATAGAGCTCTTCACAAAACCATTTAAGTCAACCAAAATAATCCTAAACTCTGAACACGCAAAGACGTCAAGGATCTACAGATCTTTGCTACTCTGATGCACTTACACACTTTAGTGAATAACTATATCACTATACTATGTCAAAGAGTCTTATCCGCATAAGCCTGTCATAGTGACTTACGCTTTTCCAGCAAAGGACGGCAATGTTGCGCCTGCGACGGGTCGGTAATGGAGCTATTATATCGCCATTTATCAAGAGAGAGCCGCGAGGAATGTGGATGTTTCCAGCTTCTTGAAAAGTTTTTACCGATAATTTTTATAAGCGCGCCGTTTAGCTGATGTTACCTAAATGATGAAGTCTATTGACATTCCTTGAAGCCAATCTGAAATACCTTGTGATAACCGTCTTCCGTCAGTTTGAACAAGGCCAGTGACCGACGGACAGACACCGAATTAACACACTGATTTTGTAAGGACTACGTTCATGACAGAGAAGAAAACACGGAGCGTGGGATGTCTTGGAACACATTCTAGGATTTAAGCAAAGGCTTGAACAATCGCAGAACTTGCGTCTTCATTCAGCAATCTTTCGCAACCAAATCCTCGGTCAACCTTGTAAGTATCTTCCCCAAATCTAACTCACTCTCTGTTAAATGCTTTTCAACCTGCACCATGCATTTTACAAACTTTCTTGACCATTATAATACATATCAAGTTAATTTAACAGTAATTATACGATCATTCATCTATAATGGTTGCGTGCAGTGGTACATAGACATATGCAATAGGGTAGGTATATAATAATGGGGTCAAGTATACCGGAAGCGTGCGCGCGCGCTCCTATTCAATCTTTATCGTGGATCCATTGTGCGCACGCCATTCTGCGTACCATAACATGTGTATGCATGCTTGTATGTATAGATCCATACTAAGCTGTCCAACTTAAACCATCTATAATTAAAATATGTATTTTAAAAACGAGATGTACAGCGAACAGCGAGCTGCTAAATGCATGGACACTTTATTATTTTAATTCATAAAATGGCCATACACTTTTGCAGCTCTCTCAGTGTAGAACATGAAATTTTATAACCTGTCTGCCCGCCTCATTGGAAAGCAAAATTCTTTAGATATCAGTTGTATTTCGCGCAAACAATCTTGAAAGATGAGTAGAAAATTTGTTAGTTGGACGCAATGGTTTATGGGGCTAAAAAGTTTTAGACGGGAAAGGAGATGTTGCGAAAATCTGCTACATCAAGATTCAGGGCGTGCTAAAGGATTTTGTTCTGTCTGAAGCAGCATTGTTTGATCCTAAATTCTAACTGGACCAGTTAAAACATAACCCTGTTATGTAGTGGTAAATGTGTATGTGGATAAGGAAATGAAAATGACACACTGCAATTTGAGTGCAAGCCAACTCGCAGACCGATAGCAGATTACTCTCTAAACCCGGTCAGAATTTACACATACAAGCGTCCAATATGTGTACATTACGTGTGTGCTAAACAGGGTCAAAATCTGTCGTGCGTACATTACAATATTTACATACAAACGGCCGCGGCCGGTGTTCCGGGTGGGACAAATCGGGTGTTGGATGTTGTTTGGATTGCTTGGGACATGCGCATGCGTTTGGTGCAGGTGGTGAGAGCTAGCGATACTTAGGTATACTAGTATTCATGCCCAGTAGATGACACCCTGCTGTCACCTCTATTGACAACGATTAGTTTAAATGTGGCATGTACTGAGACAGTGACGAGCACCCGGACGTCTACTTCTTGAATACATCAACGCGTTTTAGTTTTTCCCTTTGAGCCATTTTACAAAAAAGTCTTTCACCAATATTCATAGAACGCATCAAACTAGGCTGAAATAATTCTTAAATAAATTTTAACGTAGGTAAGTAGGATCTTTAATTAATCTGACTGTCATAAATATTTCCCTCGGGAAAATTATAACACAAACTTGACATTCTTAAGTTTTAATTTCTTAAATTTCAATATTCCTAACAAGGTCTACCATAATTTAATTTTTCTTTCTAGAGAAGACGTAATGAAATCTTGTCAACTCTACCCAAATCACGAATTCTGGTCAAACCACTGAACTCCTGCTCGAAAACAAGACCAAAACAAGTCAACAGAAATCGCATTAGAAAACCACCGCGTCTCCCAACCTGCGCCGTCCCCATTCAATGTTAACACCGCATCTATGACCATAAACAAAATAAATTCCCCCTCGGCCGGTGTAAGCACGGGCAGTACACGCGACCCGCGGACGCTATTAATCTTGTCTGTGGCCCCACAATGCATCTGCCGTGTGTGGCCGAACCATCTATGGAGGAGCTACGATTTTGTTTGGCGACTATGTAGTTTTTGATGAAGTAAGGCAGTGAAACGTTTATTTTAATGTTACCTACACCTTTTTTGTGTTACAATGTTGCACTGCAAGTCGGTGTTGCGAACTCGTGAGGTTGGGGTATGGCGGGTCTGCGGGTAAAAAGGTTCTTCAAGTTTGCTGTGTCTGCTGGTATCAAAAATCAATATGAAGATGTAATTAAGGTAAGATCATATAACTGCCACTTTAAACCAAACAGACTTTTTTTTGAGTTCAAACGTCTTGTTCAAAAGGTTTGAGTTCAAAGGGATCTCTCTATGATCTTTTTTAAAATTTGTAATTTTTTACAGGTGTTCTTACAGGTTATACTAGTGGAATGCTCCAAATTAAGTAATAGGAATATATATTTAAAGTCACAAAAACAAATGTACATATGTAGTTATAATGTAAAGCGAGCTGCAAAAGTACACGGACTTTATTCATAAAGTAGCCATGCACTTCTGCAGCTGGGTGTACATGACCCTGTCTTGAAATCATATATAATTTGCCCGGTTATAAATAGGTACACCACGGTGTACCCCAGTATGTGTAGTGTGTACCCTGCAAATACAGTTAACAATGTAAGCTGCGCACACGGCGCACGATTACAATAATCTCAGTATATCGTTATCAGCGACCCAGTTGCACGCGGAACCGCGCGCGCATCGATCTACGATACCAAATGATCTATATGATCGTTTTAGATCGATTGTGATAAATTCTATGGAAGCATATTTCAAGATCTATTCAATATGGAGAGATAAAATGATGTTAAAATGTCCGCATACATTTTGGTTACAAAATAGAGAACAATGAGGAAATGCAATGTGTTTTAGTTTTAGACGAAATGGAAATCGCTATACCTAGTGATTACTCGGCATATAATAATTCGTTTTATCAAATATAATGTAATAATTTAACGTGGCTTTTAGCAGTTTTTTTTCCGTGGTGTTGCCGAAAGCGCTTTCGGCATTATCAATAAGACACTACCGAAGGAACGAACAACATATATCGGCTCAAGAAGAACTTACATAAAATGGCAATATTGGTGTCAAGTCAGTATAGTGTTAAAATCTGTCGAGTTATTGGGCTCACGATGTACAAATAAAAACAACAAAATGACCTAAGTCGGTCATACACATTTTATAATATGCTTTACTCGTTCGCATTTTTCCTGTAAACGCGAACAAATTTTTACGTTGAACCCTAATTTATACGCCTGAAAGCAGGCGGGATTCATTTTTTTCAGCACTTGAGAGTCTTGAGACCCGTTATCCAGACCAGGCGGTCAAGCATAACTTGCGTTTTCGCGCGCGAGTCCATACTTGCAGTCGCGCTTGATGTATGGAGTCGCACGCGAGAACGCAACTCATACTAGACCGTCAGAGTCGTTAACTTTTAGTGTATTGTCCACATACGTGACCATTTCTAAAATGTGTTTGACCTGATTGTAAACCATGTTTTATCTTGTCTTATCCCATACCGTGGGCGGGGACTATCATAATTTTAATTATCAACCGGTCAATGACATAACCTTCATTTCTTCCTAATTAATTAGATACAATCGATTGTAACAAATTGAAAGGGTACTTAAACCACAATATTTATTTAATTTGGTCCCCCGTGGCCAACCATTAAGGTGAAGGTCGCTTTCTAATTAATCATTAATTTTAAACATCCATCAGTGTACAGTCATCAGATATATCGGAGCGGCCAAGGTGCTCACAAATATCTGAACACGCCTCTATTGTCAAGGCGCTAGAGTACGTTATCAGATATATTATTTTTGAGCAGGATATCTGATGACTATTTGTATTTCGTTTATTTTTCTATTTTTTAATAGATTTTTATCTATTTCGGTAAAACAACATCGTAATTAATAATCGGGTGACCTGATAGCGATCCAGATCTTGGAATCATAAACTAGACTGACATAATTTTCATAATCTAATTCTAGATTATATCAGCCTAATAACCTCGATTAAAAAAATATGCGTTTAAACGATGTTTTGATTTTTACACTCGCAAATTGTCTTAAAATTTTAGGTATTCCTAAACTTTTTCTCTACGTACATACTTTATTTGTTTGTACACCTTCCGTACTCAGTACTCATGGTTAATGAAAACAAACGTTTATATGGACAGAATACAGTAAGAACAATACATTTAGTATATAATATATGTATATTACATATATACTACATTTATTGTAGGTACTCAAACGAATGCTCGAACACAACCAAGTCCTTATTAAAGTTAAATATGTATAATGCAATGCAATGCCACTAACGCGGCAAATGGAACTGTCAACACTAAATAGGCCATGTTTACACGAGAAACACACAAACCAAGGCCGCCTCATATTAGCAGATGCGACCGTTACGAATTCCAAAAAGGAAAACTTGATATTTTCAAATTTCTAAGCGCAAAAACCGAGAGCACACATCAAAAATGCCGCTGACAATTAACACTGGCTTCTGAGAGTTGAGAAATTAAAAAAAATCTGTCAGACAAGCAGGACTACCAACTTAACAACAAATCTGTTCAAGCAATAATATACTTTAAGACTTAAACTTAAAGTGTATGTCACTGGAATAAAGAATCCACATTGTGACAGGTAAGTTGGACTTGAATCTCGAACGCGATGACCGGGTCACCGCACGGAACCGCCGTACGACATACAGCTTACGACTGCCTGAATAGAATTACTGCGTTGACAAATGTAGCGACATGTGGAATGGACTTTAATGTCAGTGAATTAGAGTTTATGTTTGTTTGGATTGACAGTTAATTAGCAGCAGTGAATACGTGTACGTTTATGTTGCTTAGGCTTGTCATAGAAGACATGGGAAATGCTTTTGAAGTCCATTTGAGTTACAAGAATGTGCGTTGATAGAGTCTATGCATACAATCTTGATTTGCAGAATACAATAATATCGTATGTACACATGCGACTTTATTTTCATAGGAACTATTTTATCTATACCATTCTCCATACAATACCAATGTATTCGACTTGCTACGTAAAATCGAAAGCATACATTTTTTGATCCTTTTATTTCATTACTGTTATACAAAGTAGTAGTAGGTAAATGGTAACGAAATGGAAATAAAACCTTGGGACACTTTTTTAACTTTAAAAGCTCGTGATTCTAAGTGAAAATAATATAAAAATGTCCAAATCAAAAATTAACAACTTTAAATACAATGGCCTATGTGCTCAACTGCACATACGACATTGTTCGCGTCGTATTAAGAATAACTGTCTCCCATTACCGTGACACCTCAGACAAGCTACGTACCGACGAACACCAATAAAACTATACTATTGTTTCCCGCCGCGGAAGACGTAAACAAAGAGCTATAAAACGTATGGTACTTTTCCAAACCATTATAAGAAAAACCTCACACAAGCAGCTTCAACCCGTATGTCGACGGTGTAAGACCTCTGATAGATGCATTGTTATCTCGGTTAGGATAAACTCGTATTTACAGGTTCGACTACTAATTTCTTTGTCTCGTTTAAGTGCGGAGATAGGGAATCTTTGATGTGGGTTAAACGATCTTATGAACGGTAACATCCCCATTCTACAAGCCTAACACATAGTTCTCAAAAATAACTGTAAAGGTGACTTATATACTTACTTACTTACTTCGCTGGCTCAGCGACCCGAAGTGGATCTTGGCCTCCGACACTAGATTTCGCCATTCGTTCCTATCCTGTGCGATCGTAAAAGTGACGTTCGGATAAAGTTGCTACGTACGTCAAATATAATATACATTTCTCGAATAATTGCCATTTTAACGTTTCCTGCAGGAATTTTTGAAATTTAAATTTAGTGCGCCGCGAACAATTTTGTGCGAAGCTCTAAAATAATGACAAAGACGCAACCGCAAACAAGATAGTTGAATTCAAAAATGCCAAAGCTTGAGTACCTATGCTTACGCTTGACATACTATTGACCAATCATTCGACAAATCGACAGCAGGCATTAGGTAGACCTTTCTTAAAATAAATAAATGGGTAAGTACAATCAAAAATTCTGCCAATCTAATGACTACTTCCCTTATCTTTCCGACTGTCACTTCGTCAAAATGTACGATTGCTAATGTCACTTCACGCCCCTTTTCTGTTCAATTATTATGATTGATATGTCAAAACATTCTATCGATCAAGGTCGTCCAATTTAGACAAGGCACAATGCAATCCGACTAATTGCATTCATGTCACTGTCACAGATATTAGTGATATTACCATGTCGTATACGGACAACGGTACAAAACTGTATCGGTTTTAGGAGTCTGTTAGGTATATTTAGTTGAAATGACACACGTACCTTAAAATTAATTATAATAAAAAAAATTGGTCAGTATTTTTATGGTAGGTGTAAAAATGTATAGTAGTACAAAGCCGATCGGCAATTAAAATATTATACAACGAACGATCTTAGGTACATAAAAAGCAAACAAAAACTGCTATTGGTTCGTCATAAATCCAATTATACGTAGAAGGACGTGTGGTGTCCTAACGTCCCTTCCCAATAACGTGGCAAAAACTCATACCTTATACCTTTCAACTAGCAATTCTTGTATATATATATTTATTTATGTATATATTTCGGGGATTTCGAAAACGGCTCTACGATTTCGACGAAATTTGCTAAATGGGGGTTTTCGGGGGCGAAAAATCGATCGAAGTTTTATCTCTGGGAAAACGCGCATTTTTGAGTTATTATACGTCTCTCATGTGTAAATTACACAATTATGATTTTCGGATCGGTTTAGACAATTCAAATCATAGCTGCGTAATTTACACATGAGGTAATGAAGAATCACGTGACATAATGACATAATATGAGTTTTTGCCACGTTATTGTGAAGGGAAATTAGGACACCACACGTCCTTCAACATATAATGATATGACGAAGCCAATAACCGTTTTTGTTTACTTTTTTTATTGTAGATCGAACTAATTGTTTGTATAATATTTTATTGCCGATCATTTTTGCACTACCATAATCTTTTACACCTACCATAAAATTAACCAATTTTTGCCGTTTATTATATTAATTAAAGTACGTGTGTAATTGTAGGTACCTTATGGCGGTTGGCGCTTACGCTGTTACTACTGACACTCCAGTACGAATGTCGTGCTATGCGACGTAAGCGCCGATCGCCATAAGGTACCTTTTCCCGTGGAACGTTACAATTTTTCCACTTATTAAATATGGCCACACAACGAAACTAGATTCACAAGTCAATGGCGAGACAATTAACGACCAAAATGAGCGTTGTTCTGATTTTTAATATACGATTTTAATTATCTTTATTTACGCATGCGAAACAACCATAAAATAAAACTTATTTTTTATGTTCCAGTTTATGATGTACATGTATAATCTAGTTTTTTATTAAACATTTCGCGCACGATTTTTACAAATTAAATGTTACAAAACTGCTAATATATTATTCGAAATAAAGGCGCGAAATCAAACTTTTTATATGATCACTCCTGATGTAGCCTACAATACTAGGTTCAGCCTATTAATATCGTTATTCGGAATCATTTAAAAATCCAGTGAATATACATGCTCTGGTTTTTGCACCAGCTTCAAATAAAATATGCCCAATTTGCAGATACGTCTTTATGCTCAGTGCAATAGTGTATGCTAATTATTACAGATAATTACCTTTGTAAGTCGACCTTACATTCACTGCGTCGTATGTGCATCTCATAAATATGTAGATCCTAATTCATCAGTAAAGGTTCCGTCACACAGGCGCGTTTTTCGGGTGAGCGGTGCGTGAGCGTTTTATATGAAAAAGCGGCGCCCCCCGCCAGGCTGACGCAAATAGGAACAAAAAAGCTTTTGTATGGAATTTGGTGACCTAGCCATAGCCAAAAAAACGAAATAAAACGTCAGTGCTATTTATCTGTCAAGTCAACTGTCAGCCACATTGCTTTGTTGCTTGTCATGGCGGTTCGCATGTTTTACTTACGTATTTCTTGCAACTTCTTTTTAAAAAGCCTTCGTTATTTTCCAAAACAGTCAAACGAACGTACAGTGAGTCAATAGATTTCGTTTAAATACCACCGAAAATTAAGTTGTTTAAGTGCGAAATATGTGGCAATCGATACGCTCGCGAAAATCACAAAAAAGGAAGTTTATGGCGAAATTTCCATAAGATGAAGACTGGTAAGTATTGCTTTAGATACCATTAGCCTTATTTTGGCGTAGCAGGCTATAAACACATCGAAAATTAGATATTTCATATCCACTTTCATTGTGAACTAGGGATGTACTACAAGTATCGATAACTGCAGTCAAATTTTTTATTAACAATGTAAAAAGTAAAATAAAATAAGTGAATTTCCTGATAACTTACATGCAACATGACTATAATTATTTCTCCGAATATTTTTAGTGGAAAATTATCTATCATCTGTGCATTAATAAATAAATAAATAAATAAATAAATAAATATTAGGGGACATCTTACACAGATCAAACCTAGCCCCAAACTAAGCAAAGCTTGTACTATGGGTACTAGGCGACGATATACATACTTGTATAGATAAATACATACTTATACACATAGAAAACAACCATGACTCAGGAACAAATATTAGTGTTCATCACACAAATAAATGCCCTTACTGGGATTCGAACCCAGGACCATCGGCTTAGCAGACAGGGTCACTATCCACTAGACCAGACCGGTCGTCAATGGAATGGAATGGACATTATATTATATATTTTTGGAATCTAGTCATTATTTAAGATTTGAACCTAAAATATAAGAAAATGTATGTGTGTCTGTTTTAATGATTAAATGTTTTCAGATGCAAGCAGTGGGTCAAATAAGTTGTAAAGGAAGACTTAATTTTGTTATTCAATAATATAATATAGTAGAAAAAAATCATTTAAGTTAGATTTATACATTGTAATTAACAGCCCCCGAAAACAATAAGATAAGATACACATTGTAATTTTGACACAGGTGAACACACATTTTCCTGTGTTACCTGTGGACCATCGAACCATCGGGATGTATTTTAATATAAGTAATGATATTAAATTAGTTAAAAAAATCCTTTTCAATATTTTTATTTTAACAAATTAAAATCGTGTTCATGTGAATACGTCCAACCATGTATTACGTCAACCACGTTAAGTCCAACCATGTATTAGTCCACTCAAAGAACACTATATATAACATATACGACTTAAATGTGGACTCGATTCTAACCTGATTTCGAGTACGAAATTTGTTGACAGGGGCCTATGTTTCAACCCTCCCTAATTTATCGATATCGATAAAATACGCAAGCGTGCACACTATTTAAGTCTGTTATGTTGGTACTATTGTTCTTTGACAGTTCTTTGTCGTACATGTTGGTAATGGTTGGAGAACCAAACTCACACAGACTGACAAGTCGCTAGTATGGAAGTCCCGTCTCTTAAAACGTAGTGATTATATTCTCTTTGCGCCCCGCTCACGCCCCGCCCGGAAAACGCGCCTGTGTGACGGAACCTTTATGGTGATGTAGCAAAACAAATTATTTACCATAGTGCGTCGTACGGTGAGACTGTCTGTGTGGTTTTTAGTTCTTGTTCTTACCTGTAAAGAAAAAGATAAAATAAGTATTCAAACATTTTATTATTGTGCTATCACCATATTTATTATTTCAAAGCCTTTCCGAGATAAAATACAAAAGCTTAGAGCATTTAGTAACTGGAGACGTTATGGCTGCCATTTTCTGTACAAAACAGTCTGCCGATTTTTGCGGGGGAGCGGGCATCAAATGTTGCGATTTCTACATGATTTCTACGTAACGTACAAAATATAGCCATGTCAGTCCATAAAAGTTTTGCACAATTGTGCAAGGTTTTCGGCAGAGGGGTAAGCTTTTAAAGGCGACTCCAGTTATTAAATGCTCTAAGACAAATAGGTACCTACATGTAGCCGGGGAGACGTTACACTATTATAAATATTTATATAATAATTAGGTAGGTAGTAATAGGGTTGCATCATCAAGATAAACAAGCTGATATCACAATTTATTACCTTGAATGCCTTATTTTTTGCAAACGCTGCTAAACCTTTTTAGTTCGCTGGCCAGACACTAGGTTATATGTTATATAACTGATGCCTTAATGAGCCTAGTTTCAAGATGGCAGATGACGATAAAAACTCGATAAAGCTATTTAAGGCCCTTTGTTAACCGTCAGATTACCCATATTTACAACAAGGTCGTAAATAACTACTATTTTGAAGTCACATACGCCCTTGCTTCAATAAGTCAGTCTTCACATTTGATCAGGATCCGCAGGCCGCTCCGGTGCGCGAGCGGGACACCGCTATAATCATGCATAGCGCTGTCTCGCTCACCTACATAGATTAGAGATTACCCTGTCCCACATCTTAATGAAGCTAGCGCAATGTTTGAGGAGCCCTATCAGCCGTGATAAGGTCTCGTTGCTTTGACTTAGTTTCTGGTTGAATAAAGTCTTATGTGTGAAGCAACAGTAGTCAGATAGGACATTATCGTTCTGAGCGTGTGATTCCATTTGTGAGGCCGCCTTGAGGATCCCTAATTAAGTACTAAATCGTTGTAACGTTACATAAAGCGATCGTTTAAATCTTTTAAATAGATGGACCGATTTTTATTTTGGTATCGATTATTTTCCGCTGGATTTGGAAAAAAATAGCCTGGTTTGAGGATCGTCTCCTTCAATCTGGATGGAATAAATACGAACTGTGGTTGATTTTAATTCAGCGGAGCAGAGATTACAGCCAATGCGGAGATTACAACCAAATCACCAAACGAATCAACCAAATTCAAATGGGAAATCAACCAAATCCATAGGAGCGGAGATCACAACCAATATTCCCCACATCTTCGCTCCGCCTCAGTGGATAGGCAGCCTAAGGCCTGCGGCTGACGCGACATTGCTGCGGTTTTGTATGTAGGCTGCAAGCAAGCGTACACCAAGCGTACAATGACGAATACGCGTCTATGCTGCTACGCTTCCGTGGACAGTATTAGGCCTAAGCCGTTGATATCTTCATCCAGAGCTGCCTGATTACCCAAAACATTGCATCGAGCGGTAGCGAGTATGACTAATGGAATCGCCCGGCTGTGGACAATTTAATTAACTTGCGCAACGAGACAGTGACCGCAGTTGCATTCCGTTGCACACGACGCAGTTCGATCTTGCTTCAGATGAAGTTTAAATCAAGACATAAACAAACCCTATTTTATGTTTTTAATAAATTCTATTCAACGCATTTGAAATAACGGCCATGGCGCATTCTTGTATTTTTGTGACTCCTGGCTGGCTCACATCCTGGGTCAATCCAAGGACAGAATAGGAAGAAAAGACTACATTTAAACACCATTTTAAACAAGGCTTGGTAAATCTGAACTTTTTAAGAAGTGAATAAAGGATTTAATTAAAACTGTAAAACAAAGGCTTCATTGCTAATAACCTTCGTCTATCCAACCATATAAAAAAAACAACTGTCACTTGCGCCTTTATGTTGGCAGCACATGTTTGTTTAGCTTCAGAGAACCGAACTTCGGCGAACCGGAAAGAGAGGAAGTCGTTGATGCGTTCACTCGCGTTTGTTTATGCCCGGTGTTTGGTGCGTGTTCTAAATTTGAAATTAATTAACTTTTGTTTTTTAAATTTATCCCGCGCTCTCTGCTTTGGATGGTAGGGTATTAAACCTTTTGTGTATATGGATGAAATAATTTACATGTTTAAGAATATGTTTGTAATAAAAATCGGCCTTGTACGTGTCGGAGCATACACAAAGAAGGGTTCCGTATCATCATATAGGAAATCAAAAACAACAAGACGCACTTTATGAAGGGCAGTTTTTAAACGACCTACGTTGTCTGTAGTCTCGCACCCAAAAGAAAGGGATGATTATAGTTTTTTGTTCTTATTTACTGACAAATTTGGTCTGCCAGACTATAAATGGACATTAAATGAGGCCCCGAACCCATACAATTTCCGGGAAGTAACACCTCCCTTCATGTTCACTATGAAGACGATTTCGACTATTCATTTACGATACGTTATAAATGTTGAATCAGTGAGTACATTTTGAACACTCCGTTTTAGTGCCCTTTTCCGCGGTTGATACAATCACGTCACAACAATAAATGAGGTATAAAAGTACGAACATCCTTCTGTATTTATAATATGTATATGTAGTAATACATAATTACTTATATATAAAACCGTCATTTAATTATGTTTAATGCACGAAAATATATACGCCAGTCTTGCACAATTGAATATACATAACATAACATTCGTACCTACAGGGAATCCTAGTTCAGTAAAGGCCTGTGCACACCGGCTGCGTGTACGTGACGTGGTCGTGCGCGTGCGCTAAAATGTTGCAGCCGCACACGCACACGTCACGCAAGCGGTGTGCCGTCTCTCATAACTCATAAGGATCTGTATGCTACAACGCGCACGCGCACGTCACGCACACGCAAGCCGGTGTGCAGTGCACAGGCCTAATACAATTACTTATCATTTTTAAGTCTTTGTTTTATATGAATGTAACCATGCAATACGTGTTTTAAATAAACTATGTGTATGTTTATATGTTATATTATGCTAATATTAGTAATTAGCAATCGAATCACGTGCAAATCTTAAAGTTACATGTATCTCTGCGAATAAAATAATCATTAGGCACATTGCACACATACGCAGATCTGATTAATTAAAAACGATTATTTCAATCACCATGTTTCAATCGCTCACCAAGTGCAAACGAAAAAGCTACGATTAACCAACATAAGAGTCATCTCCGAGTACATAGGCGGTATTGTCATTGGATGCGGTTCTGCACTCCGTTCCGAGCGAGACACCGCTATGCACGTACATATATAGCTATTTCCCTCTTGCACACCGGAGCGGCGTGCAGTTCCAGCTTCCGCATTAAGGTTCTGTCACACAGGCGCGTTTTCCGGGCGGGGCGTGAGCGTTTTATATGTCAAAAGCGGTGCGCCCCGCTCACGCCCCGCCGGAAAACGCGCCTGTGTGACGAAACCTTTAGTGTGATAAACACATAGTTGTTATGAATCGCAAAGTCACAGTTATAATAGTGGCAGAGATCTCTGCAAGCAATTGGAATACATAGCCAGGTGTCGACTGCATATAAAATTAATAATCTCCTAATTAAACCCGCTATCTACCAATTAAAGTTACAAGATAAGCGAAATCTCAACGTATCAACTTTAAGAACACTATTAATTTCAACTTCGTCGTTAAACTGAGGTTATTTCTACATAATCGTGAAATTTTAATCAACAACCGGCCATCTTGTTTGCTATTTATGGGTTTACAATGTTTTTAATAGATATTTTACGGCGGAATTTGATTAAAGTATGATAAGCTCCTGAAATATCGCTATAAATAAGCTTTTTACAAGGAGTCATGTTGAACTATGATCAAGAGAGAACTAGAGATCACGCTGAGTTGACAGCGATTTTGCTAGCCCAGACGGTGCAAGTGTTATTTAAACGTCATAATCTCATAGAATTTTGACGTTTAAACTAACACTTGCAACGTCTGGGCTATTACAATCGCTGCCAATTTAGCTTGGTCTAACTCTAACGTAAAAAAAAACATTTATTTTCAGTTGTGTATCTTTGCCCTGCATACCATAGGGATATTAGGGATAGGGTCAAAAGAAGAGATGTTTTTATGATAAAAAAAACAACGGGTTGCACTCCGGGAGTGCCGGCAGAAGTGAAAACTCAACGACATTGTAACTCAAAATATTAATAACAGCGCCATCTAGTGCAAAATGTCTACAGCACTATGAATAATTGAGGTTAACGCCATCTAGCGTTATTTCGTCGCATTACTTGAAACCCCTAAGCACATCACTGTGAGTAATACAGTTATATTAATACCAGTTTGAGGGAAACTCACTAGATGGCATTTAAATCAAAAAAATAAAAACACAATGACATTGTCCGTCACACGTGACGTCACGCAAGCGCCCTGCGCAGCCTAAACGAAACAGCAGGCTCAGGCATACATTTTCGCCGCGCGGTAGAAAGAGAGGGTTACGCCTTACGAATTACGCTGTCTCGAGTTTATCATTTTTTCCCCACCTCAAAAAGTGCACAGCGCCGCTAAAGAAGTTTTTACTTCAAAAAACGTTAGCCGAGTAATTAACTAAACATGAAAAAAAAAACTGCAAGTTAGTATACCTAAAGTTCGTCCAGACACTAGTCCATTTGCATCTCATCTACACCGCGGCATTCCATTGCCCATATAAAGCCGCTTGCGCAACTCTAGTTGTCTTGCGAATCGAGACAGCATAAGCATAAGGCCCGAATACGCATGTCTTTCCTACTGTTATTATGGAGATCTAGGGGCCCAACATGACAACAGTAGTAATCGTACATTAACAAACGCCAAACAGTCACGACGATTTGGGCCAAACTTACCTTTAAGTTTTTGTTTTTGTTAAGTAAGTTCTCTTATATGTTTGTTTATTTTTCAATTATTTGTGTGCCAAATTCCAATAAATTCGCAAAGCAATTTTTTGCTAAAATTGCGTGAACGTATGTTCTATGTACTATTAAAAAAAGTAATATAAGTCATTCATATAATGCAGAATTCCATTTGCCGTACAAGTCGGTTTCGCAAGCCCGGTAGGCGTCTGCGCTGTGAATCGTCGCTCTAGATGCGCGGGACAATGCTTTGGGTTGCGCAAACTGCACAGATCTGCTGCTTAAGGGCTCTCTACACGGAACTCTTTATTGTGTAAGAAACATTTTTATTGCGAATTTTGAACACTGGTCGCTCGTTGTCTTGTTTTTTATACCCAAATACGGTGCTCTAAAAATGTGACGGAGTTGAGGTTTTTATATAAGATGAAAATTTTAATCATTCTTAAGTATGTAAAATATAATCAGTACCTAAAACCAAATAGCACCCGACTTTTTTATTAATTTGATAACAGACACAAGTAAAAGCGTGACAGAGTGGTCAGTAACAAGATAAGAATATTGACCCAGCTATATACATCTGCGTAAACGTAACTTTTAAGCCCGTTAGTAGTTAATATATACGCCAAGTATTGACAGCAAAAAATTCAATCTAGTGTGCCACATGTCACAATGAGGTTCTTCGTCAATTATTTTCGTTTATTATCACAACTTTTAGAAGTGAATAATTTGTTTGAGAGTGCGCGAATTTAATTCAGGTAAACATAATTGTTTTCCTTTGGCAGAATCAGCCGTGCTCAAGTAATTCAAGTACCATTTCATAAGGTCGGTGTCGAAACCTCTTAGCCCCTCCGTATCCCAACCCACTCTCGCCGTAGGCGTTGCTCCAAATTAATTTTATACTGTACGCGCGACAACGCAAATTTCGCATACCAACAAAGTCGTATGTGTTCACATCGGATAGTCACTTGCGCCTTTAATGTAGGGAATCTATAAGAATTTAGGTTATATCTTTCGCAAAACGACAATGGGACTGATAACATCCGAATGTCATAGGCTTACGCAAGATCGCATCACGATTTTCGGATCTATTGTGCGGAATTAGAACTTAATCCCTTGGGGCAAGGTCGTGTTAAAATAGTAAATTGGAAGATATAAGGACTAGTAAAGTCGTAAATGACAATTCAATTTTTATTGTTGAAGCTTTGAATATCATATGACGCTTCGGTTTAATCAGAATTCACGTCCTGCACTGCCTGCATGTTAGGTACTTGTCTAATAGTTGTCAGCAGTTGCCAGTAAAAATAAATAAATAAATACATAAGTAGTGTACACAATGATTTCTATAAGTATAGGAAAGGGGTCACAAATTCAAATGGACAGGGAGAAAAAATTTTGATTTTCGGAATGAATCAAGCCCTATTTGAACTTTTTGTGCTCTTTTAGAAAATTCCTAATAGTAAAAACAACGTAATCGCAAGTAAACAAAATAGATTTGGGGTCACTGTGACTATGTACATGTTTAAAAAATAGGGTAAAACGCACAATAGTGTGACCGTGGGAAATATGGCAAACATGCGACAATACTTTGTAGCGTGCGTGTCTTAAAACTACCGAGAAAAGTAACAAAGATGTGCGTGGCAACATGTGGCACTTCATTATCGACTTGGATAATAAGAAAAGAAACCTTGTTGTGTTAACTGCAATTGACGTGATTCTAATCATCATCTATTCCAATCTTTTAACGAGAAAACGCGCTATAGGTATACATACTTTGAATTTTTATTATTAGACAGACCTCCGCAGAAGTAAGCATGTGAAGTTTTTTTGGGAACTCCATATTCTATAATAATGAAATAATCTGAAGAACTTTATTAATTGCTCCATTATAATTAAAAAAAAAATATTTAGCCTAATTTAGAGCCACATCCTTACTTTCAAAAATATGTATAATTTTTACCGAAAAGGGTACTTTTTGTTCATTCAGTTGACAATAAGGCGCTACAGCCTTGAAATATAATTAGGAATGAACCGACAGTGACCATTGCCCATATTTAAAAAAAAGTTGTTTCGTTTCACGCATTCACGCGCGAACATGGGTCTTCTCAACATTGATTAATCGACGACTTCCTAGTTCGGTTAAAAATACGAGGTTTCCTAGACGTTCGGGCTCGAATAGCAATCGTTAGCGAGATGCAAATGAGATGGTACAAAAAGAAAAACGTCACTGAGTCACACAAGTGGCTCGCAGGCTGGACGGAATCATTCCACTATGATGATTAACAAATTAACATAGGTACATGTTAGTTACAGTAATCGTAAAAGGTAAAGACGTGGGTGGAGCCAAAAATATAAAACAATAATTAATTAGGAATATTTTAGGATCAAACTGCGTAGAATCAGCAACTACGCTGACTGGTTTGCAGAATTAATATTGCTTTGAAATACTGACTACATTTTTCCAATTAAAAGAGTCGAACTTTTACCCTATCGTGTTCATATTGTGTTTATCATATTTGATTGTCAAAAAAATTTCGGCAAGTGTCATCCTGGTTTTATATTTAGTGTAGGCTCTAGGCTATTAAAAAGGAAATTAGTTAATCAGGAACACTTTCCCCTACTTTTGTTCTAATCATTGGTTACATTATCACAAATCGTTAAAACATTTTAACGTACCGCGCACTTAGAGAAAATTCCTAGAAAATTATACATAATGTAACACATCGGTGCACGGTGACTAACAATAGCGCATAACATGTTTTTTTATCAAACACTCCTTAACGCACCTTACTATTATGGAAAAAAGTTCCTTATTGCAAGCTGCGTTAAGGTCGCTTTTTCACTACTTGTCTTAGTGCATAAGGTACATTTCTGAATAGGAACGCATATGTAAACTTAAAAGTATTGTTCGGCTCTGGAATTTTATTATCCTCGCGCACAATGAAAACGCGTGCAACTGTGCAAACGCATGTCTAAGCCCGCACTTACATAAGTGTCAGGCGGTCTGGCACTAATGTCTGGATAAGTATCGTCCTAACTGAAGCCACATAGCGACAACCCTGCGTTACGAGTATAAAATTAAGCTGTAGACTATTTGGCCACACATTTTTTAGGATTCCGTACCCAAAGGGTAAAACGGGACCCTATTACTAAGACTCCGCTGTCCGTCCGTCCGTCCGTCCGTCCGTCTGTCACCAGGCTGTATCTCACGAACCGTGATAGCTGGACAGTTGAAATTTTCACAGATGATGTATTTCTGTTGCCGCTATAACAACAAATACTAAAAACAGAATAAAATAAAGATTTAAGTGGGGCTCCCATACAACAAACGTGATTTTTGACCGAAGTTAAGCAACGTCGGGCGGGGTCAGTACTTGGATGGGTGACCGTTTTTTTTTGGCATTTTTTGCATTATGGTACGGAACCCTTCGTGCGCGAGTCCGACTCGCACTTGCCCGGTTTTTTTTGTTTTATCATCATCAATCATCATTCTCTAACAACTAAACAAACAGAGATATGTCTCTATATGTAGAACAGCTAGACTAGACTGTGGCAGGTACTTTTGAACGCAATTTGTAGAAATACGTATATCACTCTGTAGAACACTTAAGGCTCCGTCACACAGGCGCGCGCTTTTACATATAAAACGCTCACGCCGCGCTCACGCCCCGCCCGAAAAACGCGCCTGTGTGACGGAACCTTTATTGTGGGTGGCAGATGCTTTTGGCTCGCTGTTACATCTGCTACTTTTGATGCAAATTTTATATTTTAAGAGTAGAAAAAAAACACATTTTGATTAAAATAACTCTATTTATGTATAAGTCATTTGATACTGACAAAATAAATACATTATTATAAGTTATAAATATCGTCTAAAAATGTGAATTTACAAATTTGGGAACAGAACATTGTCAAAGGCGAGACCGTAGAATAGATCTTGTGTCAATTTAAAAATTTTGCCAAGTAAATGCACTGAGCTTACGTCTGTGACACATCTCTAAAACCTGTTTCAAATAATGTCCAAACACAACGGTCTTGCAAAACTTATACGATCAAATCACGACCAAGGCGCGTCCAGCACAATCACAAATTTCCAGAAAGACTCAAGTGTTTTATAAAATCTTCAGTCTACATATCCTTTTTATTTGAATTCAAGCGAGGTACGCCGACCTCTGAGTCATTCTAATAAATAAAATAACCGACGAAATCGCGATTTGAATTCAAATATCGAACGATTGGAACGCGCGGCTGCGCGGGCGCAGGTGTCTGATTACGATAATCGGGGTAACCGTAAATAACTGTTAATGTAGCTTTTACTATGTACATGCGAAATCAAAATTTGGAGCGCCTACGCAATTGTGGTGCTTATGTTATACCATCCCACTAACTCGGGGTTAAGCTGTTAACCTAGTGTCAAATTGTACTGGTAACCATGGTAACTCCAGGTTTAACCGGTTAACCACGGGTTAGTGCAATGGTGCAAGTGGGCCTTATTTGAATATCGGTGTAAAATGAGATTAAGATAGATTAAGGTCGGACCCTTTTCTCATTAGTAGCTACTTAACTCTTGGCTCAAGTTAGTAAGTACCAGATACATACTGAAATAAGTTAAACTTCAAAGTCTTATGTGCAAATAAAAGAGATTTTGACAGAATCAACTAGGGATGTCTCGATTTCGATCGGGATCGATGACTTTATTATCAAAAACTTACAAAATTCTAGATGATTGATAATTATCTTTAAACATGCCAGGTTTTCTAATATTTAACTCATCTATTGACAATATTCTGATAATCTGAATTAGTGCAATGCCTTCCTACAGAAATAAGCTTAAGAGTAAAACATTTTTAATAAGTTTTAGGAAAGAAGCTTTAGGAAAACTTTTAATCATACCTCCCAAACTCCCATACAACTTATTCTTTATTAAAATTATTTAGTATAAAGAAACTGCTGTACGGAGTGAGTACTCTAAGCTTTATTTCACTATATCTATAGCCACTTTTTTTCACCATCGTTCAAGGGAGGCCGCGGCCTCATTTTTAAAGCCCTTTTTCTGCGCCTGGGCAAGCGTCCGTTACTCGGCGAAGGGCAAGTCCGGATTGTAGACATATCTCCAGCAATATATCATAAAGTTATTGCGTTTCCTTATTCGTATGAAACAGAAGATATCCAACAATCTACAGAGATACTCACTTTGCTTTTCTATCACCTATTACGACTACTAAAGGTTACCAGTTGAAGTAGAAGTGGAAAGAGAGATTGGAGGCGCCAAGTGCCGGCCACTGGACCGTCGAAGCCATCCGACCCGTTCTGGAGCGATGGATCAGAAGAAAGGGGGGGTTCCTCTCCTTCCACCTTACTCAGGTCCTCTCGGGGCATGGTTGCTTCGGGAGATACCTGTGTAGGAGGGCGGGACGGGAACCAACTATGCAATGCCACGACTGCGGCAATGCCGAAGACACGGCGCTACACACGCTGGCCATTTGCCCAGCGTGGGCTGATGAGAGGGCCGCACTCGTGGCCGTAGTGGGGAGAGACTTGTCCTTGCCAGCGGTGGTAAAAGCCATGCTTGGTGGGGAGAGTCGATGGAAGGCGGTGGCCTCCTTCTGCGAGGACGTGATGGTGCAGAAGGAGGCAGCGGAGCGTAGCAGAGAGGAAGATCCGGCCTCTCAGCCAATGCGCCGCAAGCGCGTGGGGCGGCGGCGGTTGGCATACGACCGCCGGTTACCCCCATAAGGGCACTTGTGGGCGGCAGGCTCGGGGACGTCTGTCGCCCACACAAAGGTCCCTGCGTGGGCGGGCGCGATGTGTAATCAACGCGCCCACTGAGGTGAAGGGGTGATTTCCCCTAGAGTCGGGTCCGAGTCCGGACGGCCGCTGGCGAGGTTGCGGAAGAGTACTTCGGCGTTCCTGGGACCTCGCCATATAGCAGCGAGGCGGCAACAGAGGGGTTTTAGTGGGTAAACCTGGGGTCTCATTAGCCCACAACAGGGAGTCCCACATAACCATCCCGGCCCGTCCCCGCGCCGGGTGGTATGCGTAAAGCATTTCCCCTCTTAAAAAAAAAAAAAAAAAAAGGATCTCTGATCTCGCATAGTTACTAAGAATCTCAAGACCAAGTTATTCTGTACAAAATGCTTTGTTAATAGTCTGATTGAGCAGACATTTTAGAATCGCAATGGCTGTGGCCATAAAATCGGCTGTATACGTTTGTGAAACGATATCAGAGTGAGGCATGAAAATATAAAACCAAATCAGTATCAACCACATCCGCATCCGCGGATGTGAGTGAGCCTTTAAATATCCGCATCCGCGGATGTCTAAAAATGGCAATCGTTGATGGAAAATGCCAATCAGAACTTAAATATTGTATGACAAATAGTCACGTGAGTTTTCATAGCATCTGGCATCCCGAAACATATTTATGCTTAGTTATGTGACCCCCCCCTGCAAACAAATTTCTATGCAGGGGGGTCACTTAACTCTGCAGCTTACTGTACGATTGTCATCTTGGCTAGGCCCCCGGATGACGCCAGTGATGTGTCACGATTGCAATGTCAACACTCGCTGTGAAGAACGAACGGGCAGCAGAGTTGTGGGTTCTACTCCCACGTTGACCAGAGTACCTAGATGTCAGTTTTTTTTTATTGTGATGTCTATCAATCTATGATATTTATATGGTTAAAGAGCTCCAGGTAATGGCAACATATCATAAAACTAAAGCCTTATTAGCTACTCGTCCTATCCATATAGACGGCAATCAGATATTAATTAATGACGTACTTAAAGCAATGATTATAAGAATTATAGTTTATTGACATTATTGCTTGATGCCTTGTACTGATTGTGAGGATAGGAGAAAGCTGCGTGGGCTTCTTAATTAGTGGGTTGAATGACAAATCATGGCATAAAAGGAAACATTCAAATTAATTATTTTTAGTTTCATGGTCAATATTTCATTAGCTATTTAAAGAAGCTACTATGTGTGTAAAGTTCTTTTGAAATAGGCGATTAAATGTAATCAACTTGATAAATCCTTTTTTATCACAAATTACTTGGAAGAGTGTCTAGAAGGGTTTGCTTTTTTTTAGCCATAAGACCGCATGTTTCCGGCCCTATTCTTAATAATTTTTTTGAGGTATGCAATGAAGATATTTCTACCTACGCCGTCGCTATCTACATAAAATTAGTATTATGATCGTCATGTCACTATAACATGTAGTTCAAGCTCAACAAAGACTAAACATTTGTCGATTAACCAAATTCGACACAACAACGCCACGGAATGCGGTCACCCGAGCCTAACCCATTCTTAAAGCAACAGTAGCAACGGTAGCAATAATAATCGCCAGTAAAGAGACTAAACATAAACACAATCAACGTATTCAAAAAGTTTAGCGGTAAGTCTACCAACATCAGTCTAACTATGCGAAAGCCTAAACTCACGAAGAAAATTTTCACGCTTTTTACATAATTTTCACTAAAACGGGATAATTTTCAAGACGTTTATTATTTATATCTTCAAGCTTATTTATACGCGATTAAATCCCTTGTAAAAACATTTAAACTGAAATAGAACCCGTTTAACACTATCACGTATGATTTCTGGCGTAATATCGCTGGCCCAATACAGGGTACATGTCAGGGCACAGGTACTATGTTTCACTTTTGCCGAATTGAAATTTGAACATTGTCATAGTGACATTGTAAGTCGAATTTCAACTATGTTGAAAATGTAACAGAATTTTTGTAATATTGAGCCAGCGATGTACCATTTTACACTACTCCCTGCAACTTGTTCTTTTTACTTATTTAGGTATATTATTTATTCGCTTTTTTTGACGTAGTCCCTTCAGAATGTCCTTAAGCGGTTTCTACGGTAGTTCTAACAAAGTTGCTGCGCACAAGTGTTCGTGAACAGCAGCGTAGGTCAAGTTTCGGCAAGCGAACTTGACACAGCGTCGTAACGCGCGTCAAAAGAGCCGCGTTACGTCGACGTGACGAGTTTCATACGCCTTTTGTTTACTGGGTGGCGGAAGGAGGTCACTCGGCCGGCGGGCTGTTTAGTGTTTACGATACGGCGTGAAAAAAGATCCCGCTGCGATAGAAACACGTAACTTTGAAGTTTTTGCAAATATTTTATTTTTAATGAACTTTTGACATAAGTGTGAAAGCTAAACTCCAAACTATTCCAGTGAAAGTGTATAAAAGGGAACTGTAAATATGTATCTTTGTAGCGGAAGAAACATAATTTCAGGACTGTAAGTTGTTTTCTTTCTACAGGTAATTTAAGACAGTACCCCACGCCTAGACCTTCTTTACTGGTATCACCGGATTGGAGAAGATCTAGATTAGCGAGACTACTGTATATTAAATAGTGATCTTCAGAACTCTCTTGGCCCTTTCAATTTATAATATGACTCACATTATTTTCAGACAATTGAGCATTTTTCCTACATATCATGAAAGCCAAATTAGCGCCAGCTTGCTCAAGTCCGAATATTATTTACTATTTACTGCCACTGATAAGATCCCTATAGCGCCTAATTACAGTCGTGCAGACGATCCCGGATCGGACGACCGTCACTCATTCATGCGTCAATCTTACAATTCTTACATCTAGACAATGATGACACTAATGACATGATGCCGGGACTGATGGAAAAGTGGAGCGGCTCCTTAGACTATACGTAACATGCAAAGTTATATGTTGTGAGGTGTTACAAGGTAAAATATATCATAATAAATGAAAAATAATAGCTTTTTAGCGATAAGACCGCCTGTTGTTTAACCTCTTCTTCCTGTACTATGTGTAATAATAGTAGTTTATGTGACTGCTACATAATGAAAGGCATTAAAATACGAGTGTGGGTTTATGAAACGAATGAAATGAGTTTCATAATAGTATCACACGAGTGTTTTAATGCCTCATTATGTACAGTTACATACACTGCTTTATCTACACACATATTATAAACTTTCTATGATATATTCACTAACCTCATATTACAACCGACATTGGGGCACTTTCCTCTCTGGCGGAACTCGCGGATCCATCCGGACGCCATCTCATATGGCGTCTCCGAAATATCTTTATCGCACATTTTACACGAAACTTTTGTTATAGTTACTTTAAAAACAACAAAACAAATTATTTTTTACTACAAACTAATTAAAAGATAAACTGTACGTCAAATGGCGGCAAATGAAAACTTTTTTCACGCATGTCACGCATCCGTAGTTTTTTTTTAAATTCAGAGACAAACTAGAGTCGGGGTCGATTACCATATCGTATGATACCAACTTACAAGCGAGATTTGTCAATATTGTATGCAATTGACATTTGATTTCGAATAAAACGTCATCTCGACTGATATTAGAATAGGGGTCAAATCAAATTGCTTTTTTTTTCAGAGATGTTCGAAATTTGAATTTCATTACCAAATCGATTTTGATATAGTAATAAAGCTATTACCACATTTTCACAGATAAGAAATTTGCTGTAACAAAACAGTTTATCGTAATGTGGGCCATTATTTACGGATTTTGAAGGCATCATAGAGAGTTTATGATATGTGTGTAGATAAAGAGTATTTGTATTATATTAAATAATTTTCCTATTTTCGTTGTGCTGTAATTAAATCTTTTAACTTCTTTAAGAACGCTTAACTATCAATTGCTTGGTTCATGGTCTGAAATCTGAATATAACTAGTAGTTCGCCCCGAACTGAGAACTCGCGGTTAATCAAAAATTATATAGCGATTGACTTTGTTGCACCTACTTAGGTACTCGTATAGTGCGACATAAAATAATAGAAAATAAATGAGGGCGCCACTTTCTACGTAACTGTCACATTTTTGACGTAAAATGCTTACACATGGCAACAATTTAGTATGGACATTTTTGAGTTCCATTTTATTTAATTTCTACTATTTTATGTCGCTCTATAGGCGGCAATGGATCAAAGATCGCGTGGATTTATTGCAAGGTCTGTGGAGCCCTTAACTGATAGATTTAAGCAAAGAGTAGTATGTATAATATAGTTGGCCAAGCAGATCTTGTCAGTAGAAAAAATGTAGGCGCGAAGGGATATGGTCTCATAGAAAATTTGAGTTTCGCGCCTTTTTCTACTGACAAGATTTGCTTTTTTGCATCAATTTTGAAGCGCCATTTACAAGTTTAGCGTTAAGTAATATAGATGGCGCTATTTTTTCGAATAAAGGGCTTCGTATACGGCTGTCCCTCCCCTGGATTTAAGTCACCACCATAGAGATTAAAATAAACTGTATTCTGTGCTAAGCCGAAATATTTCCTGTCAAATGTCAAATACATATATTATGTTTATTCTATTTTATTTTTATCTTGCTAATTATTTCAAAATGGTAAATTTAAAAACGATATTATAAAAGTGTAAGTCGAGCACTTTCATTTGATACTAAACTCGACCATGTTTCTTGCAAAAAAAATGACCAGAATAGCAAGACCTCTCACAAACAGCTTTTTGGCCTTCTAAGCTTTTCTAGCTCAATAACCCCTTGATCGGGCCTGCTCATAATTTAATGACTAAAATATAATGCCCTCGACTACACGTTTATAATAATAATTAATAATTAAGCCTTTATTTTCATCCTTAATCTACCTTAACTAGTACATAATGAATATAAACTTGTAATTTGTAATATATTAATGGTAATTAAGGCCCCTGACGGGTGAAGGCCTCCTCCAACAGTTTCCAAGTTGATCTTGAATGGGCTTTCTGTATCCAGTTTTCTCCGGCAGTTTTTTTAATATCTTTGACCCAGCGATCTCTAGGGCGTCCTTGGCCTCTCTTAGCCCTTGGGCCCGGCCACGTAGTAGCAAGTGTGTGTCCACCTTTCATCTGTCATTCTTGCCACATGACCAGCCCACTTCCACTTCAGGCGTTTCATATGCTCTAGAGCATCAATGGCGTTGGTTTTTTTACGTATATCTTGGGATCGTTGTCTGTCCTTCAGCCTAATGTTCAGGATACTCCTCTCCATTGCACGCTGGGCCTTCTGTATTTTGTCCTTTGTATAGAAGTTGTATATCCAAGTTTGACATCCGTACTGACAGTTCTGCTTAAAAAACATCGAAATGCCGGGACGTGCCGCTAGCCAGCCGCGTGTTCAAAGTCGAATGTAAGAACTTCGCTTCGCTTTGCTCGCTCGTTCGATAAAAAATAAATAAAAAAAAATGATAATAAATAAATCGCTGGCAAAAGTACATACATAACGCAACTTGGTTACTATTTATAAGCTAAGCTGCAACTATCACCAAACGTAATATTCGAACGAGCGAGCGAAGAGAACGAAGTTCTTACATTCGACTTGGGACACGCGGCTGGCTAGGGGCACGTCCCGGCATTTCGATGTTTGTAATCTGAACTATCAGAGGATAGTTTGATACTCAAGAACTTAAGTAAATTTGTTCTAATTTATATTAAATTGGGTAAACGTGTAGTTGAGGGCATTATATTTTAGTCATTAAATTATGAGCAGGCTCGATCAAGGGGTTATTGAGCTAGAAGAGCTTAGAATGCTAAAAAGCTATCTGTGAGGGGTCTTGCTATTCTGGTCATCTTTTTGCAAGAAAGTATGGTCGAGTTTGGTATCAAATGAAAGTGCTCGGCTTGCACTTTTATAATATCGTTTTTAAATTTACCATTTTGAAATAATTAGCAAGATAAAAATAAACATAATATAGGCATTTGACATTTGACAGGAAATATTTCGGCTTACCACAGATATACAGTATCAGTTAAGGGCTCCACAGACCTTGTAATATATCCACGCGATTTTTGATCCATTGCCGCCTATAGTGGGACATAAAATAGTAGAAATTAAAAACTAAAATTTCTATACTATAGTCGGTCAAACAAGTTTGTCAGTAGAAAAAGGCGCGATATTCAAATTTTCTATGGAACGATAACCCTTCGCGCCTACATTTTTTAGCCGCTTTTTTCTACTGACGGAAATGGCTTGACAGACTATAAATTGTTGCCATGTGTAAGCATTTTACGTCAAAAATGTGACAGCAACGTAGAAAGTGGCGCCCTCAATAATCTTTCACCGGCCCATAGAAGTCGGTTTTTTTTTCTTGAAAATTTTTTTCTACTATTTTATGTCGAACTATAGGTGCGAGTAAGTCACGACCACTCTGTCAAGAGATTAGAGAATATAACCAAATGGAGTGGTCATTAACAACCGTTCCCCTCTGTCGAAAATAGACGACCAATGGTCAACCACATGTATGGACTGACGTTTATCTGACATGGCTATGTTTACGTTACGTATACATTTGATTTATTTATTTATTTAAATATGAAACAAACGGTCATACAAAAAATATTGTTACAGTTTCTTCTCTTAATCTAAACCTATAGTTTCCATTTTTATTAAACATATATTTATATAGAAGCACGAAAAAGTACCTATCTTGGCTTAAGTTCAGCTGATTAGTAAGAGGTTACACTGAGTTTGCGAAGCTAGAAATTAAGTATACATAAAACTCAATGAAGTACTTGTTCTACGTTTTCAACAACTATTGAATAAGTATCGACATACATGACATGACATATATTAATACTTAAAATTTTGACAAATCGCGTTAATTTACACACTACTAGTCCTGAATTTTTTTTTTATTGAGCTTATGGTACAGTGAAATATGTCTAAATTTTTTACAATATTATTATCATTATAGAGTGCACATGCTCGCTTAATAAACATATTTTTAGAATAGTTAGTTCTACTACGTGGGATGGAGAATAAATGCTTGAATCTATGACGACATCGGCGTTCTTTATTACCTGGGACTCTTATACATATGTCTTTTAACAGGCTAGGGGTATCAATATGACTATTTATTATTTTATATAATAGAACAGAATCAACGCAGTCTCTTCGACACTCAAGCGACTGCATTTTATGACGGTTTAAGGATTCCACATAATCTTTGTATTCAATACCGCATTTGAAATCAAGGGCTTTTAGGAACTTTTTTTGCAATCTCTCTATCCTGTCAATATGAATGCTGTAATGGGGTTTCCAAACCGCACATGCAAACTCAAGCCGACTTCGTACATAACTGTTATAAAGAATTTTAAGTGTTAAAGTATTCCTGAAAGGTTTACCAATTCGCAGAATCATACCCAATTGTTTAAAAGACTTAGCTAAGATGGAATCGATATGAGGTATAAATGATAATTTGTCGTCCATGACTACTCCAAGATCACGAATCTCATTTACTCTTACCAGGCGGCTTAGCACGGTCGCGTTTTTATCCCTTGTCACCATGCCTGTCACGTTCTAACAAGTATGTAAGTGCGAAAGGGACGCGCATAGTGATAGTAGATAAAAATGGAACCGTGCTGAGCCCGCAGGTCCTGGTTACATAATTTGTAATTAAAGTAAGACAATGTTTTTTTTCTAGAAAAACTAATAGTATTACATTTTTCTATGTTTAGAAACAGATTATTTTCTCTACAAAAGCTCTCAAAATTACACAGATCATTTTGTAACAGTTCGCAATCAGAAGAGTTACGAATAACTTTATAAATTTTTGCATCATCTGCATAAAGAAGAATGCAAGAGTGGGAGATACATTTTACGATATCGTTTATATATAACGAAAACAACAAAGGCCCCAAATGGGAGCCTTGGGGAACGCCAGAGCTGATATATTTACTTTGAGAGATAAACCCTGATACTACCACTGACTGTGTGCGATTTTCTACATATGACTTAATCCAGCGAAACAAATCACCGTGTATACCGAGTTCCCAAAGCTTGCATAATAACGTATAGTGACATATTTTGTCAAATGCTTTGGAAAAAAAGCATTTGACAAAATATGTCACCCTTTGATGTGCCCCTCCCCCGCAAAAAACGGCAGACTATTTTGTACCGAAAATTATAGACATGGCGTCTCCGTTGGTTATATCCTCTAAGGTCAAGAGCAAGTCAAGAGTGATACCGACGAAGAAGGTACGAGTAAGTAGGTGCAACAAAGTCAATCGGTCTATATAATTTTTGGCAAACCGCGAGTTCTCAGTTCGGGGCGAACTACTAGTTATAATAGTTTCAAGTTCACATCGCAGGTCGCAATAGCTGCGCGCGCCGCGCACAATAGAATATTTCGCCGTCATTAGAATACAATGACAAGGTCGCCATGGCCCAATTTTACTGCATATGATATGATAAAAAGACTAAGCGACACCGAGAATGTTCTAATAATATCTGGGGAGCTATCGCGAATTAATAATTGTTTGCTTTTTAAAAATAGGAGTGACCGAGATAGAGAAACACTGATTTCAATTTTGAACAACTCTACTGGTTTATAGAGACCTCAAGATCTTTTCTCAATCATTCTCAAGAACCGAATTCTGAAAGGGACCCAATTCAGTTGAATTTAGCCCGCAAAGATATCCCTACAATGCTATAAGCATGAATATTATGTATGTCTGTATCGCGTATAAACTCTTGTCCCTTGTAAAAATCTTGATTTGGTGTTTTATATAGTTCCCCCCGGACAAAAAAAACACTTATTCAGGAGAAATAAACCCAATTATAAACATTTTCCTTCTGCCAAACTGCAGGGCAGTTTGTTGAAGAGGAGACTTCCCTTAAAATATAGATGGGTAGACTTAGCTAATTGCCCAAGTTACTTGTTAAGTACATCTTATTGCTTATGATGGTTACTCAAATTTAATTTTGTTTTTGTAGAAAAATGCCAACGATATACGATATAGGAGAAACTAAATCTTAATGAGAGCATTAATATCAAAGCAGAATGCTAGTGAACGGCTAAATTCAAGCATGCGTATACAAAACAAATGAAAATCAAACACAAAATATATAGCATCATAAATTTACTTTAAACACGTACATTTTCTTCAAATCGTCCGATAAGCCACAATCAACACTTGAGTCATGGGCGCCGGCGCCGGCGCATCGACAATTAGAGACTGATCCATTACAGGCAGGCATGCGCGAAATGTGCGCTTTACTAACTACGCATGTAGTTATGCATTCACTTTGGATGGATGAGGGTTATAATTATAACATGCTTGGGGAACAAAATCAGAGGTTAAAATAAATTTTATTTCCAGTTTTTAAGAGGTTTTTTTTTAAATATCTGGGAAAACCATGTTGATAGTATTTATACTCTCCAGAGTATTAGCTTTATCCATAAAGACTAGGTAAAACTTGTCCGACTATATTCTTGATATAGGTACCTAAATTAATAAATTATTTTCTTACGATTGCTACGATGTATATACGTTTAAAGTTTAGAACCTACGTAATTAAAATATAACCTATGTGAAAAAAATATACTAACAACAACACACTCATCTATATACCTTATGTCAAACGCATAAGGTTTACGTACAATTAACAGTTGACTGGACGATGCTATAGTAAATTGATACAGCAAGTACATTAAAGGCGAAGGGCGAAGTATGTAAAACTTATCATGTTACATTATCCTGCCTCACTCTCTACTCATAATAAACCGGTACTCTCATGCGAGATGGTAATTCTCAAAGATGGTAGCCACGTATACATGTCAAAAACGAACATACACGCTCTGATCGTCGTTTACCCATATTGCTCCCATGCGTAGTTCTCACAACTTTACGTGAACATGGTCAGAAAATATTGTAGCAATCAGGTTTACCTTTCGGAGCATGGGATGTCGTGTAGCCATGATAAATAAATTTCTCAGGACACAATGTATCTTTATTATCGCGTGAGTTGTATGTTTTAAATTGTAAAATCGTTCGAGATGCATTTTAGAAGTGTATCTCGAACGAACCTGAGCCTTCGGACACGATGTTCTAGATTCTGCTATTCTTTACAGCAATTTTTCTGTGGGACAGAGGGATAGGAAAAAGACATCGACCGAATCCCGCGCAGGCGAAGCCTCCGGTACAGCTATATAGTATTCAAAATCATGTCAAATATATGTAGGATATCTTCGAAATGCTGATAAGGTTTTCAAGTAGTGAATTCAATGTGTCTCAATCGCCATTTTTGTACATAATTGGAAGAACACTCGCGTGAGACTCATATATCACCCGTATCACTATAATTGTAAATTACAGTACATCCACTCAGTTTTCCCAACAGATTCGACCAAAAAGTCGTACATGCCACGAGTTTACTATAAACTTACGTTATTTTTCGTAAATAGGAGTATATCGAAGCGCATGTGTTGATCAAAGGAGTGCGCGCACGCATTGCTGTAATAGAATAATTAATGGGCGCCGAGCGAAGGTCACTGACAGCACTCCCTCCCGAGCGTGAGGACGTGAATGTCAGAACTACAATTGTGCACTATCATTATGGTGTCGGCGCACTCGTTATGCTTCCCGATAGCCAAACTGAGCGATATTACAGCTCCTTATATGATCACCTTGAGAAAGCATATTTGACTGTCAATTTTAGTGATGCATGAGCCCATACGATGTTTAATTTGATTCTCAGCTGCATTCTCCTAGTGAATTGCGTCAGCGTCACTTTCAGTTAAAAATAACGTTGCTTGACTTTGACTCTTTTTTTTATTGAATGTGAGTCTAACAAATGCAAATTCTTAGTGATTCAAAGCAGGATTTATCGACGCTGTTCCGATGAAAATGGAACGGCCGAAAACCCATAAATTTAAAGTTTCTAAAGAGCAGAGCCTTGCCGTGTCCGTTCCACTTACGAAACCAGCTGAAGGCCTGTTATTAGCCATTCAAAGTGGAGAACAATACCCTCGGTTAGGGGGTCGCAACAAACAGGCAAACTCATGCAAATTCATTCTAAAAAATCACCAGTTGCCCGACGACGCCATTGTTTTCTGTGAAAAGATTTAGAGGCGTGCGCGGGCTACTCATTATTTGTAGGTATTCATTAAAGACTGGTAGTTGTGCAGTGTACCTATACTTTAGTGCACTCTCTTATACGATACATTGCCATGTCATCCTCTTTCGCTTTTGACCTTACTTGCACTTGCTGCACCATAAGATGTCCTCATTAAAATATTACAAGTTGAATATATAAAATAGAATACGAACATAAATTTATTAAAACTATTAAAAATACAAAAATAACAAACCAAGTCAAGATCTTAAAAAGTTATGTAAACTTGATTACATTAAATAGATCGCAGGCATCAATCCAGAACGTTTACAAATGAATGAGCCCGGTAGTTGCAGCTGTCAGGGTGGTCGAGCAATGCCTAATGTAATGCAATCGCTCGGGGCTCCCGACTTGAAATATCACGGCATCTTGTGTTAGCCCAGATGAATGCTCTAAGGAGGACATAACTCTTTACCCACTATAATATTACGATTAAAGATATGTAAATAAAACTTGGTGTCGGTTGACTGAACTCCTACCTAAACAATCCTTGAACCGAGCGTTTTTAGCGCAAACGACCTCACGCCTTTATGGCAATGATCATTGACAACATGACAACCTCTGCGTGGCATTGATGTTTCCCTGAAAACTGGCGAGGTACCACCTACGAGCGATACGTGGCTCGTTAGAGCACTTTGTTTATTGCGAATTAGCCCAAACATGGCGCACGTAAACAATTTAATGGCGACCGCAATTGAGAAGGACGATCAAGATCGTCTCAACATTTTCGGTTGATGATTTAATTCGTTTTGATATCTGAATCACTGCTAACAAACAAGATTGCTTTTACACTAATGCAGCTTTCCTGTTACTTAAGATCCCTATCAAGCTATCAGCATTATATCTTCGCAGCAATCACAGAGGGAACAATGCGTTCTCAGCATTTCCTCCAGTCTGTATTTGTTCTCGTTTATCTAGTGCAGCGGGATAATATCTAGTGAGAGTCCGTGTATCTCGGAAGTCGTGTCGGAGGTCCGCGGGCGATACTGATCTGCAGAAACTCTCGCTTGCATTGTGACGCGGACACGCCGTAACGGCGGCTGCCCTCTGAACTACAATAGCACACAATACGATGCGACGGGAACGGCAGGAAACGTTCCGCTTTGCGTTTCTATCAGAAGAGAGAGTTCGGAAGAGTGTCGAGTTACGAGTGTCCGTTACCAAGTGACAGCGGACGTGTAATGTGAATACTTTAGAACGTTTCGCTCTGATACGTTAAAAGGGATTATGAACGTTCGTTGTATAAACTCTCATAAGTCATTAAAGTTCTACAGGATAGATCTCGTGGCTTCACGACAAAATAGTGCGAGAGCCCGCGGCGCGATCACCGCAAACCACAGCTTTTGTTGACGGCTAATAAGTTTGAGGAAACGCTGTAATCGTGCGGCCTAGTTGCGCCGGGAGCCCGCGGCGGGACCGCTACTCGGCTCGATCTCGCCCTTACCGTCTTTAATACTCGTTTTATTAAAAGAAAAGTAACTTATTACGGTTGAACAGTTATAATTTATACACGAATGAGAGCGTGCTGCTTTTCAATGTCGACGGACGGAAATTCTTCCGATTAAGACTGAACTGATCTAGAAATTCCTTTGACTTATAATTCAGAATAAATAGGCTAGTGAGCTATCGGTGTTGGAGACTGGCTATTCCTGAACAATAAGAATCATTTCAAAACATTTGTCTGACAATACTGCCTAGGGCCTAGACTATACCAGCTTATTTCAGTCACAGATCACGAGATCAACATAAATCTTACGTGTTAGAGTGGGTTTTAAAATAAAATAACAATGGTTCATGCAGTATTTCCATGTTCAAATGAACCTCAGAAACTTGGAATATTTAGCATACATTTAAGCCTAAAAAAAAACAGAATCGTGTAACCTTTAGGCACTCGGCCAGTATTGAGTGCAATGTCTATTGTTCTGCAATACGGGTATCGCTGGAGCAGAGAATTAATGTGGTAACGTTTCTGTACCGTGGCATTTCTTTCCCATTGTGTTTTTGCAGTTTCCCAACACCTTAGCGCATTAAAAACCAGCATTCTAGGAATTCGGCGGATTAGTATAAAATAGGATTACGAGACGGGTTGGCCAATGGATTAGATCGATCTTTTTGCAGTGCTATTTCTAAAGCGGGTTCAGAACAAAGCGAGCATCCATCAGGAGCTTTAGTACAAGCCGAGCTCGTTCCCCACAATGGCCGGGAGATGGCAGCAAACTAAATGGACCTGTCATTTGACTGGTTGTCCATAACCATAAAACCTCCAGACGGCCAGCTTTGTCCTCCAGTGACAGCCGATTGAATGAGCACCAGATAAATTATTGCCATATGATTTGAGTCAACTTGAACTGGTAGCTACATATTACGGAACATCAACTCTCGTATTTGATCTGATTTGTTTTAAGAATCTGGACCATGATCGGTGACGTTAAAGTGCAAATTTCTAGAGCAGTAAAGTTCGTGATAAGAGGATGCGGTAATTGTGCGCCGATACTCAATATTTATGACTCTTGCGCACGTTATATATAGGGCTGTCAGGTCGTGTAGATCTTAGTGCAGTCGTTAAGGGGTTTCATTACGGCTTAGAAAGCAGGGGAAAGGTTATTGGTAATGACAGTTTTGATATTAGACCATTTAACGTGCAGCGAAATTGCGCCAGTAAAATTGTGTGGCACACGGATTAATATCTAATGGCTCGGTTACATGATGGCCCATAACTTCTTGAGACGTGTAAGTGTTAGTGAAGGTTTATTTGTTATTTGACATTCTAATTTACTTGGGTATTCATGGCCTTCGTGTGTAGGCTTTTGAGAATAATTGCAATGAAGTAAATTCCAAGGTTTTTAATTCCGACCTTGCGATTACTTGTAGCTTGGAAATATTGCGACTGTAAAGTTTAACTATGATTATATAGCGTTGTATGTCGACATACATACAAACAAAGACAAGATATACTATATTAGGGGTCATCCATTAATTACGTCACACGAATTTATAGGTTTTTTGACCCCTCCCCCCCCTCCTTGTCACACTTGGTCCGATGTGGGAAATCCCTCCCCCCCTGGTGTGACGTCACAAATAAGCAGCGATCAGTATAAAATATCATTCACTTCAGCTACCGCAATCCTGTAGCGGCCAAGGTGTTCACATCACAATATCTGAACACGCACTCTAACGCCTTGACAATAGAGGCGTGTTCAGATATTTGTGAGCCCCTTGACCGCTCCGATATATCTGATGGCGACTGTACACCCAAATGGGATTAAAATGTTAGTAGATTAGATGCGATTGCCGTAACGCGATCATTACGGTATCCGCACATCGACTTATTGATATATTTAAAATACTAAGTGACGTATCTGTGTATAAGACACATATAAAATAAGTCTTTGTTTCACCAAATTAATATACAAACACGTCGTTAACCTTTTATAGACTTTATTAGAATGTATTAAGGTTCACGAATGAATGTTTCGGGGATACGATATGTCGGTACACAAGGAAGTTAAAGAATCAAAGGGCGCGCGTGACTAAAGTCAAGTAATAGGAATGATAAATCACAATTTAGCTTTATTGACCTGTTTTTCTTCTAAAACATGGGTAGCTCGAGCCAATGGGAGCTTTAAATTAAAGTGGACAATGCATTTAATTGCAGTTTCTTTTCTGTATATTAACAAGTGGAAGTGTAAAACTAAAAACTGAATTTTTTTTCTAGTTACCCGCGCTTCTCGTCACATTAACTTAATAAACATTGGTACACGAGAACAAATTACACATATCTTTATAGATACATTAATATGAAGCATAACTCTGACTTCACTCTATTGATGATATAAAAATTAGGTCCTAGGTTACAGCCCTGTGGTGGTCCTTTAATCAATAGCCTCATCAAATCAAAACAAAACTTAAACATCTTCATTTATACGTAATATAAATCATAATCTGCCTTTACTATTGATCTTATTAAGTCGGGTCCTTGCTTGCCCTAAAACGGTAACAAAACAACCTTTTTTTTCTTTTTCTTCCTTAATTCAGTAGCTTAGCCCAATTCCCATCCGTGCTTCATAATCTCATCTAATTGCTCACACGAACAGTCTAACACAAACTACGCATATCTTCGTAGATACGTAATATAAAGCATAATCTAATGTCTTCTTTACATATGTTATTAAAGTCGGGACCTAGCCCTGCGGTAACACGTGCGCCAGAGGCGTGCGAGCCACACGTGACACGTGACAAGACGCATCGACTTATTAGCATTAACTGTTCATTTTTAACTACTTATGATGATGTATTTACTTGGAAATGTTGTAATATGCGTACTTGCGCAGTAGCGGAGATTTTGCAGAATGAGATTCACAGCAGATGAACGTCAATAGGTCAAAATTTTAGCTTGAATATATCTATCAATTAGGGATCTATATATTGATACTATTGGGCCAGTTGCACCAACCACATTTGACAGACTGATCAACATCACTCAACAGAGAACTATGAATATTCCCATACAATAAAATTTAGCGAACGCTTTAAGGCCTGGCCAAACAGCCGGCGCGACGCAGCGCCGAGTGATGGCGACGCGATGCCTGTTCAAACAGGGCGCGCGCGGATCGCGCCGGCCTCACGCTCTCAACACGCCCTCATCGCGCGCGCGAACGTGGCGCGGCCGCGCGGGAACGCGGCGCACCGCTCGCTGCCTAACGTCCGATCCGACTGATGTGACCTTGCGCGACGCGGTGGGCCGCCGCGTCCGCGCGGCGCAGCGCTGCGCACGCGCCGCGAGGACGCAAGGGGCCGCGCGGCGCGGGGCGCGACAGAAGCGGGGCGTGATACCGGCGGGACGCAGTCTGTTTGACGTCGGTAACCTGTTAACATGTTAGCCGCGGTCGCGCCGCGCGACCGCGGCGCTGCGTCGCGCCGGCTGTTTGGCCAGGCCTTTAACGGTGACAGGCGGTTTGGTGAACCGACCCTAAGTCTGTTGTTAATGATACCGTATATAACTTTTTGTTCTGAAACTGGAAGTTCCTATAAAATTCTAATATTTCATCTTTAATGCCACAATGTAAACGCCGGCAGGGTCGGCCTAAGAGGAAATAGCGTGACGACTTGGACGCATTTCTCAGCAACTGGACGGATACTGCAGTTAATCAGGAAGATTGGAAGTCTAGGGGGAGGCCTTTGCCCAGCAGTGGGAGATATAGACTATTAAAAAAGAATCTAATAAAAATCTAAAAGTAAAATATGTACAATTGTAACATGCCTTCAGTTGGCCCATCGAAAGCATTTGATACTTTATGTATACCTTTACCGTAGTTCACTGTGGTGGCGTGCAGCTTACAAATACAACAAAGGCTTAAAGTAATTAATTCTAAACGCATTTCCTTTGTTTTAAAAACCGCCTAATAACCTAACGGTGCGCATCACGACATTTAAACTTTCCTGATTCAAAAACGCCCTAACTCTCATAGACTTTCTTATAAAACTAGGCGTTTCTAAGCCAAGAGAAGGATCATGTTAGATTAAGTAGTCCCAGGAAGCGTGGGGCTAATTATCATAATTTAATTTCGTGGCTGCGCGTGCGACGCCGAGTCGTGACGTCACGTGAGTCGGAGAAAATGGGGTGATTCATAAGCACGTGGCTTACGTGTTAGTAACAGTAGGTAATAAAGCCGTACTGTAACTTATTAAATTCGATTTAGTGTAATAAAAACGACTGTATATTCTGCGCAAGGCGCACGAAATCGCAAAGCTTAGAGGCTACAGAAGTTAGAGGGTTTGGTCACTTTTCAGTACTTTGGAGGACAATTTCTCCCAATAGGTTGAGTTAGGGCAGAAAAAAATACGTGTCTGTTATTTTAGACTACTCTATAACATATATAAAAATAAATCAAATCGGAGCCGGACAGTTGGGTAAGTTTCCTTGTTAATTGATTAGTTTCCAGAGTGTTCGATCTTGGTTACAACAGCGCAAAAATGTAACGCGAATAATAGGCAAGAAGAATACAGACTTTAGTCACCTAAACAGTCAGAAATGAAAGTCGGGTTAAATTATGATCTTTCCTTGATAAAAGTGCATTGACCTTTACACAGGGATCAATAAGACACCAGGAACGGCTAAATACCGAAATGCAGGGCACTGGCATTTGCGGTTCACGGCTTTTTGACAGGTTGTGCGACACCTTGACGGCTGAGGCGACTTTGAGCGAACATTTATACAATGTAAACATGCGACTAAAATCTTTTTTATATCTTTAGTACTTATCTTAATACATTGTCGCTTAAGGTTACTCTTATCCGACGTATTGCAAAGATAATACAAATAATTATCAATTTCAATTATGGTCAAGAATTACCGACAATTCTTCTAAATCTTGACAATTGTCATAAACTTAGCAAGAGAAATATCTGTTTATTCCGATATAATAAAGTTTTTTTAATAATACAATGATGGTGGCAAACAGGAATACGGCCCGCCCGATGGTAAGCGGTAACCGTAGCCCATGGATGCCTGTGACGTCAGCAACAGTGATGTTTTACAATTGTCGCACCTGTCACCGTGGTGAAATTGGGGCCAGGCCCTATCAAGTATCACGCTAATGGTGTTCATGTTCAATGGCATAAAATAATCTACGCTATGTCTAGCAATCGACAAGAATTTCAATAGTATGATGTTGACAACTATCATAGACAACATATTGTAAAACATAAAACCAATCCATGCTAAATATAACTTGCCAATATCCAAGTAAAAGATGACGCATTCGCCTTACCTGCAAAAAAAAGGAAATTAAGTGATTTCATCATAACAAGATATATCTAAATGGAAGCCCAATAACAAGCATTGTTCACAAACAATAGAAATAAATTAATTAGACATGGTACAAATCGCTATAGCATAGCTTGCATAACAGTAAATTAATACAATTAGTTTGACCTATAATATAATACAATTATATGTTTAGAAGGTTGTCGGTCAAAACATCGTTCGTATTCAATTGATGGTGCCACTGGGCTTTTGTGGTTCTTCTTCTTCTTCAATTTAAGAGGTATCCTCTTGTCGGTGGAGTATTTTGCTATTTTCCATTTATCCCTCTCATATGCCATATCCTTGACCTCTTGATACGACACGACACCAGCTTTTGTTTTTTATTTATTTGTTTTTTGTAGTTATGGTCGCATATATTATCTATACATAGTAAATATGTGTTTTTCTTGTAAAACTTGTCAAATAGGCACCTTGAACATTGTCTTTGAAATAAACTTTAGAAATTAACGGTTAGGAATAAATATGAAGAAAACAATCCCTGTTTATTCCTGTTTCGCTTTGAAGAAGTTAATATTTGGGTGGGACTTTATGAAGTCGTAACTGGTACCCATTCTGAAGTTTTATCAGTACCTACTTGTACTTTCAATATTACAAAATACAGTGCGGTTAAAAGGACCGTGCGAGATATGCAAACTAATCCCATTAAAACTAACAACATTCAATTAAAACAAACATGACACGTCCGAGGCTTTCATCTAACGAGCTGGGGCTTACGCAAAACTACATTACAGTAGGTTAGTTAGTACGAACGCAATAGTCATTACTGACTATGACATTTACATGTGTTTCTGTAATTGGGTAAAGTAAGAACGCCCGCGCGTAGCTCAAAAAGGTCTTATGGTAGTAATAAGCATAACGAAACATCTTATGCATTATTTTAAATGACCTTTGAAGGGAAATGCAAGGCAGTGTAGACATAAGAACAAAATTATTTTAAATTATCTTTTGCAAACGACCTAAGGGAAACACAAGTCATAGGTACACAATAAAAACCGGGCAAGTGCGAGTCGGACTCGCGCACGAAGGGTTCCGTACCATAATGCAAAAAAAAAAACGAAAAAAAAAGCAAAAAAAAACGGTCACCCATCCAAGTACTGACCACTCCCGACGTTGCTTAACTTTGGTCAAAAATCACGTTTGTTGTATGGGAGCCCCATTTAAAGCTTTATTTTATTCTGTTTTTAGTATTTGTTGTTATAGCGGCAACAGAAATACATCATCTGTGAAAATTTCAACTGTCTATCACGGTTCGTGAGATACAGCCTGGTGACAGACGGACGGACGGACGGACGGACGGACGGACGGACGGACAGCGAAGTCTTAGTAATAGGGTCCCGTTTTACCCTTTGGGTACGGAACCCTAAAAACGTAGTAAATAATTAACTTAATATTCTTTACTAGCTTCGACTCGCGACTTTGTCTGCGTAGAATGTGTACACCCAGCTGCAAAAGTTCATGGCCACTTTATGAATGAATTCCATTCATGTGCGTCCATGCAATTTTGCAGCTGTCTGTACTTCCATATCTCATCCCCTATAAAGGTTGATTTCCGGGATAAAAGCTATCCTAATGTAAGGACATAGGAATGGTGTAGTCAATGTACTTAGTACTTATATTTTCTTATTAATAAACATTTATTTTCTCAAACATGCAATGAAATATTGATGTTATGTTCCTTATAATAGGCTGCGAAGTATGACGTTTCAGGTGCGGCGAGGACAAAAGCTCGTTAATGGAATTTCATACACATCTTGCAGGCCTAGGCCGGCAAAGTCTTTTTTAATTTTCATTTCACAGATATTTGTGACACAGCATCGTGGCATTCATCCATTAAAAAAAACTATAGGCAGTATTTCCTTTATGGTTCGTAATGACACTCTGCCACTACGCCTATAAAAAAAAACAAAAAACAATGTTTGCTGTAATTTGCAGTTTTATTTGTATAAAATCAACATGAACTTAATAAATAATACATTCTATAATTTTATAATTTTAAATTATAAATTTAACTACACAAATAAAAACATTTAAAATATTTCATCTAAACTTTAGCGGTAAAAAGGTCTACTCAAACACGCGTAGTTACATTTTTTAAATTGTTATGGAGGTAAAGTTGAAAAATATTCATTCTGTTTTATTGGATTTATGGTGCGTTGTTGATTTTTTGACTTTAATATCAGTTCCGACGAAATAATGAAATTAATATTAATTGTAATCGTAGGTGTTGGAATTGGCAGCGTAAGCAGAATTGATTTTAATAACTTGCTGCCTCTGCCGCCAAGTCAAAGACGAAGTATGTATATGGTTGCTTATGGCAATTTTATTATTTGAGAAACTAAGAAAAATGGCTTACAGTTTATTAGAAACAGTTTTGTGGCATATTTTAAATGAATGTAACTACAAATTCGTCAACACTGTGGAAATTATACTTATTTACTCCATGCATAAAGCAACGATGTATGTGAAACATGATATCAACATGAAAGACTATGTAAACTTATGTGACGAAAACGACAGTCAGACGGATACAAGGCGAAAAAATCAAAGATACATGAAAATATACGGGTAGTAAAAATACACGACTCGTGTAAAACATACGCGTGATAATGATATAGGTACGTGTCGGTTATATTTTGGGTGTAGTTTACTTTTAGTTTTTTCTATAAATAAAACTTGGGTTTCGTGGATTTTTTATTTTATTTATTTCATTGCATGTTTGTCTATATGTCTTCGGCCGGCAACCCCTTTCGTCCCGGCCTCTGTAGTAATGTACTATTATAGGACATAGGGACACAAGAGACGGGAAAGGTCCCGGGACTTAAACTATCTTCATACCAATTTTTTTCAATACCAAATTTCACGCGCATTGAAACAAGATAAATAACAGGCGGTCTGATCGCTAAAAACCTTAGAGCATTTAATAACTGGACTTGCCTTTAAGAGCTTACCCCTCTGCCGAAAAACATGCACAAATAGTGCAAACTTTTGTATGGACTGACATGACTATTTGTACGTTACGTACAAATGATGTAGAAATAGCAATACATTTGACGTCCCCTCCCCCGCAAAAATCGGCAGACTGTTTCGTACAGAAAATGACAGCCATGACGTCTCCAGTTACTAAATGCTGTAAGCTAAAAGCCTCTTCCAGACAACTTAAGGTTCCGTCACACAGGCGCGTTTTCCGGGCGGGGCGTGAGCGATTTCTATGTAAAAGCGGCGCGCCCCGCTCACGCGCCGCCCGCAAAACGCGCCTGTGTGACGGAGCCTTTATTGTATCAACATAACAAGTACAAAAGCACATTATATCGTTGTTGTCACATAAAGATTGTGAAATGAACGTGAAATGGCAGAATCGGTTCAAGGCGTGCGCAAGAGCATGCCGTAATTAACCTTTTACTTGTACGGGAGCTGTTAGATATCGATCCTATTATAATATCTGATTAACTCCAAAACAGCGTAACATACGTATTGTATTGTATTTATTTATTTGCGTTAAGTACATGTACATGCAAATACAGTTATACAGGTACAAGGTATATACAATATTTACATTAATTACTTAATCTAGCTAAAACTAAAAATGTATAAAATAATGTCGGGTGGTATATGAATGTCAAGTATTATTATGATGTAAAAATAAATAAAAAAGTCTACGACGATACAAATATATTCCTAAAATAATTTTAATCAAGTGCGTTGGCAAAATATTCGTCAATTGTGTAGAATGGTCTATTTATGAAATAATCTCTTACCTTTATGTCAAATGTTCTTAGGTCACTACATTGTTTTATGTCGGTACTTAATTTATTAAAAATCTATCTATCTAAGAGAGAACCTCCACCAGCGACTTTTGAGCGTCGCACAGTGGATCGAAATGAGTAAAAAATGGACATTCGCATTTTTTAAAAACCCTATTTAAAAAAATGCTTTTCCGTTGTAAGGAATATTATACTTACACTAAATTATCATTAATATACCGTTAAACTATTGAAAATAAAAAATAAAACACTAAGAAAAATGTTGTTTTGTACTGACTTTTGACTGGACTATAAAAAAACGGGCACCTACCGAGATAAGCTGTTTACTATTTTCTACTGTTTTTAAGTAGGAGAATAATATTCTAAAGGTTAGAAAGATCGGTAACGGTTTTCTTATAATAAGATACCTATTTTTCAGTTTCATAAAAAAAAAACAGATTTTATATTTTTCTGCTTTAAATAAGCTTTATTTTGAAAAAAATTATATAACATTTTTTATTCCTTACATCATTTTCAACCGAAAAGCATTTTTTAAAATAGGGTTTTAAAAAAAAAATGCGAATGTATATTTTTTAGTCATTTCGATCCACTGTGCGACGCTCAAAAGTCGCTAGTGGAGGTTCTCTCTTAGATAGATAGATTTTTAATAAATTAAGTACCGACATAAAACAATGTAGTGACCTAAGAACATTTGACATAAAGGTAAGAGATCATTTCATAAATAGACCATTCAACACAATTGACGAATATTTTGCCAACGCACTTGATTAAAATTATTTTAGGAATATATTTGTATCGTCGTAGACTTTTTTATTTATTTTTACATCATAATAATACTTGACATTCAATATTCATATACCACCCGACATTATTTTATACGTTTTTAGTTTTAGCTGGATTAAGTAATTAATGTAAATATTGTAAATAATCAGCGTCTAGTCAGCGTCAGCGCTATGGAAAGTAGTGTCGCTGTGCAGTTGCACCAACGTTGCGTCGAGCAGCAGCCATAGAGTTGACTAGACGCCGACGCTCGGGAGACGCTAGTGTGGGGTCTCTCTAACAGTGGCACATACGTCGTTATTGTCAATGTTGATATTGCACTACGCCTTCTATGTGAATACATACTTGCCAATTAGAGTGAATTTTGCAATGACACCAGTAATTGGCATCTAGTTTTAAGGGATTGCCACTGTTATTGTTTTGTTAGGAATTGAGTGAACCAATCGATTGAATGTGAACTGGGTTAACCGTGCTTATTTTGTCTTAAACAACAAGGGACATCTGATTCTGTTCGTAAATTTATATAAATAGATCGCAAAACTGTATGGCAAGAGGTTAGCATATTAGCAATAGGTATTAGACTACACGACTATCAACGAAACAAATTAATAAAAGTAGTTTCAGCGCCTGAAGAGGAAGCAAGTCTATTACTAGCCCTTACACGCTATTTACTAGATATTCACTAAAGAATATGCTTCTTTCCGCCATAAAACGCGTTTTAATAGCTCACACATATTGCTCAATCACTACCACTTTTATGTTCACTATAGCAATAATTTCGCGAAGACCTTCTGACTTTCGCAAGTTCGCAAAATACTATAAAACATTATTTAAATTAAGATTGTAACTGCATAGTACAAGGTCGTTATAAAAATGGCATTATTAAGAGATACGAGCGTGTGAAAGTAATTACGTTCCACCATTTATATAAATTGCAAAAAGATGTAAACGGTATGCTTGTGGACTTAGAGGATTATAGTGGGATATATAGTATATATGGTCTTTTAAGGTTAAACGTGGTAGTTATTGTTAATAGTAATAATCTGTTTTTATATATCAATTACCGGTTCAGCTGCGTGTCACGATTTAACGATTAGGCGGTGCCAAGTCCAATTGAAAACTCTTTACCGTTTGGTAGCGCAATAGATAACATTTGATTATTGAAAACTACGTGACGTTAATAGTATTTGTATAGAAACTATTTAAAGGAAAAATAAAACTACCTAAGATTTTCCAGGAAGAGAGAATGTCAATGAAAAAATCTCCGTCAGATCAGATGGTTTACCATCCGATACTGACACGGGATTCCGACGCATATGTAATTTCCACATACATTACTTAAAAGATTTTAATTAATAATTCTCAATGACCTCTTTTAAAATGCTTGTTACATGACGGATTACAGTTCTTTCAATTCCCAGTAACTGAGTAACTTTACAACCCATAATACCAGCCTGACTCACCCAAACTCGTATGACTTGAAGCATCTCACCTCGACGTTTAAATGGTGCATAACGATCCACTCGAGTCCCGGACAATGAGGTCCATCCATTACAACAGGTTCAAGGGTCGGAGCCGGCGATGGCCTCAATGCCGCTTGACGAGCTATCATCATTACGGGAAAGGCTCTAGGGTCAACTTTGTTTAGAAATTTCCGACAGTCCCTTGAGACCTAGGGGGATCTTGAGAATTTGACATGTTTAGTGAAATCTACTTGACCTGGAAATTGTGGAGAATTTTTGTTATAGACTTAGACAAGAAGAGTGGAACATTACCTATGTAGAAGGCTCAAGGGTCAGTTTTGTTTAGTACTAGCGACCCGCCCCGGTACCAGTACTAGCGAACATACAAATACACAGCCAGACGCGGCGGGGTACTTTGTTTCATAAGGTGTAGTGATATACAAGAAATTTCCGTCAGTTCCTTGAGAGCTGGGGGATTCTTTTATGAATTTGACATGTTTAGTGAAACCTATTTGACCCGAAGATTGCGAAGAACATTTCCACAAGAGGAAATGTGGAACATTAAGGAGCAGCGTATTTTTCTGACAGGGCCTAACTGAGCTACTCTAATCAGATGCCTTTTAAAACATTCTTTACAATTTGATATGTTCAACAAACGTCAAGACAATGTGAATAAATTATTAATAATACAAGATAAACAATGTTATGTAAGTAGAGGTAAGTCAATGAAACATAGGGGCAAATAGTAATCTCATTTTCCTCAAGCTCAAGTTATTAGGTAGCAGATCAAGGGCTAAAAACTAAGAATGAAATTGATAAATAAAAAGATAAGCCTATGACATTTTCCGGGATCCCATCAAATGAGATTTTTAATGGGTAAGAAAAACAAAGATCTACGGGAACTGTGCTGAGATCAGCGGATGCCAGTGACCCCATAAAGGGTTCAGTCTTAACCGCCGCATTCCAAACCAAAAGTTATATTCAGAAACCCGATGACTAACGAACCACAGGAAAACACGCCACAGATAAACAAAGCACGAAGCCTCAATGCGTCAGTTCGCGTGGAAACTGTATGATTACGTCAGTAATCGTGACCGACTGTGTCGCAAAACTGTGAAGCGACAAAAATAATGAACCAGCGACTCCATTATCCGAAACCGATAGTGATCGTGTGTCTAGATCCATGTGAACCGAGGGTTGCATAACACTGTACTGCAGCGAAACTATCACGGGAAGTATCTTGATGGCCTGCCTTAATATTGACAAATTATCTGTAGTGGTAGCAAAGCCGGTGATATATAACTGACAAGATTTATTTACATTTCATTTTGTTAATTCTCTCTGATGACATTGTTTTAAAGTTTGATAAATTAGAACATTATTGCTATCCTGCCGTGATCCTGCCACAGCACTTTCAAGCTTATTTAAAGGTACCTATGTTTTTTAAGTCAACAATTCAATTTCATCGAGTCAACAATTGGCGAGAGGACGCACAGGACCGAGAAAAGTGGTGATGTTTTGTGTCGGAGGCCAAGTCTCATTTTGGGTCGCTGCTCAGTAAGTATGTTTTTAAGAGTCTAATTGGACACAAGCTTTCAAAAAATGATTTTTGTTTCATTGTATTCATACTAACATCATCAAACATTCATACCAACGTGGATGAAGTCCTAAAATGGTTTGCACACAAGCAAATTGTTTCCTTCATAGCTTCGACCGCTGACCACATAATTTCCTTATTGTTTGAAGTCAATGTACAGCTTGTACTTCCATTGTACCCCCCCGGATCACGACGCGACCGGCCCGCCGCCATTATCGGACTAGAAATAATGCTGATAGTAAACACTCAATTAACTCTTCCGAGGGGTCTATAATTTAGAGAAAACTATTTAACTATGAAGCGCGCAGATTGCACTAAGAAGAAGAAGGGTTAACGAAATTCTCAAATCTTCTTGGTTATTCAATAAGATATAGTGTTGGAGAAAATTACCGCAAGAAGTCATGCAATTTTATTATTTTAACTATAAAAAATCTTAAAGTTTTGTTATCGAGCCATTGGTCCAAGAATTCCAAGAAGCAGATAGCCAAAAAATCTCTAATTTCGGCCATTTATCTTCTGAAGATGAAAGATAAGTATCTCGCTTTTTGGACTAGTTCGTATGGTTTATAATGTCTTAATACAGCCAAGTTAATTAAGAAATGGCCGCTCATTAATCAGGCGCCTTCGAGCCTAGATCGCGTTCAGCTTGGATTTATTACTCCCGAGATACAGGACACAGCAATCTTAGATCAAGCCATCTCGCAGAGGTACAGGGAAAAAAGGATTCTGCCATGACTTAATAGGCTCCAAGATCAAATGACAAATGTCACGACGGCGGCCCAAAGTTGTTGAAGCAGTCTCACTAAAGGTCTTAAGGATGTCCTTTATTCAAAAGCTAGAATGACTTTTTGTTTGAGGAGGGTAAAGTGTAATGCTGTTCGCAGCTAGCCTATATTCAATTAATTTATTGGCCACATCCGAGACTGCCATACAGAAACATTATTAGCGACGAGATAGTAAAAGAAACTGCAGTAAATACCCCGTGAAAGAATAAATGGCGAAACGTCAGTTTAACGACACCGTCAAGGCCGGGAAACAAATTGATAGCGATCATTATCGGAACAGCGCAATGGTTAATATTTTAGAGAATAACGAGTATTTGCGCAAGCTGGAAGCTGGGGATCTAAGCAACGATTTGCATAGCTGAGTGCGCACGCGGGGTTTACTTTAACATTAAAAAGGTCTGAACTACAGAAGATCTTGGTAGACTTAGTTCATTTAAAGACACTCTTTGATTAGACGAGGTGTCGCCAGTAGAGGTAACGACTTCATGGAAGGCGAGGCGTTTATGCCTCATCTGATTATGAAATGAGATTCTTGCTAGCGGCCGCCGGGGGACTTTTTATGGGTTCGGTAGCATCGGTTGCCGTTGCTTCTGGTAAGAAATTTGCGAGAGTAGTCAGTATATGAGTAGATATACCACATTCCATAACGTGCTTAAAATGTTTTGTCAGCAGCAGAACTGTTAAATGTATAGATTTAACACTCCGGATCCTAGGCAAAAATACTAATCTTAAATGGTCATTTTTTTACCGGAAATTGTAACTATGTCTGATACATAACTACAAAAATACATTGATTAGATGCTCATGAACATATTCTTTTGGATAACTCGTTTGCTTCACTGCACATAGTAAAATAATGACAGCCTTATGGTGGTTTCTTTGTTTCTTCATATGTAAACACACCGTTGTCGAAGTGGGGGGCGAGATGCGCCGACGCATCACAGCGGGAGCATTGTCTGGATCCTCAGTGATAAGATAATCATCCAATTCCAAAAGGTCTTATATTCCATGGAAATCACAGGAAGCATAAGCCTTTTATTTCCATGGTACTGCACCCTTGTTTGTACAACGCCTGTCGGTTTGGTTCAATTAGGAGCAAGTGTAACAAACAAAACAGACTGACAACTAATGACTTCTTTTTATCTTTAGTGAGGTGCGTGTTACAGCTGTTGCGTAATGAGGTTTGGTATTATTGTTCGGAATTATTTGTTAATGATGTATTTGAACACTAACATTGATGCGATGGGAAGAAAATTGATCCATTTCGAGCGATAACCACTTTTCGACGTAAGCAGAGTTCCGTTCTGAATATTGCTTAATCGACCGTTTCTTAGCGGTGTACGGCTAACAATGAGAGTTATAAATAAGCCTGTGTAGACTTCTTCTTTCAACTAAAAGAAAATGCAGAAAACTTAAACCCCATAAACTTGGCTGTCTTTCAATAAAAGGTAACCTCTAGTTCTTAAAACTTAGATTTGCAAGAATCACCCTGTTCAAACTCTGAAGGAATTATTTGAAAGATACCATGCCTAATAACAGTACAGTTTTTTCTTAGCCATGACGAGTACGACTCTGACTATAGATCATTGTGTGTCAAATTATCAGGTACTTTGACTTGACTGGTCATTAACTGTCCTTCAATCTCGAGCTGTGGGCTAGTAACTATAGCCTCATTATCACCTGTAGAAGACATGTCACGGTCGCTTTTAACACGTGATAAAAACAAAAGAATATTTACTGTCATAAAGAGATTAGTCAGTAGACGTCAAAGGAGTACTTTCTTTCTATTTAAGTGTTAGGTTCAGTGTCATGAACTCATGATGTAAGGATAAATTTCCCCAAAAATAGTAATTGTAATTCAAGGGAATCCTCCTTTCCTTCAAAGTCCTTTTATTAAAAAAAAACTCCCGCTTGTGCCTAAGTATTATAAGTTTTTATGAAACGGGTCCATATTTTTTAACCCCTTCTCTAAATTAAAATTAAATTAACGTTTATTTCAAGCTCGTGGCTCTAACCCTCCTGGCGTCTCTTAATGCATTACGACAGAATATATCTCCGATGGTTCAGCCTATATCTATCTAATGTTGCCATTAGATAGATATACTTAAGCAGCTTGTCAAATACATATTTACAAACTCTTGTCGATCTTACTCTCATTTCATTATCGTCAGGATACATCGTAACAGATAGATGTCACGTGACAAACAGTCATCGCAGGCATGAATGACATATTAATCATTACGAATGCACAATAAAAGTGAAAATGAACAGTTGTTAGCGTCGTACATCCGGCGGGACCCGGGCTTCGCTTTCTAGGAAGAGCCTGCGCTGATGGACGGAATACTAACGACACATCGACTAGTGTATTATATTAATTTAATATAATAGCAGCTGATACTTGTAGGCGTGTATAATTGTATATCATTGTACTTGTATTATTAAAGACGAAATCGATTTGTGAGATAAAATGTAGGCTTGAATCGCCGTTTTCTCAACCAATGAGTATTCTTCTTCGCTACCACAGAATTTGGGTACGAAGAAGTTTATTGTTTTTTGGCATTATTGAGTATGCCAGCCTTATGACTATCATTATTTATATCTGATATTGCAATCCTTTAAATTAGTTACCTTTAGCTTACCAAGCTAGCTTATTCCATGGTCTAATAAAACATGGTCTTCTATTCCCAGAGTGACACGGGCCTACGTCACAATAACATTGCCACTTTATTTCAACATAACATGTTACATGGGTACATTATACCTATGGTTAATAAGTTAAAATATTTCTTTATAATTTTATAATTTTCATTTATATGTATTTTATCTTAAATTTTACAATAACACGGCATTTTTAATTATTCGTTAGCAATATCTTCCGATTCACGACAGAAATTTCAGACGTTCGGGTAATTCTGTTTACACTACTGACAACACAGGATAGCGCTGTCACATTTGACAATTCGGATCTAGATAACTTCATGCCCTGACCGTCATCCTTGTCGAACGCGTGTTAATTGTTATTTCCTTCTCGCTCAGTGTCAGCAGTCGCAGTGTTTTCCAAACTTTTCACGCCATAAGCTTGGTAATTAATGTGTAACTGTGAATTAGTTTTTCAAACGTTTGTCTTGTATAGATAAATAAAGTTTAATTTAATACATTAGATTTGTTTTATTTTACTATGTTTCTATATGAATAACTTAAAATTAATGCCGTTAAAATAATTTTTACCATTGGTTAAAATTCTCCCACATTTTAAAGTTTGAGAACCTGTAAACAGCGTGATGACGTAGGCCCGTGTCAGTTAGGTCATACGCGAATCTCGGAATAGAGTACCAGGCGGAGTATATTATTATACCATGGCTTATTCAATTATAACTTCCTAACAATTTAAATGAATTTTCCAAGTGTTATTACAATACTTCATTTAAATGTGTACTTCTACACACACAATCATCTAATTCTTCTTGCGTCGTAGATAAGGGCGCAAGGCTCATCATAAATGAAGAACAATTAATTAACCTGACACAAAACAAATGAAACCCGACGTATCTCGTTAACCTGCTCTGTTAAGAATTCAATTAATTTACCTCCCGACATACCGCACCAATTGAGACAATTGTACCCAGGAATGCGGGGACGACCGTAAAAAGACTATTTCGCGGAGTAGTTTTACAACGGTATTAAAACTTAACGGTGTGGCATTCTCATTGGTTGAATTTTACATTGTCAAATACTAAGATACTAATACACTGGCTCCAAGATACAGTTTGGGACATTAGAGAATGCTTGCAATTACAACGGTTCGAATTCGAACTGCCTCGGAACTAAAGTTGGTCAAGCAGATCTTGTCAGTAGAAAAAGGCGGCAAATTTGAAAAATGGCGCGAAGGGATATCGTCTCATAGAAAATTTGAATTTCGCGCCTGTTGCTACTGACAAGATTTGCTTGACCATATATAAACAGAACAGAATGCTAATTTTAAAAAGATTGCATAGAAATATTATTTCATCGTAAACACAAACGAGACAATATACATATCCCTTTTCTTAGCAATGTATCTTACAAGATACAATTTTACATCCTCTTTTTTTGTATATTTTTCTAAGAGCATTTTTTCGCTCTATCAGGGCGCAATCGAGGCTTGAACTCACCATTTTTTTTATTTGTCAAGAGAATGGATATAATAAAAATATAGAACCTTCCGATGCATAGCAATTAGCTTTAAATTTTGCTTTTTTTGCTCATCGAACTTCGCTTGACATAAATCGACCTTTAACGAATCGGCATCTAGGAGCTTCCACCTGCGACTAAAACCAGGCATTGTTATTAAACTATCAAGACAGGATACCTGTCATGTCATAAAACAGGAATAATTTACAACCGGCATTTATTGTAATAACCGACCACGCCTGAAGTGTATTGTGTCAAGGCGAACACTTTCAAATACGCAAACGTGCTACAAATTCTAGATAATATGCTAATCCTTACATCAGATATTACGGTTGACGTGGTAAATGTTGGTCTAGGAACGCTAAGAATACTGATTGAGATCACAACGGGAATTTTAATCAAGTGCAGATCGATGACGGATTTGACCTCTTACTAATAGTTTGTCCGATACGTTATGGTGGGTAAGTTTTGTTCTATATGCAAACACGATGCAAAAGTGGAAGTCCTATATTCCTTTATTTTATTCCTTTATTATTCCTATATTAAAAACTAAAAAACTATCAAAACATTACAACTAAAACTACAGCAACACAGTGCATTTGTATTCTCTTGAAATACATTCTAAATGGGGGGTAAAATCAAGTTTCAATGTAGGTCCCGGTGGTAAAACGTTAAAAAAAATTCAGTAGCAATGACCATGCAATTAGGCAGAAGTTATCGTAGGGTTATAGAAAAACACCATACTGAATTAGGAAGACTCACGGTAGCTGATGTAAACGACCCGTTCGCAATGTGCCGTGTATTCTGTATTCCCATTGCATTCAAAATCGAACGGTCACGTAAACCAGCGTAACAGTGAACTTGTAGAATATCTCTATCTAGACGGGTGCTGTGTTCCGGGACCAAAGTAAAATTAATATTGGATGGACGAAAGAAGGCACTGACATTCTAAAATCAGTACTAAACGCGATGTAGAATCAGTGTGGCTGCTTTATACAAGTTGTATGAAGTTATAGTATGGGAATGGGCCATGCTATAGTAACTTACGTTTGTGCACATGTGACAGCGACAGAAGAGTCGCCAGGTCCTCGAATACATCGAAGTCACCAACTGTGCGTTTTGAGAAAACACTTGACTGATCAGCCAAGGCATTGAGCGGTTCGATATGCGTGTGGAAGAGCATTAGTAATGGAATTCATCTCACACCAGCGCCGGCGCCCGCGCCGTTATAACAATGACCGGCCACAATGTTGACGAGGAGAGGAATCCACACCCTCACAATAGTTGCTTTATTTCATACCTAATAAGGCAGGACTAGCAGATAGCTGGATGGAATTACTATCAGACGAAACAGACAATTACTTATTCTAAAACATAGGGATCATGTATCGAGGAAAGGAAACGCATTTGTATTATTTATTAAATATGTGGACTAATATACATACATAAATGAGAGTCCGTAAAAAGCAAATGAAAAATAAAGGTATCGTTATGAAAATTAAACACTAGAACGAGCTGCGTCAACGAAACATAAAAACAAAGAAATAAATGCCTGAAATGAAATCAATAATCAAATCTAATCAAAAAGCCTCTTGATTACAAAATAGTATATGTATAGAAATAATTCAATGTTGTGTAAGGCAAAAAAAGTGTAAACCAAACCGTAACAAACAACGACATGATATTATGTGCGTTTACGCAATGAGGGTTACGCGTAGACGAAAATTCGATCTGCTCTGTCGTAGACGGATATTTTAAATTGAATGGCGAAAGGTCCTATGTCTGTACCATCACCCACACTGTTAACTGTCCATCGGTGGACCTTATTACAAAAGGCATACGGTCCACCGATAGACAGTTAAGAGTGTTGCTGTTACCATTGAAACGTTGTATGTATACAAACAAAACAATTCTGGTTTCTGGTTGAAGAGTGGCGTAATGCGAAGTGAGGCCTAAGCTCAGCAGTGGTCGATAAGACACTGAAATGACTATGATGTTATATTCTATTGAACATTAAAACACTGTTCGAAACATTATCCATTTGTCTGTTATATTCGTTTTAGAAAAACTCATTTATTCACATTCATGCTTGATTGAAATAATTTAAGGGTCGAGCTGAAAGGGCAAATGCAGCAGAAACGATAGGTATGGATACTTGATAGTAGATCTACGCGACTGAGATGAATGGAAATCTTGAATTTGGAGATGTGATGTAGTGCACAATTGATTTCCATCGTATTTTCACTATTTTCTCGGAAACGTTCGTATTTGTCATGCTCCTTCAGTCAACCTCAGTACTTTTTGTACCAAGACTGACTGCAATAGCAAGACACTAAGACACGTTCGTACGTTTCCGTGAAAATATGATGGAAAATAATTATGCACTGCCTACATCTGTAGAACTCTTATATGCTAATTGTGTTAATGTTGGAAACCTAACATTGGCCCAGTTTTACGCTCGCGATTTCTCATTGCAAAATTAAATATATTCACATATCGAAACTAGAGCGGTTGTCGTTTAAAATCAAATCGAGAGATTTGGGAAACGTGTAGGCGATAACGAGTGTCACTCAAAGCTGTTATTTGGATTGCAATAGGCGTTTTGACCTCATGACCCGCGAAATGGACAGTTAGCGAGCAAATAAAAGTTGTAACCTTTTACGTTGTTTTTATGAGACTTGTAACACGTGTAATGTGTATGTAATCAAATCTTACGAGCTCATTGCTAATGGAAAGACTGAGTTGTCGCGAATTTGTGTAAGGTAGAAATTACAAATTTCAGTCGAGTTTTGTACTCGTAATAAAAATGTGCAATAATCATTCAGGTTGTTAGGAGGTTTAAATTTAATGAGGATCGAAACTACATAAAGGGTAATGCATTACGCAAGTTACAATCCACAAGTACATATTTATTCGAATCGAACAATTTACATTCTACATTATCCGTCTCTCTACTATAGCAGTACCTGTTCCAAACATAACTACATACCTAGTTACGATTCAAAACATACAAATACCGACACTGTGCCTCGCATTATGCAATAAGGATGTGATTATCGGCTTCACGTAATCTGGCGCGACGTTTCAAAACGGCTTATGTATCACATTTTCAAAGTATTAACAGCCGTTCTTGAACATACCTTTAATGCAGACATGACAGTTATACCCATCGCTTGACTAGCAATTGCCTCAAACCAACCGATGTAACTGCGAGTTTTACTTGCGCATACTTGGAACGTTTTTTTTATATAGTGGTTTACTTGAGGGTAGAGTTTGGTAGGCTGTTGCAATTGCAGACAGGACAAGAGACGGCGCCTAGAGTCCTACGCTGCCTTCCGCCCACAGCAGAATGTTCTAGACGAGAAAGGTAGTAATAAAGTATGAGCTATATGCGTTCATACAACTGTTTTGTATGGTCAGCCGCTCTGACATCTAGGTCACAATGCACGGTGTCTGAATTAATATTGCATTGACGCCTAAGATATGATTAGAGTTTCATAGGTTATTTTATCAAATTATGTTATTAATCATAGTTACTAACATAATTAATAGTATAACTAGCCGACCATTTGTAGGCTTTTTTTGTAGTTGAAGATGTAGGTATGTAATTAATAGATATACATATATAGGATTTATTAAAGACTAGCAACCCGCCCCGGCTTCGCACGAGTAGTTCAATCAATTTACACTAAACCTTAACAAATGATATACCTAAAACTTTCTCAAGAATCACTCTAATTGATATGTGAAAACCGCAGGAAAATCCGTTCAGTCGTTTTTGAGTTTATCACGAACGTAAATACAGACAGACGCGGCGGGGGACTTTGTTTTATAAGGTGTAGTGAAGATTGCGCTTGGCCGTGTCTTTTTTGAGCATGTGCATTGTAATTGTAAACATATTGCGTTACTGTCGCGACGGCCACGGTCGGCGCTGGCGCCTTCCAGCCTTCACCTCCGTCACACCACACTTTGAGGCCTCTGAAGGGTTAAATATAAGTACAATTTTAAATTTTATCCCCGCCATATTTTTATACTTACTTTATATGTTGACCAATGCCATGGACGGAGCAAGAGTGTCGGGACGTTGATATTGACGACACAGATACAAGTGGAAGAAACTTACAATACCTCTAAACCTAATGTCAGAACAAAATTACCCCCACTAAACAAGAGCAAACTTCTTAAATTATTATTTAAACAAAACACTACCAATATGCTTTTAAACGCCTTACATCTGTTTTCAAACGTATTGGATTAAAATTGATTAATATCAGTTTGATTACAAATCTCACCTTGAATCATTTCTAATGTTTTTCTGTGGGTGTATCGCACTCGATGTTGAAATGATTAATACACGGAGTGACCTAGGAAAATCAACGACGAATTATGCCGTGTATCTACATATCTTTAATGCTACGATGAGCCTGTCACAGCAACTATAAAGGTCATTAGTCTTAGCAAGTAAAGACGTCATCTACTTGCGACGACAAGCCAATGGACGGTTAAATAACTTCATCTGTTAAGGACAAAAGACGCGATTCCTTGTATCAGATAACTTGTATCAGGTATTTACGAAAACTTTTGATCCAACTGTCTTTCTATTTACGTACCTAATTAAGACATGAGCTCATACAATAGCTAAATGTGCACGTAGTTAGCAATTATCTGTTATAGGAGGTTAGTCTTAAACTGGTTTTGTCTATGGCGAGCTGTCTAGTGGATGTTGTAAACAACAGCTAAAAACCTTTGGCGATAGCCGCACCGATGGGAGATACCGACCGGCTTGAGCCCAACCGAACAAGCCATAAATACCAAACGAGGCGATTTCCACGTATTTAACCATTTTTATCACGCATTTCGGAAGTTGTAAGCAAAATGCTAAGGTTGTAAGAGAATTAACGACGTCGCCACACCTGACACGTACGAATAAGGGTGACTTAATTAGTTTACAATGTTTTGCGCGCATTACATTTCCTATGACCAAATCAACTCGATAAAATCGTTCCATTCAGCGTCGACGAGAGCGTTTACACACAATAAATTGAACACTTGCGGGCAGTGATTTGCGACTCGGCACCTACAATTATCTCGCCTCAAGCTTGCATATTTTAATTTAAACGACATTAAAATAGCCCGGAACTGCGTTCAAGGGCGCACCAGAACAATATTTCACACAATTCGGCTAACACCTTTACCCCGACGGAATAAGAGCTTCGAAAACGCGCCCATAACGCGTGCGTTGAACTCAAAAGGTGACAGGGGTATTACGGTAATTACCTTAATTTGTAAACAGAAAAAACAGCCGCCGACCCGTCGTATGTTAAGTTAAATAACCGATGTGGACGCACTTAAAGATTAATCCGCTTAGGATGTGAAGCAATTAGCAGAAGTGTGGGAACGCGAATTTCGCTGATGAGATGTTTAATTGGCATGTATTTGTTAAATTCGCGGTAGAATAACGTGTTTGGATCGAGCTTGCGAACGCCATATGTTGCTGGTAATTTTTTTGTTTACAGCGTACGACGAAAATGGAAATGACGGCATAAAGATTTATCTAAACAGCTGAGCAGTGAGGGCGATTGATTTGCGATAAGCGGGCGATCGCGCGATTCTGACAGGAGAACCCTCCTGTCGGAATCGCCGACGTGAATCGACGAGAAATCGCGCGTTAGGTGCGAGGGCGCGCCCCTAACGGATCCCTTTAGCATATCATTTGCATATCTCCCAGTGACGAAGAGCGGAGGAATGCCAACGGCCGTCCATACCAGCAAACTCACAGTAAAGACTAGCAAAAACAAACAAAGCGCGAGTGAATCACCGCGGGCCTTTTGCGGAAGGTCGCAGGTTACCATTACCAAGGATGTGGCAATACGTAAATCAAATCTTTAACGAGGAAACCGTCGCGGTGCTCAGCTATCGTTAATTAAATGAAGACTTAAGAGGAAACGCACTAACTTTCGATTTCAAGGTTCTGTTTCCGATGTTTGCTCTTCCTAAAATACTTATCCAAATATATTTTTCCTACATATAAATTATTCAAATAATAATCTGTGTTTGTCCGTAAAGATTAGGTATTTTTAGATTTCGTACTCTACACGCTTTTCATTGTTCTGTAGGTATAAACTAGGTAGGTACTGTAAGATGTGACGCCTGTGGCGAGCTGTCTATAGAACTCTTCTCAACCTAGGTCTATTATGATTATGACCCATTGTCCTCAGAACTCTATTCCCAAAGGTTTGTCAGTTAAGCACTTTAAGGTCTCGAAAAAAAGCTGTGTGGAACTTTTCCCCTTAACAGCCAACCTTCAGCCGTGACAGTCCCGAGATTAACTTGTAATTCTTGTAAAGCAATAAAAGCATCGGTGAAGCGTTTCGAGAAAGATATGATTACGTTACGACACGCGATATGACAGAACCAATCATGTTCGATTGCGACACGAGTCCTTTGACGTTTGAGCCTTGACTCGATAATTGATGATGTTTATTTTATGCATATGACACAAACTTAACATCGCACGTCCATAGTACTGGTCAAATACCCAAGGTACATCTCTCGTGGATGCCATTCGCTATCGCAGTTTGGCAATCATCATAGTAATTTCTATCTTTAAAGAAGCAAGTCTTCCGAAATTGTGACTGTTTTTTTTTCTGGAATCAAAGGTAAGTAAATAATAAGATATTATTCGTCTACCGACACTTATCCTGTCTTTGTATATTAAAAAATGTTGACTAATTCTATAGGCTGTGCCTGACTAGCCAACTTTGCGATCGATAAAGCGATTTTGCATAGAACGAATTCATTCGCGATTAAAAATACCCAGATCTTAACTATCCCATTGCCCTAAGCCTAAGCTAAAGAACCATTTATCCACCTAAGAAGCTAATTCCGTTATATATATTTAAATCGATTATTTCAATATCCACTACTTTTCTATTGTTCGGAAAGTTAGTTCTATAAGGGATGACAGGCACCAGCGCCATATTCGGCCCAAAGCATGTCCTAAGTCTGCAACTTTGTAGCACTCAAAGCAACTTCTGTCGACGCCTTTCAGCTGCCGACGATAGCCTAGCATAGATGATAAATGATAAACAGAAGACTATCGATAAGATCTAGTAGGCTCTCATGTAATTGGAGACATCCCCGAAAATGGTGTGAGCGTGAGTGAGCTTACAAACAGCAACACTCTTAACTGTCCATAGGTGGACCTTATGCCTTTTGTAATAAGGTTTACGAACTGTCAGTTAACAGTGTGGGCGTACACTGAGAAAAATTTGCTACTTATGAAGCTAAAAATTGTAAGTAGCTTGCAATTTGCTACTTACTACGGGTGCAGCATACTTAATACAGCTGCCGCATACTGCTTAATGGTGCAAGCTACTTACGCGTTTAGGAGATACACAATGTTGCGTACGGGCATTGCAATATTGTACGTATAATGTCAGCGCCTACGTAATAAGTATGTTATACCCGTACAATACGTAGTTGTTTAAGGAACTTGAATGTAAGTAGCTGCCACCATTACCCATACATATTCGGGTACATTATCCAGTTCAACCTCCTACTTATAAGTAGCTTATACCTTTATAATAAGTAGTTTTCAACTGAACATGAACATAAGTAGAAAACATCTTTATTCATACATGTGTTGGTTATCATATAGAGTTGTTTAAACGTACACCTCCTACTTATTTAAAGGCTTTACTTACACGATATCCGTATCTTTACGAATACGTAGGCGAGTTACGAGAGTTGTAATACAAATACGACTTACTATACAGTCCCATGATGAGTAAATATGCCGATTCATTATACGTGTGCGGTCTACTGTTATACATGTAGCAGCTACGTATCTTACGTAGCCCATGCCAGTACGTAAGGACCCAGTCACCTGATGCTAGCACGCAAGCTAAGTAAAATACGTAGACAGTGCCATGATGAGTAAATATGCATATTCATTATACGTGTGCAGTCTACTGTTATACATGTAGCAGCTACGTATCTTACGTAGCCCATGCCAGTACGTAAGGACCCAGTCACCTGATTCTAGCACGCAAGCTACGTAAAATACGTAGACAGTGCCATGATGACTAAATATGCATATTCATTACACGTGTGCGGTCTACTGTTATACATGTAGCAGCTACGTATGTTACGTAGCCCATGCCATTACATAAGGACCCAGTCACCTGATGCTAGCACGCAAGCTACGTAATATACGTAGACAGAGCCATGATGAGTACATATGCCGATTCATTATACGTGTGCGGTCTACTGCTATACATGTAGCAGCTACGTATGTTACGTAGCCCATGTCAGTACGTAAGGACCCAGTCACCTGATGCTAGCACGCAAGCTAAGTAAAATACGTAGACAGTGCCATGATGAGTGAATATGCCGATTCATTATACGTGTGCAGTCTACTGTTATACATGTAGCAGCTACGTATCTTACGTAGTTCATGCCAGTACGTAAGGACCCAGTCACCTGATGCTAGCACGCAAGCTACGTAAAATACGTAGACAGTGCCATGATGAGTGAATATGCCGATTCATTATACGTGTGCGGTCTACTGTTATACATGTAGCAGCTACGTATCTTATGTAGCCCATGCCAGTACGTAAGGACCCAGTCACCTGATGCTAGCACGCAAGCTACGTAAAATACGTAGACAGTGCCATGATTAGTAAATATGCATATTCATTATACGTGTGCAGTCTACTGTTATACATGTAGCAGCTACTTATCTTACGTAGCTCATGCCAGTACGTAAGGACCCAGTCACCTGATGCAAGCACGCAAGCTACGTAAAATACGTAGACAGTGCCATGCTGAGTAAATATGCCGATTCATTATACGTGTGCGGTCTACTGTTAAACATGTAGCAGCTACGTATGTTACGTAGCCCATGCCATTACATAAGGACCCAGTCAGCGGATGCTAGCACGCAAGCTACGTAATATACGTAGACAGAGCCATGATGAGTAAATATGCCAATTCATTATACGTGTGCGGTCTACTGTTATACATGTAGCAGCTACGTATGTTACGTAGCCCATGCCAGTACGTAAGGACCCAGTCACCTGATGCTAGCACGCAAGCTAAGTAAAATACGTAGACAGTGCAATGATGAGTAAATATGCATATTCATTATACGTGTGCAGTCTACTGTTATACATGTAGCAGCTACGTATCTTACGTAGCTCATGCCAGTACGTAAGGACCCAGTCACCTGATGCTAGCACGCAAGCTACATAAAATACGTAGACAGTGCCATAATGAGTGAATATGCCGATTCATTATACGTGTACGGTCTACTGTTATACATGTAGCAGCTACGTATCTTACGTAGCCCATGCCAGTATGTAAGGACCCAGTCACCTAATGCTAGCACGCAAGCTACGTAAAATACGTAGACAGTGCCATGATGAGTAAATATGCATATTCATTATACGTGTGCAGTCTACTGTTATACATGTAGCAGCTACGTATCTTACGTAGCTCATGCCAGTACGTAAGGACCCAGTCACCTGATGCTAGCACGCAAGCTACGTAAAATACGTAGACAGTGCCATGATGAGTGAATATCCCGATTCATTATACGTGTGCGGTCTACTGTTATACATGTAGCAGTTACGTACCTTACGTAGCCCATGCCAGTACGTAAGGACCCAGTCACCTGATGCTAGCACGCAAGCTACGTATAATACGTAGACAGTGCCATGATTAGTAAATATGCATATTCATTATACGTCTGCGGTCTACTGTTATACATGTAGCAGCTGCGTATCTTATGTAGCCCATGCCAGTACGTAAGGACCCAGTCACCTGATGCTAGCACGCAACCTACGTAAAATACGTAGACAGTGCCATGATGAGTAAATATGCATATTCATTATACGTGTGCAGTCTACTGTTATACATGTAGCAGCTACGTATCTTACGTAGCTCATGCCAGTACGTAAGGACCCAGTCACCTGATGCTAGCACGCAAGCTACGTAAAATACGTAGACAGTGCCATGATGAGTGAATATGTCGATTCATTATACGTGTGCGGTCTACTGTTATACATGTAGCAGCTACGTATCTTACGTAGCCCATGCCAGTACGTAAAGACCCAGTCACCTGATGCTAGCACGCAAGCTACGTAATATACGTAGACAGAGCCATGATGAGTACATATGCCGATTCATTATACGTGTGCGGTCTACTGTTATACATGTAGCAGCTACGTATGTTACGTAGCCCATGCCAGTACGTAAGGACCCAGTCACCTGATGCTAGCACGAAAGCTACGTAAAATACGTAGACAGTGCCATGATGAGTGAATATGCCGAGTCATTATACGTGTGCGGTCTACTGTTATACATGTAGCAGCTACGTATGTTACGTAGCCCATGCCAGTATGTAAGGACCCAGTCACCTGATGCTAGCACGCAAGCTACGTAAAATACGTAGACAGTGCCATGATGAGTGAATATGCCGATTCACTATACGTGTGCGGTCTACTGTTATACATGTAGCAGCTACCTATCTTACGTAGCCCATGCCAGTACGTAAGGACCTAGATACCTGACGCCAGCACGCAAATTACGTAAAATACGTAGACAGTGCCATGATGAGTAAATATACCGATTCATTATACGTGTGAGGTCTACTGTCATACATGTAGCAGCTACGTATCTTACGTAGCTCATGCCAGTATGTAAGGACCCAGTCACCTGACGCCAGCACGCAAGTTACGTAAAATACGTAGACAGTGCCATGATGAGTAAATATACCGATTCATTATACGTGTGAGGTCTACTGTCATACATGTAGCAGCTACGTATCTTACGTAGCTCATGCCAGTATGTAAGGACCCAGTCACCTGATGCTAGCACGCAAGCTACGTAAAAGACGTAGACAGTGCCATGATGAGTGAATATGCCGATTCATTATACGTGTGCGGTCTACTGTTATACATGTAGCAGCTACCTATCTTACGTAGCCCATGCCAGTACGTAAGAACCTAGACACCTGACGCCAGCACGCAAGTTACGTAAAATACGTAGACAGTGCCATGATGAGTAAATATACCGATTCATTATAAGTGTGCGGTCTACTGTTATACATGTAGCAGCTACGTATGTTACGTAGCCCATGCCAGTACGTAAGGACCCAGTCACCTGATGCTAGCACGCAAGCTACGTAAAATACGTAGACAGTGCCATGATGAGTAAATATGCATATTCATTATACGTGTGCAGTCTACTGTTATACATGTAGCAGCTACTTATCTTACGTAGCTCATGCCAGTACGTAAGGACCCAGTCACCTGATGCTAGCACGCAAGCTACGTATAAGACGTAGACAGTGCCATGATTAGTAAATATGCATATTCATTATACGTCTGCGGTCTACTGTTATACATGTAGCAGCTGCGTATCTTATGTAGCCCATGCCAGTACGTAAGGACCCAGTCACCTGACGCTAGCACGCAAGCTACGTATAATACGTAGACAGTGCCATGATTAGTAAATATGCATATTCATTATACGTGTGCAGTCTACTGTTATACATGTAGCAGCTACGTCTCTTACGTAGCCCATACTAGCACGTAAGGAGCCAGTCACCTGATGCTAGTACGCAAGCTACGTAAAATACTTAGACAGTGCCATGATGAGTAAATGGGTATCGTCTTGGGTCGTCCCATTAGGTTTTTGCCAAGTTCTTAAATTAGTCCTATTCTGCTTTCGTCACCCATTCTACATTCGTCACTTTTGTCGGTGGGCTTTCTCATCTTTGGTCATATTTGTTGTTTGCCTTTTTCTTATTCCGACCTATTCCGGTATTCTTCATTATCTTGTTTGGGCATGTTCGATGTTAGTCTATCTCGTATTCAGTCTCATTAATTATTCGTCATTTTTTTTCGACACGTTCGATATTGGTCCCATTCGGTTATTGACAAGTTCTTAATTTGTCTTATTCTGTATTCTGTCATATTCTTCATTCGTCACTTTCGCTGGTAGTTTTTGTCATCTTTGGCCATATTTGTTGATTGTCTTTTTCCCAGTGTGGTTATCAATTTCATCATCCCTTCCCTCCCGTGAGCGTCATAGAAGTCGCCCTGAAGAAGGTTGACAGCAGTTACCAAAGCTTTAATCAGTCTGAAACTATCTAAGTAGCCATACTACTGTGCCCTGGTCTAAGACCAGGCACGGCACGACGTAGTAAGCCCCGTGTCCCCGTTTTGGATTAATCTGCCCTACATTTGTATTGTTTAGGATACATTTAATTAATATTTAAGTATAAGGATTATTGTTTATGGAATCAAAACAAAAAACAAGACAAATAGTAAATGGGACGAATATCGAATGGGACGAATATCGAACGGGACGAATATTTAACGTGACAAATAGAGAATATGTCCAAATTTCAAAAGATCCTAAATAATAAAAATACGAAATTAGAATAAGACCAAAGACGATATTACGAATAACGAATGAGACTAAAAAAAGAAATTGACTAACATCGAACATGCCCAAAGAAGATGATGACGAATACCGGAATAAGCCGAAATAAGAAAAAGGCAAACAACCAAGTATAACCAAATATGAAAAAGACCACCGATGAACTTGACGAATGTAGAATGGGTGACGAAAGCAGAATGGGACTAATTTAAGAACTTGACAAAAAACTAATGGGACGACCCAAGAGTATACCAGTAAATGGGTCATTCCACCGTTTCGGGTGTTACACTTGAACTCATAAAATAAGGTTTTATTCGATATTGTAACAGGAACTAGGAGGTTAAACTATTGATTTATCTACTACTTTGATAATATTTTCTTTTCCTGAACACACATAATTTAAAGTATAAGAGCAATAACGAGAGACTCACTAAATAGTAGCTGTTTCGGGTGTTACGCGAATTGGCCTATAACTTCTGACCATCAGTACCAAAATGCATAAATTAGCGAATTTTCTCAAGTAACCTCCAGTTTTATTTATGTCAAGTAATAATAGTCCTTATAGTCTACTGAAACACTAAAGTAACACTTAGTATCACTTTTTATTTAATTTTAATATAATAAATTACCTGTTTCGGGTGTTACTCATGGTTCGTTTCGGGTGTTACGAGTACGAAATTAAGACAGATTTATACGAAATCACGGCTCATTTTATTGAAAATATTGTCTTTTTAATAAATTCGATTAAAAACATAAGTATTAAATGCTGAATTATTATAAAATACATTAGTCTTAACAACAAAAAGTGTTTCTCGTAGATATCATAATTATTTTTCTTTCAATGCGAATATGTGACGTCCCACGGTCAAAGGTACCTTATGGCGGGTATGGAGTTATGCATACCCCAGTAATCTACAATAAATAAGCTATCGATAACACAAAAGATCAACCTTCTAGGTTGCGTAGTTACAGAGATATGATTTTTTGAAAATAATGTTGTGAAATTAGCAACTTTACGATAGAGAAGTTTTAAGTTTAGCCGCCTAAAAAACTATGTTCCTGAAGTAAGTTACATAGTTGACTACAAATAATAATACCTTATATATCTGAGATTAAAAAAATATTGCGACTTGTTCTGTAATGCAAATAGAAACTTTTGATATCGACTGATTTATGTGTATACTAACCAATCTCTTGAAAATAAAGTTTTATTTCATTTTCACGATTGATTGCAATGAGCTCTCAAGATTTAAATTTTATCTATTAGAAAACGACACTGACAGACAGTTTAAGCAAAAAACAATACCGATTTAGAGGTGAAAATGTATTTTCTGACTTTTTCATATAAAATCACAAAATTGAATATTTTTACTTTTAATGTGACACACAATCAATTTTTCTGAGCACATATGAAAGAAATTCTGTCATTCAAATGAAATAAATCCTAAAACCCCAACTAAATACTATATTTAACCCCTTATGCCACTTTAAACTTACATAACAATAACAGTATTTGCTCCATACATTTACGAAAAGGTACCTTATGGAAATAAATCTAATAATACATCACTACAAAATATCAATCATATTACAGTTTATCTTTTATGAATAGAAAATATTAATTTACATTAAACTGCCCCAAATTTAATTAGTTCTTCGTCATAATAATCTTAAAAAAGACCAATAATTTGTATGTAATGAAAAGGTACCTTGTGATTAAGTTACATGATGAGGCATGATGATGATGGAACAGTTAGGATAAACTAATAATATTTTGGGGTTAAGATGGTATAAATCGTCTATTTCTTATCAATAATATATTTCGGTTGCTATTGAAGATAAGCGGTATTGAGGTTCAATGACCTCAGATATTCCATAAGGTAATGCGTCGGGTATTGGCATTTTTCAGCAAACCAATGGCTGATTTACTGCATGCGACCAAACCAAATGAAGATTATTCTAGTTAAGAAAGACTTGACGAGAGTAACTTTGGTATAATAGCAGGCTACTTGGATTTGTGATGTCGGTCGATGTACGGTCATAATATTTGCGAGGCGCCCCAACCAGAACTGAAATTATCAAATTAGTTTTGCAGAATGCTAATACAGTTCTCTACCAAACTTCTTTTCCGTATTGACTAGTTTTTTTGGGAATTTTCAATCTTTTTTCCATAAGGTACCTTTTCTACTAAACTCTGAGACGACATTACTAGGCTTATAACTAACCTATAACAAAAATAAAAACAGGTAAACAAACGTTACGCATTAAGGTTTCAGATCACACAATAAAAAAAAATTGAGCATTTTTTCACCTCTTTACAAAACATTTCATATCTCCGAAACTAGAAACCCTCATAAGGTACCTTTTTCCGTGGAACGTCACATATTTCCGAAAATATTCCCTTAATCAAAAAATGGTTGACGGTGACACCTATTCATTTTGAGAAATCTATCCAACGACACCCCACATCACAGGATTAAAGGCGAAAATAAATAAAAAATATGTTGTACAGGAGCTACCCTAAAAAAATTTTTTTTTGTCATTTTTGTTTTACTACTTTGTCGCCATGATTGATTTATGTATCCATGCCCAATTTCAGCTTTCTAGCACTAACCACCACGGAGAAAAGCCGGGGACAGACAGGCGGACGTGTCGGGTGCTACACAACTTCAAACTTTAAAACATACGATTAAAGCAGACGCTAAAACAATAATTACTACACATTTGAATAGATTCACATCATAGCCTTTCTTTGGCAAAACATGTTTGGCTATAGTTAATTACGGGGAAAGTTACACATATTTTTGTCTCTTTTTCGTTTCGGGTGTTACTTTGAGACCACAGTCTAGAATACTCTTCTAAAAACCGATTAATCCATGCTTTTGATGCTAGCACGCAAGCTACGTAAAATACGTAGATAGTGCCATGATGAGTAAATATGCATATTCATTATACGTGTGCGGTCTACTGTTATACATGTAACAGCTACGTATCTTACGTAGCCCATGCCAGTACGTAAGGACCAGTCACCTGACGCTAACACGCAAGCTACGTATAATACGTAGACAGTGCCATGATGAGTAAATATGCCGATTCATTATACGTGTGCGGTCTACTGTTATACATGTAGCAGCTACGTATCTTACGTAGCCCATGCCAGTACGTAAGGACCCAGTCACCTGATGCTAGCACGCAAGCTACGTAAAATACGTAGGCAGTGCCATGATGAGTAAATATGCATATTCATTATACGTGTGCGGTCTGCTGTTATACATGTAGCAGCTACGTATCTTACGTAGCCCATGCCAGTACGTAAGGACCAGTCACCTGACGCTAACACGCAAGCTACGTAAAATACGTAGACAGTGCCATGATGAGTGAATATGCCGATTCATTATACGTGTGCAGTCTACTGTTATACATGTAGCAGCTACGTATCTTACGTAGTTCATGCCAGTACGTAAGGACCCAGTCACCTGATGCTAGCACGCAAGCTACGTAAAATACGTAGACAGTGCCATGATGAGTGAATATGCCGATTCATTATACGTGTGCAGTCTACTGTTATACATGTAGCAGCTACGTATCTTACGTAGTTCATGCCAGTACGTAAGGACCCAGTCACCTGATGCTAGCACGCAAGCTACGTAAAATACGTAGACAGTGCCATGATGAGTGAATATGCCGATTCATTATACGTGTGCGGTCTACTGTTATACATGTAGCAGCTACGTATCTTACGTAGCCCATGCCAGTACGTAAGGACCCAGTCACCTGATGCTAGCACGCAAGCTACGTAAAATACGTAGACAGTGCCATGATTAGTAAATATGCATATTCATTATACGTGTGCAGTCTACTGTTATACATGTAGCAGCTACTTATCTTACGTAGCTCATGCCAGTACGTAAGGACCCAGTCACCTGATGCAAGCACGCAAGCTACGTAAAATACCTAGACAGTGCCATGATGAGTAAATATGCCGATTCATTATACGTGTGCGGTCTACTGTTATACATGTAGCAGCTACGTATCTTACGTAGCCCATGCCAGTACGTAAGGACCCAGTCACCTGATGCTAGCACGCAAGCTACATAAAATACGTAGGCAGTGCCATGATGAGTAAATATGCATATTAATTATACGTGTGCGGTCTGCTGTTATACATGTAGCAGCTACGTATCTTACGTAGCCCATGCCAGTACGTAAGGACCAGTCACCTGACGCTAACACGCAAGCTACGTATAATACGTAGACAGTGCCATAATGAGTAAATATGCCGATTCATTATACGTGTGCGGTCTACTGTTATACATGTAGCAGCTACGTATGTTACGCAAATATATAATAATCTGCAGAGATTCTCCCCTGGGGTATATATTTGGGGGTATATAGACGAATCTTTAATTTTGTCTAGAGGCCGGAGTGGCATTCGCCAATATATTAAAGGTAAACGCCACAAATATGGCATCAAAATGTATGTGTTAGCCACTCCTGGTGGCCTTGTCCTCCAATCTCATATGTACAGAGGGAAAAATGATATTGAAATTGGAGGGCAAGGCCATACAGACAAGGTAGTGGCTAAACTTCTCCAGCCATATTTAGAAAAGGGCCGCCATATTTTCATGGACAATTTTTATAAGTGTCGGGCTCGCAAAATTTCTAATGGCAAAAAAAACTAATGTTACCGGAACGTTGCGATCTCGATGAAAAAATTGGGCAAAGGAGGCAGCATATATATTAGGTTCGATAAGAATGGGATTTGTGTTTGCAAGTGGAAAGACTATTTATGACTTAAATTCTATGTTTTTATCATCTAATGACTACAAAATCCTGCCTTTTTTGGTTGTGACGCCTGTGACTATATTTTTTGTCATTCGTGTACTTTAATAATGAAAATATACCAAATTTACTTCCTTTAAGGTAAAGGGCCCCTGTTTCGGCAGGTTAAGGCTCTTGAGAGTTTGTATATTTTTTTAAATATTACTAAGCATATCAATACCTTGAAAGCTTTTGAGTAAGTTATATTAGTTCTTTGTTTCGAATTTTTTCGTGGACCTCTTATTTGGCTCCCATTTCGTGATACAAATTTAGGTCAGCTCCTAAGTTCGTGAATTCGTGTCCCCTGTTTCGGAATAAAGTATTCTTAGAGTAATTGGTGATAATTTTCTGATAATCATTTTAAATATTTAACGGTCTTACCTACTTACGAGTAATTGTAAGATCAAATTAAAAGTAATATTTAAAAATAATGTTAAATTGAGAGCTAGCTTAAAGTTTTTTGTACTCGTCGACTTTAATGGTTGAATTAAGACTTTGTAAACCATATGGGTACTTTAATACTTGATTAAAAGCCGAACTATATAAATTAAAAAAATTAAAAATATATAATAATAATAATTAAACTGAAACCGGTTCACGGGTATCTATTGATGTACCCGTGAATGGGTTCCAGCAGGCGTTCTACATGACATCAAATTTCTCCAAACGGCCTCTACGTGTTGGATCCATATCCCCACGCACGCCTTTGTAAATGACCGGGCTCGAAAGACCCGAGAGTTTTAAAACGGAGATACAAATAATAATTATTTACAAAAAAAATTTACTATCTTATACGATAAATATAAACATAGACAAAAATAAATCAAATAAATTGAATTATAAATAAATTTGTGCTTGTAGTTAATATGAGAATATACGTGGAATATACCTTAAATTTTTTAACTCGGGTCACATTCAAACTCGTTTTATGAGAATGCTAGTGAAAAAAACGTATACCGAATTTCGCTCAAACGAAACTTGATGAAATACATTAATTGTTTTCTAATTTATTTTTTTAATTTTCTTCGATGTTATATTTAAAAACAAGCACTCATAATGTATCTAGAAAATCCTTGATTCGTTAGTGGCACGAAATAGGAGACACACGAAAAATAAAATGACCGCTATTTCGTGAGTCGATTTATTGCAATTTTAAGGTATTTCTAGGCATATATTCAGTCTTTTTTCTTATCAAATCAATTACTAAGGAACCCACAGAAACACTCCCAAAAACTTTTATTCGATTATTAAATTTATATTATTATATTAGATTATTAAATTAGGTGACGAGCGAAATATACAACTCAAAAACTTTAAACTAGCTAATTCATTTTCTAGATCAAAGATGAGGCGTGGAGGGGTCTGTATCCTCTGTAGAGAATACTTAGATTTCAAGGACCTTCCTATATTTTTGAGACCTTATGTCAAGAATTTGTCTTTGAAGCGTGTGCCATCGAAGTGCCTTCACTCAAAAGTATTATTACGTGCATTTATAGAACACCAAGCTCAAATACTTCTACGTTTTTAAAATTACTCGAAGAAGCGCTGACAATACTTCGCAAAAAAACAAACAAGCAAATTATATTAGTTGGCGATTTTAATATAGATCTACTTAAAGAATCTAATGCTGCTGCTGAGCTAAATCGAATAATACAAAATTATGGCTACATTGTACACAAACGAGAATCCACGAGACAAGGGGCCTGCCTAGATTTACTTTTCAGCAATGTTCCAAAGGCCCTAGGTAAAAACTTACCACTTTGTTTATCGGATCATGATACAGCACAATTATTGTCCATTCCAGTAGCTAATAAAATGTTACCTCCAAAGCACTGTTTCATAAGCAAACGTGACTACAGTCCAGAGAATGTCGGTAAATTCTTGCAACAGCTGGGTAGCTTATCATGGTCGGAAACATTTAATGGACAGGATGTTAATGCTGCATTTGACAGCTTTCATGACATGTACACCCTCCTCTTTAATTTATGTTTCCCTGTTGTACGTGTGAGAATAACAAACACAAAAAAATAGAATGCTTGGATCACAAAAGGCATTAAAAAATCCACAGCCGTCAAAAGAAAACTACGTTTCAGTTATTATTACTCGCCTAGTGACCGCTCTAAGCTAAAATACTTGAAATACAGTAAGTTACTTAAAAGATGTATCTTAACAGCCCAGAAAATTCAGAATACGAAAGTAATCAACCATAGTAAAAATAAATGTAGAACAACCTGGACTCTAATAAAAAAAGACACCGGTCATAATCTTAAATCAATTCTGGATAAGACCTTTGATAAAATTAAACACGACGAATCAATAATCACGGACCAGAATACCATTGCGGATTTGTTTAATGATAATTTTGTCGATTCAACAAATCTAAATAAGGGAACAAATGGGTCTTACTCTTATCCATACCGTATAGAATCAGTAATATCCAGCTTATTTTTACACCCGGTGAGCCAAGATGAAGTTTATAAATATATAATGTCCTTACGTAATACTAATTCTGTGGGCTTTGACCAAATACCCACTGCTATATTAAAATACTCAGCTTTAGTCATAACGCCTTTGCTGACTCATCTTATTAACATGTCTTTTGCGCGGGGTATATTCCCGGAGAAATTAAAAATCTCCGTAATCAAACCCTTATACAAAAAAGGAGATAAGCAAAATATTGAGAACTACAGACCCATCGCCCTACTTTCCGTCATATCAAAAGTCTTCGAAAAAGCCATGCACGCCCGTATCGTAAGCTTTATAAATAAATTCAATGTCCTAAAACCAGAGCAATACGGGTTTCAAAAGGGAAAATCCACTACATTAGCGGTTTTCAATTTAGTCCATAAGATATTAGAACATGTAGATAAGAAAGTGCCATGCACATGTATTTTCTTTGATATGAGTAAGGCGTTTGATTTCGTGGAGCATAACTTACTTCTTTTCAAGTGTTACCAATATGGTCTTCGTGGTAAAACCCATGAATGGCTGAAAAGTTATCTTTGCGATAGAATACAACATGTAGATATAAGTACTCTATCCGATAAAAATGAGCTGTGTTCGGTAAGATCCAAAAACAGACATAATAGAGTAGGCGTCCCACAGGGCAGCATCTTAGGCCCGTTACTCTTCTTAATTTATATTAACGACTTACCTGATGTATCAAATCACGATTGTACCTTATTTGCCGATGACATTTCTTTGATAGTACCCCTTAATGATAATTATAATAATGAAGAATATAATAATGACATAAACAATACTATTTATACAATAATTAAATGGCTTAAATGTAATAATTTGAATGTAAATATTAATAAAACTACTTATGTGCAATTTCATAACATATATGGCAAAAAACAGGACCTAAAAGTTGAATATGATGGAAAAACTTTAGTAGAGAATAACCAAGTGCCATTTCTTGGAATACTTTTAGATGATAAGTGCTCTTGGAAATCGCACATCGACAAAGTATGTGGAAGAACAAACAGCTTTGCCTATGCTCTTTGGCGTTTGACTAAAGTAACAGATAGACAAACTGCTATTCAAGCATATCATGGCTACATTTGCTCAATACTTAGATACGGGATTTTGATATGGGGTAACTCGGTGCATATAAATAGACTTTTTATCGCACAAAAACAATGCATACGCAATATTTGTGATGTACGACAGCATGTATCTTGTAAACCTTTATTCAAAGAGCTTAAACTTTTAACATTACCATCACTGTATATCTATGAAATGTGTATTTTTGTAAAGACAAATCCAAACCTATTTAAAAAGGTGAGTGATGTGTGGAGCTTTAATACCCGTTACCCAGATAACTTGTACTTGCCGAGAATAAAAACGAAATTATTTAAGAACAGCTGCTATCCAATGGCCATCAGATTATTTAATGCTCTACCGAACAGTCTCAAAAACTTGTCTTTAAGGGAACTGAAAAGAAAACTTTCGCAATGGTTGCTAGAAGAATGCTTCTATTCTGTTAACGAATTCCTGAAGAGAAATGAAATTGCCCGTAGCTATTAAGTATTTATGTAATTAAATGTATTGATTATGGTTTTGTAAAAATAGTTTAGACTAGAATAAGTGTTTATATTTGCATGTCTTTACTGACAAAGCATGTGAGACTCAATACCTCTGTTGTAAATACCTTTGTAATGACCATGTTTTTAGCAAATAAATTTCTGATTTCTGATTTCTGATTTCTGATTTCGAATGGGTTTAGCTTTTCCTTCCTATAAGCTTAACAAGTGAGAGCACGCACCTTACGCCTAAAAAAAGTGCACGCATACAACACAGCTGTTCGCGGCCTTCTGACAGTTTCGACCGTCGTATTACTCTCAGTTTAATCACTAAAATATTGGTTATTATTTTATTGAAGAGATTAAATAATACAGATTTTTTCATATGTATAATTTGAATAAAAAATATTTGAATTCCTTATTATTTGCGCCACAAACAAAACTAACGAAACAACGTACTAACACGAACTTGGGGCCCTTTACCTTATTTATGAAATATTTGTATTGAATATTGTATCACGTCCAAGGTCATATTTTACTTTTACAGTATTTTGTGTGTTTTATTAAAAACGAAGACTTATACTCACATTCCCTAATACTGTACCTTTATTTTCGTAATTTTTTAATGACTTCATTGTAAAGTTATCATTTTTTGTTGAAAATAACCGTAACCGATTCTAACCGATATTCGGTTACTTTTCGGGCATAACCGTAACCGAAACCGGTTATGAAGTTCGGCCGGTTATTGCATTCCCTACAGGGCAAGCTATGCTGGCGCCATCTGCTAAATACTTTGACCGGCCAACCCCATTTGTGGCGTTTTCCTTGGATATGACACCGTAGGATTGTGAACCCGTTAGTTTGTAATCTAACGTAGGTTAGGTTAGGTTAGATTGTAATCTCCCTACCGTCCGTTTATAATTTAACTAGCGATATTATAAACTGACGACTGACGAGTGTTTACAATTTTACGGTGACATATAATTATATTGCCTAATCCCACTGCGGCCTCTCGATAAAATCATGGATTCGTCAATCGATAAATTAATATTCTCCCAGGACTATACAATTCAGTCATTCTATGATTAAAATAACTAAACAATGAATCTAAATTGTCCTGTCCAAACCTTAACCATCTAAAGATAATTAAAAATCTGTTACGCGAAATATAAAATGTACGAACTATATCTTTCTATTTTCGCACCGTGAACCACGTTCGATGTGTTGCCTCCCTGTCACACTTACGTACGAATTTACAAGTGCGACAGACAGGCAATACGTCGAACGCGTTTTGCGGTTGGTCTTGGTGTAGGTACGTCAAGGTACGTATTTTTACGTAGCTGGCGTACTTAAATTAAGATGCGTTATTAGAAAGCGTGTCCTTGGCGAGTGTTGCCAACATAACGCATTTCACGTCAAATCTAGCGGATTAGAATAAATCGTATCCCACCCATGAGTCGTGGGATTGGGGATTGGAAAGCGCTCAGGCCCGGTGTATTTGCCTTTCTTTTGCTAGAATAATACGCAAGAGCGATAGAGAGGCAAATAGACGATCGAACGATAGAAATTGTTCGCGGTAGCCTACCCCCAGGTCGAGTCAAAGGGCCTACCGAGAAACACTAAAATCGAAATTTCGTTGTCTGCCTCTCTATCACTCTTAAAGAGGCAGATAACTAAATTTTTTAATTACCTATATAAAGTTTTAGCATTTTTTTAGCACATTTCAAAATTATCTAGCATATTTCTGGCATAATCTAGAATCTAGACATGTCTGGTATTTTTTCAAATTCCGAGTTGGCAACACTGCCCACCCCACGGTCAAACCACTGATACCAGTCGCGAGAGAAAACAAACGAGCGTCGGCACGTTTTTGCTATGGCGGTGTATTAAAAATTGTTTAATTGTGAAAAGACTATCTGTGACGGTTCTGTGTCTGTGTATTAAGTGCCAGGAACCTCGGAACATTAAATTGAAGCATCAACAAGAGCGGGGGCTCTGCCCCTGACCACCTTTGGAGCCAGCTTCCATCCCATGACGAGGCGGTTAGCAACAGGTATCTACTCGTATTTGTTTGTGTACCTAGTTGATGATATGTAATTGCCTGAACATATATAGGTATGGGTTGGTGATAGGTAATTAAATTAAAATAATAGTTGTTAGCAGAATAATTATTTAATTTTGTTCTATACTAAAATCATTCATTTTCATTAAAGATGTTCGTCAAATCTATTATCCATTTAAAAGTTTAAATGGTAGGCTTGTCTGGGGAATAATGTGTCGCGGCCATTTTGACGTGAAATGTGGTTTGCAAATTTGCAAATGATTAAAAACCGGCCAAATGCGAGTCGGACTCGCGCACGGAGGGTTCCGCACCATCAAAAAAAATAGAGCAAAAAAATCCCTTAAATATTTATTTTATTTTATTTTTAGTATTTGTTGTTATAGCGGCGACTGAGATACATCATTTGTGAAAATTTCAACTGTCTAGCTATCGCGGTTCATGAGATATAGCCTGGTGACAGACGGACGGACAGCGAAGTCTTAGTAACAGAGTCCCGTTTTTTACCCTTTGGGTACGGAACCCTAAAAAACTGACTGATTAAAGGCTTCGTCACACAGGCGCGTTTTCCGGGCGGGGCGTGAGCGTTTTGTATGTAAAAGCGGATGGATAGGAATCATTCTAGATTATATCTTCATAATTTTTCATACTTAAAAACACTGAATTAATAAAATTATACTAATGCAGCAGGTGCCCAAAATATAATAAGCAGACAGGTGGTTATCTACCTTGTTTGGTTGATACCTTGCTATTAACAATTAGCATAAACATTGTTAGAAATGATTAAATTGTAAAAAGTCTCAACTGAGCTGGCATCTTTCTTGTCACCATACACTTACTATAAGTATATATATATTTTTTTTTTTTTTTTTTACTAGCCCATGTGTGTGTCCCACTGCTGGGCAAAGGCCTCCCCTCTCCCTTTCCAGTCCTCCCTGTGCTGAGCAAGATCCCGCCAATCCAGCTGGAATGCATCCAGGTCGTCCCGCCATCTCTTTCTCGGTCTGCCTCTGCCTCGACTACCCTGGGGATGCCAGCTAGTGGCTATTTTGGCCCATCTGTCATCATGCATCCGGCAGACATGTCCAGCCCAGTCCCACTTTAGCCTGGCGGTCTTCACCCCAACATCAACGACTCGGGTTTTTGAGCGAAGCTCTGTGTAAGTATATATATTATATATTATATTATATTATATATTATATATTAGAAAGGGAATATACTATTAGAAAGGGAGTACTGCCATATCCTTAGCACCATCCCATAGGTGCCATTTTAGAAATGAAATTTAGCTTAGAGTCTATTCGGAAAGAGAAGAATAGTGAAACATATAAAAAATAACTACAGATGTATTTTATATGACTGAAACCATTTTTTTATTTTTTGTTACAATTTAAATTCTTTAAGTAATATTTTACAGGCGTTTAGAAATTTACAACATGAACTGGTCCATGGATGAGGGCCTAGACAACATGATCATCAGTGGAGCCCTGTACAGAGTGCCTATTGCTGTGGTGCGGGACCGGAAGCAGTTTGGCAGGATTGCAACCACTGCCAAACCTGTCATAACAATTTACAACTGTGTAGGGAATGTTCTATCAAAGATTTTGGTAATTTCTTTAATATCTTAATTCCCTTTTAAAAATCTTGTTAACAGTAAGTTAAAAATGTTGTTAACCATACATTTTCAAGTGTCCTGTTAACCTCTGTATTCTTATATCCCTGATTCTTAATCCCTAAATAATATTAGAAATGCTAAAGAGGTACCTACTCTCAGTCTGTCTGTCTTCACGCTTAAACATCTGAATCAATTAGCATATTACACAAATGAAAAATGCCTTTACCAGGATTTGACCCAGGCTTTGTAGTTTGAAACATACCATCATCTGTGATATTTGCAGTGGAACAGCGGAGTCCTGGTCCACATGGGCTGGTCGGACGGGGAGCAGCTGCTGTGTGTGCAGGAGAGCGGAGATGTGCTCGTTTATGACATGTTTGGCGCCTACCAGAAGACATTCAATATGGGGCAAGAAATTAGGGACACTAAGGTACCTATCATATTCTACTTATACATAAGGATATATTTATGTGTGGGTGTGGGGTAAGTGTGGCTGGCCTTTACAACTTTAATTTGAATTAGATATTTCTATGAACAAAAAAAATAACTTAGCTAAACACACTGAATTTACCTAAATGGACTACTGTGTTTATGTAGAAATAACTATATAAAATAAAATGACTCGATTTTATTACTCTTTACTTAACTAAGAATGTACTAGAATGAATGGTACTTATATAATGCACAGTTATACTCGTATTATATGTGCCGATGCATTTTTCCTCCCCTACTCTACTACTATATTCCCTAATATATTGTTTATACTGTTTGTGAACAGGTCAGCAAAGCACAGCTGTTCTCAAATAGGACTGGCCCTAACACCAACCGCTGAGCAACATCTCCAAGCCCAAAGTCAGCCCGTACCAGATCTGCCACGTAAGTTGTTCAATTTGTTATATTTATTAAAATAAAAAGTGTAATATAACATTTCTTTTTATGTTCAACTTGTTTTTAGGGTACACCAAAACAAAAGGAAACAACTAAACCCTTATAGGATAACTATATTGTCGGTCCGTCCGTCTGTCTGTCAACGTACAATTATCCTTATTACAATAATCCGTACTATGAATATTTTAAACATACTAGAAAGTTAAATGGTGGGGACTAGAGACAGGTTTATTCCTATACACAACTTGTTCTGTGCGTGGCTTCTCTTGTTTCTATGTATACCTGGCAGTACTGAAAGAGAATGAGCTAAGTATTTATTATTTATGACTGTGACTGTTTTTAGATTCAATTTGTTTACCCCAAAATCAAGCAAAGTTACTATCCGGTATCACAGAATAAGTAATAGTATTATCATACAGAACGGCCACGCACCGCCCCGCCCCGACTCTCATTACCTCGCCCCGCGACATGAATTTTTATCATTTTATTTGTTATGAAATGGAATTTTGATGTTTAATTATAGTAAGTCGGTTTGCTGCTGACGACACATATTGCTGATTTTTGACAGGAAGTACCACCCGGAAAATTTTGATGTTCTGGCAAATAGTAGACCAGTCGGTCATAACCTAGCCTAGAGGTAGCCATAAAAAAAAACAACAGGTTGCACTCCGGGAGTGCTGACAGAAGTGAAAACTCAATGACTAGTCCAAAATGTCTGCAGCACTATGTATAATTGATCCATCCTCCTTTCTATTGAAAAACTTTAGTTACGAAATTGCTGGTCGCAGGTTGTTGGTGAGCTTGTTTAAAATTTGAAATTCAAATTTATAGCGTTAATTGTTTAAAATTCGAATAGAAATTGTAAAGTTACCTTGCAGACCTCGCATCTTAATATATTTGGTCATGATATTTTGAGTTTTATTCACCAGTACTAGAGTTCACTTTTATTAGCGATATCATCAAGATGTCGCTTTATTGAATTATGTCATTGAGTTTTTCTTTATTGATTTAAATGCCATCTAAATGAGTGGCCATCTAAACCTTACGGTCACATGATCGCCTTACGGTCACGTGATCGCCTTACGCTGTCTTGAGTTTATCATTTTTTCCCCACCTCAAAAAGTGCCCAGCGCCGCTACAGAAGTTTTCACTTCAAAAAAACAGTCTGTTTAACGCAAGGGCCGATTTACTATGGAAAGCCGACTATGGCCTTTATACGATTTTATGATCTTTTGTTACTTTTTAAAATAACCATTGCCAATTGTTTCAGATGACGACACAGAGACTGTAAGGAACGTTTGTCTTATGCTTCTGGCATATGTCATAAACGTATCGCCGGCTCGAAAACGGAAACGCGGGCTCTGAAGTTTTCTCGCGCGGAAATATGCGACGGATTTTTCAAGCAAGTGTCATCAGAAACACATGTCATTAGCTACATAATCGAGAAGAGAGAACAATACATGAAATAGAAGTGGACTATGCAGCCATTTGTTATTTTACTATTTTTTGTTACTATTCGTACACTCAGTATTTTTTTGTATTTGTCTATTATTCTTTTAGGAACATATGTACACCCTTAAAACATGTCTTAAATCAGAAATAATAGTAACACAATTTACAATTACAGAAGTAACAAGTGAATGTCATTATTGTTTTAGTCACTAGAGTCCCAGATCAGTCAACAGAGTGATCACTACCTGTGAGCGTCTATCAAATGGTGTTCTTATGTTGTATAATCCCAATTGGATAAAAACCCACAGATCATTACATTCTTCGGGATAGCAAGCTCCGGTTGATTGGTATATTTTAAAGACACAGTCTATGGCAGTTACAAGTTTTTCGAAACGGTAAACAGTTTCGTTGACGACAACGTATGCAGCGTTTACATTCGAGATTAAAAAAATACCCAGTAGTTACCACTATCTTAGTTTGGTGGTAAAAGGTGGGGAAAAAAATCCCAGTAGTTACCACTGGTAACAACGTGGTGGTAACTAGTGGGAATAACCCTTGATCTTAAGCATAGTATTAATATAGTACTTTTGTTTGTAGGTATTAAAATAATGGTCAACAATAATCTGTCATAAAATGTTGTAAAATAATACAGTTTCAAACTGATTAGTTTATGTTAGTTTGTTTGTAATATTTCTATTGACATAAACATTAGAAACACTCAAATGCATATTTTTTTCTAATAGCTCACTTCAATTAGCAGTCCTTTACCTAAAAAAATTGTATCGTACTTGAATAGGTTTGCTTAAATAGGTACTTAATATTTGTAAAGCTCCAAGTAACTATAAGTTAATGCGGTTTTTTACTTTATTAAATTGAAGAACCATGCAAAACTACGTTTACGTAATCTGCCATGTAATTCTCTAAGCAATGTCGTTCGTGAAATCCATACTTGCATTGATATTAAACCTAAAATTTGTTGTCAATGATGTTGATAGGAGAATGTCATGGCTGGACAGGTGCGATAATGGCTCATGATCAGTAAATAAAATGTCATCCTACGTATGTTGATAAGTCGGCCAGGTACCGTACCGTATAATATTTATTGTACTATTATCGTGTATCCTAATAGGTCTACATAGTAGCTTTGTATAATTATAATGGTATAGGGAGTATTACTGCAATGTTCTGCCGCCAGAGTGCAGCACTAGCACAAACTGTAAACCATATAAGAGTAGCTTATAATATACTATGCCGTAAACAGTTTTTAGACCAGTTTTCACAGATTATTTGTTACGAACAAATATGACATTGATGCATCGAGGAGGTTTGTTTACTGTTTGTTCTAGTGGCGCCCCCCACGCAGTTTTGCGTAATATTGCCTATTATACTTAATACTTACACTAGATAATATTTATGCTGGTCAGTTGTCGTACTGATTTGGGTTCTAGCCTCCCGAGTCCCGCTTGTAATTTTTGCAGTTTTGAATTTGGAACCTTGTAGGTACCTATTTTATTTTAATCTAAAATTCGATTTGGATTAAAGCCTTTATAAAGGCCTCAGGGACTCAGGAGGCTAGAGTCTGATGAGCGAAAAAAAATGAGTTTTGACATGACGATAGTATCAACCTTCAAGTTAGTTCCTTTACCTACCACGACTCATGTTTTTTCGCACAAACTCTTAATAATTGTGTTTTACGTATGTACATACACTGTGACAGGTACTGTACTAGCTCAGGCAAAGAATATAACGGTGCGGCCTATGTATGTATGTATCGACAGGTACTGTAATTGCTCAGGCAAAGTATATAATGGTGCGGCCTACGTATACTTAAACGTATGCCTGACAGGTAACTTACTGGCTCAGATCCAGTGTATAATAGAACATCCTACGTACGTAGCGTAGATATGCCGGTGAGGTACCGTACTGATTCTTGTCCAGTATATAATGGAATATCCCACGTATGTAGTACAGTTGTCATCAGATATATCTGAGCGGCCAGAGAGCTCACAAATATCTGAACATGCCTTTATTGTCAAGGTGTTACAGTGCGTGTTCAGACATTTTTGACCACCTCGTCCGCCCCGATATATCTGATGGCGACTGTACTACGTACGTGGGATATTTCATTATATACTGGACCAGAATCAGTACGGTACCTCACCGGCATATCAACGTACGTAGGATGTTCTATTACACACTGGATCTGAACCAGTAAGTTACCTGTCCGGCATACGTACATACGTAGGCCGCACCATTATATACTTTACCTGATCAAGTACGGTACCTGTCCGGCATACGTACATATGTAGGCCGCACCATTATATACTTTACCTGAACAAGTACGGTACCTGTCCGGCATACGTACATACGTAGACCGCACCATTATATACTTTACCTGATCAAGTACGGTACCTGTCCGGCATACGTACATATGTAGGCCGCACCATTATATACTTTACCTGAACAAGTACGGTACCTGTCCGGCATACGTACATACGTAGACCGCACCATTATATACTTTACTTGATCAAGTACGATACCTGTCCGGCATACGTACATATGTAGACCGCACCATTATACACTTTACCTGATCAAGTACGATACCTGTCCGGCATACGTACATACATAGGCCGCACCGTTATATACTTTACCTGAGCAAGTACAGTACCTGTCCGGCATACGTACATACGTAGGCCGCACCATTATATACTTTACCTGATCAAGTACGGTACCTGACTGGCAAAAGTAAATACGTAGGCTGCACCATTATATACGTTACCTGAACAAGTACGTTACCTGTCCGGCATACGTACATACATAGGCCGCACCGTTATATACTTTACCTGAGCAATTACAGTACCTGTCCGGCATACGTACATACGTAGGCCGCACCATTATATACTTCACCTGAGCAAGTACATTACCTGTCCGGCATACGTACATACGTAGGCCGCACCATTATATACTTCACCTGAGCAAGTACATTACCTGTCCGGCATACGTACATACGTAGGCCGCACCATTATGTACTTTACCTGAGCAACTACAGTACCTGTCCGGCATACGTATATACGTAGGCCGCACCATTATATACTTTACCTGATCAAGTACGGTACCTGTCCGCCATACGTAAATACGTAGGCTGCACCATTATATATTTTACCTGAACAAGTACGTTACCTGTCCGGCATACGTACATACGTAGGCCGCACCATTATGTACTTTACCTGGTCAAGTACGGTACCTGCCCGCCATACGTAAATACGTAGGCCGCACCATTATATACTTTACCTGATCAAGTACGGTACCTGTCCGGCATACGTAAATACGTAGGCTGCACCATTATATACTTTACCTGAACAAGTACGTTACCTGTCCGGCATACGCACATACGTAGGCCGCACCATTATGTACTTTACCTGAGCAACTACAGTACCTGTCCGGCATACGTATATACGTAGGCCGCACCATTATATACTTTACCTGATCAAGTACGGTACCTGTCCGGCATACGTAAATACGTAGGCTGCACCATTATATACTTTACCTGAACAAGTACGTTACCTGTTCGGCATACGTACATACATAGGCCGCACCGTTATATACTATACCTGAGCAAGTACATTACCTGTCCGGCATACGTACATACGTAGGCCGCACCATTATGTACTTTACCTGAGCAAGTACAGTACCTGTCCGGCATACGTACATACGTAGACCACACCATTATGTACTTTACCTGAGCAAGTACAGTACCTGTCCGGCATACGTATATACGTAGGCCGCACCATTATGTACTTTACCTGAGCAACTACAGTACCTGTCCGGCATACGTACATACGTAGACCACACCATTATAAACTTTACCTGATCAAGTACGTTACCTGTCCGGCATACGTACATACGTAGGCCGCACCATTATATACTTTACCTAAGCAACTACAGTACCTGTCCGGCATACGTACATACGTAGACCACACCATTATAAACTTTACCTGATTAAGTAGATTACCTGTCGCCATACGTACATACGTAGGCCGCACCATTATATACTTTACCTAAGCAACTACAGTACCTGTCCGGCATACGTAAATACGTAGGCAATACAATTATTTACTGGACCTGACCCTAACCAAACCTACACATACGTAATATACACCGTGCTTTTATGGATAATTTTGGGCGTATCGACAGCTACTTATTGTAAGTAGCAAACACCCTACCTACTTATTGTACGTAGGAAAACGTGCCAGTGGTAAATTACGTAGCCGTACCAATTACTTTTATCAGTAGCGCGGCTACTTACGCTTAACTACGTACGCAACATTGTGCCGGCTATAAACGTCATGCTGTATCATTTTTCCATGTATTTTCCGTATGCGGGCTACTTAAAATTTTCTCCGTGTACGAGTAAAAAGCCGGTAAACTCCTTTGGGGTGGGATTTTACCTTTTGGTCTTGCGGTATTCCCATTGCTCAGAGTGCAGGTGAGCAGTGAGCAACATGCACTTAGGATTACTCGGAAGAAAAATAGTTAATAGTACTTCGTACAGAAACCAGAAAGTTATTGAACAAACTGCCACTGATCTGTCAATCTGATAGTGCAACGCTTGAAAGTACGGATGAAACCTATATTTTATAAGCACGCTCACTGTTCTAATGGATCTCTAGTATATCGAGGTCTCACGTCACACGAGGACTACAGCGAACTTACTCGTCATCTATCTCCATCTCAATGACTCTTACAGTATCGATGTACATTCGAGATAATGAGACATACACGTAATATTTTCAAAGTTCGCGGTAGGCTCCTAATGGGCTAAGAAACTGTCAAAAGTTTTGATAGATGGCGCCAGCATAGGTTTTACCTGACTCTAGATTTGTTTATGAGATTTGGCTTAACCCTCTAGCATCCAGGCCATACAATGACAGGTAAAACCCGCTTGTATATACGCCATCTGTAAAATACTGCGACCGGCCAACTCCATTACACTGGTCGACCAGAACGTTCGATTCGCCTAAGCTCGGTAAGCAACTTTATCACCCAGGATGGTAGTATTGGTAGTCGACGATATCGCCCATCAGGATGATTTACGCCAACATTATCAGTGCAACAGGTGTACTGGGGTGCTAATTGTGCCATCTAAGGAACTAGCCATTTAGATAAAGATCGTCTCCATTTGCGCGCTGTGATTCGCAATTCACAAAGTTTATCTACCGTGTTGCCTCGAGCGAGCTAGTGTAAGAGTGTGCTATGATAATGTATCTATAAATGTTGAGGTCAGCGGGCTCAGCACGGTTCCATTTTTATCGACTATCACTATGCGCGTCCCTTTCGCACTTACATACTTGTTAGAACGTGACAGGCATGGTGACAAGGGATAAAAACGCGACCGTGCTAAGCCGCCAGGATGTATGTAAAAATGAGGACACAAATAGGTACCCTATATTAGAAACATTAAAACGGCCAAGTCACTCGCGTATATGTATTTTAAGTCGATGATTGCTCGAGCTCAGTATGCAGCTCTTCGCGACCGATTGTTAGGTGACCCGTTTTATTATACATATCTGTCTGTGACTTTGTGTCTCTATTAGGAAGTTTTGTTATTAAAGATGAGAACACTAATGTTTCGTGACTTAGGTACTTGCATCGAACTGAATCCAGCTAAAATTGTGGCGGTAATTGATAGATGTGTATTACGCGAGCTGATTTCTCAGAAGTTGTAAATTTCCCGAACATATTTTTATCCACCCGTCTTGGGTTGGAAGCCCTCTTACTCGTATTTTGCCCCGTAGTCTTCAACGCTGCGCCCTTTTAAAATCTAGGATAGATACTCACGTTTCAAGAAATTTACCAAAAAATTTTAGATTAGGTATAATCTGATGCTTCTGATCTTCCGATGTCCAAATAAACACTGCCTTGAAATACGTACCTGTAACAAAATAAGAAAAATACATATAAAAACTGTCATAAGCCCATGCAATTATTTTTTAAACTAGTGGGCTTCGAATGAGACGTCAGAGAGCTTCTGGCTAGTTGCGTTATACTTATCGTTACCTTTACCTATAGTAATGCACATGTTAAGGCCACAAAAATCGGTTTATCAGTTTAATGTGTACACAGACGTTTTGTCATAAGGGAAACCCCAAAGGTGTTCAACGTGTCCACAATGATTCAGTATTTCAAATTTACTTTGTCTGTTTATAATCATTCCATAATGATGAGTCTTGCACATCGTAGAAACATCATTGATACTAAAATCCCTATTTACAAGGAAACATGTATTAAACTCTCACCTTCACCCAGGACCTGCCCGGAAGGACATCCGGCAACCATCTTGCTAATTAACCTGCGATATGCAAAGTTTCTTGAAAGCGGAATACAGAGTGGATGAAAGCAAACTGTTTCCATTGCTTTCTTAAGAGACCAATATAATGGTGACTTGAAGATGAGTAACAAGTATGCGTAATTGGAGGTCCAACGTATAATGGACCGTAGTAGATTGGAATAACTCAGAGGACAGAGAGGAGAGTTTATTTACATTTGGAGATATTTTGATGAGGTGACCCACTGACGGAGTTGCTGATAGCTTTATCCAAATAAGTCAAGCGGTCATAAATAAGAAGCTTAGGATGTTCTGTGTCGTGGTAAATAAAGTGGTAACGTGTGATCCAGGGCAGTTAGGAAAATCATTCAGTTTGGAAATTCCGACCTTTAACATATTTATTGGCCTTGCATCAAATACTGAAGTCAGAATACAGGTATGCAACAATTATTTATGCAGCAACAAGCACGCCGGCATATGTAGTCTGTCTGCAGTTCTGCATTCTCAAATGTATATGTCCCCACAAACATTAAACAACCCTTTCAAGGCTCCCTAGGGAAATATAAGCGCAGTAATCAGGAGATGTTCATTAAAAGCTGTCTGCGATATTCCCCGGAGCGACACTGGTGGGTTGGGAACATGGGAATAAACAATATTGCCGGATTTATTTACTCAAGCGTAAGGGTAAGTTTTATGCATATATTTTACACGTAAAGATTAAAATAAGCGAATTCATCTATAGACGCGAGATCCAACTTTTCATATTCACCAAGTTTAGGTAAGTAACTAGGTATCTTTTTCAACCGACGAAAAAAAAAACGGAGGAGGTTCTCAAGTCGACGCGTATATTTTTTTTTTTTTTTTTTTTTTATGTATGACCACGCATAACTTTTTACAGAGATGTTCGATTTTGATAATTATTTTTTTATTGGAAAGGGTATACCCCGAAGTTGGTCCCATATAAATTTGGAAAAAAAATCCAACCTTAAGGGTAGGAAAATAGGGGATGATTGATTTTTTCACTCACCGATTGTAACGTATGACCACGCATAACCTTTTACAGAGTAGTCGTAATAAGAATAAAAAATTGGAAAAAAATCCTACCCTAAGGGTGGGAAAATAGGGGTAATTTATTTATATTACAGAACAAAATAATAGTTAAAGTAGGATTATTAATATAACAGTTAATAGCTAAAGCAAGGTAGGTAGCTATTTTAAAAGTAATCAAAAATTAAGCATGTAATAATTTGTATAAATTATAGCCACAGAAAATTATAAAATAAAAACTTTTTAACAAAAAAAATAACCGCCGAAAAAAAACTAAAAGGAAATAAAAAAACCGGCACTAACACGAAACGAGTCGACCAACAAAAACAATAGCACACTGAAAAGAAAAAAATAATTATTTTGTCTTCAATAACGCAAGTGAATACCTATGAACTATGTATATACATACTTCTGAAATCAATCACACAAATCTGCGTATTTATATATTTACAATCTGTTATTTTTGGAGTCAGTACACTACAAACGTTGTCTTGAAAAAAATCAAGCCGAACGGCGGTAGTAACTGCTATCTAGGGAGCAGTTACGAAACGCTAACCTATCTAAGATATCACGTTGTTCAACCTTGAGATTTAAAAACATGGAGTAATATATACTGAGATAAGAGGCACGAGCATGTGAAAGATAATTCAATGTGTAAAATTCCGCTAGTCAACTAACTACGTAGACATGTTGTAGGAACACGGTTACGCAAGGATACTGTACGTTTGTTTAAGATAAAATTCCTTTATCAAACCGCCTTATCACATTCCGAACGCGTACCAATCTAAACAAGTAGGTAACTTAACTACTATAGGCGAGTGCCTATATCAATCTAATAAAACATGGTCTTCTATTCCCAGAGTGACACAGGCCTACATCACAATAATATGGCCGCTATATATAGCGCTATCGCATATTATCATATAGCGCTGTCGCATGATGACGTAGGCTTGTGTCAGTTAGGTGACCTAGAAAAGACGGGAATGGAGTACCAGGCGGAGTATATTATTATACCATGTAGCAGCAGAGTTGCTACCAACGATCTGCCGGCAAATTCCAAAGGTGTTTGTTTTTAAAGATCTATACAGAGAAACCAAATGGGTTGGTTATGATTATATCCATTTATGACAAATAAGTTGATATTTCATATGTCATTTTCATAATCGTGATAGTACGAAGCCTCTTTTGAGGAGTCATCCTAACTTGAAGAAAAAGTAGGCCAATTAGCTCTGGAATTTCTGGATTGTCCAACGAATATGTAAGAAGCCACATAATGTTCCTATAAATAGACTACATGATGAAAATTGTCATTTGCCTAATGGGTTGCGGCTTGTCCTAGATTTCACGGACACGTTATCAAAGGCTTTTGGAGTAAAACATTTTTCTTGGTCAGATTATGCCCTATATACTTAGCTAGCGAGAGAATCCAAATAAGAACAAGTGTAAAAGCAGACTTTTCCGTACACTGTTCGGAATATAAAAGAGCCGCAACAGTATTCATAAAAATGTAGTTTTATCGTAATCAGTAATGTGTATAACATTGGCTTATATTAATCGTTTATGTTGCGTGTCATTATTTGCACAATAAATATAAAACTACGTGAAAACAATAGCATTCCATTTCTAATCCACATACGTACACCGCTTTGCCTCAAATAAGCGGCGAGATTGAACGGCATACCTAGTGGCTTCGTGTAATAACAAAATCGAACGCTTCTGCATTTACGGCGGCTTGCACAGGGTGATTTTGGTTTACTGCTGTATTCTACAGCTTGCGTACAATTCCAAGACGTTGCCACGGTGCCTTTTTGTTTGTTTTGCTCGGCTTGGCGGGGTCACTGCCTTGGCTCCACATGTCTACATATATTTTTCACAAATTTCTTCATCAACGGTGATAGTTGCCTTTGTTGTCAGCTACAAGTCTAGCTAGCTTAGACCAGTGTTTGTCTCCCGAAGTTACATATGTTAATAGTTTAAGCCCGGTCTTTCAACTAGGCTATTGATTTCGGAGTAAGGATTAATTAACAAGACCTCCGCCTCTTAACCCCGTCCTATACCACCTAATTTCTCGCATCTCAAACATTGTGACATTTATACTTTCAAATATTTTATTTAATTAACGGAATACGTAAACATTGTACTTAAACAACCTGTATACACATTGTTCGGCCATAAAATAACAAGCAATATCACAATCTCATTCGCACGTCCCTCACCGCACGATTACAATAATAAAATAATGTGTAGGCTTCTGGTATTGAGCGGTGAACCAACTTTTACCTCAATTCTTCGGCCGTGTGAAAGTTTTAACAGTGCTGGCTATATAAACATGGTAATTCTTGGATACATATGTATAAGGTGGCGTTCTCACGGCGTCCTTAAAAATGCTACTCCAAAACGACCTAAGCGCCTTAAAAGTTCTTAAACATATACGACTTTTTATACTGGGAGTCTTCTCCTTTCTGCCTTGATGCATTTCCACGGTTCCTGCGCCACCTAACAACCCGAATGGGACCCGAGTGCTCCCGAACCTTTACGAATGGATAGACGTTACATACAATTATGTAGGGCCAGTGGTAGGGCGTAAAAAAGTAGCATTCCGTTTGCAATTAGGTTATCCGTTGCGACTGGTTTCGAAAAGTCAAATAGCTGAGCCCCATTGGGTGAATTGACATGTGCAGATCACACAGGTAGCTAGCATTAAGTAAAGGTATATATTTTTAGATTCAGATTTATTTGTTGTACAACATAAGATACCTACAGTATAAATTACATTTGTGTTAATAAACCTGACAAACTTGTGTTGCTATTAGCCATTAGGTTTCCCTGTTAGGTATCTTAAGTCAGTCGTGTGAAATCAGCAAAACTGTCAAGTTATAAAATTAGCAGCAGCTTTTCACACCGACTGTCCTACGGAGAAAATGCTATATGATAATATTTCTAAGTGTGTAGTTAAACTGTAGTCGAAGTAATACGTAGTTGTCAACATCTAGGCTAGAATGACAGATACCTATAAAATGTTTGTAGTAAACTATAAGTAGGCCTGTGCTCTTTCTGTCTTCGTCAAAATATGGGAACTCTTCTCAAGTCGCAATTCGCAACCGACTCTCGTGATATTATGTTAGCAGGTTCTAACTATTCGATGATTACCTACATATGTTTTTTTGTCGATTCAGTTTTCAGAATTTTTTCAAAATTCAGTTTTAAGTTATGCTCGAGAGATCTACAACTCACAGAGCCACTAATATGTGTCGTTTCCAAGCAAAAAGTCCCACTTTGTCGCTTCTCACAAGGACGCTTTAACAGGTTAATCGTATATATATACAAGCAAATTTCGTCCTTATGGTAAGCGACAAAGTGGTACCTTTGACTAGACTTCGACACATATATTAATATTCAACAACTTTGCACACAATCTTATGTATGCTTACGCACACACATTCAGAGCTTAGGGTTCCATTGTCAGACGAGTTACGCCCCCGGCGTCGGGCAGGGAAAGCGAATGAAAAAGGAAAGTGCGGCAGGTGCTGCTCCTGCGGGGCAGGTGGAGGGGGGAGGAATGCGACTATTATTGGAGCGCTTGCACAGGGTGCGCTTGCGTTGCGTCTAATAGGAAACATTACGCAAAACTCTTGCGTAGGGAGCGCCATTAGCGCAAACAGTAAACAAACCTTGATGCGTCAATGTCATATTTATTCGTAGCAAATAATGTGTGAAAACTCGTAAAAAAAACTGTTTAAGGCATAGTATATAAAAGTGACTATAGTTTACGGTATGTGCTAGTGTTGCACTCGTTGCAGGTTGCTGCCTTGGTCGTTCGGTCTTGGGTAAAACGCTTTTTCTAAGATTTTTAAACTAAACATTTATTATGATACCTGAAATGAAAGCGAATGAAAAGGGAAAATGCAGCAGGTGCTCCGCAAGTGGAGGGGAGGAATGCTATTATTGAATCGCTTGCACAGGGTACGCTTGCGTTGCGACTAATAGGGAATTATGCGCAAAATTCTCTCGTAGGGAGCGCCACTAGTACAAACAGTAGCGCTGCACTCGTTGCACGTTGCTGCATCGGTCGTTCAGTCATGAACAAAACGCTTAGAAGGTAGGTTTTAGGGATTTTTATTTTTTTTGTTAGGTTTAGTTTTAGTTAATTTATTTTATAAGGTACTTGTATTAAGTTTGTTGTATAATTGTGTTTAAATGTTATTTGTCGTGTCGTAATATTTTCGTAATACAATTTTATATTATAACTTTTTCAAAGTTTTTTAAACTATACAATAGTATGATACCTGAAATGAAAGAGAATAAAAAAGGAAAATTCGGCAGGTGTTCCTGCGGGGCATGCGCATGGAGAGGGGAAGAATGCTATTATTGGGGCGCTTGCACAGGGTGCGCTTGCAATTGCGTTGCGACTAATTGGTCGTTCAGTCATGGGTAAAACCTTTTTTACTATTGAAACCGACCATTGGAACTTCTACTCTATAAATTTAAATGAGGCTAAAGCTAGCTTCTCTAAAAAGTCTAGACTTTTTCTAGCCTCAAGACTAGCTTTTTACTATTGAAACCGGCCATCGGAACTCTATTAATTTACATGACGCGAGTATATGTAGTATAATTACCTAGTTGCAAGCACTCACTGCTCAATTGTTTAACTATAAATCAGCATATGAAAGTGCTTTGATGATTCCGACAATTCAACATGATTGACTTAGGTCGATCATTGATAAATGTTCAATTCGACCTCAATTCTACGATTTCTAGGTATTGTCCCTTTAACTAATAAATATTCAGCCAATTTCAACAAAACATAGTCTGAAATCTGAATGGCGATTACACCTACCTATCGAATTCATTATGTCATGAAAACACACAATGTCTAAAGACAATGGATCCAAGTTTTCTAGTGTTGATTTGTTTATTTTAGCACCTACTTCGGATTAAAACCAAAATATTACTTTGCTAATCCGCGAAAAGATAACGTGCTAGTCAATCAGTGCTAACCCGTTATACTTACTTGCGTATTTTTACATGCAATTAATATTCCCACCCTCCCACCGCAAAAATAAATACGCAAATAAATATAACAAACCACCACCAAAAGAATAAACCTCGACACGTGTTTCGCCTCTCTACGAGGCATCCTCAGGAGTTGTTGACGGTCTGACGCCCGGCAACGGAATGACCTGTCTAGAATGGTCGGCCATATTTATACCTTGACCACTCCCCCTACCGTGCAAGTGTGAGTGAGATGGAAAAATTCGTAATAACGGCGATGACGCAACATTCAATTGTTCGTTAAGAATCATGCCCCTATTGTTGTACCTAATTTTTTCCAGTTGTTCCAGAACACCCAAACGCAATCCCTTTTCGCAAACATGTAAAATATCAAAAGAATTATTCTCAGATAAAGTGTGACCTGTATCTAATAAGTGCTTTGCAAAATTGGACTTCTCTGGATGGTTATGTCTATATGACGCAACATGCTCTTTATACCTAGTAGTGAAACTACGGCCCGTTTGCCCCACATACACTTTATTGCAATCGTCACAGGTAAGCTTATAAACTCCAGACTTTTTCCCATTCTCGATCTTATCTTTGCCATTGCAAAGCTTTGAGTGCAAAGTATTATTTGTCTTAAAGGCCACAGGAATGTCGTTAGACTTCAAAATTTTGTAAATTGCATCAGACAACTTGCCAACATAAGTTATGCTCGCTTTATATTTTTTAATCGGTTCAGAGGATCGTGCCGCATACAACATAGTGTTGACCATACTATTCCGCTTTTTCCTGATGATACCATCCACAACAGACTTATCGTAACCATTCGAAACTGCTAAGTGATAAATATTATTTAATTCAATCTGATAGTGTTCATCAGAAAGAGGCACAGTCAACATTCTATGCACATAACAATGAAAAGCAGCCAACTTATGCTGCCACGGATGCGTGGAAGAAGCCGGGATAAATTTTGAAGTCTAACGACATTCCTGTGGCCTTTAAGACAAATAATACTTTGCACTCAAAGCTTTGCAATGGCAAAGATAAGATCGAGAATGGGAAAAAGTCTGGAGTTTATAAGCTTACCTGTGACGATTGCAATAAAGTGTATGTGGGGCAAACGGGCCGTAGTTTCACTACTAGGTATAAAGAGCATGTTGCGTCATATAGACATAACCATCCAGAGAAGTCCAATTTTGCAAAGCACTTATTAGATACAGGTCACACTTTATCTGAGAATAATTCTTTTGATATTTTACATGTTTGCGAAAAGGGATTGCGTTTGGGTGTTCTGGAACAACTGGAAATAATTAGGTACAACAATAGGGGCATGATTCTTAACGAACAATTGAATGTTGCGTCATCGCCGTTATTACGAATTTTTCCATCTCACTCACACTTGCACGGTAGGGGGAGTGGTCAAGGTATAAATATGGCCGACCATTCTAGACAGGTCATTCCGTTGCCGGGCGTCAGACCGTCAACAACTCCTGAGGATGCCTCGTAGAGAGGCGAAACACGTGTCGAGGTTTATTCTTTTGGTGGTGGTTTGTTATATTTATTTGCGTATTTATTTTTGCGGTGGGAGGGTGGGAATATTAATTGCATGTAAAAATACGCAAGTAAGTATAACGGGTTAGCACTGATTGACTAGCACGTTATCTTTTCGCGGATTAGCAAAGTAATATTTTGGTTTTAATTAGTATGGATTTCCGCAAAGTAACGCCTGATTCTATTCACCACCTACTTCGGTACAAGCAATTTCAACAAAACATAGTCTGAAATCTGAATGGCGATTACACCTATCGAATTCATTATGTCATGAAAACACACAATGTCTAAAGACAATGGATCCAAGTTTTCTAGTGTTGATTTGTTTATTTTAGCACCTACTTCGGTACAAATATTTGTGTACGCTTAAGCGCGCGTGAAAGCCGCTACGGATCTCATATTATTGTCACGCGACAAAGTAAGAAGTGGCACAGAAATCAAATTTTTGACTGTATGTGGTTGTGTGGAACAGTCTGTCACAGTCACCTGTCACTAAAAAAGACTACAACCTGTCACTAAAAAAGCTAAATTGTAAAATGTAGGCACGGACAGATAATAACCATTAGAAATTAGTTTAATTTAGCGCCTTTTTCAGGATGGATATGGGTGGCAATTATAGTGACCTGATGAAGAACAAATTCCAAATTTAAATTCGCAACCGCCACCACCCTGTGCTGCGCTGAGCGCCGGCGCCGGCGCCGACTAACAATAGCGCTCTCAGCATTACTCGTAATGGCGCAGATAACGATACTATAGCTATTAAAATGGGCGTGCGCTAATCAAATCCCAGATACCTGGCCAGGATATAGTTCAACGTTCTGATACTATACTCTGGCCAGTGAGTTTTGTCAGTAGAAAAATGCGGCAAAGTTAAAAAATGTAGGCGCGAAGGATCGATCTTCTATACAAATTATGAATTTCACGCGTTTTTCTACTGGCTCGCACGATATTACACGAACTAAAAGATGGCGGGACGTGGACGCTTATTACGGCGAATCGGTGGAAATATCTAGACAGGACCGAATGGAAAAAAGAGGTGGGCTTGGCCCAGCAGTGTGACACTTAAACAGTTTAATATACTTAGGCTCACTTGCACCATCCCACTAACCCGGGGTTAAGCGGTTAAACCGTTAACCTAGTGTCAAGTTGTACTGGTAACCATGGTAACTCCAGGTTTAACCGGTTAACCCCGGGTTAGTGGAATGGGGCAAGTAGGCCTTACTTACATAAAAAAACATATATTATAAAAGAAAGCCCAAAGATAGAAGAAAGCTGATGTTATTTTGCGGGTATAGTAAGATCACATTGTATTAGTCATTAGAGGATCAATAGGAAAAGAGATACGAGTATTATTGACAAAATAAACTGCGTTTCTCTTCACTAGAAAGTGACGTGTTTTGTTTTGTTGAGGTATTTTCGATTTAGAAGCGTTCATAATCACAAATAAATTGGCGTTAAATTAGCCCTTCTCTTTTGCATGCTTCTATATAAACAAGTATAAATACAAACAATTTACGTGTAAAAGATGTATCGCCAATATCTAGAGTAACCGCCTTTTATAACCCCAGGATTATGCAAGACAATAACTCATATTTGTCTCCCCAACCGTAACGAATGAAGATTGAAAAGACAAGCCCATTTGCATGTCACGCTGGTAACGTGTTATCCAATGTTATACCACTTTATAATTGCATCGTAATAATTAGCATATCATACTGCGAGGAAAACTTAATTGTGCATGAGATTCTAACTCACCAAAAGTCGTATAACACTAATTTAAACTAGAAAAGCGACTTAACTGCGTTGAAAATAGAGCTCAAGTTTATATGTTAGAAAAAGAGTTGAGAGGTTAGAAAAGTAAAGGTCTAATATGGTTTTCTGTTACGAATAGTGATTTATAGGTAATGGGAACAGTAAATCTCGTTACGTCTCAGAAAATGCGTTTGCGCAATGGCTTTGTTTGCATTGTCCATGCATTCCTGTTGAAACTTTAGCGAACTTTAATCTTTCTAATTTAAATCTTACCCTTTTGGATTAAGGTTGGGATTTAGTTGGTGTGAGCGGGTGAAATGCGAGCTTGCCCAGGTTGTTACTCTACTTCAAGGCTTTTCCACTGTGTGAAAGTGGAGTTCATGTTTTGTTGAGTCGTTTACAACAAATAGCTACGAGTAATGCAATTGTGTTCCTGTGGTGTGAATTTCTCTTTACTTATTTTTGAGGTTTAGAAACATTATTTGTATTTTTTCTGGAATAAGTTCACAAGTTCAGGTAAGTTGAGCTTTGCTCATTTGGCGGGAGGTGCGGTGATAATAGGCGAGACAACAGCACCAATTCAAAAAGTTCTTCAGATAAGAAAGAGCAATCCCCATTGTACCAGACGGTAGAACAACCATAGAGAGCCAACGTCTTTCCAAATTTTGTAAAGAAAATATCGATGAGGTAGGACTGAAATAGCGCCCTTGAATGAATGGGATGTGGGCCCGAATATTCCGACAGACTTTGACTTGACGTTGGCAACACCATAACGCCATTACCGGTGTTGTAACACTTGTAACAGAGCATGCTCGCTGACCCGCAATTTACGTGATTATGCCATTAAAGCACAAAAATATCTTATCTTGGCAAAGACTACCAATGTATTAGCCTAATTGTTTAGCACGATACAAAATGGTGTAGCCATACAATGCGATGTTACTAACACTGTAACGCCATTAAGCTCAACATTTACTTACGACTTTTAGGAGCCATACCTACAAATCCGTGTACAAGCTTTCAGAGCGATCACTACTCCACATTATTAAATGACCGCTCTAAAACAGAGCAAAAGATTTGTCAACTGAAAGAACATTTGGCCAACGAAAATATATATGGCAAACCAAATTGTCGGTTTAAAAAGGTGCAATATTCAAAATTTCTACAGTAGGTCTCTTAGAGATCTTCTTTCAATTCGAAACTTTTTTCTACTGACACATTGGTTTGATACAACGATATCAAACTGTAAACTCGTCCATTCTGACAACGCTTACGTCCCCATACACGCCACTGCAAACCTTACAATTGTAATATCGTATCCGCGTATGAATGCTCGGTGTTGTAACTGCCTGTAGCAAGCTCGGTAAACGACTTGTGATCATTACGGTCCGAATTATCTTATTCTTATCTTTTTCTACTCATAAATTGGTTTGACAGATTATACGATATCAAACTATAAACTCGTCCATCCTGACAACGTCTACGTCCTCAAACACACTGCAATGCAAACCTTACAGCTTGGCAAAAAAGAGTAGAAATTAAAAAGTGGCAACACTGTAGTGTCGTCCCGTTTTCTTATACAAATTGGTTTGAAAGGGACGACACTACAGTGTTACCACTTTTTAATGTCTACTCTGTTTTGCCAAGCTGTACAATAATGAAATGACGTATCCGCATGCATGCAAATGTTCGGTGTTGTAACTGCCTGTAGCATGCTCGGTGACCGGCATGTGATTATGTCATTACAGTCCGAATTATCTTATCTTTGCAAAGGTAATTAGGGTCACGACAAGTCTCGTTCGACGCTAATAGGTAAATATTGCGTTAAATCTCGTTTACAAACGTAATGTAACTAAGAAACGAGATACAGTTATCTTTGTTTAACGTATTATAGACAGTATCTCTAATTGTTGCTTTTACGCAATCTTATATTGGCATTATAATAACACAAGTGTTTTTGACCAGCGAATTCTCCATTAACTGTTTGTTCTATAAAAACATATTTATAGTTCCGGTTTCCTCACTATAATAGGGACTTGTGATTGCGAGTCAGTAAAGTCTCAGCCAATTTGGCTTTTTCTTCAAGACAAAATCAAGTAGAGTCAGTTCGCCACTATTAATGTCAAATTTCAACGAAAATATGACGGTTATAATGACCCTTCCACACAATTTCACAGCAAAGACAATCTCTATTCACATATTTCAAATATTATTTGTCATTCAAACCTTTGGGAATCAGGTTACGCCCAAACACACTTTAATCAGTAATTTCAAGTACACAAAGTGCGTATTAAAATCCGGTATCTCACCCTGACCCGCCGTTCACCGGTAAATAATACGATTCTTACTTATGATGGATTGATTAGCCTAATTGCCGGGCGCCTACTATCACGTCAATAAATTATACTACATCAATATTGAACAGATACATTTAATTAGATTCGTTTGTATACTTTGTATATTATACTTAAGTGGCTTTGACGTAGAATTGAATGTTTCTTAAATTTTAGAAACTAAGGTGAAGTCTAAATATTGACTTTGCAGCAAATCGAATTAAAATATTCAGCGACAAATTACGCTTTTTAAGAGGATAGTGGTGGTCGGCTTCTAGTTCTACATACAAAGGCGTCTCCGTTTTCGTCTCTGGATTAAAATGTCCTAAGTAAGCACTGTACTGACAAAGAAATAAGTTTTGCAAATCAATTCGAAAGTTATTTATAGTAACAATATCAATTCGCAAAGGCTGCCCTCATTCGTACACTTAACTAAACACAATTACATGGTTATCAGTAACATTAAGCAATCGCGAATATGTATGTCTTGTATGAGACACTTTCGTTTTACGCAATATTTGCTCACGACTTAACCCATCCCAAGTATACTTGTAACTCTTTATAAAACGCATCACAAAAGCTGTTTTCACGACTCACCGAACTTTCCACGGCATTTAAAAGGGATTGGATACACTTTTTCTCGTGGACATACCATACAAGTACACGCGTTAGGCAACATTCGAAATTGCGTTTAATGTTAAAGGTAAAAAAGTAGATTATCGGATGCACTTCCTGACTAATTCACTACGCTTGGGAATATTCAAAGTGATCTTTTAAAAGCGTCATCCACTTATGGCCCTTTCAAACTCCTCTAACAAGATCGTATTATGGTTCAAAATCTCTTGACCAAAGTTTTGCGCAACACAGAGACTGGCATGACGGTCGGTTTGCAATGCGAATGACCTGCATTCATATTGTTCAGATATTATTACACTACATTACATGCGAGACGTAACAACCATTTGCTCGTAGACCAAAGGAAATGGTAACTGACACTTAGATTGGATCGGACTGGTTTAACCGAAGATTTATATCTAGAAAGTTATCAATCCGTCATAGGTCTTCGCATCTCTTAATGCGATACTATACTTATAAATACAGGGTATCATGTATTATCATTATCAAGTATTTATAAAACATGTCTTAATAAAACTAGCTGTAGGTATACTAGGTCAACTAGGTATATGATTAAAGTGACATTTGATTTGAGTGGATAAAATCGTGGAAATCTTAAAAGCAATATCTTTGATTTTAATTATTTAGGTTGAATTGTTAAATAATACGTTGTCATGTTTTTTTAAAGTAAATTTGTAATTCTTTGACAGTAACGAAATGGAACAATCGAAATTTTTGGACACCTTTTTCTCCTGTTAGGTTCGAAAAAAACTCGAGATTCTGAGAAGAAATATCATAAAAATTAACAAATTTGAAAAAAAAAAGTGTTACGTACTTTAAATAAAATGGCCCAGATAATTAAAAATGAACAAGAAAAAGATCCGAAAACAATCGGTCGGCAAACAAGTTCGGCCCCGATCTCAGATCAAGATCCGCGGTAAGGCAGTGTTTCAATGTCAGTGAAAGTGGTCCCGTGCGATGCGCGAACGCCTTTTTTCTAATGCGTATAGGGTTACCAGATACAAATTTAGAATTTCCTGACAAAATTCCTGATTTCCGAATATTTTTCCTGACATTAATATTTGACGACGGGGGGCGAGGGGGGAGGGGTCTAGCCCTTAGCGATGGCCACCCGATTGAGCCGATAGCCGCATCAACTTCTTATTATATTGTTATCTTTGCAAATGCGAATATTAGACATGATTTCGATTTCTAAAACAGCTATGTATGTATCCTTGAGTAAAGATTTGTTAATTAGGTATCATTAATGTCTATCAATTCAAAAAATTCCTGACATTTTCGTGTTCCGTCCCCATTCCTGACAAAAGGCGAAAATTCCTGACATGTCAGGAAATTTCTGTCATCTCTGTAATATTTTTATTTTTTTTATTATTATTTACGTCCTAACTTATAGCCTCTAGCTAACCTGATATTTTTGTTTTCTTGGCGAAAACCACAATCAACAAGAAATGTAATAAAAAATAAAGTAATTTGCTAGTTAACGACAGATTGCGCTGCTGCTGAAATATTTGCCTGCTAGTAATAATTTAATTGACTACAAAGACGGGGTGTCGACAGGGCACCTATAAATTATATAATAGCAAAAAATAATTCAATTCAAATTTAACAACTCAAAATATTTTTCATCTCTATTGAATTGAAAAAGAAAAGATATCTAGAGTTAGACCAGGAAAAGTCTGCAACGATTTTGATAGCACAGGCAGTGCAAGTGTTATTTTAAACGTCAAACTTCTCTGAAAATTATGACGTAAGTATAAATAACACTTGCACTGCGTAGGTACGTTATCTTATCAAAATCGTTGCCGTCTTTTCTTGGTCTAACTCTATCAAGTATTTCAGTCTTACTATAATTTCTACCTGACCAAACTGGTTTCCGGACTACATTTTCAACCGCACCGAGTCATCAATGTTTGGGTCCGTCGTTACGCAACCAAACATCGCTGACCGTCAAAACTGACATTCAACGTGAAAGCTACGATCGACAGCCGATCGCTTAGAGAATATAACCAAACGGAGTAGTCATTAACAGGCGTTCCCCTCTGTCGAAAATAGGCGGCCAATGGTCAACGACATGTCAACCACATGTATGGATTGACGTTTATCTGACATGGCTATATTTACGTTACGTATACATTTGATGTGCCCCTCCCCCGCAAAAAACGGCAGACTATTTTGTACCGAAAATTATAGACATGGCGTCTCCGTTGGTTATACTTATATCCTCTAAGGCTGATCGTCACTGATGGCTGCAGGGCTGGCGTTGACGTGACTAGGGTTGCCATAAAAAAAATAGAATATCTTGACAACTAGGGGCCCATTTCTCGAACGATATTAGACTAATTTAATTAGTCCACGAACTGTCAAATCGTATGGGTTGCCATGACAACACACAATAATATTAGACTAATATCGTTCGAGAAATGGGCCCCAGTATCGGCCAGTATGACAAAACACGGTTATTTTCTGGGAAAATACGCCCATTAAATCCCTTATTTAAAAACTTTCGTGGACAAGCCCTTAACTCGTCACAATACGATACGTAGTATACCTTCCCTTTCCTTTGCTACCTCCTAACTTTTAGCCAGCTTCTAGTGGATACTTGAGAGGAAGTTCATTGATAGAATGATGTTTAAACTTATAATAAATTTTACTGGGAACCTACGAATCATCGCACGCGCACATTCACGAACAGAACTCTCCAGCATTCGGTGATTTCGCTAAATAATCGGTGACATTTGACCTCTGTCATTCCGATACGAATGAATGTGTCGAAAGCTTGCCAAAACGAGCTATTTAGCATTCACTTTGACTTGGGCAGGACTAGTTTTACTCTGGTCAATCTAATGGGTAGTGTTCTGGGGTCCATTTCTCGAACGTTATTAGTCTAATAAGGTGTATTGGCATGGCAACCCATAAGATTTGACAGTTCGTGGACTAATAAAATTATAGTGTAAACAACATTATTTGCGGTATTTGACACATTATGACTGACGTATATAGAGATGTAACTAACGCAAATCGATTGTCACAGCAAGCGATTACGATTGGATGGCACGTAGACTGAGGTATCGAATTGTGACGTATAATGAATTTTTATTTGAGATTTAAATAAAGCTAGAATTATATGGTTTTCCCGCAAGCTACCGGTCGGTCGGTGTATCCCAACAAACAATTAGGCGACACTTAGCACTTATTTTATCACCTAAAGACATATAACGGCTGGAGAATAGCTATATACTCTAAGCTTACAGGCTCTGGTGACATCAAGGTCTTTAAGAAGTCCATGTATAGCTTTAAGATCCACAGTAGCCGTTTTGGCCGCTATAATGGATCTTAAGCAGCTAGTGTTATAGCTCAAAGTGAATTCTACCACCTTAACATCTATATGAGTAATAAGCAGCTGCAATTTTCACTTAAGGTTCTAAACAGGCGATAAAAACTCTTTTATATCTCCGTTACTCGCAATCGCTTCTTAACTCTCTTGTCTCATTTACAGTCGAAAAGAGAAGTTATGAGTCACTTTTATAGATCATGTAGTCGCAGACGGGCGTTATTCAATACCTTAGTACATCTTATAGTGTTATTAGAGTCTTACTTACAACCTAAGCCTATAGTGCCATGTTAATATGACCGATGAATCAATAAGCAAAACGAAAACTGTTAATTAGAACGTAAATACTTAATAAAAATTGATAATTTTACTCAATATAGACATAATGTTAGTATTGTTGTATTTAAAACCGGACTTCACGTATATTGTGTAATTTTGCGAAAATTAAATACGGTGGACCACAATTTAAAAAATATTATATTCAGATAAATATGCAAAGGATCAGAGGCCCTTTAAAATTTTGTTAGTAATACATATAGTTATTGACAGTGTAATTAATTTCGCCATCATAAATCCGCAGATAACACCGGCATCGGTGAACTAAAATAATTATTTGCTTTTATTTATCCGCCATTACATTTCACTTCAAGCTGTCACAGTGCAAGCTTACAAATAATAATACAAAATGGAAACATCTGCAACCAAAGCAGTCAGGGCTAAGGAAAAAATGTGCAATTACCTTCTTGAGTGTTACAAATATTGACTTTAAATGCTAATATACCATCTAAAGCTGAAAGTATCATCTATATAGCTCTACACTACTACTCAAACAGTTAGTAGTCGCTTATTTGGCACCCTTTTAAATCCTAAGTTGTTAATCAACGCTATTACAGCACTACTTTAGCGCTCTTCTACTACAACAGTTTGTAGTCACCTATATGCAACCCATATAGCTCCTAAAGAATTAATTAACACTATTGTAGCTCCACTATACCGCTCTTATGTCTCTTTTTTTATCCCCTAACCCTACTGTAGCACTGTTATAAATCTTACGGTGATAAAATTTGTGCCCAATCCGGGGTTAAAACGGGGTTATAGCCGGCTATAACTCCTATTTTTAGAGTACTAACAACACCTAAAGAGTAAATAGGCGCTTATATAAATCTCTTGTAACCCTTAAATTTAGCGCCTAATGTTAGTTGGGATTTAATACACCGACCGAGTAGGTCGCACCCATTGTCAAAATTGAAACTAACTGGGGATCTATTTTAAAGTTTATTTATGTTATTTCTGTGTCAAATTTGTTGTCTGTTAAGTGATGATAAATATATCCATATTTACAGTTAATTATCCACCTTTTCCTTATTTTTATTAAAAGAAAAAGGAAAAATTCATATCGATTTACTTAGACGACTACCGATTCATAACGGTGGTGTCCGGCCAACCCTAAAATTAAAAAAAAAAAGACGTAGAACGTAAACGTTCGCAGTGCAGTTGTTTTCCTTTGTGATTTCGATGTGCAAAACATTTTACGTAGTATTGCTGTTGTGAGTGACAGACGTCAAATACCGCAAATAATGTTATTTACACTAGTCTAATATCGTTCGAGAAATGGGCCCCTGGTTTTCGTAGGTCATAATTTCCTGTCCTTTGTACAAACATTCCAAGAGGGCACCATAGAAGATAAATTGATGTTTACTTTTTAGAGTAAAGGAGGCTTGTCTTGTATGTTATTTGTCGTAGGTATAGGTACCAATTCAGAACAGCTGCGGTGAAACTTAATAAATTTCTGAATAATTTACCACATATTAACTTCTTACCTGTGTAGGTATATTAAGGATCGTTTTTTTTAGTCATCTCGTTGGATTTTTTCAAGAACGATTTTTTTTCTGGTCTATACAGCACAACCGAGGTTTGCCCACGATTTTTGATTAAAACACCACACACATGAACAGTTAAGCGCCAGCTAAATATGGAATAAAGAAATGAAATATCGTTGATGGAATACATTTATTCGTCTCGACTTCAACACTCAACTTCGAGGTTTGCCGTCGGCGCATTGCTCCCGATGTATAAATCTGAGCACGCGCAGGCGCGGGCGGGCCGGCGCCAGCGCCCACTGAACTGATCACTTGCACTAGGTACAGTCGGCAAACATTCCGTCAGCTAAAATCGCCATTAGGCCATAGGTAAGGATAGCCAAAACTACCTACAATTGCTAACCTCTTAACTCTGTAAGATATTTGCAACTTTACCTGTTCAAAACATGAACTTAATGTTGACATGACAATGACATGCTTAAGCATAACATATACTAAAATTAACATTGAAAGTAGTAACTTAGGTAAGTACTTGAAATTAGTTATGATTGGTTGGTTATATAATTTGTCAGGGAAATGAATATGCCAGTTTCTAATGATCTAGATTTAACTACGCAATTGGATTTTTCAAGTGCCGTTAATGGCGATCGATCGTTTTACGACGATCCGTTATCGGTAATATCGGTATTAAACGAGCCCCATCGAACCTTTAGCAGTTCCGATACGATTGCTGAATCGTTAATTTTTATCCATTTTTAGGGTTCCGTACCCAAAGGGTAAAACGGGACCCTATTACTAAGACTTCGCTGTCCGTCCGTCCGTCCGTCCGTCTGTCTGTCACCAGGCTGTATCTCACGAACCGTGATAGATAGACAGTTGAAATTTTCACAGATGATGTATTTCTGTTGCCGCTATAACAACAAATACTAAAAACAGAACAAAATAAAGATTTAAATGGGGCTCCCATACAACAAACGTGATTTTTGACCAAAGTTAAGCAACGTCGGGAGTGGTCAGTACTTGGATGGGTGACCGTTTTTTGTTTTTGCTTTTTTTTTTCGTTTTTTTTTTGCATTATGGTACGGAACCCTTCGTGCGCGAGTCCGACTCGCACTTGCCCGGTTTTTTGTTAAATTGTCAGGTACCTACCGCTCAGTTAGGTCGGCCCAGGTACCGCTGGGGAGACAGAACTTAGCTTATCTGTGGACGCGGATCTGCGTCAGCTTCGAGCCGGTAATTGGCGGGAAACGGCGCAGGATCGGGAAAAGTGGCGGCGTGCTCTCGTCTCGGAGGTCAAGACCCTCTTTGGGTAGCTGAGTCACATTTTTTTTAAAGGACATTTTTATACAAGTTGACTAAGCCCCACGGTAAGCTCAAGAAGGCTTGTTGTTGTGGGTACTCAGACAACGATATACATGATATATAAATACTTAAATACATAGAAAACAACCATGACTCAGGAAAGAATATCTCTGTCATCACACAAATAAATGCCCTTACCGGGATTCGAACCTGGGACCATCCACTCTGTTAACTGACTACCTATGGATCTTAAAAATTTGTAATAAGGTTTACGAATTAAAAGTGTAAATAATACGTATAATTTAATACATTCAATACTTTTGTTTTGAAGAAATGAAGATCTATCTAACCTTTTTTCGTGACAATATACAAGCGCAACGGAGCGTATTTTGTCTCCAACCTTGTGACTCATTCTAAGCTCATAAGTACGAGTATTTATGTATTTTTAATTATCTTTTAAAAATACTCAAGGCAGGTAACATATACGTGTGCCCCTGAGCGTAACTAACCATCGCAATCTCTCATCTTACTCATAATAGCAATTGAAAAAGTAACCATACTACAAAGTTCCCAAGGTTTACTTTCTTTTAAAAGTCAAACTCATATAAGAGTTCTCGATTTCAGTGTGACATAACAGTATGTTGATAAGGTCAGTTAACACAAAGTTGAAATACAAAGGTCTCGTAAGATCTTCCTGTTACAGCCAGTTTTGCAACGGTTTCGAACACAATGACTTTTAAAAACAATGTTTTTCGTTAGAGAAAGTGATTTTCGCAAGGCGCATTAGCATTTACGTGTTTTTCTGACACAGTGACATAGTGTTCTTACAGAGTTTTACCTATTTTTGTATTGGTAGGTATGTTAATTTAGTTTTCTGTTCTCTGCGCAAAAAACGTACCTAAATTTTTCGGCTCGCTGTGCTAAACGAAATGGCTCCGTCGTTTTTGTATCTGCCTTACTGAACCTTTTTAAAAACATCTTAATGTAACTTTAAATTAAATACAATTTTTAATACACCCAAGAACAATTAAAATGGGACCATTTCTTTAAAGTTTTTCATCCATTCCCTTGCGTGTTTAAGCCATGATTGTTATTTATAGGTACAGATGGCGCAATACTTTTTAAGTTAGAATTTTTGTTTACATAAAAACTTCCCGTTGCGACTCTGCTTTCTCATAATTGAATAACCTAGATGTCATTATTATCTATGCATTGATTGCAAAACATTATCCAAGAATTGCAACACAATACAACTGATACCATCACTCGATAACACGCCTTAATCCTTCATAATAAAATGCTTATTCGTTTTAATTGACAAATATCAATTAACCCCATAGTTAATCTGTCAGTTGATTTATTCAATTAGAGGCGAGACGATTAACGTGATAGATGAAAAGGTAATTACAAGTGTCGTTTCCAAGAAAAGGGACCTTAGTAACTTTAGCTCTTCCGATATTATATACTAGGTAACGGATCTAAAGATACTGTAATCGGTTGCGGTTAATAGGCCATTGCATAATGTCAGTACATATTAGGTCAGTTAGAACATTCTAATAGGACAAAAACATTCGTCCTAAAGGGGCCCACTGATTACCAGTTCGCCGGACAATATCAGGCTGTCAGTTAAACGCAAAATTTGGCAGCTCTGAACAACTGACAGGCTGATATTGTCCGGCGAACTGGTAATCTGTGGGCCCCTTAACATAGTAAATATGTAACTATACTGTTATGTAGGACAAATGATCTTTAAATGGCAAAGAATATTAGGTACAGCAAACAGAGGTCCTGATATACATAAATCCTACTTCAACACGAATTTTACTCTTCGCGGCGTACATACAGGTAACATCAAATAGATATTATAGTGACGCTGACGGCAGAAGTTACGTAGTAACTATTTATTAATCTGTGGCTGAAGTGGCCAAATATTTCGTAAACATGTTTGTTACCAATGTTACCATAGAAATGAAAGGAAGCCGACTATGTAAAGACGGTATTGTGTCGCCTAAATAATTTTTAGTTTTAAGATTATAACTATTATGTATTGCATGTATATGAGTCTGTAAGGTATGTATCTATGGGCCGACGTTACTTGAAAATAAATGAATTTGGATTTTTTAATGTTCGCTTTTCGCTGTGAATGACACAAATGATATTAATTTGGGTTTCTGGGCCTCCGATTCGTTGTAACATTGATTGAGCTGCGTCCGCGCCGGTCAGGTGTGCCAACGTGGCGTGGGCGCGTGTAGTAGCTAATTACATGACGAAATATGCATACAATCCAACCAAATGTCGACTCATAAAAAATCATGAGATATTAAGCTGAGTTTTATAGCATAATTATGGTAAAATGACAGTTCATTTTAATTTGTTATTAGATTAGGACAGAAACATTTGTTCGATACCAATTTTCGTTGTTTTGAAGGTCCACGCCAAAAGTCTGATAACGTACCTGTAACAAAAATAAAGAAACATAAGAATTGTTATCGAAAATTATTTAATTTAAATTATTGTTTAATTAAAGTAACTGTTCATTCATAGTTATGCTAGCTACTAGCCTGTCGTGCTCAGAATTATCGCAAAAATCGAAGTTTGTACATTTCGAGCAACCATCACTGTCACTCCAATCAAATTTTTAAATAGGTCAGAATAAATAATAAAATATTGCTAACACTCTTCCTACTTCTGGGATGGGTATGAGTAGGACGGGACGCCAACCTATTTTTTCTTTACCATAGCTTCAAATTCAGCCCGCAATCCTGCATCAAAGCATGCCACTATTGCCACTTAATAGGGCACATTGATTTGTGGCCAATAAACAAATGATAGAAGCCGCGATTTGCGGGTATCAATTGTCCCGCTGACCCGCCAATCACGGCCCTCGAGGCTAATAAATACAATTAGTGAGAACAGATGCGCAGGAGTAGCCAATTGTTGTTTTGAGCTTTCTAGTTTAGAATAATGTTAAGAGTTATGTTTTTTGAAAGTCTCCGTTTCAGCTCGGTCATGCTTTTGTATGTCTGTTCGGATGTTCTGGTCTACGACAAATTTTAAGATATTCGGTTGAGAAATGCCACCTACATTAAATTTCTCAACCGGTCCTCGTTAAATTTGTCGATCCAGTTTTTGGATTTTATTCAGAATGGCGGAGCCATGGGGGTTCGCAAAGTCTTCAGTCACTAAGTACTTAATGCGTACAGTTATGTCCATCAAAATAGTCTGACTGATGTGTTTGGCAGAAAAATCTGTCAATAAATAGAACACTTGAGCACTTGAGTTTGTCTCGGGAAGTTATATTTCGTTTATAATCCGCTTTCCTCTTCAATTGTATGACAATTTGTAATGTAAGAAAAGTTCTGCGCTCTGGGAAAACAATGCTAGAATATTTAGTTTTTTCTCTTTTATCATTATTAATTTTCAATAAAGAACTCTGCATATTTTATACAAGTATTTTTTAGTTTTTGGACCGTATTACTTGTCGATAGATATTTAGGCATAGGTATAGGTGCCTTTGTTTTACAGTTTTTTATCCGCGACAAGTCAATAAAACCTCAGTTTTTATGAACGAGAATCATCACAAGAAAATCACTCTTGTCACATGACGCTAAATTTTCTCCGAGGCCCTATTACCAAACGAAAAGGCGCCATTAAACGAGAGTGATGGCCACTCACAATAGACTCGATAATTATAATTCATCGCCGGCATTACGCCACGAATCGATTGACAGCCAAGTAGGCCGACTCTATACCGATTCGACTCGGTACAATATCGATGCTTGTGCAACTACGGTCAAGGACTGGCATAGACTTGATTATTCCATTGTTAGGAACGGGTCTGCTACCGATTCGGAGTAAAGTTCAAGGCTATTGAACTATGAAATTTTTATTTTGACTGTTAAATTCAAAATTCGTGGCAACCTACTTTTATTAACACCGATAAAATGTACGGGACTATTTAGTTGAAAAAAGCGGTGCAAAAACTGCCGTGGAACAAGACATAGTAATGTTCTTGCTGTTGTTGTATCTTTAAGTCCTCATTTTTACAAATAAATTACTATATACATACATATATGCAGTGTGTTTTTTTTAACTTTATAGTATGTACTACGTATACATTTTCTTTAGTAGTGTTGTAGTTTTTTGCAAAGTGGAGGAAAGCAAGTAGGAAAGCGGACCCTGGCAAAGGCCGGGATAACGCTAGGTAGAAGAAGACTACGTACGAGTATACATTTTCTGTCCGAGACACAAATTACCTACTAATAAGCGTTCCATACTATTTCCTATGGGCAGTATTTCATAGTTATGAAAACAAACTATAATATAATTGAGATTAATGTGATTTTGTCATTTTTCTTGTATTTTTTATGGACGCCAGTCTAGCGAGCGTCCAAGACTTGACTACACCTTTGAATTTGATGAAAAAAGAACTGTAAATATTGATCATTCGTTCGGCTTGCGCTGACAGCTGTGAACGAATGAATGAGTGATGGATTGGACGCGTGAATCTGTGCGCTTTAATGAAAAACATATACATACTTATATGAAATCTCGCCTTTGGGTTAGTAATGTTAATTGAATTTTGTTTGACAGGGGAATATGAAAAATGATTCGATAAATTTAAATTTTATTAAAACTTTGCCGTTTCATGTTTCCTTTCACAAAGCAAAAGAAGCCGTCCCTACCTACTTATTACTTCACAATGAATGAATTAAAAAAAGTAATACAGTTTCTCGTGCCATAGGAGTCTTGCGAAAGGCGTCACTCCTACGATTCTGGTATGATCGATTCGATAGTATTGTCTCATAGAGACGTCATAAACTCACACTAGCCAATCGACTAAGTGACTCGATACAAACTCGACCAATCGATACTCTTATCGATTCCATTAATCTCGAACGCGTTTACAAATGCTATATCAAAACCGCGGTTTCGACACTGCAGTTTCGTATCGATTTAATTGGGACAATATCGATTTAATTATATTGTACGGAGACGTTTATTGTAGTACTAAAATAGATTAAAATGTTTCAATTAGGGTTAATTGCCTCTAAGTGAAGTAATGTCGATCGATCAATTTGTCTTGAGAAATTCAGTGTAATATCAATATGAAATAGTATGTAAGAGCTAAGTACTAGAAGAAAGCAGGTAAACGAAAGAATGGCCCCCACCCAATATAAATTCACTGGTTTGTATATTTTCATCGGAATGCCAGCATTTTAGTCATGCTGAGTTTGCGAAGAGGATTTAGCCACGAAACGCCAATTGAAATGAAACTTAAATAATGTAAAAAAACTGCCCTGAGACATAGACATAAAATATATTATGAACGGGTCACTCACGTAGTCTCACGTATTTTAAGTCGGAAAACGCTCGACATGTGTCACTCCGTACTGAGGAGTGTAAATAATGTATGGAAATAGTCACGTGGCTTCTCGTAGCATCTGAGGGCCTATACCGCGAACCACGTTCGACGTGTTGCCTCTCTGTCGCACTTGTAAATTCGTACGTAAGTAGGTAGGCCCTCTGTCATCCCGATACATTTTTACTTTTCGTTTGGCGTATGTCGATGTACTACGATTGTTATCTTGGCTAGGCTTCAGACGGGTTGCAAACTTGTAAGTGCGACGTTCATATGTGCCATTTTCAACCAAAAGGGTACTTATTGTCGGTTGTCAAAAAGGCGCTATTTCCATATACCTTCAATTTGAAATCAACCTTAACGACAACCGACAATGTGGTACTTTTTGGTTGAAAACGTCACATATTTTAATGTTCAGAACCCAAATCAATTGACGGTACTATCAGTACTAAAGCTGCTTCTGTTTCTATGAAGCAAATTTGAACGGGTCACGGCACTAATGCACAACAAAAGATCTCGTTTAATCGATCACACCCACACAGCCCTTTCGTAAGCGACCTTGAGCGCTATCACATCGGGATCGGTTACTCAATTATTTGGAGTGGTCGTGCGCCAGGATATCGTGACGATGCCGCCCTTGCTCTATCATTAACTAGATTTCGCAATTTTAATTAGATATAGAGCTCATTAAGAGTAACAAGATTGGCAGATCGATTTTTGATCGATATTTAAGTATTTAAGTTGAAGGATAGGAGAGGTTAGGGTTATACTCATATTGGATATTCTACGTCAAGTCAAGTTAATTGAAAAATATACTTTCGTCAGTAGTACAGAAAACTGACTTTTTCTAATAAACTAAACCCACTGTTTAGAAGAATATCCCAGAATCACGCCTTTTTCTGATTCATTGGTACTTAGTTCGTGTAGACGGCTAGACGCAAGCTACATTGAACAGCAGACCTAGAATTTCAAGAACCGAACATAGACGAACCGCGCTTTTTAGGAAGACTTTAAGAATGTCACGGATTTACAGTAAGTCCATGCACAATTTCTCCCAGAACCATAAAAGCCTAAACTCCATCGTGCAACTAGGGAACATACTCCCTTTCCCAACAATGTCAGTTATTAGGAACAACTGGGGCGATGTGCCGTCTCTGCAATTTAATTGCGAAGATAACAAGGATCTGAAATAATTAGTGCAGTACTCGGGTCACAGATTGCGATCGTGCAGTCATAGGAACAAGTCAGGATAACCTGGTTCCTCGAGCTTTGCTTAATTGTATAACATGTCAAGCCCCGGTCAGTATAACCCGGTTCTTTGGGCTTAATTGTATGACATGTAGACTGGAAATGTCTTAGCTGCAGCGACATTTCGATTTAACCCTACTGTTGGGTGAGTGAGGTTATTCGGCGGTTCTTCAGTGTCGTACCAAATGGCCGAAGTGTTTCTGGTGTACCAAATGGCCGAAAACCTTTTGGACGGTCTAGTTACCGCTGGAGAGACGATGTTTAAAAGACCTTAGCGAACTCGGCGCCGTCGATTGGACAGAAACGGCTTTGGACAGAGAAGCATAGCGTTTTTTGGTTGCGGAGGTCAAGATCAACTTTAGTTCGTCATGTCAGAGCAGTATGTGTTACTACAAGACATGGTGTTCAGAGTTCACTTTTATGTAAAAGTAAGATAGTACGTCGCGGCACCGAGCCGAGTTTACTTTGTTTACATTGCGAGACCTTCCATTGCAGTATCTATCGGACGACAATTACATTTGAGAAGCCATTAAAAAGCTCAAAGATTCTTCCAATAACCTACTTTAGCAGTTTCCGCACACACAAGCTGGTTCGTTTCCCCATTGACACGTTCGTTAAGAACTTTCATTATTGCGGCCGAACGGGATATCGCTTCAAAGAAAATAATCCCCCATAACTTATCCGCTGTCGAAGGCACGCGTTTCGGCGCACCGTTAAGTCATAAAAGGCCACGTGTGAATCTTATTTCGACGAGATAAGGTGTAGTTTATGTCACTGTCGATAACTGTGCTTACGGTACCGCGACACATGCGTCTGCGCGCCGTCTGCGACACAGTTTCAGAGCGGTTTTGTTTCTAGCCAGCATTCAGTCTTGGCGTGCTCGGAATGTTAGTAGTATAACTGAGTACGTTGGATCATATCCTGGTGTCTAATATGGAACAAATAACTTTTGACGCAATTTTGAAGCATCCCAACATTGTTCATACACTAGTTTGAAGTATTGTCCCGTTTTACAAGTTACACATTCTCTCACAGTTAAAAGTCACAGACCAACCACCTACCTGGTTTCTGTTGACTTATGTATGCCCACCATATATAATGGGATACAGGCAGACATAATGAATAGGAACGATAATGGAATTTTAAAAGCATAATACCATCTCTTCCCATTGAACTTCTCAAGCATTATGATCGATCAGTTGCTGATTGCACTTGAGATATTCATCAATGGAGTCTCACGTTATCCGTCATTACTATCCCAATTCAACATTGATATAACTCGGATAGTTTAACAACGATTATCATTCATAAGGATTAGGGTTGCTTATCGATGTACATATAATCATATCAAGTGACGTTACTGAAGTGAGAGAGAGAGTGACGTAATTGCAGTGACGTTTCCGCTCTTCCCATGTTTTTGCGAGTGGGCAAATATGCGTTAATGCCTCGTTAACCTTTGTGGAGAGATGCTGACGCCGTTGTGATATGAGGAAGCGTTATTTCCTATGTCCTTTGCGCTTTTTGTCGCAAGTACTGTTTAAGGGCAAAAACATACGTTGTGACAGGAGAGTTAAGCCAACCAGCAGACGTATTATGGATGGCTTTATCCATGTGATAAAATATTATGCCACTTTTAAACATCAAGTACCTAATTGTAAGAGATATTAGATACTGTCGTTATCTCGCTGACACGTAGACAAATACGAAATCATATTCGCACAGGAAAGTCAAGGAAGCCTGTTAAGCAAACTGTAAAATTCGTTATCTTTGCGCTTCTTTGTCTGCCTTTAGATAATAATATCCAAGGTCCAAGAAGCTTTACGCTCTGAAGCCACAATTTAAGATCTTGATCGTGAACAACAGGAAAGCATTATACAACCAGCTGCAAAAGTACATGGCCACTTTATAAATGTAATTCATAAAGTGGCCATGCACTTTTGTAGCTCGCTGTACCTTCGTCCACACTATTTATTAACCCTGGTCAGTCTTATATTATCCTGAGCCCTGCAAAGTACACTAGTGGGTGGCTATGGAGCATATCAATTGATACTGCAAAAATACTATTTATTAATATTGGCACCAGCCGTCGCCATATTAGGAGCGAGCTAATACAGTTATCAATGGTGCTCAGGAAGTGACTCAGGCGCATAAACGTAGGCTTTAGCTGCTTGCACGTTGAATTGAAACAAAAGCATTATATTAATCATTTTGGAAAGGCCGGAATAATCACAATCGCGTAATTTTAAAGTCAAGTTACAATACTTGCTGGTATTATTTACGTGTTAAAATGTTTTCAAACTTCAATTGCAAATGGCAAACTTAGGGTTCTATTCTGTTCCTAGGGACTTTACTTTACAATTCTTAAATGTAAAATAAACTCGCAAAATGTCGATATGTACCTGTTTAGACACAACCCTTTAATATTTAAAGGACTTTGGTAAATAATTACTAATTGTAAGTTGTAAGTATTCGATCCAGCAGAATATTTCAGTCAATTGTGAAAAACATAATTCATGCTCTTTAAGCATAAAGATACCATACGATTTTGGGCCTACTCATATCCTCATCAATAACAGGAACTGTGTCAAAATTAAATTCAATAAAAATCAACCATCAATACAAAACGAAACCAACGTACAAGTGTATCATAATGGGAGATAAATTGAATGCTAACCATGCAGAGTAACGGTCCAGCGGGAGGAAACAACGCCATTATGTCAAGCTAACGAGTTAACCGACGCACAACCTTCTAGAAGAGAAAAGAAGTAACTCACACGGAGATTACACAGATGAAGAAACGGAAATACATCCATTAAATGACCTTGTCACATTCTAATAAGATTCAATATGGCTTAAACAGTTGATACATGTATGTGGCCTTTTTCTTATCGGTGTCGCTGTGACACTACTACTTTACCTACTGTAAAAAGCATGTAAATACTTTGCGTCCGGTGACTTGAAGTTTTTATATCGATAACAATCTTGAACAATCCTGGTGAAATTTATAGGACCACCCCTGAACTAAATAAAATGAAATGTAACTATAAAAAGGGATTTATCCTGTTCTATCCCCATTATTAGGCCGACGATCTGAGGAGACGGAACAAGGGCGGCAAAAAATAACAATGACTGTGATAGCAGTGTGGGACACTTAAAATATCATTGATGAATGGACCACGAGTAACTAAATAAAATGAGAACCTTCCCAGACTCTTATGTATCATTGCCATATTTATTAATTTAGTTTTTTCTACACACTTAATACCTCAGAGGGGAACTTCAGCATAGTTGCCATATAAACCTAAATAAATTCAAAACACTACCATTTGCAGCAAAGCACCTAAACTCATTGAAATCCCGCAGACAACTGCACACTTCACCACCGCAAATAGGTCGTCCATCGTTCCATCCTCACCATTCTAAAAGCCATAACTCCCTTTAAGTTTCTTACACACGTACAACATTTCTCTTCTGCAAGGTTCTAAGCCTCGCCTAGCGCCCACTATGGGCCCGCGTTAACGGTGCATCATTTCATCTCATTTCACCAACTCGTGGGAACTGTCAACCAAACACCAACCTTTCCATAAAAGGACATAAGTACTTAGAATTTCAACTGCACCAACGTTTTAAATTTAAACGGGCTTATGTGCATTCGAAATTCAAAGTCTAAAGACGTTTATGTTCCTGTCGGCTTAAGTTCGAGAGTCTTGTCAGCACAAAGCGTGATATTGAAACAGTTTGTGTGTTTTGAATGGTTAATCCGCTATAGATCAAAGTTCAGCCGTTTTGGTGTGACTAGATTTATGCTTTCATTAGAATATGAGAAGTCAATGCAGTGAGAATTGTTACGACGACTTGTAAAGACGAATATTAATGTTTCCTAATCTTAGATAATCAATGGGTTTCTATTCTGTACAATCACATCGACACATTTAATATTGGATCTTATAGGTCATGTTCTTTTAAAGAATTGGAATAATGCAACGTAAATAAATTCAAAAGATAAGATACGTTTGAATGTCAACGACCTGTGATATAATTGTTTGACTTTAGAATTGGTACGAGACATTTCCAACGACGCCCCACGAGACTGAGTCATCGAGTGACATTTCAGTCAAAACTCATTAGCGGAAGCTGTACTAAATTAAATATGAGTCTGGTATAATTATACTATTATATTAGAAAAAACTATGTAAAAACTTAACCATTAATATGTAACAATGTTAATTTATTTTTCCATGTAAATATCTGCAAAATCAAAAGAATATAATTATGCTCTTTAAACTTGATATCCGGTTTGGTCTAGTCGGTTAGTGACCCTGCCTATGAAGCCGATTGTCCTGGGCAGAACCGTCCATGCCCCCGGGTAAGGGCATTTATTCGTGTGATGAGCATAGATAATTTTGTTCCAGATACAAATATATACTTAATTGTATATTATATATATCGTACTCAGACAGAGTACCCTCAAACCTTCTTGACATTAATACTGTGGGGCATTATTCAATTTGTTTAAGGGTACCTTGTAATATTTATTTATTACTTATAACAAGTTGAAAAATAAAAGTCATACTTAGAATAATAATTACCCATATATATACAGAGCAGTGACATTAATAGGTAGGTACGATAATAAACGAAGTGCGAGTACAACAGGATCCAAGTTTTCCTGATGCAACAGATGAAGCCAGGAATAGAACTAATTGCCCTCCCCTAACCTGATCTATAATGGAACATAATTGTGCTTAGAACGGTACAAAAACCCCCTCAATTTGCTGCCAACAACATGCCATTAAGGCGAGTTTTTGCCTTGAATTTCTCTCGGACGAAAACCTGATCCGTTTGGATCAAGGAATGTTGTGAACCTTAAAAATGTGCCCAGTTATAGTTCGTTTTTTTTAGCATTAGAAAGAACTTGCAAGAAGGTAAGCGATTTTGACAAGTCTTTTAATTGAAAAACGCTTTTTAAAAATCATAATTTAATACTTATGAAAGCAGAAGAATATAAATGATCGTATTAGATTCATAATTGTTACATATTTGCCGTAACTTATTTTTAAAATGTGTTTTTCAATTAAAAGACACATCAAGATTGTTTACCTTATTTCTAATGATAAAAAAAACGAACTATAGGTACAGAACAGGTCAATAAATCACCTTCTTCACGTTGTTAGCAAGCTTCTCTCAAATACTTTCACATTAAACACATTAATTCCTTGCTAAAGACTAATATAAATCTGCCCACAAATAATAGTTATTTTTAAGAACTTTCAGAACGTTGTGTTTGTGTGTTGTGGGTTAACCTCTGCAAAAATAAATTCTTTAGACAAGTCAAAGACTTCTGCGACTAGGAAACAGGTAATGAGTACCGGTGTCCGGTTTACGGCATTCAATCATGGGGTACAACTTAGCAATAAACTTTTAAACGCGGATGAATTAAATTTAATAGCACATCTTCGACAGATTGAGCTTGTTTACGACCGCCACACCAAGAGTCGCAGGCGCACCGTAATGAAAACCCCTGGCTACGCTCAAGGGATGAGTAATAACACAAATTGTATGCAAATTACAACAACCGCCCACGTTTTTGGATATTTTATTAATGGATGTATTATTAAGAATCAATTTACCTTTCATAAAGCGCGTAAACGTCTCGCATTGTTACCGTATACGTGAAAATAAACTGTGGTTTAATTCTTCCGGACAAATTAATTCAGCATGTGATTAATTGTGCCCAGATAACGCCGGGCAACATTTTATATTAAACTATTAAACGAGCCGGTATGGGAATAAAATTGTAATGAGGCGCGCGGCGAGATGAATCAGAGTTTTAACAACACGAGCGTCCAAATATAGCAACGGCAAACGTTCCTCGTTCCGGCTAACGATGTAACAGGAGAAGAGTTTAATAATTATGATGCACGGGAAACTCAATACGAGGCGGTAACGAGGCACGTTTAGGATACAACAATGGCACCAAAATAGGAGAAGCACGCTCGTCAAGTGCCAATGAACAGAACACCTGCAGACGACCCTAACGGGGTCCCGGCGTCCAGCCGCGCTGACCTTCCCCGCCCACCTGGTGGAAACAATAGGAGGCTCCGGGTAAATTGGCAGGCGTTTATCTCAAGCACACTTTGAATAAAGGTCGGGGGTCGAGAGCAGCGGCTAGTGTTCGCACGACCGGTAGGAAGTGTGTCAGCTAACTGTTTAAGCAAACATTGGCAGAGACCGTCAAATTGGAGTCGCTTGTGAGTCACGGCTGATAGCCCTGATAACCTGTCGACCCGCGGCCTCGTCATGTTTTTATATCGCATGAGAACGATGGTATCGATCGGGACACCTACGCTAGTACTTGTGTCGACAGTTCTCCGAAGCGCGCTAAATATTTTCTCTTGGACACGTCGTGTAACAATAAGTATTCCAAACATGGTGCGGCTAGAGAATTGAACAAGGAATGTTATTTGGTACCCGTTATCCTAATTGACCGACGCGTTCCAACCATCACAGTTATTTAAATTGATTTAAGCTTATGCGATAAAATAAAACTGCTATAAAAAAAAAAGCATTATAGCATCTGTCTTTGCTTTTTAATATTTTCGCTGTCGCGTCACATCGTAACGTTTACCGCTCTGTTGGGTCAGTTTTGTCGTCCTAACCCTAAATCAGTGGTCAATGAATTGACAGGTATTGCTATTGAACGGACAAACAATGCAATGTGACCTCGACACACGTGACAGTGGCCGCAAGCCGTAAGTTTAGAACAAAAGGCGACTCCTCAATCCTCAAGTCGGCCAAAAAAAATAACAACACACCTCCAATCACCACTTGCCACTCTTTGAGATGACTGAGACTTATGGTGATTTTTACTATGATCTTCTTAAAAGTTTGCTTATGCAACTTGGCATTCTTGGATCATTTCCGATTAAATAATGCGCTTGCATACAACTTTAATTGATAATCAAATGAACCGAAGAGGAAGCGGCACTGGGCAGTAATAAATAAGCAAGTCTTGTCCTACATGCCATTTATCATAATAGTCGGCGACGTTTCATCTCGCGCAGGTGGGTGTCCGCGCTGATATTAATTGATCTAGCTGTTTCCAGCCTACTTATGTAGATCGCGAGTATTGTTGTCTTCCGCTATGTCCAATGTGATTAAACGTAGCCTCAGGACGCAGGAGGTCCCGGTTTCAAATCCCGATAAGGGTATTGATTTGTGTGTTTGTCACGAAAATTTGTACTTGAGTAACTTTAAAAAAAATGGTAAAATATAAAATGTATAAAAATCTCATTGGAGCCATGGGACCGCCGAAAGAGTAAGGATAACTCTCAATACCTTAGGTTTGAATGATATATTCGGCTCCTACTACAAATATCAAGTATTGAACTTATTAATAAGGATATTCTCTAGTTATTTATGTTTTATTGACAATCATGTACCGCTGGCTATTTTCCTACTGGTTTCTCCTAAGTGTCAATACTTCAGTTTCCTTCCGGCGCGCCGGCTATCATGTTTTACAACGAATTTTAACAATTATTTGTTTTTGTTTATATTTTCTTTTAAAGGAAATATTGTTTTGTATCCGCTTAAGGAACTTGTACTGAAAAAAGTAAATTTAAATATTTTATTAAAGTTATTTATCAAATAAAAACCCAGACTATCAAGATCCCGTCAGATCATATATCCATAATTTGTCAAAAGCGCGCCGTCGCTAGACATGTCGATCTTATCTTATCTTCCAAGGTTGGCATTTAACAAAGGGGCGGAAGGCAAATTTAAAAATAACGTTCTATAAATGGCGAAAAACGATTTAGTTCACAAAAGAACATTTCGACGACAAAGTACTATTCAGATATAAAAGTCGTTGGAGGTCGCACTTGTTGCCATTAATTCCGCGTGTACGGGTAATAAGTTTGAGTTTTTACGAGAAAAATATCGACCATTACCTAGTCAACGTCAAAGATATGTACATTTATAGACCTTACTACAGCGACTCAACCTTTTTTATGAGGGCCACAAAGACGGTTTTGCCGCAATTAATTTGCTTAAAGGTGATCGGACCTACACCAGGATCACCTGGCGGGCCACCTAAAAAGCCCGGCGGGCTTCAGGTTGAGTACCTGCCTTACCCCATTGAAATAGGCAGTACACATAGTATATTAGGTACACACAGTCGCCATCAAATATATCGGAATATCTACGGCGTTCACAAATGTCTAGAAAGAAGAACGGAAGCCTCTAGGCATTATCAAAGAGTCACTGAAACACGCTGCCACAAAGCCGCTCATTATGGCATAAACGTTGACGTAACCTATATCTATGTCCGATACTAGTTGCTATTAAAAAAAATAGAGCAAGTAGAATGTTTATACAACTTGTGTTTTCTAGTCGTATAAAATTCAAATACTCTTAAACCGACAAAACATTGCCCGCAAAGTGACACACGCCACGAATTAAATATAATTAATGTTATAACGTCGAGAGAGTAGTTTTTAATCATCGTCACAGTAAAAAAGCTACCATTTTCGTACCCCGCTGCGCTTCCTGCTGATTCGTTCATTTCCTCGGGAGTCTGGTTTGTAAGTTAATTAAAACTAGTACAGAGATATATTAAATTAGACATCGTAGAAATAGAAGTAAATAAATTAAAAGTGTGATAATGTCCGATTGACTCGGGTATTTTTGACATTTTAATAATTTTAACCATTGCGATTTATCAACCTCGATATAAAATTGAATCTAATCAGGCATAATATGAAAAAATACACTTTGAAAACAAAAACCATTTGAATTACATCCTCAAGCATATTTTGTCAATGTCACTATCTGTAGCTGTCTAGCTGTAGACCAGAGTCGTCACAATCGATGAATCGACACTTGAATATAGTGCGTTTGCGTGATCTAGTTATAGATATGTCTGCAATGAAATCCAACAAACCGGCCTACCATTAATTATTGCGGCTCCTGTCATCTACCAACTCTGATTTGAGTTCAAGGTCTAAAAACACAACCTAATCAGAGGATTAACTCAATCCCCGGTTTGCTGAATTATCGGTGACGTCATCGGTTCTATAATCTACGGTAAGCGGATTAGTGGTCTGCGTAACGAAATTAGTTTCAATGTACTTCTACACATATCTAATATACGTACAGTCAGCATCACAAGTTGGTATCAGATTATGCGTTCTCTCATCTCATTCTCAAACACCTTAACAAAAAGAGATAAGTATCTATACCTACCTATGTAGTACAATTAAGTTGAAGCAGATACTTTTGAACGCGAACTGAAGACATTAATCTCTATTTAGAAGTTTTCCAGGGTGGCTGGTACTTTTGGCGTGTTGTTTCATCCGTTACTAATGATACTAAGTGTACTGATGTACTCTTTTATACTCATACATCATTTACATCAAGGAATTTGATTTCTGCGCCATTTTGTACCATGTCACAGTGACAATATGAAAAGTCATATCGCTGGCCCAATATTACAGGGTTAAATGTTTCACTTTTATCGAAGTGAAAATTGGAGATTGTCATAGTGACATTAAGTCGAATTTCAACTCTCTTGAAAATGTAATATAGAACCCTGTAATATTGGGCCAGCGATATTATTGTCACTGTGACAAGGCGCCAAGAAATGTATCATATACAGTAAAAAAAGTAATAAAAACTTACGTTCTTAACCTGCACCTAATACGCTATTTCACAACTTAGTAAACAACATTTAGAAATTGTTAACTTAACCCAGAACACTTGAGAACTGTTCTACTAAAGCTACTACGCAGGAGGGCAAATTGAACTGATATATTTGGACAAGGCAAAAAAAACAGTACCGCGCGCCACCCACGACGGCCCGTTTTTGGTCCGGTTGCTAGGAGACGCTAAAACATTAGAACAACACGCATAAGTATAGTAAACAGAGGTAAATATAGGACGATATTGTTTACTATCTGTAAGGCACTGTGGCTTCTTTCACTGCGAAACATTTTCGATGTATTTCGCACTATAGATCGCTACTTAAAAGTTTTTATGGGTTGAAATGATAACACAATTCGCGTTAACAGAAGGCGAAAATCTAATTTGAATCTGGAGAGATTGTGGTCCAATGCTTAAGGCTTCTATAGACCTTGCAACAAATGCCATGCGATTTTATATAATTGATGGCAAAGAAGGAGCAACGAATTCAATTGATCGATCAAATGCCGGAATGTACATATTGCAAATCGCATGCGTTATCACTGTTTTCAGTGACGTTTGGAGAGGCCAATACGAATATTCCGTACAAGAAAATAGAAGGATAGTCTGATCTGAATGTGAAATGATTTAGTAAAAAATGTATCATACATGACACTTTTCATGACGTCAAAAAAATGTGTACGTAATCTCGGGAATTCGAGATAATCAGTTAATTTTACGATCACAAACAGTTTTTTAAATGTCACTATATCTTTTTACGACACAACACATTATAACACTTTATTATTTTTCGTTGTGGTCTCACTATAGATAGTTTAAGTCATTTATAATCATTTACCTTTGTTCAATTATTTCCACTCTTTATCTCCGGTTGAAAACGTTTGATACATGACCAGCTTTTGTTAGAACTCGATAAATGCCAGTAATGCCACATACCCGGTTATTAAATAATACAAAGTGGCCCGAAGTCTTCTAAACCTTAAATTAAATTGCTCTGAATGTAGGGACCATAGTAAGCTTTATATCTTTTTTTAAATAATAAATTTAACGCAACGAAGTGATATATTGGAGCCATTTACAATAATACAGAAAGAAAAAGTATAGCTCCAAAAGATGTTTAACAATATACTTTTTAAATGAACTTGTATCTATCTAACGTTATAAAATTAATAGAACGCCACAGCAATGTTCATAATAAGGTTATACGTTTCCTAAATGTAATTCAAACATGATTACCGTCACTATCGTAACTTATGCATTATGCAAATAACTTCCTTGCCGATTTCAAACAACCTCGTCATTCTCCCAAGCATGACCCTTAAACATCTATCTCAAATATCAAAACACTTTAAAATGACACAGTGACTGGTTAACCTCTCTTGACATAGACCTTTCGGATGCCCATATGTGGCTCGCCGTTGACTGTAAACATGTACGCGTTCTTGCGTCTTATTCCAATGCAATAAGGTATAAAAGCATATACTTACTATTGGTTAGATATGCAAATCTGTCTTAAGGCCTGTAGACATTTCCTGGTGCCAAAAGCTGTGCCAATTACGAGTTAAGAGGCTTACAACTCTTACAGGCATGTTATTGAGTACGGCTTACTCGTGTAACACTGGGATAACACATAAACATTAATCTACATTGATCCTGGGTGCGTGTTACTAGAACATCAGTAAACACGTATTTAGATAGAAATACGCATTAAAAAAAAAATGACAAGAACAACTCGACGTCCAATAACTTTTAATTATACATAGAATTTATGAAAGAACAACTTCCATATATCCAAGCAGCATCAAATTTCTATAGACACGCGTATGAGTAATATATTGTAACGTAACGGTTTAGTTATGAATTATACATGTATCATTTGTATTGTAAAAGATGACACAAAATGCAACTGTATCAGGAAGCTCATCTTTTTTTAGACTTGGACCAAACTAACTCTCTTTTGCAATGAATGACAAAGAGTTGCAATGTTTTCATTAATGTCAAACTATAAAAATATGACGTTTACAATGACATTTTCTCCCGTTATTTTCAAATCGGTGCAAACTTAGACGAACTCTAATGTGAAATGAAAATGGTCATTACAAAACGACAATCATTAATTCATTAAACATCAAAGTTCTGCGGTCAAATACTATTAAATGTCAAAATATCTGCCATTTTTTCTTTCCTAAACACAAGTCAAATACCCACGCTAATGATTGTAATCCCACCTAATCCAGCCAGCAACAAATTGTCCCCAACGCGCGATTTTTTGCAGCAATCTGTTCGCGGTGCGCACACGCAAGATTTATCACCTCGGCCGCGCGTGGGCGCACCTACATGCTATTAGCTTATTAGAGGGCCCTATTCAACTGTTTATTTGTATATGAAATTTGCATATTAATTAAATGGCATTTATTATGATGCTAAGTACTGTGTACCAGTTCTTCTTTTGTTTTGCGACGGTTAGTGGAATTACGCGCATTTGACATACAGATGTAAACGAGATAAAATCTCTTTCGCGCCTTTTTCTACTGACAAAGAAGGTGTGTTTGAGTATATATTATATGGCGTTGTATATTTAGATATACAACGCGACGCAACAAATTTTCTATGGGCAGTCGACGCTTCGCGATTTTTAAAATTTGCCGCCCTTCACTACTGACAAAATGGGTGTGCCAGAGTATAACAGTAGAGCTATTATCAGGTAAACTTTTCAGCTTGGTCTGTTAGTGTAATAAGTTCACCTTATATAAACTCAACTAGGTATAACTCTCAATAGAAGTGAAAAATCAAGAACACTAAAAAGCAAAGATTAGAGAAACAATCGGCATTTTTGCCATTCTCAATCAAAAGGGTACTTATACTTATTGTCGCTTGTCAATAAGGCGCTATTTCCATATAGCATCAAATTGAAATCAACCTTATCGACAACTGACAATGTGGTATCTTTTGGTTGTATACGTCACATTTATCGTTTATTATTCGCTTAAAATGATAAAAGCGAATGTTTACGTTAGAATAAATTGCAAAACCAGTTTTGATTTCGGAATTACGTTTTAATAACACGCGTATAGAAATAAAACTTCAAACGGACGTGTGGCAACTCTCACACTAATGGCTAATAGTGCAATTAATCAACATGCTCGTGTAATTAATTAATAGTAACCACAAACTAACGTCCAGCGAAAATAATCTACAATCTTGTTAGTTTGATTTAAATGTCAGTAATATCTGGGCATTTTATTTTCACTAAGGAGTGGCAGGACGAATGCAGCGTTAGGATGGCCAAGTCGGTATTACCTAGACTACCTAGGAGACAATGGACAATATATGTCTATTGTCTACGCGTAGCTAGTGGCCCCGAATCTTCGCAAATGCTTCAAAATGGGAAGTATAAGAGGTGTTTAAAATTATGTTCGTCAGATCCCTCGGCAGCTATTTTATACTGTTAAACTGAATATACAAACTACAATTTACATACAAAATGCAAATTGCCCCCCGTTAAGAGTCTACACTAGTCTCTTGCATTGAAATATACGGTGTAACATGAGGAAACCGAATAATTTTAGAGACAAAAATGTCCTATAAACTTTTTTGAAATTCGCCTAGTTTCAGAGATAATATTAATTAAAATTAAAATACAATTTTTTATTGTTACATAGTGTAAAAGGCCTTTTTGATGGTGATGTTGCTGCTATGGGACGTAGTCTATATAAATATCCTTATTGATAGATGTCAAAAAGTGACAAGTAACACTTTGCAAAAAGTAGGTTTTACGAAAAAAACATGTAAAAATCAATTTTAAGTGACCGGCTTACCAATAACATTTATTTTTTATATACAAATACATTAAAAAAAATTAAAAAACAAAACAAAAAAAAATTTTTTTTTTGGCGGAATTGACCTAAACTCATATTACATTTTTTCCTTCTTTTGACCTCAGAAATGCGTAGTTAAAATTATTCGATTTCCTCATGTTACACCGTGTATACTTATGAACATTGTTTGTTTAATTACCTATTTTAATTTGATTTGTTTGACATGCCTAGAATTAGTTATTATATTAGTTGTTATTTTAGAATAAGAATTGCTTTGCCCTTCCAGGGTCCATGTCACTGTACTGGAAATTATTGTAACACCTTCATGTAACAACATGGAAATGCAATATAATATAATATAATATAAACAATAAACAATATTTTCATTGACAATACGCCAACCCAAATTTCTTCACAACATTGCAAGATTTCCTGAAAAGCGATGTATGTAAAGCATTCCGGCGATGCGAGATCAAACAGCGCATGCCTACACGCCAAATGTGCGGTTTCATCGTTCCATCCCGCTACTGATCGAGCGGAGCGCTAAGTGCGTCTCTGTCTCGCATCTGTCCGATTTTGGGCGATGGCCGATGACAAAGCGTCACTTTCTAGACGCGCGCGCACCAAGTGAAGTGTGTCGCGTACAGATGGCGATAGTCCCTAATAAATAGTGTTGTGCCGTTCTTGAGAATATTTTGCATGGCGTGTTTCTGGGAATATTAACCGATGCTGGGAACGTTTCATACAAAGAGGAATATGAAATATGATAACAAAAAAAGGGTTTTAATTTTATAGAATAATTTCATTTATTCATGGCAAACTAAAACTACATTTCATATGTATTGCAAAAAGTATATTTAAAGCATAAAGTACGTATATAGTTTACCACGAAATGGTGCCGCCTCAGCATAATGCTAACCCTAAAGTCAGCGCTGGTCTTCCGGCGAGACCATATTGAAGTTTCTATTTAATTAATGAGACTTTGAAGCTAATAATGATGACAAATGCTATAAAAACTTATTATGGTATATTTGACTTTGCTACGGAAGCCAAAGGAAGGAAGAATATTTTAGTACAGTCAAGTGTAAAAATATGGGTGCATAGAAATAACTCAAAAATACCCATATTTTACACTTAATTGTTCTGTATCTATTCATTAAAGAGCGCAAAATCAAAATTCAACAACCAAGGAAAAGTAATTCAGGAGCATTCCCGACATCACTGAGCGGAAGCCATCAATTTAGATAGCGCGCTTTGCCGCGAAGCTGTAGGATGCAACTATTACACGGAGGAAGCCCTGATTTATGACATTCATTGTTTTCATATCCCTGATTAAATACTTCCAAATATCCCTGATTAAATATATATCCATATCCCTGATAAAATACTTCCAAACAGCAGCCGTAAGAGCGGTTTCTTTTCATATTGTTCGATCCCGAAAAAGCGGTGGTGGCCGAGTGGATATAACGTCCGACTTTCAATCCGGAGGTCGCGGGTTCAAATCCTGGCTCGTACCAATGATTTTTTCGGAAGTTATGTACGAAATATCATTTGATATTTATCACTAGCTTTTAGCTTTAGAAAACATCGTGAGGAAACCCGCATACATTTGCGAAGAAATTCAACGGTGTATGTGAAGTCCCCATTCCGCATTGGGCTAGCGTGGGGACTCTGGGGACTATAGCCCAAGCCCTCTCGCGCATGAGAGGAGGCCTGTGCCCAGCAGTGGGACGTACATAGGCTGTTATTATATTATTGTCCGATCCCATATCGTATGTTGGATGACCTTTGGAGAAAAACAGCTGCTCGAGCACATTCTAGTGGCATCTAGTTGTTTGATTTTTGCAAGCTTTCTTTTGAACAACAAACAATAATTAAATAAATAAATATAAAAAAGGCACTCTTTTACTTTTTGCTTCGTTGCATGTAGTCGTATCCGACATCCGATATCAGATCGGACAATATGAAATCTGGTCAATTAGCTGATGGTACCCAGCTAATTGACCAGGTATTTTCATCAATTTCATTCCCGCAAAATATCATGTGAAAGATATATTTATTGACATCTTATTATACCAATATGTACTTATAATATGGCAAGCATATTATTGCCAACGATTTCTTTAACATGTGCTAAATGTGTATAACTTTAAATGTGTGGAGTACTAACATCTGTTCCATCATGTTCTCGAGCCCACAATCCACTTACGATCCATCCCCTCGGAGCATGAAATTAGTCCGCATTATCCATGAATATTTATTTACCATTCGGTTCACTGCGCGCTGTGTTTAGTTTTGGAACATTTTTGTGTCGATTCTCACGACAAATTGAAATATTCATTGTTATTTCTAGTTTGCTCTGAAGCAGGCAGTGATGTGAACAAACTAAGGCTTTGCACATCTTATTTTGTAAATGCCTTTAACTTGCAAGATAATCAGCGTCTCACTCACTCTTGAATAGAGAGGCAAATAGACAAATGAAGCGGAGCCGACCACGTGTTACAACGAATTTAGTCCATCGATCTTAATATGGCAATGTAACGAAACTAGCATGTGACTTTTCGCACCTTCTAAATGAGTCCTAAATTCCTAATAACACATCGAATAAGCAGATTCATTCAAGCGCAATCAAAATGGGTCACTTCATATAGAAAATCGATACAAAGCGGCCCGTTTTGGTTGATTGTAGTTACCGATCAAGTAAATTAATACAGCGTGCTTGTGCATATTGTTGGTTACTTTCTCGCGGTCAGAGTGAGCGCGGGCAAAGTATTGTTTACGAAAACCGGGTCAGATGAAAGCTGGGGGGAGAGCCGGTCAATTCTGATCGGTGAAGAGGTCACGGTTGTACGAAAACTGATTACTTGTGCGCTGATCCCGCATTATCATAAATGTCGTATATATAGGTCAATATCACGAGCGTTTTTTCAACCGTTTTAATGTCTTTGGACAGTTTTAATGACATGTCTCTACTTTTTGATGTTATTTCTAGTGCCTTTTTAGATTAGCGCATTAAATGAAAGACTTTACACGTATTATTATGAAAGCGCTGCGTATTTTACTCTTCTTATGGCGTTATTCATAAAAGCGATACTGGCCTGAATTAGCTATGAATCGTTTGTCTTTATCTGTCAAATTGACTTACGTTTTTTTAAGAAAGAGATAAAATACAATTTAACTAAATCAGGCTCGTAAAGTTTTATGAATAAGTGGGTACTTAAGTGTATAATATAATGCTCTTTCTAGTGGTAACTACTGATATATGTTTCTAAACAGTGAACCCTTTAACTGCTACCGGTGCTACCGTATTGTGCTGTATTCTGTATGAATTTTTTAAAAGAATTAAAGCTCTTCGTCTATAATGCTCCATGTAGCGTTAAATACGGATTTGCCTAAAATTATAAATATAAACAAACATCGGATTCTAGGGGGCAAATTGAATGACGGGATCCCTATCCGTCATACAATTTGCCCCCTAGAATCCGATGTATGAATATAAAGTAAACAGGCCAGAGTTTACTGCTACCGTACTAACTTTCCTCACTAACCATATGTGGATCTTATGTCATTGGAATAAGATCCACAAATTGTTAGTGGGCAGTGGGCACTGAAGTGATGGTACAGTAACAACAGTATTTGTTTGGGCCCGTGGACTGCCGATAATGGCGTGCGTTTTCTCTTTTTGTTGACCGGTTTCTTTATTTATTGTTTGCGATGGAATTTTTATATTTTTCATAGCAAAATTGCATTTTTGGCGGACGTTATAGTATTTTGCTGAAACATATTCAATTATATTTTACTAAACGCTGGACCACAAGCTAAAAAAATTGGCTGCAAGATTAGCCTACGGGGCTGCTTAAAGCGGGCATGACGCGCAACCCTGGAAAAGCAATACTTAGGACGAAAAATCCTGACGTATGGTAGCTCTAACCGCAAGTGACTATAAAGATATTAGAATAGAATAGGTACGTCAGTTGATACGTTAAAGAGTCAGTTATGGTAAAAAGCGCGACCTTGAAGTCGTCATGTCAATAGCATCAGTGACAACGGGCGTGTTGTGCAAACACATTCCTGATTCGCGACACTGCGCCGCGCCGTCACGCTATAACATGACTAACATAAAACATAAGTGTGGAAGGGGCATTCAGACAACGGCTGTAAGCATTTTGAACACTAGGAAATCATTGTTATCACGTGATTATTAATTTATTACCGTAATGAAAGGACAATTCGGTAGACTACGTCGGAAATAGGTACCTCGACCTCACTATTGATCCAAGGCCCTAGATCACTTGGCCGCGGTAGGCCTAAGATGCGCTGGCTGGGCGTCGTGACAGCGGATTCGGAAGAAAACAATCTCACACCTGAAGATGCCGAAGAGCGGGCAAAGTGGAGAAGATTGAGTAGGAAAGCGGACCCTGGCGCTAGGCCGGGAAAACGCTAAAGGCTTGGCCACATACAGAGCGCGACGCAGCGCCGCGTCCACGCCGCGCGACCGCGGCACATGCTAACAGGTTACCGACGTCAAACAGACTGCGTCCCGCCGGTATCACGCCCCGCTTCTGTCGCGCCCCGCGCCGCGCGGCCCATTGCGTCCGCGCGGCGCGTGCGCAGCGCTGCGCCGAGCGAACGCGGCGGCCCGCCGCGTCGCGCAAGGTCACGTCAGTAGGATCGGACGTAGGCAGCGAGCGGTGCGCCGCGTTCCCGCGCGGCCGCGCCGCGTTCACGCGCGCCTTGAGGGCGTGTTGAGAGCGTGAGGCCGGCGCGATCGGCGCGCGCCCTGTTTGACCAGGCTTCGCGTCGGCATCACGCGGCGCGGACGCGGCGCTGCGTCGCGCTCTGTGTGTGGCCAAGCCTTTAGTTGAAGAAGAATGAAATAAACATTCTGACAACTATTAATTTAAATTGTGTCGCTTAACTTCAAACTCGGGTAAATCCATTCGACCCTCTCAGCAAATATCTACTCTATTACCTTTTCTTAGTACCAAAATCGCATAATCTGACAGATGGATTTACCCGAGTTTGAAGTTAAGCGACTCAATTGGCATCAGTAGTAGACTCCGGCCAAGCCAAGTCTACTGCACCGCGGCGGCCACGCTCGTATTACACGACACACGACTAATAATAAACAATAAGTGTGGAAGGGGCATTTTGACAACTAGGGTTTGTGAACGTTTTTATCGAAAACAACTTAGAGGATATAACCAACGGAGACGCCATGTCTATAATTTTCGGTACAAAATAGTCTGCCGTTTTTTGCGGGGGAGGGGCACATAAAATGTATACGTAACGTAAACATAGCCATGTCAGATAAACGTCAGTCCATACATGTGGTTGACATGTGGTTGACCATTGGCCGCCTATTTTCGACAGAGGGGAACGCCTGTTAATGACCACTCCGTTTGGTTATGTTATATTCTCTAAGGAAAACAATTACAAGTTTAAAATACATGAATCACTCATACGTTTTCCAATTTGTGGAGATTTCTCAACTCATAATCGACTCAAATCATTTCCGTGACATCATCGATGTTCAGCATAATGGCGCCCGAATCGCATGCGCATCATCTAAAGCAATTTCCTGATTACATAAGCTAATAGATACTGAAATCCCAATCTCATGTCAAATTGCTTATTAGCAGAAATAGTGGAATCACTAGTGCCTGTGAATTAAGTTCAGATAGTCCATCAAAGGCTTATTGATAGAAAACGCAACAGAGTCAAAGCTTTCGTTTTGCTGCGTATTTCGCGACGCCAATAACTTTAATTCTTTGCGTTCTTCGTTTATCAATCGCATAGCTATGGAAGATGTTAACTCTCGTAAGTAACTTGTCCAGATTTTGCCTCTTTTTTTGTGAGGGCCTGAATAATTTCCATCCCGTGGTGCTGACGTAATCGCAGATCGATCTGGCTGATTTATCCCGGCGCTGACTCACGAGCGTGCTAGGCTATTGAGATATTGCTATAAACGTTTCTTAATGACTAATCGTAGCCGGTTATCATACTAATCATAATGTCACCATACAGAACAAAAGGCACAGGTAGACACGTTACTAATAATAAATTGAAATCAATAAATTAATTTTTCGCGGCCTATTGCCGATTCTAGCTTTCTTTAAAATGTCAACTACATAGTTGACATACTTGAAGAAGTACATACTTCTTATGGATCCTGATAAAAGACGTCTCAGACCACACACAAGCGGTGTGACAGCTCATATGAGTATTCATACATCAGAACTCGCACGTGCACGACTACGAACGCGCAATCAGTGTACACAAACCTTCAATTATTACCTAGTACAAATAGCAACACTCTGTCCATTGGTGGACCTTATGGCTTTTATAATAAGGTTTATGAACTGTCAGTTACCTAAGTGTGGGTGATGGTTTCTCGCGGAATCGCACACACAAGTTACATACCGCACAAAACGCACACGCCGACACTGCCCAGCATACGTGCCCGCCCTTACCTGTAACAAAACAACGCTAGATAAATTCCACATAGCCTAGAACAATAGCCGGAGAAAGGCCAAAATAAAGGTCACGGATGGCCCATTGCCATAGAACAACCATCATAGACTTCGTATTAGGTATAAAGCATATACTATAGTATATACCTTTAAGGAGATTCGTGGTCACTAGAGTTGGCAAGAACTCGAGTCTGATGAGTTTAAATTCAGGAAATGTTTCACTATACTTAATCAAATTATTAGCTATAGAGTCAGCACTCGAGCAAAGTTCTGTAAGAGCTATCATCAAATTCAAATAACCTATCTTAAAAGTAATGTACTGAAATGAAACTACATATTTATTACTCTAGTCTAGACGACACAATTATCTGCCGTTCGCTACGTTCGCTAGCATAGGCGTGATTGAAATTTCCAAGCTAAGTAATTGCTTTAGTATTGTTTATCCATAGTTTTATAATGTAATAGTCCATGATCATTTCCGGAAACGAATTGTGGTACCTATTTGTGGTAATTTTATTTTAAGTGGAAAGTTATCGTTAACCGGGAATGAATATAAAAGTGATGATCTCTTTATTTTTATGATTATGGGGAGGCCAATGAGTGCTGAATGTGTTGTTTTATATGCTCTGTCTATTCGGCAAGTAATCTTTGCTCATTACATATTCAAGCCCGCATTCGCATATTGTACAACAAAGAAAATATTTTTAATGCGCTCGGACCGAGGAACAATGAGATCGGACAATACAGTGTGATCGTAAAATAATACAGCCGAGGTGGCATTGGGAAAACGTGATTTGACCGCGTCGGATACGCAGATGCGTAATTTTACCGGTTACTTTGTAGTTTCAAGAAAATACCTTTTCTATCGCAGTCAATTCCTTTTTTTTTGTAACTACAATGAAAGCTAACAAGCGCTTGGCTCAAAGGTAGGTCACCGTGTTATTCGCATAATCAAAGAACTGACTGATCAACGTCGAATAGGGCGTCACCACGGGCAGATAACCTGATGAGACCAAATATTACATACAATTATGGGAGACAGAGCTCTGCTCGGAAAACGTATAAAAACTCAAAAATGTGCGTTTTCCCAGAGATAAGACTTAGCTAGATCGATTTTTCGCCCCCGAAAACCCCCATATAGCAAATTTCATCGAAATCATTAAAGCCGTTTCCGAGATCCCCGAAATATATATGTATGTCGAATACCGATGGTCCTAAAAGCGGTGGGCGCGTGGGATAGTATCTCGATGTATTACTTCACAGCTAAACCAGTATGCTACCATGCTACCAGTGCATGAAATAAACCTTAGGACTCGTTAACCATACTAGTGCCTACTATACTTCAGTACTAAATGTTTAAAAGAACTAATTGCTATGTTTAACTCAAGGGAGCGATATGAAAGTAAAAAGAAACCGTTTAAATCTTTATTCAAGTCAAACTAGGCCGGCTCCAACCCTACGCCTCTAACATGAGAAGATTTAGCCCTATATGGGACCGGCAACAAACTCAGAGGGACAAATCTTTTCAAAACAAGTTAAAACAACACATAACACATCATTTCTTTATTTCACAAAAGTAAGCTCCTAATGAAACATAAGAAATCAAAATAACACTTGAAATAAAACACTTAGCTAAATGGTTAAAGAACGCGGGATTCTATAAGCTATCAGAATAATCCTTCAGGTATAAGCCTTCAGGAACGTAGCGAGTTAGGCACGAGGTTGGCTAACGAGTACGTCCGATCTCTAGCGCGGTCCGATCAAGAAGAACTACCAGCGGCGGAGCCTCTCCGCTCCCGCCTCAGTCAAGTTGGCAAACCTGCTCGACCAGTCTACCAACATACCGACAAAAACGCCAACTCGTGCCTACGCTCACTCGAGAGAAACCTCTCGACGTTCCAAAGCCTTCTACCTGTCATTTTAGTTCAACAACACGCCAATAGATGGCGTTACTCTCTACGCGACTTTATTTCAACAATGCGCCAATAGACGGAGTTACTCTCTACACAACTTTATTTATTTTGTTACAACCAAATAATACGTAGCTCAACATTGCTAATCGATTTTATACAGGCGTCTAAAATAATGAACTATAACGCTGCAATACGTCTTTCTGGTGTCAGGTTCCGACACGGCTGTCCTGCGCTACACACGTCCTCGTGTGTGGGTGTATGCATTTGATTCTGTAACAAAATACTCAGCACAGTATCTCATCGCTCGGTCATTCCTGACCCACAATTTGGGTCTCACTCAAATTACTATTAAAATCAAACTTTATTATCAATCAGAACAAAAAAATAGTTCAAAGTCATTAAAAATCCTCATTTCTCTAGTCAATAATAATCCATCGAGCAACGACTAAATAAAAATAATCAGTAATCATCGCCGCTATCTAGCGGATACACTCCAATAATCATCGCCTCCATCTGGCGGATACTCTCAAATGTACGTGAAAACAGAACAATCTCAAACATCAAAAACACAAATCACAACAGCTCTAATTCATTGCTCGACAGTATCACTACTATTGTCATCAATATCAATTTACGGGGAAATTATCTGGCATTAAAAAAAAATCTTTGGTCATATGTGATCTAAATTTTTGTAAGACATCTTAAAACAAATAATATTCTGATTTGATAATGCCAATTTTACTCATATGAACACAGTACATAAACAAAACAACACCAGTCCTTCGGTGCATTGCCAGTCCTTCAGCAGATACCAGACCCTCGTCAGAAGTAACCATCTCAGCCGCGTAAGTGTAGTGCCCAGTCCATCGGGCTTGCCTTCAGTCCATCGAAAGCAAAACAGTAGTGCCCAGTCCATCGGGCTTGCCTTCAGTCCATCGAAAGCAAAACAGTAGTGCCCAGTCCATCGGGCGTGCCTTCAGTCCATCGAAAGCAAAACAGAAGTGCCCAGTCCATCGGGCTTGCCTTCAGTCCATCGAAAGCAAAACAGTAGTGCCCAGTCCATCGGGCTTGCCTTCAGTCCATCGAAAGCAAAACAGTAGTGCCCAGTCCATCGGGCGTGCCTTCAGTCCATCGAAAGCAAAACAGAAGTGCCCAGTCCATCGGGCTTGCCTTCAGTCCATCGAAAGCAAAACAGTAGTGCCCAGTCCATCGGGCGTACTTTCAGTCCTTCGAAAGTACAAGCTTTCAGTCCGTCGAAAGCAAAAACAATGTTAAGAGTGAATTCCAAAAAGAAAATAAAAACGGTTCTTTAAATCATGTTACTCAGAACCATTGGTACTATCAGCGTCAACTGATCAACTGAAACTGAACATCACTGATCAAAATCACTAAAGATAGCTTTCTACTTTAGCTTTTACAACAGAAACTCAGCTTTCTACTTTAGCTTTAACAACAGAAACTCGCTCAAAACTTCTATGCAGAAGTAAATCCTCTCAAAATAATCCCAACAAAATGGGAACTGCTCACCAGATTAATAAAGCACGATGCACGCGTCCCAGTCAAAGGTGGTGGTGAAGTCCAACCCAAGCACGAAGGCTGATGCTTTCCGCCTTGCAGTTGCCGTTGCTGCGGCAGATGGCGAGATGCACGATGTAGTTTAACATAGCTGGCTGTTACTGAAATCATCATTAGCACGGCATCAGGTTTATCATGTAAGCAGGATAAACTCAAAGGTTTATTAAATGCAATGTAGCAGACAAAAAAAACATGTTTCCAATGTATACGGGACTTCAAAAATCTCAGAATAAAATTTAAACTTCGATGAGTGCGTTTTATTTCATTCTATGAACAAACAAACATGTGTTCCAAAAATAAGTAACACGGTAAAATGGGCCAATACGAAAAGTGACAGCTAATTAGTTACGTTAGACTGTTATGCTTCGCCATTACACTCACAATAAAATTAACTAATAAACAATTGGAACGAAACCTGTCCTTTTATTTCCAAATCTCCAGCACAGATGATACTGCACAGCTGCTTCTGTGTCACATGCGTAATGGTGTCTGTAAGTTGGCTCGGCTCGGGCTGCAGGACACTTTCAATAAAGGTTGGACACGTGAGCTTACCATTACCACATGTCCAGAATATGGAATGTAGGTCACCAAAACACACCAGAAATACACCACGCTCCCAGGTGGCTGTGTAAGCAATACATGAAACTTTGCATTCATCCCACTTGCTGATGTCGAATACCGATGGTCCTAAAAGCGGTGGGCGCGTGGGATAGTATCTCGATGTATTACTTCACAGCTAAACCAGTATGCTACCATGCTACCAGTGCATGAAATAAACCTTAGGACTCGTTAACCATACTAGTGCCTACTATACTTCAGTACTAAATGTTTAAAAGAACTAATTGCTATGTTTAACTCAAGGGAGCGATATGAAAGTAAAAAGAAACCGTTTAAATCTTTATTCAAGTCAAACTAGGCCGGCTCCAACCCTACGCCTCTAACATGAGAAGATTTAGCCCTATATGGGACCGGCAACAAACTCAGAGGGACAAATCTTTTCAAAACAAGTTAAAACAACACATAACACATCATTTCTTTATTTCACAAAAGTAAGCTCCTAATGAAACATAAGAAATCAAAATAACACTTGAAATAAAACACTTAGCTAAATGGTTAAAGAACGCGGGATTCTATAAGCTATCAGAATAATCCTTCAGGTATAAGCCTTCAGGAACGTAGCGAGTTAGGCACGAGGTTGGCTAACGAGTACGTCCGATCTCTAGCGCGGTCCGATCAAGAAGAACTACCAGCGGCGGAGCCTCTCCGCTCCCGCCTCAGTCAAGTTGGCAAACCTGCTCGACCAGTCTACCAACATACCGACAAAAACGCCAACTCGTGCCTACGCTCACTCGAGAGAAACCTCTCGACGTTCCAAAGCCTTCTACCTGTCATTTTAGTTCAACAACACGCCAATAGATGGCGTTACTCTCTACGCGACTTTATTTCAACAATGCGCCAATAGACGGAGTTACTCTCTACACAACTTTATTTATTTTGTTACAACCAAATAATACGTAGCTCAACATTGCTAATCGATTTTATACAGGCGTCTAAAATAATGAACTATAACGCTGCAATACGTCTTTCTGGTGTCAGGTTCCGACATGTATATAAATAAATATACAAGATTTGCTCGTTTAAAGGTATATAAGATGTATCCCTCCCCCCTCTCCTTTGTTAGGCCTTCGTCGATATAAACTTGCCTGGACTGCTCCAAATATGAGCGAAATGACATTCCTCCGTGCCCTCTAAAACTAGTTTCAAGACTCCTCTTTGCAGTTTAAATTTCGAAACATTCGCAAACATTCCCCGTACCGATAAGTCCCTATTGTGAAGTTCGCACGAAGCCGACTAATTACTCTGCCCGACGAAACAAAGAATGTTAAACAACTTAAACACACCAACTCCTATTTAAATACTAAACAGGTGATTTTAATGGGACGTTATTATGAATAATAACTCGAGACATCTGCATTATGTTGTCGAGAAATACTTCAGTTTATGATCCTGCAATTTGCGGACTTTCACGACAATACATTGTCGTTGATTTCTACACTGTTAGTGTAACTTGGGAATAACCTTGCTACACTAGAAGACGAAGCCTCTTTCTCTTTCTATTTGGCCTGGTGCGACAGAGTCAGATCCTGAAGTTAGACAGAAGACACAGAGGTGATTGTCCAGTTGGCCACTATTATCTCATTTCGTCAGACACCTTTTACAATCACGTCGATCCAACAGTCATAATCTTGGTGTAAACTCCGTAGAGGCTGACTTGTGAATATTTTCAGTATTCTCTAAACGTCAAAGGTCAATGCGTCTTCGGAGCTACCTATAACCTCGTAAGTCCCCGTGTACTTTATCTATGAAACCCACAACTTAAGTAACTCAATTGTGCGTTTCTTCAGAAACTCCCTGCATCGCACAGCTAGTGTGGAATGAACTAGTTGTCGCTTGCGATATTTCAGGGCCGATACGACCTTCAAAGTCTTCATACCCTCAAAAAAAGAGCGTATACTATCATCTTAAAAGCCGGCAAAGAAATTGCAACCCCTATGCTGTTACAGGTGTCCATGGACGACGGTAATAGCCTACAATTAAGCGATTCGTCTGCTCTTTTGCCTATTATATCATAAAAGCTCTTTTGACGTTAAAGTCCCTTCGCTTCTCCCCTGTACTATATATACTCTGGATCTAGGATCGACTCGCACGGTTTATGCTAATGTAGACCTGACCACCCCGGCTTGCATTCATTACTTTTGCTGTTTTTTTTTCTAAGTTCAGTTCTTAGGTTTATACAGGCAATATTGAAGCCTCGGGCGCCCGCATGTTTATACAAAGCAAATCATTAGACGTTGATGATATCATAGGCACAGAATAATAGCGAATTTATTGCTCAACAACAACATAAAGTCTCAGCAACTTCTAATGCATGTAGTCATAGCTACGCTATGTAAACTTACCATAGTTCCACTCGACTGTGCTACTGTTAAGTATTTACATTCGTCTTTGCAAGTTGCGAATGGTATTAGTGTTATAATACAAGTAATCTCTCTCTCTGTGGTCGCTCGCTCATGACTGAGGATCGTGGTCATGGGTGGATGTGGATGCTCCACACCTGGTTTTTATGATCTGCCTCCAACGGTGTCTGTTCATCGCGTCTCTGACAACCGAGCAAAAGTTGGTTAAGGATGGGGCCCCTTTTTATTGATCGCTCCATTTAGTTGGAGATCGTCCCTGTATAATACAAGTAATACTTGCGCCAAAATGATCTGGGGTCCTAGCCAAGACATCATATATCGACAAACGCGGATGGTAAATTAAGAAAAAATGTACAGATACAACGAAAAGTCACGTGATAATTTCCATACACTATTTCACTATCCATGATGTCATTTGGCTAGGCACACAGGAATGTCATGTATCTACCTCGCTAACAATCTCCTCAAACATCTCCGTATAGTTGTATAACGTCTGACAAGCCGGGTGTAAGTAAACAGTGGATAATTGTGCAGTCGCGTCAAGGGCAGCGCCGGCGCGCGTAATCTGAGCCTGCAACGTGCTATCTTCCCAATCTCCTTTATTTATAGTTGTTCGACGTCTTCGCTCCAAGGCAACTTAGGATTATGAGTGAGCCAAAGGAATGGAACTGTAGGCAAATCAATTTAAAGGTAGAAAAAAGGCGTGGGACGTTCGCGCCTATTTTTTTCTAATTTACCCCCTTTTCTGGATGACAAAATTTGCCAGACTATAGAAATCATGACGACGGAGAAAACATTTAGGAGGATATCAGTACTATTGCTTGCGTACGAGAAAAATGATGAAAACACTATTTTGAAGACCAAATTTTGGCGCAAGTATACAGTAGGTACCTACAGTAGTTACGAGTATGAGCACTGATACGATTTGTAACTTGCAAAGAACCTAGTTACTCGTAAATAATTCAGCAATACACTGTTTAAACTTTAACACATAGGCCTGTCTTCATGTACGCCACTTAGGTTATGTTATGGGCTAGTCTCATCCAGAAGTGCCCTGCGATCTTCCGAATGTCTTCCACCCAATGAGCTAACGGACGCCAGGCGCTTCTTTCGTCCGAAAGCGGCCTTCAATCCGTTAACATCAATTTTTATCCATATCCTCTCATATACCAATCTGAAAGGTATTACACTCGTTCCGGGGTTAGTCAAGGTAGCACTCTGGGGCCTACTCTTTTCTTAATCATGGTCAATGATCTGCCAAGTAATATATCAGGCGTGGAATCACTATTCTATGCGGATGATCTTAAAATAATTCAACCGGTCGTAAATCCATCCGACTGTACGGTACTGCAACAAACAATCAACATGGTTGACAGCTGGAGTAAAACAAACCGCTTGTACCTAAATGAATCTAAGTGCAAAGTTTTAGCCGGTCTGTAGATTATATCCTCCAGACATATACTCTTACTAACATTCCCCTTGACCGAGTAACAGAAATAAAGGATCTAGGGTTAACACTCGACACTAAGCTAAACATGCACTCACACATTATAAATATCTGCAAAAGTGCCTACAAAATTTTAGGGTTCATTATTAGAACGACTTCTGAATTTCGTGACCCTAAAATCGCAATAATTATTTATAATGCCTATGTTCGCAGCAAGCTTGAGTACAATTCTATCGCATGGGACCCTCGGGAAGCAAAATATACCATAATGGTCGAGCGCGTCCAACGTAAATTTGCTAGACATCTTTACAAAAGGTATTACGGATACTACCCGTACTTATTTCCGTCATCCTTTGTATTGGGAATGGTAGGGTTAGAGTCTCTCGAGCTAAGGCGTAAGCAAACGCTTGCCTTACACTATTGTCTGCTTTTAAGAAATCGTATTGACAACCCATCCGTTCTGGAGCGTATGCGTATTTTTACCCCAGACAACTACATAGCTGCAGTAGGGCGTAGCGCACGTAGAGCCAGAAACCTTTTTGCATATCCAAATGTTCGCACCTATCACGGTTCAAACGCACCCACGTACCGAGCAATAGAATTACTAAATAACTTCATAGCTACAGTCCAAAACGCAGACATATTCGCAGACAAGTGGCCGTCCCTACAACGTAGTATCAGGATTTTTTTAAACTCTACCTATGTTATTTAATATCAGATTCTTTTTTTTATCTCTATGTAACTTAGTAATACATAATATGTATGTTCAATTATAAAGATAAGTGTGTAATACAATAAGTGTACCTACTAATTTTATGATACTGACTGATACTGACAACATATGTACCTAATTAACAGTATAAGTGCCTTGGCTGGAGCTGTAAACTTATACATAGTGTTTGAATAAAGAATAATAAAGAATATCTTAGTCTTTGACATAACAAGATCCACGCAAGTGCACGATCAAATCGGTCGTCGCACCATTAGAGATGGAATGCGTTCTAAGTTTAACATCGATAACTTAGCGTCATAAATCGGATCTAATCCCAGAGACGAATTGCGTCCGTCTCGTCTATCCGATACGCAAATAGCGTAATCCCCCTGATTGTAACGTATGGACGCGGGCGAAGGACAAATTTGATGTCAGGATCTGAGGTCGATGTACGTATGTCGTACATGTATTGAAAATAGAGTATCTTTATAAAGGAAGCTAGAAGATCGAACAAAAAATTCAAAAAGGCGGTCAAAAGCAGATGGTTAAAACTGCACGTTTTTTCATTGGCCACAACAGAAGTAAAATGTTTTGAGATAAAGTCTCTGTCATTGTGCCGTCTGTTATTATTTAACCTACTGGCCGAATCACGTGGGACAAAATACACCACAATTGAAATTGTCCCATCGATATCGAATTAATATAATTGGCGTTTTGAATGCCTTATTCTTTTGGACTTTTAGTATCATTTGGATATCTTGAATGATACTTCTGGTTGGTTGTAAGTTCTCAGGGACCCTCCGCCAAACAACTTAAAATGAAAATTTGTCTGCCATCAAAATGTGGAAACATTCGTCAAAAATGTGTCCAAAGAAAATATGGAGACAAAAAACGCTGTGAACCCCTTAATCACTTGGTCGTCTGTGGCATTGGATTAATGAAATAAATTTTCCTGCCTTTTCACAACAGCGATAATCAATGAGAAAGCCAGATGCCACCCCGTCCATCCGTCGGCTTTATTGGTCTAGACTGTGACAATCCACACCGCGATTAGCTATGACATTCCACTTCTTCGGATTGAGCCGTCTCCGGAGATTTACAAGTGCGATAGCAGCGCCCTTCCGAGCAGAAACTCCCGCCGTCTACCACTAACCAGTATTACTATGGCCTCAAGATCAGCCACTTTGCGTAATGTTTCTTAAAATTTATACTGGCTGGCTTGGAACGCTTGCTTGGCACGATAGGAACAAGAGTCCAGATAAATTGCCTCTCTAATTATATTTACGCTGCGCCAGCCGACGCGCGATAAATTCTCGCGGGAATGCGGGATAGCGCCGCGTTTACAGTCGATATCGCGCGCTGTGTTGCCATATGTTAAACCTAAGTATTTGTGGTATTATCTATGAAAAGGGACCTTATTGTCGATGGCGCTTACGACACTAACATCGATGAGCACAAAACGTAGTAGTTTAAAATTGGGGATTCTGGCCCAGAATAGTTATTTTGATTTCCAATTTAGCAATTAAGTTTCTTTGATTACTGGAACATTCAATGTTGCTGTCTATCCAATGCAAAGGTCAATTTATGTTATGTGACGCTGATGAACTTATCAGTCATCGGGTTTAAAGGTCCCTTTGTAGTTTTTTATAAATAACTCGTAAACGGTGACCTGTAGCAAAAATGTTCTGATACATAAGTAATCTGCGTAAAATTGTCTACATTAAATATTCTATACACTTTTTCGATAGGATCAGTATTTAAAAAAATATTTAAGGTAAAAAGTTAAATATGATCAATTGTTAATATTTTTTGTAAATAACTCGTAAACGGTGGCCTGTACCAAAAAATGTTCTGATACATAAGTAATCTACTTAAAATCTACTCACACCAGAGGATGCTGAAGACCGGACGCTTAGCTAAAACGCTAGGTTGAAGGAGAAGAAGATTGATCCTAGCGAAAAAGTGTATAGAATATTTAAGGCGCTCTTATACTCGAGTTTTACGTTTTCAAGGGGGTGAAGCAGACGAGTGGTAGAACGGGCAGGCGGGCGCCCCGCGCGGCGCACTGCACCATTCCCGCGCAGCACGTCTACGTCCTTATTCTGACGACATCGGTATTCTGAATCGTCAGTTCCGGGATTTTTAGTTCGGCAATTAATATTGAAAAAGATTTATTAGTAAATTCGAATTTTGATGAGTACTTAATGAAATTAAAAACCGGACAAGCGCGAGTCGGACTCGCCCACTGAGCCCACCGAGGGTTCCGTACTTTTTAGTATTTGTTGTTTTAGCGGCAACAGAAATACATCATCTGTGAAAATTTCAACTGTCTAGCTATCACGGTTCGTGAGATACAGCCTGCTGACAGACGGACGGACGAACGGACGGACAGCGGAGTCTTACTAATAGGGTTCCGTTTTACCCTTTGGGTAGGGAACCCTAAAAATGGTAGGTAAGACGGTGAGGTCGGTGAGTGTACCTAAATAATTATTAATTATATGTATACAATATGAGTGTATACTTGACTGATCAAATTTTTGTAAAAATCGATTTCGACTGGCAAAACATATTAACCGGGCAACCGGGTTTTTTAACCTAATTAGACCCCGCTGAATCCGAAATTGCCGGTTGATTGATCGAATTCTTGACTGGAAGTGAGATAGTTGATATTAAAGGTCCCTTTTTTTTAGTTTTTCGTAAATAACTCTTAAACGGTGGCGCATAGCAAAAATTTTCTTAAACATAAGTAATCTGCATAAAATTGCCTACAAGAAAGATTCCGTACAATTGTTCGCTAGGATCAATATTCAAAGAGATATTAAGGCGGGAAAGTTAATTATAATCAATTTTTGAAGGTCTCTTTTTTTAGTTTTTCGTAAATAACTCGTAAACGGTGGCCAATATAAAAAAAATGTTAAACGTTAATAATCGACACAACATTTTCAATAAAAAAAGATTTAGTACATTTTTAGCAGGGATCAATATTTAAAAAGATAATAAAGAGGGAAAGTTAATTATACTAAATTCTAAGGTTCCTTGTTTTTATTTTTTCGTTAATAATTTGAAAAGTATGACTCATAGCAAAAACAAATTTTACACAAATAATAAACATAAAATTTCCTACAAGAAACATGTAGAACACTTTTCGCTAGGATCAATATTTAAAAAGACAAAGCATCCGGTAAGTCAATTATAATCAATTTTAAAGTCCCTTTTTAGTTTTTTGTAAATAACTCGTAAACGGTGTCCCATAGCACAATAGGTTTTTATGAATAAATAATCTCCATAAAATTTTCTGCAAAAAACATCTGAACACTTTTCTCTAGGATCCATATTTAAAACGATATTAAAGGAAGAAAGTTAATCACATTCAGTTCACAGGTCGCTTTTTTTTCGTAAATAACTCGTAAACGGTTGCAACGGGGGCAGTTGTAAAAAATATTATACGTAAATATTGAACATAAAATTGTCCACAAAAAAGGTTTTGTACACTTTTTCGCTGCGATCAATATTTAATGAGGTATTAAAGGGGGTAAGTTAATTATAATCAATTTCCAGGTCCCTATTTTAAGTTTTTCGTAAATGACTCGTAAACGGTGGCCCATAGCAAAATAGGTTCTTAATGTTAACTAACCCCCCTTGGCTAAAAAGTGGCCTCCATGTTTAAAATTCATTTGTTTACGTAAGATGTCCGTCTTTGGGTCACGAATTTACATGTGTGTACCAAATTTCAACTTAATTGTTCCAGTACTTTTGAAGAAAATGGGCTGTGACAGACGGACAGACAGACAGACAGTCGCACGAGTGATCCTATAAGGGTTCCGTTTTTTCCTTTTGAGGTACGGGACCCTAAAAACTAAAAAAAGTGACATGTGAATTGATTGTAATGAACTTTCTTCCTTTAATATCGTTTTAAATATTGATCCTAGAGAAAAGTGTTCAGATGTTTTTTGCAGGAAATTTTATGTAGATTATTTATTCATAAAACCTATTTTGCTATGGGACACCGTTTACGAGTTATTTACAAAAAACTAAAAAGGGACTTTAAAATTGATTGTAATTAACTTACCGGCTGCTTTGTCTTTTTAAATATTGATCCTAGCGAAAAGTGTTCTACATGTTTCTTGTAGGAAATTTTATGTTTATTATTTATGTGTGATCAACAGGGTAAAGACCGGTAGTGATCACCGAATCGTAAGAGGCACACTGAATATCAATATTAAACTTGAAAGGTCCAGCCTGATGAAGTCTACGCTCCGACCTACTCGAGCCCATGTTCAAAACCCCGAAAGCTTTCAACTCGAGCTCTCTAACCGCTTTGCTTGCCTAGAGAACTTGGCTTCAGTGGACGAAATCAACGACGGGCTAGTGGAAACTGTCCACACAGTAGGGTCTAAGTTTTTTAGACCCCGCCGTAAAGATAGACCTCAGAAATTGACCGAGCAAACCTTAAACCTCATGGCTGAACGACGCTCGCTACAGTTGCAGTCTCCCGATGACGCGGAGTCATATAGGCAGCTCAATAGACGTATATCTAAGTCCTTGCGACATGATCTGCGTCTCTTTAATACTAACCGTATTAAAGAGACGCAGATCAATACTAGAGACTATTGAGCGAAACCAAGGCTCCAAAGTGTTCGCAAAGGACAAAGCAACGCAAGCAAAGCAAGGGTCTATTGGGCAAAGCCAGCTGACAAAGCTGAAACGGGAAGATGGCAGCATAGCGTCGAGCAAAGCGGAGGTTTTAGGTGAGATCGAGAGGTTCTATAGACAGTTATACACTTCGATCGCAAAGCCCGTTGACAGCTTGGTAGGAGGTCCAAGAGCCAAGCTGTCCCGACATTATACCGAAGATATCCCGGACATCAGTCTGTACGAGATTAGGATAGCCCTGAAGCAGCTTAAGAACAACAAGGCGCCGGGCAAAGACGAAATCACTTCAGAGCTTCTGAGAGCGGGTGGAACACCGGTACTTAAAGTCCTCCAGAAGCTCTTTAATTCCGCCTTGTCCGAGGGCATAACGCCTGAAACACGGAATAGAGGCGAGGTGGTGTTGTTCTTCAAAAAAGGTGATAACAACCTATTGAAGAACTACAGACCCATCACGCTTCTGAGCCATGTCTATAAGCTGTTTTCAAGGGTCATCACGAACCGTCTCGAACACAGACTTGATGACTTCCAGCCTCCCGAACAAGCCGGTTTCCGAAAAGGCTATAGTACCATAGACCACATCCATACGCTGCTGCAAGTTATACAGAAGACCGAAGAGTATAACTTGCCATTATGCTTAGCGTTTGTGGACTATGAGAAAGCCTTCGATTCGGTGGAAACATGGGCGGTGCTTGTCTCTTCAGCGATGCCATATTGACTATCGGTACATCGAAGTGTTGAAGTGTTTGTATAATAACGCCACCATGTAAGGCAGGGAGACGTTATCTCTCCGAAACTGTTTACTGCCGTAATGGAAGACGCCTTCAAGCTCCTGGAATGGGAAGGACTTGGCATCAACATCAACTGCGAATACATCACTCACCTTCGGTTTGCCGACGATATCGTAGTCATGGCAAAGTCGATGGAGGAACTCAGCATGATGCTCGATGACCTCAACCGAGTTTCACAACGGGTGGGCTTGAAAATGAACATGGACAAGACGAAACTTATGTCAAATGCCAATGTTGTGCCCATCCCAGTCTCTGTTGGGAACTCGGTACTCGAAGTTGTTGACTCGTACATCTACCTAGGACAAGTAGTCCAATTAGGTAGGTCCAACTTCGAGAAAGAGGTCAACCGCCGAATCCAACTCGGTTGGGCAGTGTTCGGGAAACTACGTAATGTCTTTTCGTCCGACATACCTCAGTGCCTCAAGACGAAAGTCTTTAATCAATGTGTGTTACCAGTGATGACTTACGGCTCCGAAACGTGGTCTTTCACTACCGGCCTCATCTCAAAACTCAAAGTCGCTCAACGAGCTATGGAGAGGGCTATGCTCGGAGTTTCTCTACGTGATCGAATCAGAAATTAAGAGATCCGTAGACGAACTAAAGTCACCGACATAGCCCACCGGATTAGCAAGCTGAAGTGGCAATGGGCAGGCCACATTGCACGCAGAGAAGATGGCCGATGGGGTCGAAATGTGCTCGAGTAGAGACCACGGACTAGCAAGCGCAGCGTAGGACGTCCACCCACAAGATGGACAGACGACGCTGGATGCGGGTCGCTTCCAACCGGCACGTATGGAGGTCCAAGGGGGAGGCCTATGTTCAGCAGTGGACGTCTTATGGCTGAGATGATGATGATGTTGATGATTTATGTGTAAGATTTGTTTTTGCTATGAGTCATACTTTTCAAATTATTAACGAAAAAATAAAAACAAGGAACCTTAGAATTTATTATAATTAACTTTCCCTCTTTATTATCTTTTTAAATATTGATCCCTGCTAAAAATGTACTGAATCTTTTTATTGAAAATTTTGTGTAGATTATTAGTTAATTTTTTTTATATTGGCCACCGTTTACGAGTTATTTACGAAAAACTAAAAAAAGGGACCTTTAATATCACATATCTCACTTCCAGTCAAGAATTCGATCAAGCAACCGGCAAATTCGGATTCAGCGGGGTCTAATTAGGTTGAAAAACCCGGTTGCCAAAAAGTAATATGTTTTGCCAGTAGAAATCGATTTTTACAAAAATGTGACCAGTCTAAATTATTCAATTTGATTAATTTTATAGCCTTTTAAAATATGTTTACACAATTTATCAATCGTGACTGAATTCCGGATTGGTTAGATGGGTGTGTGCCTTTGCTGCCCAACTTGTTATAAAATGACAATATGACGGACGAATGTCTGAAATGTCACCGTATTTAAGAATTATTTTGCTTTTCTTCGTAAGTATGTTGAAAAACATTGTGTGTATAACATATTTGCATATTTATACTGTGATTACCCATTTTATGAAACGTCCGCTAAACTAGCACAGGTCCGACGCTGACAGTGGTCACGGGCGTACTGGCGTGAGGAATAGGCGCAAGGTATTGCCGCGTAGGGTGTAATTTAGTAGGCAAAATGTTGAATTCATCAAATGATGAATGAAAAAATTAACGTATCGATAAAAGGACAAGCAATAATGAAGATTTACTTAAAAGCTATCGACTGAAGTAAGTTTCATATACATTTTCGTCCTAGTACTTCTAACATAAGGAAATAAAGACAGTGTTAGGCATGTTTTCAACTTAAGATTCTATCGAGAAAATAATGAGCCGTCGTGTTTCTGACAAGCAATAACGTAGTTCAAGGACTTATACATACTAGAAAATAATGCATGAAATCCTTGTAAAAGTCTGTAAATATGGTGGTGGTAATCAAAGAAACTTAATTGCTAAATTGGAAATCAAAATAACTAAAATGGGCCAGAATCACCAATTTTAAACTACTACGTTTAGTGCTCATCGATGTTAGTGTCGTAAGCGCCATCGACAATAAGGTCCCTTTTCATAGATAATACCACATATAACCTATTTTTATATCTTTTCGTTATATAACTACACTTATAACTATGCAAACAGGAAAAAGGTTTTTAGCTTAATGGCAGCGAGTTAATGGTAACCGAACTGCAACTTGGCAAAAAAGAGTATTAGAAATTAAAAAGTGGCAACACTGTAGTGTCGTCCCGTTTTCTTATAGAAATTAGTTTGAAAAGGACGACACTACAGTGTTGCCACTTCTTAATTTCTATTCTTTTTTGCGAAGCTGTATCTGAGTATTGAGAGTATGAAACCTGAGACAAATGATAATAGCGCTGGCTCTGCCTCTCCTATTGAAAGTTCGAACTTCGTATTATAGTCGGTCAAGCAAATCTTGTTAGTAGAAAAGGGCGGCAAATTTAAAAATTGTAGGCGCGAAGGGTTATCGTCCTATAGAAATTTGAATTTCGCGCCTTTTTCTACTGATAAGATTTGTTTGACCGAGTATATTATTGTTACCTTATCTTCTCTACATACATATTTCTATAATATGTACTTGTTTTTAGGACTAGGTAGACGGTTACTAATGCCCTTATTCATGTTACCTTGAAAATTGTAATCAACGCCAAGCAACAAAATGCACGTAAACACCCCATATATGGAACATAAGTATCAAGTCGTGGAATATGGGGCACAAAATGTAGGTAAGGCGAACAGGTTAAATAAAACATTATACACCGAAGAATACTCTATTGCGTTAACAATTTATTTAAAAGCTTTACTTCAACTCCATTTAATCATATATATGGTACAAAAAAGAAGTAAAAAAACAATAAATAAAAATAACATGACCTGGCAGTTACCTCGCTTAACGCTTCAGTCTGGCAGTTCAGCGGGGTAACGCAGCCAGAGCCTCTTGCCTTTTTTAGATGTAGTTTAGTTTAGTTTTATTTTATTTTAGAATAGTTTATTTAAAATAAAATAAATAACCTACTTGCAATAGTTTTTGTCAGAGAGTCATTTTACAATATGTGTTAAAATTAAAAGGGATCTAACATACCATTTATTTCACAAAACAACCTCTTAAAAATCAAGATTGAACTCGGACTAGCCGGTCGTTTCCGAATTAATGGTCCACAACAAAACTGTAGTACATTTCAATGCAAGTGTGGAAAGTGTGTTATTATTTACGAGTCACGCTCTGTAGCTTTGACTCCGTACACAGTTTGCTCCAGATATTCTTTAAATTTAACACATGAGTAATGATGTCATGATACGGGTCCATCCATTTTGTAGCTGAATCATTTCAGGCCTTGTCTAAGCAGGTATCTCCATAGATGCGCTCTCGTCCCACACATCTTTAGCAGGATTAAATCACAAGATTCTTTGCATAATGTCATCGGACATGGTTGTCGTGAACAAAATTAAAATTGCCTCGAGCACTACACTACTAAAATTTTAAGCCGCCAGTGTTATAATATTGGGATACTAATTTCCCTATTTGAATAATCCTCGTGTTTAATGCTTGCTCTATTTTTATTCGGTTACACTTTAAAATGAATAGATAATAATCTTATAATATCTCTGTTTACGACATTTACTTTTGTGTGACAGTACGTAGAAACGACAGTTGCTAAGTTACAACTGCCACGATGAATATTTGCTATTCACATTACAATCTAAGTAGCCAATGTTCTTTAATATTCCAGATACACATAAAGAATAATGACAAAACATTATGAACTCTAACTACTAGAATTAAAGTTGAATTTTACTAACGTACATATCTGCATCTTTATGTATTTTGACTGATTCTATTTGAATTTGACAGAAGCCCTACCGTAGTTAAGGTTAATAAGGTCTACTGTCCTTAAAGGAGATCGTCGATTTTCTTAGGCGTTTGCTGGGCCCCCTCGCAAATTGAACGTATACATGTAATATATATATGTGTATATATATATATATATATATATAGGAAATTAATCGTTATAATTGCCAGATTATGATGATAAAAACAGAATCACGAAATATAACGGGAATTTTGAGAAATACTGCAATAAAAACTTGAACATGACAAGAAAAACTTTTATGTACAAAAGCGTATACTACTCACACTATTCTGTAAAAGTATTTTGGCTTTTTAAGAGAAAATAGGCAAAGTCTGACATGTAAATTAAACTGAAAACGTATCCGCGTTCAATAAAAAGTTATATTTTGATCTTGTTCGGAAGTTCACTGTTACTTCTTTTTTTTTTACGGAGAGTGAACAGATCCATTTTAAATATTCTTTCAATGAAGTAAGGTTTATTTAAGGTTGGCGTTACTTGAAAATATTTGACAGATTAAAAAAAATGGTTGCGTTTCGTTAAATAAAAGTAGCATATCGTCGTATTCTGAACTCGTTTAAATCTCCAAACTATGTAACTAAACAAAAAGTCGAATTACTATATTTCTTAACTACTTATTTTAGGCATTTTTACAGACTATTTAGAATTTTAAAGTAGGTATATATTCAATAAATAATGAATGACACTACTGATATTTTGAATAGTTTCGAAACGCACTTATGTCAACTATGACTTATGGCTACCCACCTTATACATAGTTTAATGCAATAAGATTTTAAACTCCTTAGTGAAAAAACCTCAAGTTGAGCTTTATGTCAATGCTAATAAAGATGTTGACGACAGCAAGGCTTTTGTTAATATATAAATTATAAATATTATAATACATTGATTTACGAAAATGAATAAGTAATATAATATATTTTAATTATGTATTTCTAATTCCCGTTTTATTTTTACCCAATATTATATTTATTTCAGTAATAAAATGCGTATATAATTACTGTAATAGTCTGTACCATATTCGTGATGGTTTACTCCGGGCCCAAAATCGACGATCTCCATTGTGTATGAAATTACAAGCAAATATCAGCCTTAATTAATGAGTTAAGTATTGGATCCGTTATGTTCTTAAATGATGTTAAACAACTTCTTCTGCAACGCGAGATGCTAAAAACAGCCCAAAAAATTTGGGGCGATAGAGTCGGACCAAGAATAGTCTGCAGCGGATTTGATAGCCCACGCAGTGCAAGTGTCATTTATACGTCATAATTTAATAGAAGTTTGACGTTTAAAATAACACGTGCACTGCGTGGGCTATCAAATCCGCTGCAGACTTTTCATGGACTGACTCTAGAATAAAAAACCGGGCAAGTGCGAATCGGACTCGCGCACGAAGGGTTCCGTACCATAATGCAAAAAACGGCAAAAAAAAAACGGTCACCCATCCAAGTACTGACCCCGCCTGACGTTGCTTAACTTTTGTTGTATGGGAGCCCCACTTAAATCTTTATTTTATTCTGGTTTTAGTATTTGTTGTTATAGCGGCAACAGAAATACATCATCTGTGAAAATTTCAACTGTCTAGCTATCACGGTTCGTGAGATACAGTCTGGTGACAGACAGACGGACGGACGGACGGACGGACAGCGGAGTCTTAGTAATAGGGTCCCGTTTTACCCTTTGGGTACGGAACCCTAAAAATGACACTTTAATAAATAAATATATATACAAGAATTGCTCGTTTAAAGGTGATATTTATATGATATGTATAAGGCAAGATTCATATATTGGGTACGTATGTCATATATTATATCTTCATCATCAGACCCACTTCATCAAATAAGGTGGTTTTCGAGACAAAATACTTGTTGCTAAAGAGACTGCTTACCATCAGGCGGACCGTATGCTTGTTTGCCACCGACGTTGTATAAAAAATGCAACCAAACTACCATGCATGTCTTTAAAATGTTTGGACCTTCACAAAACAATTCCAGTCATTAAAATCATCTACGAATAGGTAATGTAAGTATAGGGCCTGTCAGACGGACGGGATGGGTCACTATTACTTAATATCGAATGAATCCTGTGTTTTTCTCCATCCGCAAGTACCTACATTAGTATCTCGATGCATACATGCAAACATTCATATAGATAGACAGACGGACGGGATGGGTCGCTGTTATTATCGAATTCTTCCTGTATTTTTCTACACCTGTAAGTACATTAGCATCGCAATGCATACATACAGACAAACATACATATAGATATATAGACAGACAGACGGCCGGTAGGAGCCGCTGTTAATATGGAATGCTTTCTATATTTTTCTACAAAGCAAGCTACCAAGCTTCCTGCAAGTAAAGTACATTAGTACCTATCTCAATGCATACACACATCAAACATATACCTATATAACTAGCTTTTGCCCCGCGACTTCGTCTGCGTGGAATTAGTGACAGCGGCTAAAGTAAGTATAGCGCTTGGCTTGGATAATGCTAATAGCAATCATTCAATTCGCGCATTGCTTACTTCAACTATTAGGCGATTCATTAACTCTTTCAATTCCACCCCCCTTTGCACTCTCTTCAGGGATGATTTTCGACATTAAAACTATCCTACGTCCTTCCCTGGACTATCTCTATACCAAATTTCAACTCAATCGGTTCAGCGGCTTAAGCGTAAAGAGGTAATAGACGGACAGACAGACACACTTTCTCCTTTATAATTAGTATGGATAGATAAGTGACAGATAGACGAACAGACGGACGGTGGGGGCACTGTTTATATCAAATGTTTCCTGTATTTTTCTATGTTCTTCAAGCGTAATAGCATACTAATGCAGACATTGAAACACACAAACACATATAGCACATTTTTTTCAAGATCGCTTACCTTATTTCTAATGCTAAAATGTGGTATTATCTATGAAAAGGGACCTTATTGTCGATGGCGCTTACGACACTAACATCGATGAGCACTAAACGTAGTAGTTTAAAATTGGTGATTCTGGCCCATTTTAGTTATTTTGATTTCCAATTTAGCAATTAAGTTTCTTTGATTACCACCACCATATTTACAGACTTTTACAAGGATTTCATGCATTATTTTCTAGTATGTATAAGTCCTTGAACTACGTTATTGCTTGTCAGAAACACGACGGCTCATTATTTTCTCGATAGAATCTTAAGTTGAAAACATGCCTAACACTGTCTTTATTTCCTTATGTTAGAAGTACTAGGACGAAAATGTATATGAAACTTACTTCAGTCGATAGCTTTTAAGTAAATCTTCATTATTGCTTGTCCTTTTATCGATACGTTAATTTTTTCATTCATCATTTGATGAATTCAACATTTTGCCTACTAAATTACACCCTACGCGGCAATACCTTGCGCCTATTCCTCACGCCAGTACGCCCGTGACCACTGTCAGCGTCGGACCTGTGCTAGTTTAGCGGACGTTTCATAAAATGGGTAATCACAGTATAAATATGCAAATATGTTATACACACAATGTTTTTCAACATACTTACGAAGAAAAGCAAAATAATTCTTAAATACGGTGACATTTCAGACATTCGTCCGTCATATTGTCATTTTATAACAAGTTGGGCAGCAAAGGCACACACCCATCTAACCAATCCGGAATTCAGTCACGATTGATAAATTGTGTAAACATATTTTAAAAGGCTATAAAATTAATCAAATTGAATAATTTAGACTGGTCACATTTTTGTAAAAATCGATTTCTACTGGCAAAACATATTACTTTTTGGCAACCGGGTTTTTTAACCTAATTAGACCCCGCTGAATCCGAATTTGCCGGTTGCTTGATCGAATTCTTGACTGGAAGTGAGATATGGTCCCTTTTTTTAGTTTTTCGTAAATAACTCGTAAACGGTGGCCAATATAAAAAAAAATAACTAATAATCTACACAAAATTTTCAATAAAAAAGATTCAGTACATTTTTAGCAGGGATCAATATTTAAAAAGATAATAAAGAGGGAAAGTTAATTATAATAAATTCTAAGGTTCCTTGTTTTTATTTTTTCGTTAATAATTTGAAAAGTATGACTCATAGCAAAAACAAATCTTACACATAAATCATCATCATCATCATCATCTCAGCCATAAGACGTCCACTGCTGAACATAGGCCTCCCCCTTGGACCTCCATACGTGCCGGTTGGAAGCGACCCGCATCCAGCGTCGTCTGTCCATCTTGTGGGTGGACGTCCTACGCTGCGCTTGCTAGTCCGTGGTCTCTACTCGAGCACATTTCGACCCCATCGGCCATCTTCTCTGCGTGCAATGTGGCCTGCCCATTGCCACTTCAGCTTGCTAATCCGGTGGGCTATGTCGGTGACTTTAGTTCGTCTACGGATCTCTTAATTTCTGATTCGATCACGTAGAGAAACTCCGAGCATAGCCCTCTCCATAGCTCGTTGAGCGACTTTGAGTTTTGAGATGAGGCCGGTAGTGAAAGACCACGTTTCGGAGCCGTAAGTCATCACTGGTAACACACATTGATTAAAGACTTTCGTCTTGAGGCACTGAGGTATGTCGGACGAAAAGACATTACGTAGTTTCCCGAACACTGCCCAACCGAGTTGGATTCGGCGGTTGACCTCTTTCTCGAAGTTGGACCTACCTAATTGGACTACTTGTCCTAGGTAGATGTACGAGTCAACAACTTCGAGTACCGAGTTCCCAACAGAGACTGGGATGGGCACAACATTGGCATTTGACATAAGTTTCGTCTTGTCCATGTTCATTTTCAAGCCCACCCGTTGTGAAACTCGGTTGAGGTCATCGAGCATCATGCTGAGTTCCTCCATCGACTTTGCCATGACTACGATATCGTCGGCAAACCGAAGGTGAGTGATGTATTCGCAGTTGATGTTGATGCCAAGTCCTTCCCATTCCAGGAGCTTGAAGGCGTCTTCCATTACGGCAGTAAACAGTTTCGGAGAGATAACGTCTCCCTGCCTTACATGGTGGCGTTATTATACAAACACTTCAACACTTCGATGTACCGATAGTCAATATGGCATCGCTGAAGAGACAAGCACCGCCCATGTTTCCACCGAATCGAAGGCTTTCTCATAGTCCACAAACGCTAAGCATAATGGCAAGTTATACTCTTCGGTCTTCTGTATAACTTGCAGCAGCGTATGGATGTGGTCTATGGTACTATAGCCTTTTCGGAAACCGGCTTGTTCGGGAGGCTGGAAGTCATCAAGTCTGTGTTCGAGACGGTTCGTGATGACCCTTGAAAACAGCTTATAGACATGGCTCAGAAGCGTGATGGGTCTGTAGTTCTTCAATAGGTTGTTATCACCTTTTTTGAAGAACAACACCACCTCGCCTCTATTCCGTGTTTCAGGCGTTATGCCCTCGGACAAGGCGGAATTAAAGAGCTTCTGGAGGACTTTAAGTACCGGTGTTCCACCCGCTCTCAGAAGCTCTGAAGTGATTTCGTCTTTGCCCGGCGCCTTGTTGTTCTTAAGCTGCTTCAGGGCTATCCTAATCTCGTACAGACTGATGTCCGGGATATCTTCGGTATAATGTCGGGACAGCTTGGCTCTTGGACCTCCTACCAAGCTGTCAACGGGCTTTGCGATCGAAGTGTATAACTGTCCATAGAACCTCTCGATCTCACCTAAAACCTCCGCTTTGCTCGACGCTATGCTGCCATCTTCCCGTTTCAGCTTTGTCAGCTGGCTTTGCCCAATAGACCCTTGCTTTGCTTGCGTTGCTTTGTCCTTTGCGAACACTTTGGAGCCTTGGTTTCGCTCAATAGTCTCTAGTATTGATCTGCGTCTCTTTAATACGGTTAGTATTAAAGAGACGCAGATCATGTCGCAAGGACTTAGATATACGTCTATTGAGCTGCCTATATGACTCCGCGTCATCGGGAGACTGCAACTGTAGCGAGCGTCGTTCAGCCATGAGGTTTAAGGTTTGCTCGGTCAATTTCTGAGGTCTATCTTTACGGCGGGGTCTAAAAAACTTAGACCCTACTGTGTGGACAGTTTCCACTAGCCCGTCGTTGATTTCGTCCACTGAAGCCAAGTTCTCTAGGCAAGCAAAGCGGTTAGAGAGCTCGAGTTGAAAGCTTTCGGGGTTTTGAACATGGGCTCGAGTAGGTCGGAGCGTAGACTTCATCAGGCTGGACCTTTCAAGTTTAATATTGATATTCAGTGTGCCTCTTACGATTCGGTGATCACTACCGGTCTTTACCCTGTTGATCACACATAAATAATAAACATAAAATTTCCTACAAGAAACATGTAGAACACTTTTCGCTAGGATCAATATTTAAAAAGACAAAGCAGCCGGTAAGTTAATTACAATCAATTTTAAAGTCCCTTTTTAGTTTTTTGTAAATAACTCGTAAACGGTGTCCCATAGCAAAATAGGTTTTATGAATAAATAATCTACATTGGCAGATATGTTTGACGTTGACATGTGTAACATATTTTTTCATCTCTGCTTAAATTTTAATTAGATAAATTATACTAAATTATTACGTATTTCATCTAAAATACCATTAAAGTATGCCGCCGCTTACAAGTACTAAACCGCAATGCGCGGGTTGTCGGGAGGACCTACCGGACGACCTATTAAGTACCATTAAGTGCAAAACGACAAGATGTCACAAACTATACCACATTACGTGTATTAGCGCAGTAAATTTAACCCATGTGCAAATTAATTCCTGGGTATGCCCAGTCTGCAAAGCCTCAGCCAAAAAAGGCGGTGATAACTCCCAAACGCCAGTACGAGGAAACATACCACCAGACGTGAGTCGGTCGCAGCTGCAATCAGACAATGTTACGGTACGTAATAAAAAACCTCAGTCCGCCTGCGGACTACACACATTGAACTCCAAACCTACAGATTCGGAGAAGCCACAGGCGCAGCTATATAATACTTCTACACTAACTATAAAAGCTCCACTTACTCTCCCGGGGCCTCCAGACAATAACTCGGAAATCTCAGAATTAACTGCAGAAATCAGAGGCCTACGCTGTGAGGTGACTACGATTCAGTCCCAGATTAAAGAGGTACTAGACAAGCTTACGTTTCATACCGAACGCCTGGAAAATATCTCCAACAGAATATCTGACAACGAGACAAAAATCAAATCTCTTGAAGACCAACAAGCGCAGACTGCTGAACTCCAAGAGACAGTATCTAGGCTTCAAGCCCAGTTGAACAAACAGGAACAAGTTGCATTGAGAAATGAAGTTGAGATAGTTGGTTGCCCTGAAAGCTCTAATGATAATCCCATCCATATTGTATTAACTACTGCAGCGAAAATTGGTGTGACTCTCACTCACTGTGACGTAGATGCTGCTTGGAGGGCGGGTCCCCGCCTTCGCTCGGCCAGAACGTCGGGCATGGAAGGAGTTAATCACCGCATTCACCCTCGACCAATAGCCGTCCGCTTCATCCGTCGTGCGACGCGTGACGAGTTCCTTAAAGCTGCGAAGACTAGGCGCAATGTAACAACGGATGATCTCATTATGAATGACAAAAATCCCCAAAAGATTTTTGTAAACGAGCGGTTGACCAGAGAAAATCGACAGCTTTTTCGCGCCGCTAGACAACGGGCCACGGTCGCTAAATTTAAACATTGCTGGACATCTTCAGGGTCGGTGTATGTCAGGAAGCACGATGGTGCGGCTGCTATTCACATCCGCAATCCTCTGGACTTGGATCGTATTGCCGGGGATTCTAACAAAGAACCTGAGAATCCCTATGCTACTCCTGGCATCGGAAATGCTACGACTGCGACGACTGCTGACCATTCAGATCATTCAGAAGAGAAACCTGTGTGATTGCCTCCAATCCTCAACCTTTAGCGCTTTCTTAGGAAAAAATAGCCCAATATGTTCATTTTTTCTACCATACTCATTTATTTTACGCTTAATATGCACATTAATTATTCTAAAAAAATATATACAATTATATCTACACCCACTTACGTACACTCACACACCAATTATCATATACACACTCAATATCATAGGCTACAATTATATTTATCAAGTGCATCCGCCGCCGCAATACTGCAACAACCTCGCACTTAACCGCCGCTTTATTAAACCATGGCCGGACTAGACATAGGAAATGAACTTGACAACTCATTCCCTGTCAACTGCCATGTTGCAGAATCTGCGGAGCACTGCTCGAATATCATTAAACCTAATTTTTCTATCAAAGTTCTTACACTTAATATCAGAAGCCTTCAACACAATTTTGATCAGTTTCTTGTAACATTCAACCGACTACAGATACTTTTTGACGTTGTTGTCTTAACAGAATGCTGGCTGAAAGAGGGCTCGGTTATAGGACAGCTCGATGGTTACTCCTCTTACCGGACTGTAAGATCTCACAATCAAGCTAGCGGAGTAGTCGCTTATGTAAGGAAAAATTTAAATGCCACAGTCACCGAGCCAGTTATACAGGATGCAGACAGTCTTTTTATACATGTTCCGGAACGCTTTTCTTTGCTGGGCTTATACCGTTCCCCCTCTTTTGTAAATCCTATCCCATTCATACACTCATTAGATTCTTTCATTAATAATTACTCTCTAAATCAAAACTGCTTTATAGTTACAGGAGATATTAACATTAACATCAACTCTCCCTGTACTGATACCCATGCATCCGAGTACTTATGTGTTTTGGCTAGTCTGGGGTTTATGCCTGCAATTGATAAACCTACGAGGAACAACAGCTGTTTGGATCACTTCTTTGTAAGGTCAGTGAGGAATTTTGCGTCAGTGGTCTGTGTCTCTGACATTACAGACCATGACCTAGTTATGATCGGTATCACGGCCCCCGATAAGATTAATCACACCAAGCCATCCAGAACTGTGATCAGTCAGGATTTTGAAGCCATCGGAGCGGAGCTTAAAGAAGAAAACTGGCAGACGGTCACTAGTAAAACATCAGCTACTGAAGCCGCAGAAGCCTTTTACTCCATATTGACTAACTTAGTTTCAAAACATTCTTCATGCAGATCAGTAAGTAATTCAAAATTTATTATAAAACCTTGGATGACTCCAGGCTTGATTAAATGCTCTAAAGTCAAGGACAAACTACATGTCAATTACAGGAAACACCCCCAAAATGAAATAGCCAAAATAACTTATACTAGATATAGAAATTTTTATATAAGCATTTTACGAAAAACCAAAGACGATTATGACCGAAAACAACTTTTGGATAATAAAAAACACCCGAGGAAACTTTGGAGAATTATTAGAGACATATCTCACCTCAATCGGGATAGGCATACACCCCACGAACTAGCCACCATCAAGCCAAATTTTTCTGACTCTTTAAATCACACCAATGAATTCTTCTCTTCAGTGGGCAAAAACCTAGCAAATGTTATACTCACTGAAAAAAACACGAGTGAGGCCACACTTGCGACTGAAGTAGCCTTAGCCAACTCCCCTCTTAGATCTATTTTCTTAAATCCTACCAACGATGCTGAAGTAGAAAAATTAATCATGTCCTTAAACCCTGATTGCGCGTCCGGCATTGACAAAATAAGCACACGTATTTTAAAAAATCTAAAAAACTATATCGTCAAACCACTCGTACATATTTTTAACCTCAGCATTTCATCTGGTTCTTTCCCGGAGTGCTGGAAAGTAGCTGCAGTAGTTCCCGTTCATAAAGGTGGTGACAAGAGCTGCCCCGGGAATTATCGCCCTATTTCTCTTCTTAGCAGTCTGTCTAAAATGCTGGAAAAGATTATTAATAATCAACTAATCAACTTCCTTGAATCAGAACACCTACTCTCCCAAAGACAATATGGCTTTCGGAAAAAGAGATCTTCTGAACAAGCCGCCACCTTACTTATTAATCTTGTCTCTTCCTACCTTGACAGAGGAGAATCATGCGTGGGAATCTTCCTAGATCTGGCCAAGGCGTTTGACACTGTCTCAATCCCCATATTGCTAAGGAAGCTTGAACTGTTAGGCATTCGCGGTATCGCTTGGAACTGGTTCCAAAGCTACCTTACAAACCGGAAACAGTGTGTAAGACTCGGCACTTTAGTCAGTGATTCAGCCCCTATAACCTTCGGTGTGCCGCAGGGAAGCATCCTCGGTCCCACCCTATTTCTGATATACCTCAATGACTTAATTTCTCTCCCCATCAATCAAGCCGAAATTATCTGCTACGCAGACGACACTGCTCTGCTGTTTCACGATATCTCCTGGGCACGTTGCTTTGCGGTAGCGGAGACAGGTTTGACTGTGATTGCCAAATGGCTCGCTAACAACCTGCTCTCACTTAATATTTCAAAAACAAAATACTTATGCTTTCATAAAACGGCTTCTTCTGCCCCCAACTCGCGGCCAGATCTCAAGCTTTCTTATGGCAGTGCAGAGGATGTCCCAGCTATTCACTCGAGTAGAATTCTCGATGTAGTTAGTAATTGTACCACCGTAAAGTACCTGGGCATTACGCTTGATGAAAATCTTAATTTCAAAAAGCACATCGAAGCGTTGTCTGCTAGAGTCAGAAAGGTGGTATTCATTATGAAGCTGCTACGAAATTGTGCTACGAGGGAGTTGCTTAAGCTTGTATACACTTCTATTTGCGAATCCATTCTATCATACTGCAATGGTGTGTGGGGTGGCTCCACGAGCTCTGCTCTGCTGCCTCTCGAAAGGGCCCAAAGGTTTGTGCTCAAGGTCATGCTCGGCAAGCCCCGGTGGTTTCCGACGGTATCCCTTTATAAAGACGCGGATGTTCTTAGTGTAAGGCAATTATTGATCCTACGAGTCGCAACACACGTACATCAAAAAACCATAAATTCGGAAGAATACCTTACCCTAATCCGTAATCGAGTCTTTAGAATTCCTACGCCCATCACTAAAACCACATTCGCGAGGCGTCTTCCTAACTTCCTGCATCCGTATATTTACAATACAGTAGTAAAGGCATGCAACATATCTGAAAAGTCTCCTCTTGAAGCAAAATTCTTAATTAAGAACTGGTTGAAAGGTCTTAACTACAATCAAACTGAGATGCTGTTGAAGGTCATCACCTAATCACTTATAACATTCTCTGTAGCCTTACACACACTCGCGCACACACACACACACACACACACACACACACACACGCGTACACGCACACTTTCTCATTCCTTTTTCTTTATTTGAATTTCATAATTTCATTAACCACCTATTAGATTACTTTTAGTTTTTCTTAACCTTAGCCTACGAACTGCGAAGTCGGCTGCCACGTTACAGGCTTGCCTAGTGTGGGGCCACAGGATACGTAAACAATTTGTAAACAAGGTTCTTTCAAATAAATATATTCTTATTCTTATTCTTATTCTTATTCTTACATAAAATTTCCTGCAAAAAACATCTGAACACTTTTCTCTAGGATCAATATTTAAAACGATATTAAAGGAAGAAAGTTCATTACAATCAATTCACATGTCACTTTTTTTAGTTTTTAGGGTCCCGTACCTCAAAAGGAAAAAACGGAACCCTTATAGGATCACTCGTGCGACTGTCTGTCTGTCTGTCCGTCTGTCACAGCCCATTTTCTTCAAAAGTACTGGAACAATTAAGTTGAAATTTGGTACACACATGTAAATTCGTGACCCAAAGACGGACATCTTACGTAAACAAATGAATTTTAAACATGGAGGCCACTTTTTAGCCAAGGGGGGTTAGTTAACATTAAGAACCTATTTTGCTATGGGCCACCGTTTACGAGTCATTTACGAAAAACTTAAAATAGGGACCTGGAAATTGATTATAATTAACTTACCCCCTTTAATACCTCATTAAATATTGATCGCAGCGAAAAAGTGTACAAAACCTTTTTTGTGGACAATTTTATGTTCAATATTTACGTATAATATTTTTTACAACTGCCCCCGTTGCAACCGTTTACGAGTTATTTACGAAAAAAAAGCGACCTGTGAACTGAATGTGATTAACTTTCTTCCTTTAATATCGTTTTAAATATGGATCCTAGAGAAAAGTGTTCAGATGTTTTTTGCAGAAAATTTTATGGAGATTATTTATTCATAAAAACCTATTGTGCTATGGGACACCGTTTACGAGTTATTTACAAAAAACTAAAAAGGGACTTTAAAATTGATTATAATTGACTTACCGGATGCTTTGTCTTTTTAAATATTGATCCTAGCGAAAAGTGTTCTACATGTTTCTTGTAGGAAATTTTATGTTTATTATTTGTGTAAAATTTGTTTTTGCTATGAGTCATACTTTTCAAATTATTAACGAAAAAATAAAAACAAGGAACCTTAGAATTTAGTATAATTAACTTTCCCTCTTTATTATCTTTTTAAATATTGATCCCTGCTAAAAATGTACTAAATCTTTTTTTATTGAAAATGTTGTGTCGATTATTAACGTTTAACATTTTTTTTATATTGGCCACCGTTTACGAGTTATTTACGAAAAACTAAAAAAAGAGACCTTCAAAAATTGATTATAATTAACTTTCCCGCCTTAATATCTCTTTGAATATTGATCCTAGCGAACAATTGTACGGAATCTTTCTTGTAGGCAATTTTATGCAGATTACTTATGTTTAAGAAAATTTTTGCTATGCGCCACCGTTTAAGAGTTATTTACGAAAAACTAAAAAAAAGGGACCTTTAATATCAACTATCTCACTTCCAGTCAAGAATTCGATCAATCAACCGGCAATTTCGGATTCAGCGGGGTCTAATTAGGTTAAAAAACCCGGTTGCCCGGTTAATATGTTTTGCCAGTCGAAATCGATTTTTACAAAAATTTGATCAGTCAAGTATACACTCATATTGTATACATATAATTAATAATTATTTAGGTACACTCACCGACCTCACCGTCTTACCTACCATTTTTAGGGTTCCCTACCCAAAGGGTAAAACGGAACCCTATTAGTAAGACTCCGCTGTCCGTCCGTTCGTCCGTCCGTCTGTCAGCAGGCTGTATCTCACGAACCGTGATAGCTAGACAGTTGAAATTTTCACAGATGATGTATTTCTGTTGCCGCTAAAACAACAAATACTAAAAAGTACGGAACCCTCGGTGGGCTCAGTGGGCGAGTCCGACTCGCGCTTGTCCGGTTTTTAATTTCATTAAGTACTCATCAAAATTCGAATTTACTAATAAATCTTTTTCAATATTAATTGCCGAACTAAAAATCCCGGAACTGACGATTCAGAATACCGATGTCGTCAGAATAAGGACGTAGACGTGCTGCGCGGGAATGGTGCAGTGCGCCGCGCGGGGCGCCCGCCTGCCCGTTCTACCACTCGTCTGCTTCACCCCCTTGAAAACGTAAAACTCGAGTATAAGAGCGCCTTAAATATTCTATACACTTTTTCGCTAGGATCAATCTTCTTCTCCTTCAACCTAGCGTTTTAGCTAAGCGTCCGGTCTTCAGCATCCTCTGGTGTGAGTAGATTTTAAGTAGATTACTTATGTATCAGAACATTTTTTGGTACAGGCCACCGTTTACGAGTTATTTACAAAAAATATTAACAATTGATCATATTTAACATTTTACCTTAAATATTTTTTTAAATACTGATCCTAGCGAAAAAGTGTATAGAATATTTAATGTAGACAATTTTACGCAGATTACTTATGTATCAGAACATTTTTGCTACAGGTCACCGTTTACGAGTTATTTATAAAAAACTACAAAGGGACCTTTAAACCCGATGACTGATAAGTTCATCAGCGTCACATAACATAAATTGACCTCCGCATTGGATAGACAGCAACATTGAATGTTCCAGTAATCAAAGAAACTTAATTGCTAAATTGGAAATCAAAATAACTAAACTGGGCCAGAATCCCCAATTTTAAACTACTACGTTTTGTGCTCATCGATGTTAGTGTCGTAAGCGCCATCGACAATAAGGTCCCTTTTCATAGATAATACCACATTTGTTGTGCGAAGGGTGGAAATCTGCGGCTTATGTTCTTGTTGCTAATTACAATATTTCATCCGTAGCAGTTAAGGGTGTCACCGCGTTTGTGGGAAAAAGTTGTATTGTGTCCAAGTCATAAGAGAGGTTACAATGCCTTTCGTTTCGGTGTGGACAGCGCGAACTGACATCGGCCAATAAAGTAATGTTCTCAAGCATATTCTCCTTATCATTGCTTAAATTCATATTCATATTCATATCAATCCTTATATATTGATTAAATTAATCAATCGGCATGCCAACAAAGGCAGTAGCACCACGTGCCCTCCTATTTTGACAATCGTTAATGTGCTATCTGTATCCGTGCCCTAAAATACAGATAAATCTGTATGTATGGCAACACCACGCGGCTCGAAGCCGTAAGATCCATCACCGGTGACATTTGTATCATTCGAAATTAGGGAGAGAGCGATAAACACTAATAAGTCCCGACATTACACTTATACGACGGGATATTTTCGTCCGTCTGACAAGGTGTTCGGAAAAAGAATTTAATTTCACGCCGACGTGGGAATGACTGAAAACAGGCGGCTTACGTATGCCTCCGATGGCTGACCTATCCCAATAACATTGCTCGAGAAGCGGTCACGAAACTAAAATATAGCTCAATTTTGGTATTGGGCTCACCCAACTTGGTTTCTTCGTCTGGATTGGCTGAAAGATGAAATAGCAATCGCTTTTATAAAAATGCCTATACCAATAATCAGGTTTAGGCAGCTACATGGACCCACAACTCCTTTGGGATAGGATATGCAACTGGCAAAGCGCGAAGACTATTCAAGAAACTAAAATAAAATCCACGCAATCTCGCAAATTGTGTAACTTAGGAAACAGTAATGTTTACCAACCCCGACATCCTGCATTAAGGGCTAGTGTAAACAGACAGGACACGATATCCTAGGTCCTAAAATAGTCCGGAAGCGTCGATCGGCGCGCGATGTCACTGAACCCCGGCCAAGGTTAGGGAGCGTGTAAACAGGGGTGTGTTCCGAACACTTATTGAGCACACGCGAGGTAATCGCTCAGATGGACCAATTTAATGAGCTCTTAAATGTTGTTACGAGTCTGGAAACATGATACGCTGGTTCGCCTCAGAACTGGAGCGCCCTGCGCGCGTGCTGGTGAGAATAACTTCGTACAATCGCGTCGCGTCCATCAGTCGAGCGAACAATGTCGGGACGTCAATGCCTAAGCGAGTACCATCGTGAAATGGGACATTAACGGACATATTTTAAACCTTATTTCGACAAACAAAGTTTACTAATGATTAGTCAAGTGACGTGTAAGAATTAAGATGCTGTTGAGTACTCGAGTAGGTACATAATTTGCGTGATTTAGATAAGAGTTGTAAATGTCACGAGTATGATTAGATGACGGATTCAGCATAATCCTTTTGTGATTAGCTTAATTACAACTACTTAATGTCTAATGATTATTATTGTAATAAACGGTGCATATCTTCCAAATTAAGTACGAACATAGTTACGTACGTTCGCAGATCGTAGTCATCAGCAGGTCATAGAACAACTTTTGCAGAGGATACCATGTCAGTACACTAATCACATGAAATCCCAAACTAAATCCGCCGTGCCATATATTTACACTTTTATGGTTGATCCTATAGTAAAATGTATCTTGTATATGCACAAACATATTTAGCCTCCAAAACCTACTCGATTTGGAAACAAACCGGACCTGATAAATCGGTTTCTCATAAACATTTGCAAATATAGGATGCACTTCACAACAGACATTGACGAAGAAGCTTGTTAAATGAATATTTCATAAAGACATTGACGGTAATTGAAAGTTGACACGCGTTTCAGTTATTAATATGCAAATTGTAAGGACATGTCCGAATTTCTCCGCCGTGGGAGGGTTACATAAGGTTGCTGTGATTCATGACTGTGACAATGGCGGACATGTATGAGAGATACTTATGTGTGTATCAGATCTATTAGTCCTGTTAAGGCGTAGTATATGGCGAATCATTAGGAGGTATTGCATAGACTGGAAGTGTCTGAATGGTTTTGGTAAGAGATTTATGGAGCAAATTAGGTTAGATTTAGAAAGATAATTGAGGAGAGAGGTTAAAGAGAGTAGTTTTTTGTTTTTTTTACTAGTGACCCGCCCCGGCTTCGCACGGGTTACACAAAACCTTAACAAATTATACACCTAAACCTTCCTCTAAAACCACTCTATTGGTAGGTGAAAACCGCATGAAAATTCGTTCAGTACTTTTTGAGTTTATCGCAAACATACATACACACAGACAAACGCGACGGGGGACTTTGTTTTATAAGGTGTAGTGATTTCATTCATGATTTAGCGCTGTGCGTAGGTTCTTAAACCATGTCAACTAGTTATTTAGTGTTAATATCAAAATCAGTAAGAATACGTAGTCTGTCGGTTATGTCACACAGCCTTTATGAAATGAACATCCCATTCCAATATCATAAAGTACCTATAATACCTAATGAAACAAACAAGTTTAACTTGCTCCTAACTCGTCTAAAACCATTTGACAAATCGCAGCCTCTTTAGTTATCTCTGTTCTATAAGTTTTTATTCGAGAAAAAAGTCAACGACACAGATTTACACCTAACCATTGTAGTCTGCAACTACATTCATCATTCTTATCTTAGACATGACCTTGTTTCATAAGATCTCTTTCATCCAAGCTAAATTGAGTTGTAAACATTTATAAAACCAATACGACAGATCAGCGATTCTAAAATGATCCCTAGATGGCATCTGCATACCTCGGGATACCGGCAACTTGTCAGGCCGTCGGGATTTCGATCTGGACGGCAGATTACATGTCACATGAGAAACAGATATGCCTGGTCATAGTAGGCATGAAACATATCTACTGACATATACGATGGCTAAAAATAGTAAACATAATAGTATACGAATACGACCTACATTGTAGGTAGACCTACTGGGTGAAGGAGTTCTGTCTCTGAAGTAACTTAGGTACATAAAAAAACAGTCGAATAGGATCTTTTAGAAGTCGGTTATAAAAACGAAATAATAAACAAAGAAGAGTTTCTAAACAACGTACAAGTAAGAGATAACAAAGAACAGAGCAAAGAAGTAAACGCAAAACGATAAGCTTAGCGCAGTTATAAAAATTGTCGTCAAACTCCAAACAGGTTTGTCCACCGTACCATCGCCCACACTGTTAACTCATCGGTGGACCTTATGCCTTTTGTAATAAGGTCCACCGATGTACAGTTAGGTGTGTTGCTGTTTGTACGGCATAAACATCGTCATCAAACATCCAAACATCATTCATAGTACCTATCGTATTCACACGAAAAAAATACAGTAAAAATATGACCAGCTGATATCATCCACTACCAAATGAGGTCATCATTAAAGGAAATTTGACCATCGTCGACCACGACATACGACAGACGCGGAAGACCCAGCGAAGCAACAATGTATAAACTATAAAACATATGCAGGGCTTGTCACTTAAATTGTAATTAGGTACGACGCCCATATCGAGTCGGCGAAGGTCGGCGAGACTTTCGCCACGCCGTGGCCCAACCGGAGTATCGGAAAATCTAGTCGCCTACACGACTGACTTCGAATTGCGTACAGAGCACAACCGAACGTTTCGACGAACTGGTACATATAAGACATGCGCTTTGGGCAAGAAAACATAGAGGTAAGAAGCTACTGCATGAGTGTTCAGAGTATACTCAGCGGCAAAACTTACTACGCTACACTGCGTCGTACACTTTTTTTTATAAATATACCTACATATTGTAAGCCTTCCTGTTCTGTCACGGGACGTCCATTCGGTTTCATTTGTAACCTTGGCTCTTGCAGACAATATTGATTATTAGACCATTGGATTTAGCGCACCAATTATTGTAACTCAGAATAGCTTAATGACGATGTAACCTCGCATTGATCTGGTTTTGGGAAGACAAGGTAGACCGACGATCTCCAAGCTTGCAAAAAAAACCTTGCAAAACTGTAAGATTTGTTTTTCTTTTCTCAATGGGAACTTTTTTTTTCGCTATGCTATTTTTTTTCCCTGAATATCACGGAATAGGTTTCTTGAATCGACGCAACCTCGGAATACCAATGAACATATTTGGCCCTGCCCAGTAGTCATTTCCCATGAGTCTAGATATACTAGGGTCAATCGCTAGTCGGTAAAAAATGTCTCAGTGTAACCTCGCATGGCTTGCATTTCCTATTCAAATGAGTTCTAGAAGGGTCAGAGTTTCAAGTCAGTTTCCTAGTACACTCGTGCAGCAAGTTATCTGGAGTTTGCGGAACGAAATCCGATCCTTATGCGACACGCGAACGAGGTCACAGTGTGGACTATGACAGTAGTATCTTCGGTTGTTTAGGAACCACGTAGATGGTTGGCAGTGTTCAACTGCGGTATTTTCGGACCGATACGGCCTTTGAAACTTCAAGAAAAGAACGCACTTGCAACCGCTGATGTTGCAGGTGTTGCGATTCGTCTGCTAGTTTGACTCCTATATCATAAAAAAACTCATAACACTAGTTTTACCCTCAGATCAAAGCAGATACACCAGTGTTATGTACTTCGTAACCTACGTTCCGCTTCTAAGAAAAGCGGTTATAGACAGTTGAATGGCGCATCATGCTGTTCTTCTTTCATACATAGCACGTTCTCTTTTGGTTGCAGGAGCAGCGCAAGAGCCGATACCAAAAAACTTAAAAATGCAATAACTTACGGACCATTCGTAAACCTATTGCAACGACACAACGTCTATCTAACAAGATGAGGAGGATGATGAAGTTGTGTTTACAAGATGAACTACTCCAAAATAATCTACTTTGACGGGGTCTACGGCGATCAGCATAAGAACTTTTTAACGTTATTCTGGCACTTCGTTAAGAACTTTTTTCACGTTAAGTTGGCACTTCGTTAAGCCTTCCGTTCCCACGTGCCTTTTTACCTGGAGATATGGCGGTTGATACGAGTAATTGAAGGTGAAAAAAGGTGTCTATTGGCGGCGTTTTAATGATCTCACATACCTAGGTTTAAATAATATTGGGCTACACGTCAAATCGGTTACTTTTCAAAACGGTTCGTAAGTGTGAAGTTGGACATCATGTCTCAGTCGTTAAACGTTTTTCTGTTTGTTTTATTTTAACTGTAAATCACGTGAAAATGTGTAAGTTTCTTGGCGTATTGAACTTCAATATTTATTTAAAAAAATACAATTGTGGCGTGATATGTTCCGACACAAAATTAGATCTTGGGTTTTATTTTTCATTATACTCCCTAACTAAGGTCATAAAATGTATTTTTTTTACTTGGTCACAGTTTTTGGGAGCTGTTTGGGACGCACTTGATTGACAAGGCCGCTCAGGTGGCCGGGGCCCGTGCGCCGGCGCAAGCGTTGTGCAAGTGGCGTGGGCGAGAACAATCGCGCGCTCATTAACAAAACAAGCGAGGAATGCGGGATATCGCTTACAATGTCAACATACGGAGTGAGTCTATGTGGTAATTTTAATCGGGGCCCGGTAAAGAGGAAAGTTCTGAGGGCCTGCCGCGAAATCGAAAATCGAAGTTTCGCTATCTGCCTCTCTATCTCTCTGTAGTGCAATCCTGCAATCAAATTAGAATGCGAGGTTACACCAGGTCAGTGAAGCCAAGCTAAATCCGTCGGTCTAATAATCGATATTGTCTAAAATAGCCACGGTGACAAACGAAACCGAATGTGACGTGATGCAACCCGAATTTAGTAGCGGTGCATCGGCCGGGTCGCGCTTGCCAAGCCGCTGGCATTTCGCTAACACGAATAAGATATTAGCGCGGATAGCGCGGCGCCGCGAGAGGTATTCGGGCCAAGTGTCGAAGCAGAATTAACCCAGTAGTATGTCGGGAACGTGGGCCTACGCACGTGGAGTCAAACCTGCGAGACAGTGGCGAGGTGTTCACCCACCGCTTTGCCTGTTTAGATAATTCGGCATAGGATAAATTGACCTTAAGTCAGCCACCATGATGCAAAACTTAGATACCTAGCCGATATTAAGAAAGTGGCCCACTTAAAAGCGCAGGGTACTTAGATTAACAAAGCGTAAGCTCCGATTAGACTTGCGCTCCATTGCAGCCATGTTTGGTGCCACACATGAAGTTGTACCTACATATACTCGTAAAACGGTTAAAGACGCCATGGCAACATGAAAACAAGATCTTGTTTTCTCAAGCCAAACGCGATGCAAAGTGCGAAGAGTTAGGCGACTGGTGCGACTACATCCATTCCCCTAGGCCACCGACACGTTAGCGACGATCTTGGCATTGTAGAAGTATGTTAGCCGTTTTTCTACAAAAAGCCTCGGCCCGCCTCCCCGCGACTGGTTCCCGACACCATATGCGGGAGAGAACCGTTACAAGCGAGTTATGCAATGCATTCAATCTTGCACGCGAGCTTCTAAGAAGTCGATATGCAAAACGTGTTCGCGGGTTGTGGAGCTAAGGGTGTAGGAGGGGCGGTCACATCGCATCGGGTCGGAGGTCCGGCCGCATTCCTCCGCTGCACGAAAGTGAAACCGCGGCGACCGACCGCTCAGCTGTAGAAAGTACACGATTACATCTCGGCTGCGCCGGACGAGCAAAAACTGCTATCTCCGGGCTCCCGGGAAACGAGCCGCCCCGGGCGACGGAGAAATTGCCAATAACAGCTATAGCTAAACGATTCCTTTCATTTACTTAAACACCCGCGCTCGTTCAAATGTTGGATTTCACTCGAGCTAGCGCCGACCCGAGGCTATGGCCCACAATAAAGCGCTGTACACCGAATAAATCATCGCTGATCCCATCGCTGCTCTTACGTAGTCCGATGCATCATATCGCGTAAGACTTTAAGAACTTTCATACTGGTTTACCGCTCGAATCCAGTAGCACAATCATAACATCGTATTATGTTTTATTAAGCCTCGAATATTAAGTCTAATAATCTTTTCGCGTCCACTTAATGCGAACTATTTAATTATTCCGTACGATCTGAAGGCAAACAATGATGAGTCACCGCGAACAGGTATGATATCAACCCATCGATGACCATCACCATTTACGATAACCGACTGATTACATTGGAAACTAAATGCCATATAGGTAGATAAAACGCGCAATCTGTCGGCGAGGGATATAAAGAGCGAATAAAAAAACTGTCACAAGTCTGAAGTCACAATCGACCTACAGCCGGCAATGGGAAATGAAATTGATTCACAAACTAGTGGAACCAGCTCCGAACCAGTTCCGACCGGCCTCGCGGCTTCGAAAATAGCACTTGATCAAACAAAAAGTGCAATTAGTCGAGCGACAAAAGTTAACCAGCGGTCGATAAAATGGCTACGTCAGGAGGCCGACGCACGGCCTTGCGCGGCATGCGTGGAAAGATCCTAGCATCACAACAAAATAAACTCTACTAGCGTACTGCCTTGTTGTTTAAGTTACATGTAAACAACGCGCGCCCAGGTATTTTTACTTTATAATAAAGTTGATACACAGACAAAGTAGGTAGTCACAAAGACCTGTACAATACCTACTTAATTGTAAATTTTACACTTTTATTCGTTTGCTTATCAATTTCAGCTGTTGACTCTACACTCAGTAAAGTACAAGTCAAAGTCTATGCGCAAGGGCAAGCTATCTGATTGGTTAAGTGACTATCAAATTTATCATATTAAAACGTAATGTGTAATGCGCAATTGCAGTGATATCTGCGTTAGATAAGTAATCAGCTGTTGTCGGTATTGTCGAGGAATAGGTTAATCGTTGGTATTAATGGTTCATTAGTGTCACTTCGAAGTACACAGGCAAGATTAACATAGGTAGGTAGTAGACAAGGTGTTAAGAGTAAAATTGACAACTTAAGAAATTTAATTTTACAACACATTTGTATGGCTTTACCCAATGAAAAAAGGAATCACAAAATTCACACATATCTTTAATGAACAATGAACACAAATTCATTTATTTATAAGATAAAAAAACCCGACTGCAAAAAAGCTATCTTTAGAAAAAAAAAAAACTGAAAAGAAAAAAACAAGTTCAGTAGTCGAGAACATTGAATCAGTTTCATGATTAACATTTCGTATGTCAATTTGGACCTTAGAGTTTAAAAATAATGTCCAAATCGCTTGTGACGGATCCGGAACGAGGCATACGAATCGTTATGACACAGATAAAACAAACTATACATTCTTATACGAAACAGCAACTTCAACAGTCGGGACCCATTATTGTCGTCAACAATAGTGCCGCAGCCTAGACTTTTAATGGGTCCCGACTGTTGAAGTTGCTGTTTCGTATAAGAATGTATAGTTTGTTTTATCTGTGTCATAACGATTCGTATGCCTCGTTCCGGATCCGTCACAAGCGATTTGGACATTATTTTTAAACTCTAAGGTCCAAATTGACATACGAAATGTTAATCATGAAACTGATTCAATGTTCTCGACTACTGAACTTGTTTTTTTCTTTTCAGTTTTTTTTTTTTTCTAAAGATAGCTTTTTTGCAGTCGGGTTTTTTTATTTTCTAAATTATCTTTTTTTTATTTAACACTTTTTAGTTAGTATTATAAGACGGCAAATTTCGCAATCTTGTCATTTCATTGAGGGAGTTAATATCGTGAGGATTATTAAGTAGCTTGCGGTGGTCTAAACTACTGATAATTAATCCATTTAGAGACCTAATGCGGCTCAAAGCTACATATGCTTGACCTTTTGCAAAAATGCGAGAAGTTAAATCAACCACAGCTCGGTCTAAAGTCGTTCCTTGTAGCTTATGTACAGTAACACCCCAGCACAATATCAATGGCAACATTTTTCTCTCTATTTTGCCCTGTCCACGAAGTTCATCGAATTCTGTCGTCGATGGTTCGATTCTTACGCCTACTCCAGGGACATTGTTTTTATTAATAGCTTTGTCGTCGGACGATACAGTAAGGTAGGTATACGCGCGCGAGCGAGCGCGAAAATTTTTCGATATAAAAATCGCATTTTGATAGACAGTTGTAAATTTTTACTTTTAGTATGGCAATCAGTCACATCATTTTATCACGAAAATTGACAGTGCCGCAGCAGCAACGTTGCATCAGAGTACCTAATGCTGATGCAGTCGCCACCCGAATGTCACCTTTATCATACCTTAGAAAGTTATCGAAAACGCGAGCGAAGCGAGCGCGTTAATTTTTCGATATAAAAAAACGCAATTTGATAGACAGTTGTACATTTTTACTTTTAGTGTGGAAATCAGTCACATCAGTTTATCACGAAAATTGACAGTGCCGCAGCAGTAATGTTGCAACAGAGTACCTAATGCTACTGCAGTCGCCTCCCGAATGCCGCCCCGGGCCATGGCCCCCTTGGCCCTATGGTAAATACGCCCCTGTTTATGCCACATCGTAATAAATTCAGCGCCATCTGTTAGTTTACCAGGGTACTCTATAGTGTTAGCACATATTTGAAAAAAGTTTGCCCCTCCTTCCTAAGTAGCGCCATACGATTCAGGAGCAAACTTAAGTCAATCGAGTGTTGTGGCTACCCCCCCTTTTAGGGGTTGAAATTTTATAGCCTATAACCTGGCCGGGGATTTTCTCGGCAGATTAGCAAAGTTTTCATCAAAATCCGTTCAGCCGTTTTCACGTGATGCGCGTTCAAATAAACAGACAAACAGATAAACAGACAAACAGACAAAAATTCTAAAAACTGTTGGAACGTGTTCTGTTATCAATTCTAAGTATTCCCAGCCAACTTTTTTTCAAATATCTTCCATGTACAGACTTTCGACCCTCTTCAGCTTTATTATATGTATAGAAGATTTATTCCAAATGAAGTAATATCTCACCGTAAGCTGTAGCACTCTGGGTTTGTCAATAGTATTTTATACAATCGTGATCTAATGACAGCTTTTTCAACCGAGTACCGCGTTTAGCTCACGAAGCTTATTTAATTTTTCTTAGGTACCTATTCTAATCAAATTTAATGATAAGGGAAACGTAAAAAATATAATTTAAATAGGTAATACATAACGATATGACACCACTTGACATATAGTATGTCAACTTTTTATACTTGCATACATACATACATACTTAAATAAATACGTACGTACATATAGGCTTCATTATCATATTTTTATTTATATTATAGGATAGTCATTAGTCACATAGTCACATTGGCCTCCTTTGCGTCGCGCAGTGCAGTATTAATACTGAACAGAATTACTATAACTTTATAACATTATAGATTTTAAATGGTCACTCTAAATGAAAAACTGTAAAAGAAACCTATAACTAATTTTTAAATACCTATTCAGTGATACCCCACTCGACATATTTCGTTAACTTTTTTTTTTTTTTTTTCAATTTTGGCGTCTGGTTGTCGCCATATTGAATTTTGATTACTGTCATGTCTTTAGTGACACACGCAAAAGTAAGACGGTTCGATTGACGTAAGAATTATCAAAATCGGTTCACGCGTTTGGTCTCTGGAGTGCCACATAGGAACAAACATACATACATACATACATATATAGGCTGATAAACACATTACCCTCCTTTGCGTCGCGCAGTCGGGTAAAAAATAAACTAAAGCATTGCTACCAACATTAGGGTAGACAGGGTTGGCACATTGGATATGCTCCATGGTCACGACTGCATCTTGGAAAGTCCACAGATAAAACATAAAAACACGCTTAAATCTTAAATTTATTTAATGATTTCTTATGTTTATTTAGTGGTTTCATTGGTTATATTTACTAAATTAGTAAATTTACTACAAAATTAGTAAATTTCGCAAGAATAGTGATCTGATAAATGATAAATATCAATTCAATTATTATAGATGGTCAAGCAAATCTTAATCGTAGAAATCGTAGAAAAAGGCGCGAAATTAAAATTTTCTATGAGACGACATCCCTTCACGCCTACATTTTTCAAATTTGCCGCCTTTTTCTACTGACAAGATCTGCTTTACCATCTATATACTTGGTCAAGCAGATCTTGTCAGTAGAAAAAGGCGGTAAATTTGAAAAATGTAGGCGCGAAGGGATGTCGTCTCATAGAAAATTTGAATTTCGCGCCTTTTTCTACTGACAAGATTTGCTTGACCATCTATAGTTACGTTTTTTTAACCGACTTCAATTTCATAGAAGGAGGAGGTTCTGTATTCGGTTGTGGCTATCTTTTTTTTTTTTTCTATGTACGTTCACCGATTACTCCGACATCCGTAGTCCGATTTGAGTAATTCTTTTTTTGTTTGAAAGGAGCTACCTCCGAGTTGGTCGTATTTTAATCTGGTTCTGTTCTGATGATGGGATCCATGAGGAATTGAGGGAACTCCTCAATTTTTAAAGGCACATGTATGGTGTTTTGGGCGTTTTCTTAAGCAACTCGAGCATTTTCTCCCGAAAACCACCAATTTGATGAAGTAGACCTGATGATGATGATTATTTTGATGATAATGATGATGATTTCTTTAAAAGTATGTTCAGCGATTACTCCGCCGACCTGTGATCCGATTTGAGTAATTCTTTTTTTGTTTGGAAGAAGTTACCTCCAAGGTGTTTCCGTATTATTTTTGGTTCTGGTCTGATGATGGAATCCATGAGGAATTGATGGAACTCCTCAATTTTTAAAGGCACGTGTTAAGTAATTTCGGGGTTTTCTAAAGTAACTCGAGCATTTGCTTCCGAAAACCACCAATTTGATGTACTGCAACTGTAGCCTTACCACGAGTTTGACATTGACATATTCGCTAACGTCTTATGCATCTAAATGTAACTTTTTATGCATCTCGCTTACACTAAGGTTAGTACGAGCGAGATGCATAGGAAGTAAGTTACACACATGCTAGCGAATATATCAATGTCAAACTCGTGGTAAGCTGGTAAGGCTACTGATCGGGGGTTAGGGTTAGGAGTTAAGGGGTCAGGGATTAAGGGGTCGGGGAATGGCGGTTGAAAGGTTGCTGGTTCAGGATCTAGGGGTTCCTGGATCAGGGGTTGATGTGCTGTGAGGTTGAGTGTTCGGGGGGCTGAGGGATTGGGTCAGTGGCGGGGCGGGCGGATGGTTTTAGTTGACAGGAATTATAATTTCCCAGACGGACTCGAGAAAATTACTGATCACATATTTACTAAAGTAATACTCGTATGTACACGAATTTAGTGTTAAACATGATCTTGTTTTTCATTCATGCGTCGCGCTCTAAACAATGCGTTAAAACTAAAAATGGAAAAATAAAAACTTTTTACAAAAAAAAGCAAACCGACTTCAAAAAGGATGAAATAAAATATTATCCTCTTTGAAGTCTATGCGTTACCAACTGATATGTTTGAAGTCGGTGCCAAGCCAAGTAGTAACAGTACCAGACAAAAATAATCAGATTTATGGCTATAAATCTCATTAGAACTGTACTAATAACTATTATAAATGTGTAAAGAATTCTGTCTGCCTCTTTGTCGCCTTTTCATGGCTAAACAACTGAACCGCTTTAGGTGAAATTTGGCAAGAAGGTAAATTCCTTTAATTGTTTAATATTTTGAAATGTTGTCCTCTGGATAAGGGACGGAAAATAACTCAGTCCCAATCCCACACTTGCGTGCTATAGACTGTTCGAGCATTAGTAAGAAATGCTCTTTAAAAAATACGACGGCAAAAAAATGCATTTATATTTACACTAATGTGCCGACAAACATGGTACGGACTGCGCCAAGAAGGTTTGATCGTGTGTTCTGAGGTGTGTTCTTAGGTCCAGTCGACGTCAATGATATGTTTACACTTTTGCACCTTACTCCTTTGTAATAAGGCGAAAAGTATAAACATATTTTTAAGTTACAGAAAGTACGTTCATTGTCGTCGTGTAAGTCAATCCAACGTAGGTAAATCCTTATCGAATCGCACCAAAGTCATGGTATGCTTCAAAATTTGGCTTGGCACCGACTTCAAACATATCAGTTGGTAACGCATAGACTTCAAAGAGGATAATATTTTATTTCATCCTTTTTGAAGTCGGTTTGCTTTTTTTTGTAAAAAGTTTTTATTTTACTTTTTTATTTACAACAGGCAAAACAAAATTAAAATGAGACACAGCACAGCTTATTAGTATACTTCAATACAAAGCAGATATTGTAAACAGGTATGGTTGATCTAACTTATATAAGAATAAAAATAAATATATAATTCTGACATATTTATAGGTACGAAGTTATTGTGTACAGCAATAGTATCAATATAATGTAAATACCTATTACTTATTTTCCTTCAAGTTCTGACTATTATTTCCTTATTAAGTATGTTCCTTATTATGCTGTTGTCATGTACATATATTGTGAAATAGATTTAATTTGCACTGTAGGTTATAAGAACAATATATCTATTGTGGCTGTTTTTATCATGATTAACTATCTGTAATCTGTACCGACAAATAACATTTATTGTGCATTTATTTAACTTCCTCGCTGATGGTAAAAAATTAACGAAGTAAACTATAAAACTTTGATAGTTATTATGCTCCCGTTTTTCATATTTACTAAATGTTTGCTTGGCTAAACAAATATTGATTTTAAAATTGTAAAATTCAAGTCCAATGATATGATTCAATGAGGGTTTATATTGTTTATAAAAAAAAACACAATAAGTGGTTGTGTTAATTTCATGGCACAACTTTAATAATGAAATCTCAGCATAAGTAATAGTTTTAAAAGTTCTTAAAAGACACTTCAAACCAACACTCCATGTAAACTGTCGGATTATAGGATTTCTAGTCATCATAGATAAAACTGTGACATAGTCCATATGTAAACATGTAGGTATTAACATTGAAAAGTACTACAAGTAAACTATTCTCAAAGGCAGACTCAAACTCTGTCTCTGTACATTAAACATAAACTAAAATTTCTAGAATATTATCAGCTATTGTTTTAAGTTACACCAATGGAGGTGTTTGATAGAACTTAACATTCACGGGCCTTGTTCAAGAAAATAGCTGCCTTATCTTCCCTTATCGGGGCACTTGCTTCACATCAGTCATGTTTATCAAAAACATGCTGATAAATTCCATAGCTGATACATGAAATAATGTACTCAATGTCAACCTACATTCACACATTTACACATTATCAATGGCAAACTTAATGAGGTTTTAAAAACATTAAATCATAGGTTGTAAAAATTTATTCTGTAAATACATTACAACACTACTTGGTTTGTCATACTTTTATTCCAATTTCAAGGTTAGTTTTTATACTTTTTATGTATTCATTGCACAACACTAGTCTGCATCTATACATTTTAGTTTTTGCTAAATGAGCTCACAAAAAGACATTTTGTTATTGCCTTGCAGTGACATTGACCATGTAACAGTTTCGTTTAAAATGCAAGCCAAGCCCTCTTTCCCTTCATGGTGATTTTAACTACTTCCTGCACAGGCAAAAAGCTACTTTGTTTACATTGTCCTTGGGAACGGGTCTTTTTTTGGGGAGGTTTTGACGAACAAAAAAAGTATTTCAGTAGTTTTTAAATATAGCTTCTGGAACTGGTATTTCGAGTTGGTCTGGAGGCACTATAAAGAACCTAACCCCTAATTTTTGGTCGCGTACGGTTGAATTCAAGTTCAACAGGTGAGGTGAATGGAAACAATAACTAACCTTGCAAAGGGAGTCTGTTCCACGTGGTAGACGTCTGTGATCGGCTCCGTACGCATTATACTGCGGAGCCTCTCCTCGGATAGCTCCAGCAGCCCATCACTCGCCGTCTTGAAATCAGCTTTACTCAAACCACTTATAACACTCATTTTCAACGTGTACTCTTGACGACTGACGACCGAGTCTAAAACTCGAAACAAAGATTATAATACTTCCGAACGATTCACAATAGTCCTTGAAATCAACGTATACACTTATCAGCAAATACGAGGCATCAATTAAGCCACATGAAACATTGTATGCCTCCGGGTTTCTCAAATGGTAACCGAGTGCTCTCCCTTGTCATTGCGAGAAGCGGTTACGGGTTTATTCAAACGCTCCACTGTTAGTAAACACGGTTTTAAACAAACATTTGTATCACTTCATTATATTATCCGCAATGAAAAGTAAAATAATTTGTTTATTTACACACGCGATTCGGAAAACTTAAAATTGACAAGCGCGGCGCGGACAGCTGCGCATCGACGAGTCGATCGCACTTCGCCGTACACGTTTCTGCCGTTACGAGCGTTGCAACTGGTATTCGTACCCGTACCGGTACCGCGTATTTGACAACTAGTATTTAATACCTGTTCCGTTCCGTGCGAAGTCCTAATATAGCCGTTCTCTGTCACTTTACTTGTGTTAAGCAGTTTGCAAGTAAAATCCTAGATGGCGCCTACAGATCAAGTTCAAAAATTTCAGAATGTTCAATGAAGGTAATGTCTCTTTTTATTACATGGTTGATTAATAAACAAGATCACAAATACGCTATTAACTTTAATATTGAAAACATAGATATTTTTTAAATACATATTTTCCTAATATTTCATATTATTCGCTAGTAAATATCTCTCTTAAGACCAGTAGTGACATCTATGGACAAAGTAACAATGTATTGATAAGTAAGCAAAGCGCGCAAGAAATTTTTAAATGGTGTATCTTACTGCCGCTAGATGACCCAGAACAAGTAAAATGACGATAAGAAGTTGAATCATTCTTTATTCATTATTTATTATTCTGTTTCCAGAAGTGTCTGAGCATCTTGGCCAACAAGGCAGCGCCCGGTGTGTTTATCTCCTTGAAGTAGCTTTCTGTGGAGAGACGCTCCAACCACGCTTTTGTCTTCGGGAACCTACGACAAATAGAGATCGTTAATGTTTTAGTCCTTTGGACAAACAGCAACACTCCTAACTAGGGTTGCCAACTTTTTTTTGGTGGAATATAGTATTTTCCATAATAAGGCATCAAAAATATAGTACATTTCAAAAAAATATAGTACTTTTAGATAAAATACTAAACATGAGTGTAATATACGTTTAATCGGAAATATAGTATTTTAGCGTACTATATATTTTTCCAAAGTATATAAATGTAGTACAGAGAGCCAAAATATAGTACAATACTATACTAGTGGCTCTGTGAGCTGTAGACCTCGCGAGCAGAGCTTTAAATAACATGGTGCTAAGAGCTTTAAATATAGTAAATTAAAAAAAAAACAATACGAAATTTATGTGTAAAAAAATACAAAAAGATATAAATATCCCCGCATACAATTACTGGGGATCGAACCCAGACCCTCTGTGCAAACAGAAAAATCGGACGTTTACAAACTGAGCCAAATAGTTCTTGGATGGGTTGACGAAATTTAGCTACTCCTTCTCAAATTAAAATTAGTTAAAATTAAATATCTCAATACCTCCGAAACCAGCGAAATAAATTTTCTGAAATTTTGGCCATTTAATCTATAAACATATCTCAAAAAGAAAACACTCGTATGGTACCGATACCACTATTTGTTTAGGCGCGAGCTATCACGACTCCGCCATTTAAAAAAAAATCAAAAAACCGGACGGACAAAAAAAAATTATTTAGACATAGAATCCAGTCACAAAATTTCACGAGATTCGGTCAAGAATTGCGACCTGTAGAGGAGAACATCCGGACATACAAAAGCAAAATGCTCCAGTCGAAACGTAGACCTTCGCTACGCTCCGGTCAATAATATAGTACGGTTGGCAACCCTACTCCTAACTGTACATCGGTGGACCTTATAAAGGGGCCCACAGATTACCAGTTCGCCGGAGCGGAGCGGGTCAGTTGTTCAGAACTGTCAAATTTTGCGTTTAAATGACAGGCTGATATCGTCCGGCGAACTCGTAATCAGTGAGCCCCTTTACAAAAGGCATAAGGTGTACAGGTGTACAGTTAACAGTGTGGGCGATGGAATGCCATGCCTATTCTCTATAGGTATAACGAATGCACGAAGGTTAATATGAAATTGTAACCATGCGCGCCTGTGGCCATCTCTAGCGGTCAAATGCTTGAATTGTTCGAACTGATGGTGTCCTGCAACGCCGCAACAACAGATCCGAGCGAGATGTCTGCCGGTATCAGATACTCTGCGGCGACGTAGATAAGTATAGACGCCATCAGATACAGGGTACAGGAGCTGTCAAGTTGTCCATACTTTTCTGAACAAAGCCCCTATTGGCTCTCTCTATGTAATTTGGCCGCTTCGATATACATGATAGCGACTGTACGACCGGCTCTCTAAGTAGATACAGTCAGCGTCGTATAGTAGGTATAGCATCCAAAGTATTCAAATAGTTCGGTACGCCATACAAATTATATATGGTGTACCGAACTACATATTACGTTACGCTGACTGTATCTATGTCTTGACCACGGCATTAACCCTCCATCTGGGTATTCAAGATGGAGGGTTAGGTTAGGGCCCAAAGTAGAGCCAAGCGAGATGTCCGCCACAGTCGGATGGTCCGCGGCCACTTATCGCCGGCTCTCCAAGTACATACCTATGCCTCTACCACGGCGTAACCCTCCTTTATGTCGTATATATTATTTTTGGTGGGACCGTCTAGCTTACTTATTAAACTTAGGTACTTATTAGCGTCCAAAGCGTGGATCCCCTGCAACGCAGCTGTCGTAGAGCCGAGCGAGATGTCTGCCACAGTCAGATGGTCCGCGGCCACGTACGGCCGGCTCTCTAAATATGCTTCGATGATAGAGTAACCCTCCTCTATGTCGAATATGTTCTTTTTGGTGGGACCGTTTGATTTGCCAGCGAATGATGGTCTCTGGAATTAAAAAATACAAGTAAAAAAAAATGCATACCTTCAGAATTTCAGATCCACAGCGCACGCTTCGTCATCTTACAGAAAGTTCATCCACGTGTCTAAGCATATGAGGGGTAATAATTAAGTGAACTGAAGGTAAGTAGCGCACGGCTGTTCGTAAGGTACCTACTAATAAAATCCAGGCTTTTGTTTCCGAATGTTGGTCTAGTGAGAAACTTACAGACACTTCCAGAATTTGCCGGAACAGCACGCCGGCGTCGAAGTAAAGGCACTGGTCGACTATGGCGCGCGTGGCCGAGTCGGAAGGGTAGAGCGTCTCCTTATGTTTGCCGCCATACTTGTTCAGGAGATATAGGATTATCGCGTGACTGAAATAAAGTAAGAATACCATGAGAACAAAATTTAATGACTTAGGCTCTCCGAAACATCTCGAGTGACTAAAAAATACTTGAGGTGACTTCAGACTCTCATGGCAGTTTAAATTCAATAGTTTTATTTATTGTTTATACGACAACGGGAACGGTTTCACTCACTTAAATTTTTTAGTAGACGGGCCCGAAACATGTCGCCAATATCGACTAAAAATTCAAGTGAGTGAAACCGTTGTCGTATAAACAATTTAAAACATGTCTCACGAAAGTTTAATATCGATAAGTTTTATTTATTATTATTTTGATGACGTGAAATGACACTAAAGGCCTGTGCACACCGGGTGCGTGTGCGTAGACGTGCACGTGCACGTTGTAATGTACAGTTCTTTATGAGAGACGACACACCGCTTGCGTGGCGTGTGCGTGCGCAGCTCCAACATTTTAGCGCACGCGCACGTGCACGTCTACGCACGCAGCCGGTGTGACCTGGCCTTTAGACACACAAAAAGCATATACCTTTCTGACACAGTGAGGTTTCCGTCTTTCAGCACCGGTATAGTGGACATTGGGTTTATCTGAAAAAATAATAATAAATCTTCAAATTATCCAAGGTACTATCATAATTAACCCCTGCGGGCGCAGCACGGTTCCATTTTTATCACCTATCACTATGCGCGTCCCTTTCGCACTTACATACCTACTATTGTTAGAACGTGACAGGCATGGTGACAAGCGATAATAACGCGACTGTGCTACTAGACTAGACAAAAAAATTCAAAATCGCTCTCCTTCTTGATGCGACTGGCAAATCATATTACTTTTAAGCAACCAGGTTTTTTAACCTAATTAGACCCCGCTGAATCCGAATTTGCCGGTTGCTTGATCGAAATCTTGACAGGAAGTGAGATATTTGACATTAAAGGTCCCTTTTTTTAGTTTTTCGTAAATTACTCTTAAACGGTGGCGGTGGCGCATACCAAAAAATTTTCTATTACTTCTATTACATAAGTAATCTGCATAAAATTGTCTACAAGAAAGGTTCAGTACAATTTTTCGCTAGGATCAATATTCAAAGAGATATTAACGCGGGAAATTTAATTATAATCACTTCTAATGTCCCTTTTTTTAGTTTTTCGTAAATAACTCATAAACGGTGGCCAATATCAAAAAATATTGTTAAACGTTAATAATCTACATACAATTTTGAACACAAAAGATTCGGTACACTTTTAGCAGGGATCAATATTTAAAAAGATAATAAAGAGGGAAAGTTAATTATAATAAATTGTAAGGTTCCTTGTTTTTTATTTTTTCGTTAATAATTTGAAAAATATGACTCGTAGCAAAAAAATCTTATACATAAATAATAAACATAAAATTTCCTACAAGAAACATTTAGAACACTTTTCGCTAGGATCAATATTTAAAAAGACAAAGCAGCGGGTAAGTTAATTACAATCAATTTTAAAGTCCCTTTTTAGTTTTTTGTAAATAGCAAAATAGGTTTATAAGAATAAAATATCTACATAAAATTTCCTCGAAAACACATCTGGAACACTTTTCTCTAGGATCAATATTTAAAGCGATATTTAAGGAAGAAAGTTAATTACAATCAGTTCACAGGTCACTTTTTTTTAGTTTTTCGTAAATAACTCGTAAACGGTGGCCCGTTGCAAAACAATATTATAAATGAATATTAAACATAAAATTGTCCACGAAAAAGGTTCTGTACACTTATTCGCTACGATCAATATTTAAAGAGGTATTAAAGTGGGAAAGTTAATTACAATCAATTTCCAGGTCCCTATTTTTAGGTTTTCGTAAATGACTCGTAAAATAAGGCTCATAGCAAAATAAGTTCATAATGTTCTTGTAAATAAATAATCGGCATAATATTTTCTACGAAAAAGATATTGAACACTTTTCTCTAGGATCAATATTTGAAAGGATATTAAAGGAAGAAAGTTCATTACAATCAATTCACATGTCACTTTTTTTAGTTTTTCGTAAATAATTTGTAAAGTATGACCCATAGCCAAAAATAATCTAATACATAAATAATTTACATTTAATTTCCTATAAGACACATGTGGAACACTTTTCGCTAGGATCAATATTTATAAAGCTATTAAAGCGGGAAAGTTAAATAATGTGTAGAATTGATTATAATTAACTTACCCCCTTTAAAATCTCATGAAATATTGATCGTAGCGAAAAAGTGCACTGAACCTTTTTTGTGGACAATTTTATGTTTAATATTTATGTACAATATTGTCTTCCAACGGGCCACCGTTTACGAGTTATTTACGAAAAACTAAAAAAAAGTGACCTGTGAACTGATTGTAATTAACTTTCTTCCTTTAATATCGCTTTAAATATTGATCCTAGATAAAAGTGTTCAAGATATTTTTTGGAGGAAATTTTATGTAGATAATTTATTCTTAAAAACCTATTTTGCTATGGGACACCGTTTACGAGTTATTTACAAAAAACTAAAAAGGGATTTTTAAATTGATTATAATTAACTTATCCGCTGCTTTGTCTTTTTAAATATTGATCCTAGCGAAAAGTGTTCTACATGTTTCTTGTGGAAACTTTAATGTTTATTATTTATGTATAAGATTTTTTTTTGCTATGAGTCATACTTTTCAAATTATTAACGAATAAATAAAAACAAGGAAACTTAGAATTTATTATAATTAACTTTCCCTCTTTATTATCTTTTTAAATATTGAACCCTGCAAAAACTGTACTGAATCTATTTTGTACAAAATTTCATGTAGATTATTATTATCGTTTAACAACATTTTTTAATATTGGCCACCGTTTATGAGTTATTTAAAACTAAAAAAACTAAAAAAGGGGCCTTAGAAGTGATTATAATTAAATTTCCCGCGTTAATATCTCTTTGAATATTGATCCTAGCGAAAAATTGTACTGAATCTTTCTTGTAGGCAATTTTATGCAGATTACTTATGTAATAGAACATTTTTTGCTATGCGCCACCGTTTAAGAGTTATTTACGAAAAACTAAAAAAGGGACCTTTAATGTCAAATATCTCACTTCCGGTCATGATTTCGATCAAGCAACCGGCAAATTCGGATTCAGCGGGGTTTCATAAGGTTAAAAAACCCGGTTGTCAAAAAGTAATATGCTTTGCCAGTCGAAATCGATTTTATGAAAAATATGACCAGTCTATACGCCGCCTGTTGTAAAAAACCGGGCAAGTGCGAGTCGGACTCGCGCACGACCATAATGCAAAAAACGGCAAAAAAAAACGGTCACCCATCCAAGTACTGACCGCGCCCGACGTTGCTTAACTTCGGTCAAAAATCACGTTTGTTGTATGGGAGCCCCACTTAAATCTTTATTTTATTCTGTTTTTAGTATTTGTTGTTATAGCGGTAACAGAAATACATCATCTGTCAAATTTCAACTGTCTAGCTATCACGTTTCGTGAGATACAGCCTGGTGACAGACGGACGGACGGACGGACAGCGGAGTCTTAGTAATAGTGTCCCGTTTTACCCTTTGGGTACGGAACCCTAAAAACTACGATAAGATGAAAACGCTCAACACAGAGGGCACTTCTAAGCAAAAACAACAGAAGTAGGTAACATTAACTACCATAACTACAAGATGTACCTAGTGCATAATTGTTTCCAATCGTATTTTCTCGGAAACGTTCGTATTTGCCATGCTACTTCAGTCAAACTCAGTAGGTACTTTTTGTACCGAGACTGACTGAAATAGCAAGACACGGCATTAGTAGGTACCTATGTATATTGGTACAAAGACAAACCTTCCTAAATTCAGGCGACTTGTGCTCGCCTTTGATCAAGTCGGGCTCCACATAGTCGAACTGAAGCCCCAATATGGCGCCGACCATGCGGACTGCATTGGACGGTGGGCTCGCATCGCGCTTGTATAGGATCAGGCGCGCTGTTGAACATGCTGGAAACAATTATTAGAACAATTATTGGTAATACACTTTATGACACTTGTAGAATTAGACCAAGATAAGTCTGCAACGATTTTGATAGCACAACGCAGTGCAAGTGTTATTTTAAACCTCAAACTTCTGTGAAATTATACGTGTCCTATCAAAATCGTTGCAGACTTATCTAGGTCTAACTCTAGAGGTTTTTATAATAATTCCTTCACGTATCCTAGAGGGGTACCTAAAGTAATCAGGGTAAGAACATTTTATAATTAGCTCAAAGAAGATTGTGTGATATTGGGAGAGTGAACGTTTTGACGTCATCGTTATGCTGTTGATGTTACCGTGATAGATATATCTTTTTTACTTAGTGACATGAACAATGCAATAGGTAATTTTCCCATTGCAGAGTCATAAAGCCATGCAGTGGCGGATTAGCAGTCTTTGCCGCCCTATAGGTCCCATGCAGGCCCTGTAGCCGCCCCTTTCTCAGCACCCATCATCATATTGACAACATTTTGAGTTATTTCTTGTTATCATCAACTAATTTTTTGTCACAATTTGCCGCCCTCAAAAAACTTGCCGCCCGAGGCCAGGGCCTACTTAATTGGCCTTAGGGCAAATCCGTCACTGAAGCCACGATTAACACGGGTTTCGCACGGGTTAGCAAATTATACACCTTCCTTAAGAAACACTATTGATAGGTGAAATTCGCATGAAGATCCGTTCAGTAGTTTTTGAGTTTATCACGAACATACAACACACAAACAGACAGACGCGGCGGGGGACTTTGTTTTATAAGGTGTAGTGATAAATGATTTAACGTAATATAATATCACCTCTGTTTCTAACTTATCTAATCTCTGTTTATTGCACATACTTTACATCACAGATAGATATATACCGTCCTAAACTCCTAATCCTAATACTTACAACAACCGTGTGGTAAAGATTAATAAATATTGATAATATTAATAATTATTAATAATGAACAGCGGCAAACTATCAAATAAACCCAACTTAGAAATAGCAGCACCGCCAGCGTCGTTAAAAAATTACCACGCTCATATAAAAATGTTAGTTATTATTTCAGTATAAGTACCTACCTATAGTCTGTATCTTTAGGTGTTTAAATAAAAGTAAACAAAATCTACCCTCAAATGGCTCCTTAAGCCAGTTGAGGGTAGATGTAAACATTACATGATCTAATAATGTAGGTTAAAGTCAGGTCGTTCAGTGACAGATCCAGGCGCTTTTCTATTTGGTTGGTTAACCAATAAATGTTATAAACTACCCGAAAATGTACACATTGTTTGTTTACTTTTATTTAAATACCTAAAGATACAGAGTACCTATAATTAAACTAATGTATTTGTTATTAGGTACCATCGCCCACAGTGTTAACTGTCCATCGGTGGATCTTATTCCAAAAGGCATAAGGCCCACTAATAAGAGTAGACAGTTAAGAGTTTTACCGTTTGTACCATAAAAGTAAATCGATATACCTAAAGGAGAAGAATAGGTTAATTCAGAATTGCTCTTTTTTTTTTAATTTTGAACCTCTATTTTACCTACAAGCCGGTTAAAAACAACAAACAATCTGGTATTTCATTCATACTCGACAACTACCACACTTGAATAAAACAATAACATATCAACCAAACCAAAGATAACCACAGCAAATCCATCACCAAAAACATTTACCTCTACACAAATGTTTAACCTTATTATCATGGAAACCCTATAAAATCCAATTTACCTTGATTAAACAAAGTTTTCGTTAATCTCATGTTGTTGCCGCGGTGTAAGCGTACGTTGACACCGAGAGGTGCGTAGCGACTCACTCGACAACATAAAAATAAACTGTCAGCCTTGAATGAGCACGAAGTAGCACGACCAAAGTACAGCTGACCGGTAGTAGGAGCTAGTGAGGTTAGGCTGTTCAGTGAGATCCATGAATGGGTAAGGGTGGTATTCCATCTGTCCAATATATTGGTTTAATCTCATTGCGACTTACTTTCTCATTAAGCAATAAGCGAGTCAAAATCATAATACACATTGGACAGGTGGAATACCACTCTAATTTATATTCGGCAAAGCGTCTCCGCAAGAAGTAATTTCTATTTCTTTTCTAACAGGCGCTTTAAGTGGAGGGACAGACAAATGGACATTGCGAAACTATAATAAGGGTGAAAGAGTTGATAACATACCTCTATTAATGATAGGATCGGCTTGCCATTTAAATCAAAATCCGAAAATTTGTTTGTGCCTTATGGGCATGTGGGACCTTGTAATGTGGTGTAGATTATTGCACGTAGCCTTATTTTTGATAGCTTGAATAGATGGCGCTGTACGATGTTGAAAATTCGATATATAACTTATCAAGCGCCACATTGTTTTACAATGTAACGTATTACCTGCGTAAATACCTGCCTGCTGTATTTTGCCTGTGAAGCCGATGGTCCTGGTTTCGAATCCCAGTAAGGGCATTTATTTGTGTGATGACACAGATATTTGTTCCTGAGTCGTGGTTGTTTTCTGTGTATTTAAGTATGTATATAATATTATATATATCGTTGTCTGAGTACCCACAACACAAGCCTTCTTGAGCTTACTGTGGAGTGTGGGACTTAGTCAATCTGTGTAAGAATGTCCTATAATATTTATATATTACAATAAAATTGCATAATTTATCTAAGTATTTGTATTTTGTACCTGTAATATTTTTTCTTAAAATAAGAGTTATCTCAAAGGGATTCCCTACAAAAGACTGGGGTCTCTAACAAGTTAAAATAATTCGAGTTTCAACTTAATTATGTGAGTCTGAAAAACACAGTCGAGTCTCAAAGTAGAGGACTGAAAGGACTCGAGTCTCAACCAGCAACAACTTTACAACAAGTAAAAGGAAGAAGACGAACACAAATGTAAATGTCACAGATAGTAAATAAACAATAAAAACAGTTTCTATCTTTATTTTTTATTCTTCATCCAGTAGTGTTATTTTATACTACGTCGGTGGCCAATAAGCATACGGCCCGCCTGATGGTAAGCAGTCTCCGTAGCCTATGGACGCCTGGAACTCCAGAGGTTTCTGAGCGACTTGGCCAATAAGGCGGCGCCCGGCGCGTTGACCTCCTTGAAGTAGCTTTCTGCCGACAGGCGATCAAACCACGCCTTAATCTTCGGGAACCTACGACAAATATAAATAGTAAAGCCAAGCGCGCACCACGATTTAAATTTTTGCGACACGATTTTAGAATCGCGCTGTAATATATCGCAGAAAATCCACTGCGCGCACTGCGATGAAAAAGTCGACGATTTGTTCATTCTCAACATGGATTTCGTACCAGTCGCTTGTCGTGAAACGTGTCTTCTTATAGACACAAAGGTGATCTCCTTCTATTTCCATAATTAAACGGTCAACATCAAGCGTCTCATCTTGTGGTTCCATTGGAGAAGCAGGTTCCGATATGTTGACGCTTGGAGAGCCAATAGCCGACTGAGGTCCGGGGTGCGATTTTATATAGGTGGTGCGTGCTCGGCCTTAAACAGTATAATAGCGGCTTAAGCCTAAGCGCGCACCACGATTTTAGTTTTTGCGACACGATTTTAGAATCGCGCTGTAATATATCGCAGAAAATTCACTGCGCGCACTGCGATGAAAAAGTCGCGGTTTGTTCATTCTCAACATGGATTTCGTACCAGTCGTTTGTCATGAAACGTTGTCTTTAATATGTGATCGCTGTATGACTTTGAGTATTTATACCACAAAGGTGATCTCCTTCTATTTCCATAATTAAATGGTCAACATCTAGCGTCTTCAGCAGCAGGTTCCGACATGTTGACGCTTGGAGAGCGATATGCCGACTGAGGTCCGGGTGCGATTTTATTATCGCAGTGCGCGCGGGGCCATACAGCTCCGTATGCTGCAATTCACTTTGCGACAATCGCGTCGCGAGCAGCCGCGGAAAAATGTGACAAATCACAATTTTAAAATCGCTGCGAGTTTTTTGTCGCATATGCGCGCACTGCCATATAAACACATACGTTACATTTCTGCGACTAAATTATCGCGCGACAAAAAGTCGTGGTGCGCGCTTGGCCTTAATGTTTTGAAGATTTCTAAGTTCATTAGAAATTAGACCATACTATAGCAACGAAATTAACAAAAATGCCAAGTGCGAGTCAGATCAACGCACCGAGGGTTACTTACCTACGTACATAAAAAAAGTTTCCTCTAGGTCTCACGGGAATTAGGATAGTCCTTGCCGCGCTTGGACCTTATAGCCTAGTAAACTTACTTATTAGCGTCCAAAGCGTGGATCCCCAGCAACGCAGCGACTGTAGACCCGATAGAGATGTCCGCCACAGTCAGACGGTCCGCGGCCACGTACGCCCGTTGACCCAAGTATGCCTCGACTATAGAGTAACCCTCCTCTATGCCGGATATGTTCTTATTAGGACAGTACTTGCCCGCGAATAATGGACCTTATAGCCTAGTAAACTTACTTATTAGCGTCCAAAGCGTGGATCCCCAGCAACGCAGCGACTGTAGACCCGATAGAGATGTCCGCCACAGTCAGACGGTCCGCGGCCACGTACGCCCGTTGACCCAAGTATGCCTCGACTATAGAGTAACCCTCCTCTATGCCGGATATGTTCTTATTAGGACAGTACTTGCCCGCGAATAATGGACCTTATAGCCTAGTAAACTTACTTATTAGCGTCCAAAGCGTGGATCCCCAGCAACGCAGCGACTGTAGACCCGATAGAGATGTCCGCCACAGTCAGACGGTCCGCGGCCACGTACGCCCGTTGACTCAAGTATGCCTCGAGTACAGAGTAACCCTCCTCTATGTCCGATATGTGCTTTTCGGTAGGACCGTCTAGTGTGCTCGTGAATGTTGGTACCTGTAATTATGTAATTTTAAAGTAGAGTAAATATAAATGTTTTATTATTTGCCTATATCTTAAATGTGTGGATGCCGGTAGAGGGACGTGGACGCGGTAGGCCCAAACGGAGATGGCGGGATGACCTGGACAGCTTCCTGAACAACTGGCCGGAGGAAACACCAAATCGGGAGTCGTGGAAATTAAGGGGAGAGGCCTTTTCCCAGCAGTGGGATACTCGGATAAGCTAGAAAAAAAAATCTTAAATAAAGGTCACTCGGTGGAGTCGATAACTTACAGTAACTGCTCGCATGTATGAAAAGAGCACGCCCGCGTCGAAGTAAAGGCACTGGTCGACTATGGCGCGCGTGGCCGGGTCAGGAGGGTAGAGTGTCTCCTTATGTTCGACACCGTACTTGTTCAGGAGGTACAGGATTATCGCGTGACTGTAATGAAACAAAGCATATCATTAGAACAATTTTGGAGAAAAATAAAATAACTTTGGTAACTTTACAACACATCCCCATTTAAAAATATGTACCTACCTGGTTATCTGTTATATATAAGAGTGTAAAAAATAGATACCTACCCAAGCAATTCCTAAGGAGTTGCGATATGTCCGTGTTTTAAAATGATACAAGTGGAGATTCCCTTTTAGAACGTATAAGGCAAAGAGAATTTGAAATAGAGAGTTACTGTCATGGTAAATTACGTAGCTACACTCTACAGTACATTTACTGCCATCTTTCGACAGAAGATTAAACCTGTTAGAACGCCATTTGACTTTGATAATTATTCTTTCACTGATATGTGTTAACTTGTTAAATATTAATATTAACGCCATCTACTCGAGAGTAGGCCAAAGGTATGGTGCAATCTTTTCGAGCGATGGCGCCATAACCTTTAGCCTACAGTCGAGTAGATAGCGTTAATTTCAATATTTAACAAATATCAGTGGAAGAATAAGGATCAAAGTCAAATGGCGTTCTAACAGTTTTAATCATCTGTCGAAAGATGGCAGTAAATTTACAGTGGCTACATAATTTAGGTACTTTGATGACAATCCGCCTCTATACACTATTCTCTTTGGTATAGGGTGATGTGAAAAGCAGTATGTGTCACGGCAGGCGTTGGGCAGGCGTTAACACTTGAATCCCTCACTTGACTCACTTCGCTCAGAGTAGGGTAGGGTAGGGTACGCCCACGCCGTAAATATGTCATTTTGCTCCCTTGTGACACAATCTATTACTTTGTTTAAGAATTTAAAGGAAAAGTTCAGAACATATTATAAATATAAGTCTTAGTTACCTATATGGGGCATTATCTAGGAAACGCTGTGCGGCGTAAACGCCATCGACAATAAGGTCCCTTTTCATAGATAACGTCACATATAAATACGTACCTTTCTGAAACAACGAGGTTTCCGTCTTTCAGCACCGGTATAGTAGACATTGGGTTGATCTGAAATAAAAATAGAATACTTTAGTAGCAACAGCAACGTAGGTATTTTACAAAGTAGCTTTTATTAGCCTATAAGAGTGCTGCCACTGCTGGGCAAAGGCCGCCTTTCCCGCCATAATTAACCAATTAGCTAAGTACTTAACCTCTAGTAAAATTTGTCGTAGTCGTAGTACTCAGGTCACTTCGGCTGCAGGTCAGGCGACTTGTGCTCTAGTTTCAATAACACAGCTTTGACAATAAAGAAATCTTATCTTATCTTAGTAATTTTGAGTAGATACTCGAAACTAAACTGTATGTTGGTACAAACAGCAACACTCCTAACTATACATCGGTGGACCTTATTACAAATGTAATGAACATTTTATCTCAGGCAACTAGTGGCCCATACATAAATACCTTGCAACTAGCATACATATATAAAAATATATTTTAAAACTAAACACTACAAATCACATTATGGTTGCGATGCATAACGCAACCCCGCAGTGTCTGGGAGCCGACCGCGGAACCGTCGAAACTTGACACCCTTCGGCCAAAACTCCTCCTTGGTGAAGGTTTTAAAATTCGCATTGTGTCCAGATTCCAACTTCGCGACCCTCAGGATGAATCCGGTCTTCGCCTTCACATACTTTACGATGTCATCGACCTTCGTAAGGTAATGTAGACGGGACACATTCAGCACCTTCGACGGTGTTGCAGGACGCAGCAAATGGTTGGGTCCAGTCGGTGCGGTACCACACTGATTCTGACGAGCCGGTTTTCTCCTCTCTCCACCTTCTTGAAACCATCCTCGTCGCATCGCGACTCCGTTAGAGTCGGCTGTGATTGGTCCTTGTGAACAGGTTCGCAAAGGCTCTGCACCCCTTTCTTCGGCCGCTGCTTAGGCTTGGACACAGCAGGCGGCTTAGCGGCAGTAGCAACTTAAGAACGTTTCGGGGTTAACGTACTCTCGCGTGACGTGCGCGTCTCCGGTGACGGGCGGGCGGCGGGTGGCGGGGCGCGGGTCGGCGGTCGCCTGCTCAGCAATCGCCGACGCATCAAAATTCGCGGGTTCAAAGCCGCCGATGGACACATTCCGCGCACTGTGACACACGGCTATGTTAGCGGTATCTGACCTACATTCCGAACGTACGCTACGAATTAACGCCAATTCAGAACGTAGCTCACTGATGGTATTATTAGATACCTCTAACTTAGCCTGCACTTCTGCCAGACTCGTCTTCAGGAATATTATGTCCTTCAGCAGCCTGGTGACGTTGACGTGATCAAAGCTAACCGGTCTAGCCGCTTCGCAACGAAGGCAGGCACGTCCTCGGGATCGGTCTCCTTTAACAGTTGTATGTACACATAGTTGTATTATGTCCTGGAGACTCTTCACACCCGCCCCCATCCCTCCGACGGGATGCATTACAAAAGGCACAAAGTGCATTGGGATAATTTCGAATGCGGGGTAATTTAGAAAATGGTAAATATCTATAAAACCAAAAGCACTTCGTACTTTAGCAACACTTACGCTACTGCAACGCTTACCACGTCACCTTCGTACTGTTACTACAGTAGAAAGTGCTTCTAGTTTAGTAGATATTTGCCATTTTCTAATATTAATAAGGCCCACCGATGTACAGTTAACAGTGTGGGCGATGGTACAGTCGACGTCAAAGATATATTTACATTTTTCGCCTTATTACAAAGGAGTAAGGTGTAAAAGTGTAAACATATTTTTGACGTCGACTGTACGTACGGACCGTCTTAAACTCGGGCGACTTGTGCTCGCCTTTGATCAAGTTGGGCTCCTCATAGTCGAACTACAGCCCCAATATGGCGCCGAACATGCGGACTGCATTGGCCGGTGCGGGCTCGCATCTCGCTTGCACCTATAGGATTAGGCGCGCCGCCGTTGAACATGCTAAAAACAATTAATATTAGGTAGTCGCAGTTACCTTCTTAAACTCTGGCGACTTGTGCTCGCCTTTGATCAAGTTGGGCTCCTCGTAGTCGAACTGCAGGCCCAATATGGCGCCGACCATGCGGACTGCATTGGCCGGTGGGCTCGCATCGTGCTTGTATAGGACCAGGCGCGCTGTTGAATACGTTGGAAACTCAAATATGATAAACTGAAATATCAAATGATATTTCGTACGTAAGTTCCGAAAAACTCATTAGTACGAGCCGGGTATACATAGGACTTGACAGTATGCTTAAGGCACAGTATGGCGCTTTCAGTGGATAATCCAGGTCGAAAACCAAACTGGTTATGATTAATACACACATACCTATTTAACTGCGCATTAAGGACACTCCCAAGTAGCATGGAAGTGTCGGTAACATCAATATAGCAGCCAATTAAGAACTTAGAGTGATTTAACGGACGTATAAGAGTGTCAGAAAAGATTTAAGCTGTATAAAAGGTACTTTACAGACATTATACAGCTCAAGCTGTATAAAATCATTATAAAGGATTCTGCGGAAGCATGGGGTGCTTTATCAGAATATAAAAAATCTACTATAAAACTAAAAGTGTTGTGCGAGACTACAAGCTAATTCTATCGTAAAAGCTGTATACAGGCTGTATTGTAGTAACACTTGGCACTTTTAGCTGTACAAAAGTATCTGTCAACTCCGTTTTAAAACATTAAGTGTTGTGAAACACTACAAGCTAATTTTATCGTAAAAGCTGTATACAGGCTGTATTGTAGTATCACTTGGCACTTGTAGCTGTACAAATGTATCTGTCAACCCCGTTTTAAAGCTATTTCTTATGGCGTAATCTCACTCTCCTATAAGAATAGTAGTTGTATAACTTCTGTCTGTTAGGGTATTATACAACCAAATGAATAAATGGCAGCTATAGTACAGCTTTTTTCTGTATTACTGATAGAGTCGCTTATAACAATCTTTTGGCGTAATTTTACACTCGTATAAGTATAGTAGTGTAATGATTTCTGAAAATAAGTGTATTATAAAACTAAAGGAATATATGACAGTTACAGTACAGGTTTTTTATTTGTTATACGGATCTCTAAAGAGAATTATAACTTATGCACGGAGAACCGAAATACAGCCAAACGAATACAAATATTCTATTATAAAGCTGTTTTAATTACAAAAGCTGTAAAAGACACTCCATTTATTACACAACACAGCTACTAAGATTATAATGCTCTCCAACTATCCTGTAGGCTGTTTAAAAATTGTCGCCATTTTACAATAAAAAAAAACGTATTTGTAAATATAATTAAAGAAATACTTGCAAATATTTAGCAGACTAATGCCGTGTTATGATTACCAGCTAAAATAAATTGTTTAGCCTTAGAAGTAATATTTATAAATATTTTTGATACTCTAACCTTAAAAACAAACAGTAACTTTACCGATTTTTGATATTTTCCTTATGGTTTCTCTTTGTTATTTTGCAGGCGCGTAAATATTTTGCCAGAAAAGATACACAGGTTCACAATAAATAATAATCCGCACTTACCAATAATGTAATATTCCATTCAAGTCCTGTATAATATTTACTTTTACTTTTACCATCCACTATAACACTTTATTGTCGCCATTACTATATTACGAATGGACAAGATTAAGACATTTTAGTTACTTAAATGATTATTATTCTCTTGTGATTCTTTCTTATAACTCATTTAAAACTTATATTCTTATATCGTACTTATAAGAGATTATCTGTAGTGTTAAGGTTTCCTGTTACACCGAAATATAGCTGTAATGCAGCTATTATGCAGCTTATGTATTGCTTATACAGCTACTCTACAGCTCTAATAACGCCAAAGGCTGTATAATTTGGGCCCTTTTTTTACTTATAAGGGCTGTATAAGCTTATACAGCCTTTATACAGCCTAACTGTACAGCTTATAGTATACAAATAAACTTTAATACAGCTTATATACAGCTTGCAATGCTACTTGGGACTGCCAAAAACCTTCGCCACTATAGTCGCAAGAGAGATGGGCCTATATAGTTGCTAGAGTCCGATAGGTCTCCCGTTTTACTCTTGACTACAGGTATAACAATGGTTTTTATTAAGTCCTCGGGCAAATAACAATGTCTAACACATAGTGTATAGAACATTGCTAGCACCCTTGAGATGTGTGGCCCCGCATTCTGAAGATGCTCAATGCTGAGACCCTGGTGACTTGCTTCTCGACATAGACCGTATAGTAGAAGTTATTTGCTTAGCCGTGTATCCAGGCTCCACCAGGTCATTTATGATCTCAGCATTGCTCACCTCAGCCTGCGATGGTCCTAGAGGGGACTTCACAAAGAAATGGCCTTTGAAGTAGTTAGCTATTTCGTATACATCACTCTTACCATCCACGCTCACTGGGTAGCCAGGTCTAAGATTCATGTTATTGGTAGATTTCCAGAACGACCGGAAATCTTTCTTGGAATGCTGTGACGCTAAAATATCCATTTTAATTTGTGTTTGATGGTCTTGACACCACTTAAGGCGGGACTTAAAATTTTTTCGCGGTTCACACATTTCCTTAAATAAATCACCATACCCTGGTCTGCCCTGGAGCGTCCATTCTTGAAACTTTGACCTAGCCACCCTATGAGAGTCTTGGACATGCCTGTTCCACCCTGCTATTCGTTTCCTAGGCTTACGTTTAGTGCCATTACTACTTGCAATAGCGGCCGCGCATAGAACTGATATATATTATTGTACAGGCTATCTAATATGTACCTAATATATAATAATATGCTTAGCGTCACTGCAGTAGGTACCTATCAGAACAAAGTCTTAGCTCCTGTGGAAAATCAATGCATTTTAAGCCTTCGTGACATTCCTTCGTATATCGGGCAACCTTGATGGGGCATTGATGTCATTGTGACACTGTAACCGTGTTAGGTATACCTATAGCTTTTAGTGATACCTATTTAGTGATAGTGAGACGAACCATGCAATGTAAATGTAGGTAATTTTCCCATTACAGATGCATAAAACCACGATTATAATTTATGCGTGCAATATTTGTGTTTTGTACCGAATAGGTATTGCACTTAGAACAACCTAACCAACGTAATACCTATGTAGGTATTACTTCTGTTTCTACTTATCTAATCTCCGTTTATCGTATGTACTTTACATTGCAGCTAGTTATTATTATTATTCTCTTTATTTAATTTGGGTCTTTACAAAGTGAGTTGAGTGAGTTTTTACAAAGTGAGTATAAAAGTACTTATTATTATTATTTCTTTTTAGACAGGCAGCTGATGCTGGTACGTCTAAATCATAGTTCACTTACCACGATTTCACTATTTAGATAGTTTGTCGAGTCTATTTTTAAATTGATTTACACATGTACAGTTCACAACTTCAGAGGGTAATTTGTTCCAAGCATTTACTATACGGTTTGCAATAAAGTTTTTCCCGATATTTGTTTTATGCTTTGTTGTTACTAGTTTAAGGTATTGTCCTCTTGTGCGCGTGTTTGGGTACTTTGGATTTCGAGTGAACAGGTCGCTTAGTTCTGGACAGTCGTAGTAATATCCATGCATGATTTTGAACGCCTCGATCAAGTCGCCACGTTCCCGCCTTTTTTACAGTGTTGTCAGGCCCAGCTTGACTATTAATCTTTCCTCGTACGAAAGTGACTTTAGCTGTGCGGGAATTTTAGTAAATCTACGCTGTACTCGCTCGATCATGTCAATATTTTTTTTGATGTATGGATTCCATATCTGAAAACCGTATTCCAGAATTGGTCTTATGTAGGTCTTGAACTTATATCTTTAGCATTGTTTCGGAGGTGAGAATACAAAAAGCTCTTCTGATTATGTAGATTATGGAGTTAGCCTTTTTTACCATTTGTGAAATATGGGGTTCCCACTTGAGATCGTCAGACATAATGACTCCTAGGTCTTGTTGGGTCGTGGTTCCTGCTAATTGTACGTTGTTTAGTTACCATCCTAGTACACAAAATCGCAACTGTGTGGTAAATTGGTAATAAATAAAGAATAATAAATATTGATAAAAATTAACAGCGGTACCTAAATTATCGAATAAATCCAATGACATTGGTTACTTGTAATTTTTTCACATCACCTATTATTAACAGTAAGAGTAACAATATAATATAACATAAATTTATTTTTACCCACCTTGATTATATAAACTCATGTTGTCCGGGCGCGGTGTAAGCGTACGTTCACACGGAGAGGCGCGTAGCGACTAATAGCGACTCACTCGAAAACGCGAAAATAAACTGATAAGGCCAATACATAGAGCCATTTTTCGCCAATCTGATTAAATTGTCTCATCAAATCAGGTAATGGGGACGCAAACGCCAATTTGGCTACTTTATTCGATTGTACGATAAAATCGAGGTGCGGCGGTATTCGCGTTTGGGGGCTTTTTTAAAATTTAGTGCGCTCAAATATCACTATAAATCAAATAAAATTGGTGCGTAAATTGGAGACCGACGACAATTTATTTTGTGATCCGTCCGGACTGGCCTTTAGCCTTGAATAGGCATGACCAAAGAGATGGCTAAATCCGGACTTGGATTTAAATGATTCGATTCCGTTCCACAAGCGGATCCGATTCCTTTAAGCTGTGACCAAGCGGGCCCGCGGCGCAGGGTGAATACTCGGCAGCGAGTCCTACGTAGTCTGTATATTAAGGTCTATTTAGTTGTAATAAAATACAACGCAAATGAACAGCGCGCACGCACCCAACGCGCACGACCGGTTCCGCGCCCGCTGCCCGTGTGTTGGTGGCACTGATGGTCATATAAAACTAGCTGATCAGACGCGCCGAGGACCCGCTTGGTCCTTGGGCATGGTCGTGTGTAAGTACGACTATCGGTACAGTCGTTAGTTTTCAAGTTGGCTTATGGCTAACTCTTTGTCTATTGTAAATAATTTGTTGGAATTTCAGATGGAAAGGACTTTATTGCATTTCAAGCATAAGGACCCTGCTGTGATGGAAAGCCACATATGAGTCAGGAGTTGCAAAAGGGGCAAAATATGTAGATAACTAATAAAATAAAGCATCTTTGTCACAATGTTTTATTTGCAATTATGCTTATGCTAGTCAACCTATATCACTGGTTACTCTTGTAGCTGGCTGGCCTTAACAGAAATACATGAAGATAACGTTCAGATACCAATCCAAATACAGTTAAAAAATCGATGGTCAATGTTGCCCCGCAATTCAAAATAAAGTAAGTCCAGTTTACCGTAACTAATTGCTTTCTCTGATTTCTTGATGCCATAGACCAGTTGAGATCTGATACTAACCTAAGTAATCAAGTAGTTAGTTGTAGCCCTACACCGGCGGGTCAGGAGGGCTCGGCGGCCGGCAGACATTCGTTCACGATGTCAATGATCTCACGCACTTCGTCTTCTGATAAGCGCTCTTCACTTTCTTGGACTATCTGAAATTTAAAAAATAATTATGTGAGAATAGCGGTAAAGAAGTGTGGACGGTATAAGCCCAGGCGGAGATGGCGAGACGACTTTGTTGACACCTTCCTTTACAACTGGCCGAAAGAAGCACAAAATCGGGGGTTATGGAGAACCAGGAGAGGCCTTTGTCTAGCAGTGGGACACTCGAATAGGCTAAAGAAAGAAGACATATGTGATTTAGAGTAGGTAGAGATAAACCACCTAAAGACGCAATGCCTGCAATGCACACGAACATACTTACAAAAAAATTCAGCTCAATCGGAAATCGAAAAGTCAAATTTAGCTTCCAAGATTTGACCCACACTAACATACATACTAACAGAGCAAGTTAAATAAAAGCTTGTAAAAACTATTGAAACTACGAAATATATATACATATATTTGCACACGTGGGTTTGAATCCCATCCTCGTCGCGAATTGTGATGTTTGAGAAAAGATACTCCGATTTATTAACAAGCACTTTGGGCCATTCCATCTGAAATTGACAAATTTGGAATAAAAACTGTGCCGCATGATTTTTGATTTAATTAAAAAAATTTGAGGATAACCTTTATGATACACCACCACCGTTTTTTTTTATCTTATAATTTCCGAGCAGTGCCATTCAAAGGGAAAAATTGGGTCAAATTCCTGCTTGTACATAACGTGCTCTAACTTTTGATGTAGAATAGGTAACCCCATACGTCTTTCTTTAATTGATTAGGTATGAAATGAGCATTTTATATCGTATAACAAAAGTTAGCTAAACTAACTACAAACAAAATGGTGGCCATCTAAAATGTTCACGCTTTCCGTCCATTTTTATGATTTTCAAATATTTGCTCTTGCAACCCTATTGCACATCAAGAGTTACTTTTTTCTAAAATATAATGTCCTTGCCCTTCTTAAACTGGTAAATAAATTTCAGCATCACAGAATAATATCTTCAATTAGAAAAGTAGTTGTGAAAATTGAGAATATCGAAAAATGGTCAACTTTGAGCCTTAAAAAACCCATGTGGCGGAAAAAATAAAAAATTGAATGAAATTTTCTGAAAATATAGTCTGTCTTCGTTAATTACAAACACTTAGTGTTATTCTGTTATTATCACTCATTTGGGAAGTATGATTTTTTTTAACTGCTAATCTCATACAATAATTGTATTCATATAATGACAAAGAACTTGAAACCCCCACCTAGAACGAAATGGCATGGATTGAGTGACAGGAATTTAGCTGAAGAATTTAGAAAAAGAATAGTCGATAAGATGGTAGGAATGGGTGATATGGCAGAAATGAGAGCGAATGATTGCTGGAATGAAATGGCAGTATGTTTAAGAAGTGTAGCGAGGGATGTTTTTGGGGAAACAACAGAGAAAGGAAAGATTGATAGGGATACATGGTGGTGGAATGAAGATGTGCGAATGATTCTGAAAGAAAAGAAGAATGCTTTTAAAGAATGGAAGAGTGTGGAAGAGGGTAACGATAGAGAGAAAGAAAACAAGAGGTCAGCTTATCTTACAAGTAAAAATATGGCCAAGAAAGCAGTTGCAATCGCAAGGGCCAAGGTACAAGATAAATTGTACGATTTCCTGGAGAGCCCACAAGGCCAAAAATATCTTTACAGAATAGCAAGAGAGAGAGAGAGAGAGAGAGGAATGCAAGAGATATAAATCATATGAAATGTATGAGAGACGAAGCAGGAAAGATTTTGACGGATGACAAGAGCATAAAAGAACGCTGGAAGAACTACTTCAATAAACTTATGAACGAAGAGAACGACTGGAGTGGAGTGCTAGAAAATGTTAGAAGTAACATTGGTATGGTGAAGGAGATCACTGTAGAAGAGGTAAAGATGGCTGTGCAAGGTATGAAGAATGGGAAAGCGGTCGGGCCAGATGGTATACCTGTGGAAGTATGGAAGTTTCTGAAAGCGGATGGATGGAAGTGGCTGACTTTATTCTTTAATAAGTTGTTGCAAGAAGAGGCGATCCCTGATGAATGGTGCAACAGTACACTGGTGCCCGTTTTTAAGAATAAGGGTGATGTACAGGATTGCAACAACTATCGGGGAATAAAGCTCATGTCACATAGTATGAAGATATGGGAAAAAGTGGTAGCGAGACGAATGAGAGAAGAAAGTGAGGTAACACAGAACCAATTTGGGTTTATGCCGGGCCGGGGAACTACGGACGCCATATTTGCACTTCGCCAACTGTGCGAAAAATACAGACTTGCGCAAAAGAACTTGCACATGGTGTTCGTGGACTTGGAAAAGGCATACGATAGAGTCCCCTGTAAGGTTCTGTGGTGGTCTATGGGAGAGAAAGGAATGCCAGAGAAGTATGTACGGCTTGTTCAGGCGATGTATGACAGAGCCAGTACTCACGTCAGGTCGGAAGCAGGAGTAACCGACAAGTTTAATGTGGCGGTAGGTTTACACCAGGGGTCGGCCTTAAGCCGGTATTTGTTCCTCCTGGTTATGGATGCTCTGACATCGAACATACAGGAGGAGGCACCTTGGTGTATGCTGTTTGCCGACGACATTGTTCTTGTCGGAGAAAATGCACTTGAGGTCCAGAGCAGGCTGGGCAAATGGCAAGAAAAGCTGGAAAGTGTGGGACTCAAAATAAGCAGAACCAAAACGGAGCACATGTTCTGCGATTTCGGTGGTCTATCCAGTTTTTCCCATATTGCCTTAGATGGTGTATCCCCACCAGTCTGCTCTGACTTCCGGTACCTTGAATCATTGATCCAAAGTGACGGAAACATCGACCGAGACGTGAAAAATAGAATAAATGTGGGATGGATGAAATGGCGACAGGTCTCTGGAACAACTTGCGATCCACGAATGCCCCTTAAACTTAAGGGGAAAATATACAGAACGATCGTGAGACCTGTTGTAATGTATGGATCAGAACGCTGGGCGACGAAAGTAGCGGATGACCCAAGTAACACAAAAGTAGCTGAATATTGTTTGAATAATAGAGCATTCCGTACTGTATGCTGAATAAGGTAGCTGTATAACGTCTGTATAAGCGCTTATACAGACGTTATACAGAAGGTTTGGGCGCAAAGTGGGCTAGCCCACGCCGCTTATTACTGAATAACAGTAATGTAATAGCTGTATAAGTGTGTGCCCACACATTGAATCGCTGAATAACACTTGTATAGAGGCTGTCAAAAGCTTCTATACCGCTTTTAAACCAAAGTTATCCAGCTTTGTATAGAATGACTCAGTTAGTCACACGTTATGCAGCTTTTGGTTCAAAAGTGCATTGTTACAGAAAATATATTCAGCTATTTGTGTATGATTTGTCTTCCATTTTAATTTGTGAACTCGTGTCAAAGTGTAGTGTCTGAAGTGAATACAAAATAAGGAGGACATTACCCATATATTGATTTGATGTTTACATAACATCAATTTCATTGCGCATGCGACTTTACTGTTAATATATATATACATTTTATTAAAAATTTTAAAGCGCCGCGTAAATAATGCACTGTTTAGAAAGTAAATATAGAAAATGTAGTACTCCACTTTTAAATTTGTAATTTTTTTGCGGTGTTTAGATGTTTTAGTGATAGAAAATGTACTTTAACAAGTTATGCTACGATAAAACTAGTTTTATAAATGAATATAAATGGGTTTTTCAGTTCATTTTAAATTCCTATTTAATTTTAGAGGTTAGAATATGAGCAACCGTAATGGCGTCCGACTGTGCTGAATATAAGCTGCTGCCACAGCTATTATGTGCAAAATTTCTGAATAGGCATTCACATTATTCGCGTTACTAAGCTACATGTTAGATAATAATGGTTTTAGAACAACAAGTTTTGAATAACATCAGTATAATAGTTTGTTTTCGCAATCTTAAAGCATATTAGGGTTCTATACACAAATGGTAAAAACCACATAGATCCTCACTAGTTTGATGAGAAACATTATAGGTATGTAACACGGGCAATATTCAATCCTACTTCCTACTAATATTATAAACGCGATATAATATTTAAGTTATATGATAAATCTGGGGGCACGGCAGACTACACAGTTATTTTTTCCGTTATCAGTTCCGACAAATATGTAGTAGGTAAAGGTATACGCAAAGATGTACGAAGTGAGTACGAAGATGTGTATAGTATGAGTATGGTGTGGTTACGAGTATGGTATGAATATGAATATGGTATAGGTGCGAAGGTGCGGGTATATTAGTAGCGGGTATCACGGGTATGAGTACAAGTATAGTTTGGTATGGGCAGTATTGTTTAGGTATGAGTACGAGTATAGTGTTGGATGGGTATGAGTAGACCCACTTGAAACCTAAAAACAGTCTGTTCAAAATCGATTAATCGATTGTGGAGAATCGATTTCGCTATATTTTAATGGGGGTGATTATTTAATTTTTCTCATACCCAGTCGAGTCTACAAGTTTTTAATGCAACAATATCAATAACTAGCATTTGCCACCTTGTTTGCCAACTAGCAACAACCTTAAATGGCCATTGGTAAACTTTATCTCGTTGCAGTAAGGTATGCAAATGGTCAGTTAACAGTGTTTACGATGGTAGCTAGCAATTGTTTTACGTCATTAAAACGACAATGCATCTTGTGTAAAATAATCAATCGAAGAGAATTGTTAAGAAAACTAAACCTCGATTTTTTAAATAATGGTTGGATTAAAGAATAAATACGCAAGATGTGTTCAAAATAAAATAAAAACACGCTCAAGCTCAAAGCAAACAGGCTCAAGTAGCACTGTTGACCGTGTATAAACTTATAAAGCTACGGAACCCTCTCCACCGCGCATTTGTTGATACTAAGCAGTAGTTTGAATAGCGCTGCTCATTGCGTTCATTTTGCAGCTTTTAGCAAGAAAAGATAGTATATGTGTACTAAAATCGCTATAACTTAAGTATAAGTGTTGTTTTAGTATTTATTATCCAGACGTTATGTCTATAAAAAATAACCGCCGAAAAAAACTAAAAGGAAATAAAAAACCCGGCACTAACACGAAACGAGTCGACCAACAAAAACAATAGCACACTGAAAAGAAAAAAATAATTATTTTGTCTTCAATAACGCAAGTGAATACCTATGAACTATGTATATACACACTTCTGAAATCAATCACACAAATCTGCGTATTTATATATTTACAATCTGTTATTTTTGGAGTCGGTGCAGGTGCTTCACTAAGGTGCTCAAGTTTGTTTGAGGCTGGCACCGACTCCAAAAATAACAGATTGTAAATATATAAATACCCAGATTTGTGTGATTGATTTCAGAAGTATGTATATACATAGTTCATAGGTATTCACTTGCGTTATTGAAGACAAAATAATTATTTTTTTCTTTTCAGTGTGCTATTGTTTTTATTGGTCGACTCGTTTCGTGTTAGTGCCGGGTTTTTTATTTCCTTTTAGTTTTTTTCGGCGGTTATTTTTTTTGTTAAAAAGTTTTTATTTTATAATTTTCTGTGGCTATAATTTATACAAATTATTACATGCTTAATTTTTGATTACTTTTAAAATAGCTACCTACCTTGCTTTAGCTATTAACTGTTATATTAATAATCCTACTTTAACTATTATGTTCTGTAATATAAATAAATTACCCCTATTTTCCCACCCTTAGGGTAGGATTTTTTTCCAATTTTTTATTATTATTACGACTACTCTGTAAAAGGTTATGCGTGGTCATACGTTACAATCGGTGAGTGAAAAAATCAATCATCCCCTATTTTCCTACCCTTAAGGTTGGATTTTTTTTTCCAAATTTATATGGGACCAACTTCGGGGTATACCCTTTCCAATAAAAAAATAATTATCAAAATCGAACACCTCTGTAAAAAGTTATGCGTGGTCATACATAAAAAAAATAATATATATATATATATACGCGTCGACTTGAGAACCTCCTCCGTTTTTTTTTTCGTCGGTTGAAAAGCCATAACTAACCCATATATGCAGCTACTGAATAACAAATAATATGTGGATTTCATTACAGCTTCCAGTAATAGCGTCCACCTTTATTCAAAAACTAGCATTAAAACAGAAACTGCAACCGCTTTTATACAGTTGAAAGTCTTCACCGACGCTTCTTTTCAGCATTTAGTAGCCACTATCACATTTTTCTTAATATTGTCTGCTTAATATCTCACGACACAAAATATATACAGCTAATTGCTGCTAATGCTGCTATTATGCAGCTTTTAGTAACCACAAATGCTTTAAGCTGAATAATGTCTGACTAACTGTGTAAGAAATAAGTATTATTCAGCTTTAATATGCAAAACCGATATTATGCAAAATTTATTCAGCATTTATTGGTATATAGGCCCCACTAGGCCCACATATTTTCTTATTCCGAATTTAGTAATTTCCACCGCTTTTACACAAAATTTATGCAATCTTAATTTGAATAAGATGATAATTTTACTCTATTATCCTGCTTGTGTGTTACTGGGAGAAAGAAGAGTGCACGCAGCGGAAATGAGAATGCTGAGATGGATGTGTGGAGTGACGAGAAAGGATCGTATTAAGAATGAGTATATGAGAGGAAGTTTGAAAGTAGCTCCAGTAACGGAGAAAATGAGGAGTACTAGGTTAGCGTGGTATGGGCATGTAATGAGGAGGGATGAATGCCAAATAGGCAAAAGAATGTTAGGGATGAATGTTGATGGACGGAGAGCGTATGGTAGACCCAAAAAACCGGGCAAGTGCGAGTCGGACTCGCGCACGAAGGGTTCCGTACCATAATGCAAAAAAAAAAACTAAAAAAAAGCAAAAAAAAAAACGGTCACCCATCCAAGTACTGACCACTCCCGACGTTGCTTAACTTTGGTCAAAAATCACGTTTGTTGTATGGGAGCCCCATTTAAATCTTTATTTTATTCTGTTTTTAGTATTTGTTGTTATAGCGGCAACAGAAATACATCATCTGTGAAAATTTCAACTGTCTAGCTATCACGGTTCGTGAGATACAGCCTGGTGACAGACGGACGGACGGACGGACGGACGGACGGACGGACGGACAGCGAAGTCTTAGTAATAGGGTCCCGTTTTACCCTTTGGGTACGGAACCCTAAAAACGATGGATGGATTGTGTGAAAGAGGATATGAGAAAGAAAGGAGTGAGTGCTGAGGAGACGAAAGACAGAGGAGAATGGAAGAGAATAACATGGTGTGCCGACCCCACATAACGTGGGATAAGGGCAGGGGAAAGAAGAAGATATAATGACAAATTATACTTTAGAAACTCTTCTATTTATGGCAACTGTTGAAAGAAAAACATTAAATATAAGCCAAAAGTTTCTAATTCACTATATACGATGGTGATGGTGGCACGATTAAACGATTGGTAAGGAAAGCTAGTCTGCAACGCATCACAGGTAGTGACAACATTTTAACTCCTGAAGTTATGTAGGTACAATTTTTGTCCAAACCAAATTCTCGGAATCAAGTTCTTTTTCGTCTCAAAATTAGATGTCGATCTGATAGGTCAGATCGATTTAAAGACGTAAGGACCATAAAAAACACACGTTCCTATCATAGTTTCGCCCCATCTCTAAAAAATTAATTGAAAGTGCGACGTTTTTCAACCTCAGAAAACTTCGAAAAATCAAAAGTTGCCAAATAGTGTCATATTTTTTAATAAATATAGTGAATTAGAAACTTTTGGCTTATATTTAATGTTTTTCTTTCAACAGTTGCCATAAATAGAAGAGTTTCTAAAGTATAATTTGTCATTATATGAATACAATTATTGTATAAGGTTAGCAGTTTAAAAAAAACATATTTCCCAAATGAGTGAAAATAACAGAATAACACTAAGTGTTTGTAATTAACGAAGACATAGACTATATTTTCAGAAAATTTCAGATTTTTATTTTTTCCGCCACATGGGTTTTTTAAGGGTCAAAGTTGACCATTTTTCGAAATTCTCAATTTTCACAACTACTTTTCTAATTGAAGATATTATTCTGTGATGCTGAAATTTATTTACCAGTTTAAGAAGGGCAAGGACATTATATTTTAGAAAAAAGTAACTCTTGATGTGCAATAGGGTTACATATTTAATTACACAAACGGGTCTACCGCGATATAATTTCATTGTTTTTACCTTTAATTCCGACGTTTCAGCTGAGTTGCACCAGCTGTGGTCACGGAAAGACTGACGTCCCAACAATTGTCAACGGAGATATTAATAAAACACCACTAAACTACCCGAAATTAGTTTATAAAAATGTTTATATTAGTATATTAGTATGTTTGTTTGTTTATATTAGTTTATATCTTCGGACCAGTGTACGGATACTGTGAGTGTTGCGTGTCGTGCCGTGGACAATAAACATTAAACTTTAACGGGTAGCTGCAATTTATTTGTCTACCCCGAACATTTGGATTCCAAAAAAACATAGGTACCACTGACGCTATTGACTGTCTTGTAAATGATATTGTGAAAGAGCTTAACAAAGGAAGAAAAGTGGCGAGTCTTTTTATTGACCTAAGTTCCGCTTTTGACTTGTCGATCATGCGATTCTTATGAAAAAGCTTGATTTCTATGGAATCAGAGGCAATGTATACCGGCTCCTGTTAAATTATCTTGAAAATAGAAAACAATTTGTAGAAATACGGAACTATTACGGAACTATTACGAAAAATCTATTACGTCTAAGGTTGTAGATGTTAAACGAGGTGTCCCACAGGGTTCCATTCTCGGTCCTTTACTATTTCTCGTATTTACTAACGACTTCATAAATTATATTAATATTAAAGTTAAAAATTGTAAGTTGACGGTTTATGCAGATGATACAACTGCAACTGTTTGTGCTGACAGTATTGATGAGCTAAATATAATTACGAATGATGCAATCTTAACCTTTAGTGACTGGTTTTCAAAAAATAATTTACGTGTGAACACTGAAAAGACTAAATTAATATTATTTAAATATAACTCGAAGAAGACAGACAAACTTGACGTGTCAATAAATGGAGCTGTCATAGATGTAGTAGACCAGGTAAAATGTCTCGGTGTGCGCATTGACTCCCATCTAAATTGGAAACATGAGCTGGAGGTTGTCGAGAGCTCTATTGCATCAGCATGCTATGCCTTACGGTGTCTCAGGGAGGTCATGGGAATTGATCAGCTCAAGACAGTCTATTACGCTTTGATAGAATCTATGCTAAGATATAGCATTAAACTCTGGGGAAACAGCTACCAGTATAATATTAACAGGGCTCTTATAATACAAAAGAGAGCAGTTCGTACTATGTTTCGCATACCTCCTTGGGTTTCATGTAGACATTTTTTCAAAGAATTAGGAATTCTCACGGTACCTAGCTTGTATGTCTTGCTGCTGCTCACAAAGCTTCTTAAGAACGAGTCTTGTGAAGAGCAATATGAACGCTTACTTACGCGCACCAAAAATATGAAAGTTATGTTCTGTCCTAGACTCGAGGTTGCTGCGCATTCCGTTGCTCATCAAGCCATAAGCCTTTATAACGGATTGCCTACTGAACTAAAAATCATTACGGATCACTCGCTGTTTCATAGGGAATTGAAAAGATTTTTATTGAGAAGTTGCTTTTACACAGTGGATGAAATTTATGATAATGTTTAAGATTTAGGATTATCTTTACATTTTATTAAGTGTTTAATAATTTTAGTTTTAAGCCATGTATTTCAAACACAATACCTGTATTGTTTTTTTTTGAATAAATAAATGGCTATGACTATGACATCAAAAGTTAGAGCACATATGTACACACAGGAATTTGACCCGATTTCTTCATTCGAATGGGCACTACCTACTCTTAGTAGGAGATCCCACATATATGGTCGACTTCACCAATCTGTCTGACGGATGAAACTATGAACATATGAAAGAAAATATGTTCCAGAACATAAATAAATAGGGTTGCCTAAAGAAATATGGTCAAGGCTATTTTTAAGAAATTTTTGAAAAAATTTTTTTTCGGCAAATGTTACCGATTTGTCTGACGAACGAAATAAGATTCAATGGAAAGTATACAACTTGTACAACATAAATCAACTAGGTTGCCTATCTTTTTCCGGTCACTATTATGTGGTTGCCGTGTTTAAAGAGGTGATTTTATATCGATAATTGCACTCATCTGTCTGACGCTTGAATTATACATCAAAATGATGGTAATTTTATTGCAAGTACAATGGTATAGGGTTGCCTGCGAAAATCCGGTCACAAATAAGGGTTGCCAGGCTTTTAATTAAAATAAGAAGGGAAGACTTTTAGCGATAACTCATAAACGGCTTAACTGATCAAGTTTGTTTTAATTTTATTTGATTGAGTTTTTTAAGCACTATTTTCATGTTTTTTTTCTTATATTTTTTGGACACATGGTTCAAAAGTTAGAAGGGAAAACCTTTTTTTTTTTTGCTTTCTAAACGAATATTTCCAAAATGATTCACTTTATCAAGAAATGTTGTTTAAAAGCCCCTATTTATTTTAAAAGGCCTATCCAACGACACCCCACATTATAAGGTTGAAAAGATAAAAAACTTGTCACACACATTTTGTTTCTTTCAAAGCGATTATTTCCGTAAATATTCACTTTATCAAAAAATGTTCTTCTAAAACCCCTATTCATTTTGAAAGACCTTTATGGTGTGGGATGTTGTTGAAAAGGTCGACCATATGTGGGATCTCCTACTATCTAAAATTAAAAGAGTTAAAATTAAAATGGTAGTGGCTTATGTTTTCGGACACCATAACGATAGTTGTCAATTTTTTTTATTCATATTAAAAATCACACGGCGCACCCCATTTGTCGATTTCAGATGGAATGGCCCCTTTATTATTTAATTTAGTTAATACCCAGTCGGCCCGTAATTGCTAAGTCTATTTCCGAACAAAGCTAGGGATTGCAATCCGGTCCGGCGGATCCGGTAATCCGGCCGGATCCGGCACATTTTTCAAGATACCGGATCCGGCAAAATTCACCGGATCCGGTCTCGGATCCGGAAAAGTGAATTAAAGCGCTAAAATATAAAATAACAGCTTAAAACACTGCTAAAATTTAAAAGTTCTCGCTAATATTCGATTTTTCTCGCTCGCAAACAGCAATACCACAACTTGTTTGTTAGTTGACGCCAGTCTTCTAGCCGACGAAATATGTGTCGTCGTAGCGTTGAGATTTCCGTGCACCGTAAGTACTGGATTGGTTTATATTCAATTTATTGTGTTGTTACATTGTAATTTAATGTACATGTTCTTTCGTTTTATTTTGTACAAACCATTATAGCCCAGTTATAATAAGTGTTACCTGCATTTAAAATATAATGAATAAATATTTATAAAACTTCATTCAGCACTTCAGCAGTTAAGTTAAATGTTTTGTCGAATTAAAAGTAATTAGAGGAATATATGTTGACTTTTGACGACCTAGTGGGTAGTGACCCTGCCTGATGTGAAGCCGCGATCCTGGGTTCGAATCCCGGTAAGGACATTTATTTGTGTGATGAGCACAGATATTTGTTCCTGAGTCATGGTTGTTTTCTAAACTCTAAATCATAATTAGATTCCAAAAAAAGTAAGACAATGTTGCCACTGCAATAATTTGTTTGTAAAATAGTAAATTCCTTTTTATAAATAAATACGCTAAGGGGCTATTCATAAATTACGTCATTTCAAATTAGGGGGGGGGGGGTCTGGACATCGGATGACGGTAGCATGAAGTAGGAGGAAATGGGGTCATTTGATGCATGATTTTTGGATGATTATAGGGGGGGGGGTCCAAAATCGTCAAAAATCGATGACGTAATTTATGGACAGCCCCTAAGATAATTTATTTATCGGTAATTTTACTCCTACGATTTAAAAAAGTACTTTTATTTACTTATTTTTACATAAATACAAGACGCGCTAGTAAAAAGTGGCAACATTGTCTTACTTTTTTTGGAATCTAATTATGATTTAGAGTATATGTATTTAAGTATTTGTATATTATATATATCGTTGTCTGAGTACCAACAACACAAGCTTTCTTGAGCTTCCCGTGGGGCTTAAATAGTCAATATGTGTAAAAATGTCCTATAATATTTATTTTTTATTATTATTTATATGTTATTTTGTCCTTTATTCAATTAGGGTCTTAGGTTAGGATTTTACAATGTGAGTATAAAACTAAAATATAAAAACACTTAAAAACATAACAAAAATATATAAATATATTATTTTGTATGTCTTTCCCATCACGGAACAATGGTGTTCCGGACCTTTGGGAGGCGTGCGCGGAGCCGAAGCCAACACGTAGAGGCCCTTTTGACACTTTAATGAAATGTAAGGGGTACACCGAGCGGATGCTGCCCTTACCCGTGTCATGGGACGCACGCAGAGGCAGCACCCGCCAGGGTGTAAGGGCTATGGAGAGTTGATGGAATCTAAAATGAACTAGGTTATTGGGTGAAAGCGATGGACTAAGTACTGAGCTATGGGCAGGGGTGCGAAACTCCTGACTTCGGTCAAACTCGGCTCCGCTCGGCTCAGCATTGCTCCGAGCAATTATTAGGGTTGGCACCACTCGACTTCCTTTTGCGTGCACGACCACAGATAAGATAATCACTTGATTTTTGACAACCCTAAATAGCCGAAAGGGATAGTGCCATATATTAGAAAGGGACAGCATGATTCGACCCTGAACCGCTGTCAAACTTCGTTTTTGTAGGAAGTTTCCTTTCTGTACGTTAGTACTATTAATTATTCTGTGCTATGGGGTAAAAAACCGGACGCCTGCCTAATAAAACGGTATGCAATTTTATTTCCGGCAGACGGTGACTCGCCCTCACAAGATGGGCCCCCACAAAAAGCGACATCTAGGATGGCTCAAGGGCAACACCGGTGTGAGCGGCTCAGGGGTGTCGAGAGGCGTGCGCCGCTTTCTACCCAGTGGCTGTTAACAGCCACTGTGCCAACTCGCGTCTTATGCATATTTCACTTCCACCCCTGGAGCTTATAGCTCTAACGACTCAACTCTAGCCGGCCGGCTAAGGCAAGCCAGAGACAGAGAATCCTGTCCCACCCACCCTCCTTGCGGGTAACAGAACTCCCCAGGAGCACTCGGGTACGTGAGGTCGCTAATCCCCAACAGCTCGCCACAAGCTGCCCTGCGTTGACTGATTGCACTGGTAAAACCAGCGGGCGATGGGGTCGTCACATCCCTACGCCTTATTTTGTTATTATTATGCTACTAAATAAAGCGCGAAAATGTTTTGTGTGAATAAATGTTTTAATGTATACTTGTATAGGTATGCACGTTCATTGATTTTGTTTGCTCAAACTAAAATGGTTGAATTGAAAGCACCTTTTTGTGGGAAATGTGTTTTGTGGGTTGGGCTATAGATATTTAAAGAGAAAAAGAAGATTTCATTTGTGAGACTGATTATTGTAATAAGACTTAGGGGCTGTCCATAAATTACGTCATCGATGTTTGACGATTTTTGACCCCCCCCCCCCTATAATCATCCAAAAATCATGCTTCAAATGACCCCATTTCCTCCTACTTTATGCTACCGTCATCCGATGTCCAGACCCCCCCCCCCCCCTAATTTGAAATGACGTAATTTATGAATAGCCCCTTAGTGGTTAAGTAATGAAAACGTTGATTTTTGAAACTTAAAACAGCTGTTTTATTAATCCATTAAAAATATCCTTAACTTCGCATATAACGCTAAAAAACATAAAAAAAATACGTGACTTGATGATTTTTTTATCTGCAATCCAATCCGGCCGGATCTGGCCAGATTCAAAACCAGACCGGATTGCAATCCCTAAGCGAGACAACGTGGTGTGATAGAGACCGCATATTAGGATGCGTTCACTATGGATGCGTTCTCACAATGTATACCCAAAATTTGTAATTCATAAATGATAATTCAGTTACCACAAAACACATGGCTCTGTATTGTGTCTAATGGGCCTCTGGGCCACGATTTTTCCTTTACATTCCTTTACATTTTTACTGTACACATCTTACACAATCAATGAATCCTTGGTACACACTACTAACCAATTGAATTTCCAGTTCAGTCCTGGGCGGGCTGTTGGCCATCATGAGCTTCTCCACCTTTGTGAGCTTGAACTTCTTCATGGCTTCCAGGAACTTCTGTATAGCATGCGCGCTCTGGTTCTTGCAGTCTGTGTCTTGTAGGTAGTGGACTGTCTGGAAGAAGATATTCCATGTGTAAATAAATAAAATAAAAAGCATTTTCTTCCCATTATTTCCTACATTCTTACACCCCTATTCATAAAACTTTACGGGCCTGATTTAGTTATATTATGTTTTATCACTTTATTACAAATACATATAAGTCAAAATGACAGATAAAGACAAACAATTCATAGCTAATTCAGGCATTTATAAAGAACACCATTAGTCTTCTCATGTCTATGGTTTGAAACTGTGCGGGACCAGAAGTAGGGGACATTTATCGCCCTATCAGTCACATCACGGAGGTCCTGCTCAGAGCAGGCATGCGGGCAAGCTGGACAAGATAGCTTGTACTCTATTGTTTGTGGATTTATTGGTAGAATTTTTGAATGAAGGGAATCTGCAAAATAAATTATTTTTAGTCTAACCAACAGAAACCCCTTTGGTAAAGACCTCTTCGTCAACCTAGCCATTTTTCTCGAACCTAAGAAGTTATTTGCAAGTTTGGATCAGAATTTTTTTAAATAAATAAATAAATAAATATTAGGGGACATCTTACACAGATCAAACCTAGCCCCAAACTAAGCAAAGCTTGTACTATGGGTACTAGGCGACGATATACATACTTGTATAGATAAATACATACTTATATACATAGAAAACAACCATGACTCAGGAACAAATATTAGTGTTCATCACACAAATAAATGCCCTTACTGGGATTCGAACCCAGGACCATCGGCTTAGCAGACAGGGTCACTATCCACTAGGCCAGACCGGTCGTCAAATGAACGGATAAGTCTGATTTCAAAACATAGCACGATGAACTTCCCCGAGCAGAGCAAACCAGTAGGATAGATCCAGGAACGTCACCAACATCACATTCTCAATAATTAACATTGAGTTATAACTCCACCAACTCTAAAATTTTTGTATATTTTTTCTTCCTTTCTCTATACCGGGTGTGGCCTGTAACATGAGCAAAAAATGTTACTGTAGGCTGTACTCCTCATACTGACCAACATTTGTTCAGCGACTTTTAAAAATAACTTGTGGTTTGATTTTTAATACACTTTAAAGTTTATTCTAAGACGCAATGTATTGCGAATTTTGTTATGTTTAAGGCGTGACAAGCAACGTCAATCACAATGATATGGCGTGGCGATGGCATCCATTGAAGATAATATTTATTTTGTATGAAAAATAGGGAGTCTAAATACTTCATAATTTTTAAAAGTTGTTGAACAAAAGTGTCACCGTTTGAGGAGTACAATCTATGTTTTAATTCTTTGCTCGTGTTACAGGCCACACCCGGTATATTGTATAACTGTGTACTTAAGTATACTAAAATAAATTCTATTCTATTCTAAAATTATTTGATATTTATTCAGGGATAATTTTACAGCATTACAGCTAGGGACGCCAATGCGGTGTAAAATTAAATATGTAATAGTAAAGCTATAGTAATAATAATAAAATTAGATGAATATGACAATTATTGAATAATTAAGCTATAGTGGTGATGACTATGTTGATTCACAAAAACATAAAAAAGCTGATAGGGCTATATGGTTGTATGTCCAACAAAACCTGTTAACCGAAAAATACATCAGTCATATCAGTGGGGTGACTTCGAACAAACTCGGCTCCGTTCGGCTCAGCATTGCTCCGAGCAATTATTAAGGTTGCCACCACTTGACTTCCTTTTGCGTGCACAAACACAGATAGATAATCACTTGAATTTTGCCAACCCTAAATAGCCGAAAGGGATAGTGCCATAAATTAAATAGGGACAGCATGATTCGTCCCTGAATCGCTGTTAAACTTCGGTTATGTAGGAAGTGTTCTGTATGGCAGTACTATTATTTATTCTGTGGTTATACCTCATATGTGACAGTAGCTAGTGAGCCCTCTCTCTTGTGCTTCTTCTGGGTGCTATCCTTCAGCTGCTGCAGAATCTGCATCACCTCAAAGTTACACAGGAACGCTGCATTCGCCTTTATACTGAAAACATACAATTTCCATGCTGCTATTGACTTGTGGCTGACAGAATTAATTATAAAATATTATATCTAGTTATAATAACGTTTACAGTAAAATATAAACCAAATAACTGTAAAACATGAGTGAAATTCAGGGAATTGTATGAAAAAATATATTTTATTTACGTTTCCATGATTTGATGCAGGTAAATATTAAGTTTATCTTGCAGTTATGAGTTCTTTAATTAGGAGTAAATGAAATCAGAACTGAAAATGCAGATTTTCAACATTAAAGTGATTAAATTGGACAACAAATGAGCACGCATGAGCATGACAGATAGAGTGATATGATATATATGACAGTGACAGTGACATATTTTCAGTATGTGCAAATGTAAAAAAAAGCACGATTTATGTTGCCATGCCAGTTGTACCTAGCTTTAATGTATTTCTTTTAAGCCGCTATTATACTGTTTAAGGTTGCTTGTAGCTTGAGGTTGTGCTTATTTCTAGAGTTAGACCAAGAAAAATCTGCAGCGATTTTGATAGCCCATGCAGTGCAAGTGTTATTTATACGTGATAATTTGATAGAAGATTGACGTTTAAAATAACACCTGCACTGCGTGGGCTATCAAAAACGCTGCAGACTTTTCTTGATCTAACTCTATCTTATTTCGAAGAAGAAGTGAGGATTTTAAATTTATAATAGAGGCGAAAAGTAAGAAAATAAATGCGTGCACAAATTTTAATATGGGACCAACTGGGACCAACTAGATTTTAATAGAAATTGTCACAGCCCACTTGTACAGTACAGGAATTGAAAGATTGGCAAACTATTTGATAATATATATTTTGTAGTTCGTAATGGCTCTCGTCATAAAGGCTTTGGTTACTAAAGCCGTTCAAATTAAATGTCTACAACCAATACGATATTACGCTCGAAGGGGACTACACCACTATCACTGTTCCAACGATTTCACAGGACCAGTAAACGCATCCTATAATCATTATATACAGTTAACCATACCCAAAAACAAGTACTTAGCCACTTACGTCTGGATTGACGGAACTGGTATCAAATTGCGGTCTAAAGATCGTGTTTTGGATAAAGAACCTTGTGATTTAAAAGCGCTTCCTAATTGGTCATTTGATGGCAGCTCTACAGGTCAAGCAAAAACAGACGATTCAGATACACTATTAATTCCTATTGCAATATACCAAGACCCCTTCAGAAGAAGCCCACACGTCATCGTTCTATGCGAAACAGTGCATGGAGACGGGACTCCTACGCTTACCAACCACCGAGCTGAATGTGCAAAAATTTTAAGTAATATTTCTGATCAAGATCCCTGGTTCGGTATAGAACAAGAATACACCATGTTTAATGAGGAAAACTGGCCATTGGGCTGGCCTGGTCCACGAGGGTATCCTGCACTTAAAAACAAATTTTCATATTGTGGTATTGGACAACATGTCGCAGGCAGAGAAATAGTTGAATGTCATGCAAGGGCATCGTTGTATTCTGGCATGGATTATGGAGGCAGTAATGCTGAAGTAATGATGGGCTCTTGGGAATTCCAGGTAGGGACTACACCAGGCATTAAAGCCGCTGATGATTTGTGGATAGGACGTTATTTACTAGAGAGGATAGCGGAGAGTTTTGGAGTTACTATTAGTTATCACCCTAAACCAATGGGCATGGACCAACCGGGAATAGGATGCCATCATAATTTCAGCGTAAAGAAAATGCGTGCTGATGGAGGTATTACAGAAATAGAAAGAGTGTGTAAAGTTTTGTGCGAAAACCATGTTAAAGATATGATACATTACGGTCTTGGAGACAGTGATGCGAACAAGAAACGATTGTCAGGAAAATTTGAAACCTCGTCCTTTGATACGTGCAAGTGGGGCGTAGCTGATAGAACGGCGTCTATCCGACTACAGAGAAGTGTAGCGATAGACAACAAAGGATTCCTTGAGGATCGTCGCCCTGCAGGAGATTGTGATCCTTATAGAATATGTGCTCGTATTGCGCAAACTTGCAATTAGTTCTGGTTACTTTTTGTTAACAAGTAATGACAAAAAGAAGTTAAAAAATTAATCAAAAGTTTGCAAATTACATCTGCAATAGCTGGACGTGATTCATTTTTAAAAAGTCAAAAATAATCGATCGAATAAGATAAGTAGAGTGGAATGGGAACAATTATCTATACGAAGAGATACGAAGGAACACCAGTTCACCTACGCAAATTAAGAGCCGTTTAAAACTTTTATTGTTCTAACTAAATTGTTTGTCATTTAAGAACAAATTATAAAAATTTAACATCTGGTTATTTTATTGGCGATATCGAGGATAAACACGGGTATGAGGGCACTTCTATTTGCTTTTAGCTTAGCTTGATGTTGTTATTGCTTGTATTTTCTATTTTAAGATTTATTTATTTTAAGTTTGACGTTAAAAATAATTTTTATTACTTAAATTTGAAAGTGGGACTGATGCGCATATTTTTGGTAGGTGTTTACGCTCCAGTAGACCGGGGTGCGAGTACTTCACAGCGCGTTCGGGATGACAGGCAGATATTTTGGGATGGCTGGTAGGAATAAAAAGGGACGGATTTGAAAAGGTTCTTGGAATGCACGGTGACGAGTGAGTAAATGATAATGGGAGAAGTTTGTTAGATATTTGCCAAGAGTGGAACCTTTGTGTAACAAACACGATGTTTGACCACAAACACTCGAGAGGCGGAGAATGTAAGGAAAAGTATGATTGACTTTGTGATAGTGGATGAAAGAATTAGGAAGAATGTTATCGACTCCAGGGTGTATCGAGGGTCGGGTATCCATACTGACCACTTCCTGGTAATGTGCCGATTAAGTGGCTTGTTTAAAGGATGGCGACAACGACCCCGTACAGTTACTGCCGATTTAAAAATAATAAAAGTGGACAGTTTGCAAGAAGAAAGAGTAAATGATGAGTATAAGAGTAGATTAAAAACCGAATTCGAAGCTATGGATGGGATTAGTGAGACTGAACAGTTGTGGAATAGTTTTAAAAATAAAGTAGTAAGTGTGGCAAGTGAAGTATGTGGAGTAAGTAAGAGGCACAAAGGAAAAAAGGAGAACAATGTTTGGTGGGATAAAGAAGTGCAAGAAGCAGTGTGGGAGAAGAAAAAGTTGTGGTTGGATTGGCTAGCTACAAGAGCTAACCAAAGAAATCACACAGCTTCATTTGATGAAGTCAGTGAAGCGAAAAAGGATTATAGAAGAATGAAAGTGTTAGTAAAGGAATTAGTAGACAGAAAGAAAGTCGAACAGAAAGATAAAATGGAAGAAAGACTCTCTCAAGATTTCCAGGCAAATATAAAGTTTTTCTGGAAGTCCGTTCGTTTGGCCAGGGGTAACACCCAGACTTCTGAGCTAAAATTAATAAAAGACAAGAATGGAAGATTAGTGAATGAGGAAGAATGCATCTTAAAAAGATGGAAAGAGTATTTTGAAAGTTTGTTTGATAGAGAGGAGACAAACACGCCAATTTCGGAGTTGAATGAAAGCATTGAAAACGTGTCGGAGAATGAAGATGGTATTAGCATGGATGAAATTGTGAAAGCGTTGAAAGGAATGAAATCAGGAAAGGCTGCGGGATATGATAAAGTTTCTGTCGAGATGCTGAAAGCTGGACAAGGCATTGTAGCAAGTCAGTTGTATCGCCTTTTCAATATGTGCTTTAGAACCGGTCATGTGCCCAGGGAATGGTGCAAGGCTGTCATTGTACCTCTTTACAAAGGAAAGGGATCACAACTGGATTGCAAAAACTACAGAGGCATTAGCTTACTCAGCGTCGTCGGCAAATTGTATGCAAAGATATTGATTGAAAGAGTAGTGAAAGAAACCGATGAGAAAGTATGGGATGCACAAGCGGGATTCCGAAAGGGTATGGGATGTACGGATCAAGTCTTTTCCTTGCGATGCATAGCCGAAAAGTATTTGGCCAAAGGTCCAAAGGTCTATTGCGCTTTCGTGGATCTGGAAAAGGCTTATGACAGAGTGGTGAGGAATGAACTTTGGTCGGTACTGTCGATGTATGGATTGAGCGGCCATCTCATTCAGGCACTGAAATCGCTCTATGAGGATTCCAGTGCTCAAGAGAGTAAACGGATCGTACACTGAGTGGTTTAGCATCGAGAAGGGTGTTAGGCAGGGATGTGTAGCGTCACCGTGGCTGTTTAATCTGTTCATGGATAGTAGTTTGCATGATTTGAGAAATGATGAATGTGGGCTGAGAATGAGTGGATTATCCGTCAAATGTCTTCTTTACGCTGATGACCTGGTATTGCTAGCGTCATCGGGTGAAGAGTTGCAGGAGATGGTAACTGGAATGCATGGGTCTTTTGAAAGGAAAGGAATGAAAATAAATGTAAGCAAGACGAAAGTAATGGTATTTGAAAAGGAAGAAAATATGACAGACTGTGAGATTTCGATTGGTCAAGAAAGAGTGGAACAAGTGAAAGAGTTTGTGTATCTGGGAACCTTGTTTACTAGGGACGGTAAGCATGATAAAGACATTGAAAGGAGAGGGAATGCTGGAAATCGTGTGAATGGGGCACTTAACGCTTTTGTGAGCAGCCAGAAGGTGTCGCAAAAAGCACGGTTGGCTGTTCATAGAGGAGTGTTGGTGCCTACACTTATGTATGGTAGCGAAAGTTGGGTATGGCAGAAGAGGCATCAGAGCCAAGTGAATGGAGTGGAAATGAGAGCGTTGAGAAGTGTGTGTGGTGTGAGATTGCAAAATAGAATTAGGAACAGTGTGATAAGGGCAAAGTGTGGACTGAATGTAGATGTAGTGACAAAAATTGAGAAAGGTATGTTGAGATGGTTTGGACATGTGGAAAGAATGAGTGAAAGAAGGCTAACAAAGAGAGTGTATAAGGGTGAAGTGGAAGTGGGAGTTGGAAGTGGTAGACCTCGGCGGACTTTCTCTGATCAGATCGGGGAAATCCCGAAGAAAGGTCAGGTCAAGAGCACCCTAAACCGGCGAGCGTGTATGAGAAATGTTATGACAGTGAATGAAGCGAAAGAGGTATGTCAGGATCGTAGCAAGTGGAAATCCGTGGTCTCTGCCTACCCCCCCGGGAAATAGGCGTGATTATATGTATGTATGTATGTTAAAAATAATACTTGCACTGCGTGTGCGCGTGTGCTATCAAAATCGTTGCAGACTTGTTTTGGTCTAACTTCTAAGTATAATGTTGGCTGAAAAGAAGGTAAAAAAATCTAGAATTCAAATAACAAATGAAATGAAATAGAAACTTCAAATTCAAATATGGATCTGGAGAAGTCAACAACATAAATTGAAAAAACTGTAAAGTCAAAATTTATAAGTGTAGGTAATTAACTCGTAAAAATGAATAGTATCAGAAATTTATTATTTAATCACAAATCCCGCGATGTTGCGCTATTATGTAGAAGGAACTTAATGGCCCATAACATAAACCACATTATGAACAAAAAAGTTATGGACAGGTACACAAGACTTCCTTGGCCGTGCAACAAGATCCTCGCTACATATTGCTGGATCGACGGATCAGGTATAAATTTGAGATGTAAGGATAGAATCCTTAGCTGCATGCCATACTCTGCAGACGCAGCTCCCGATTGGGCCTTTGACGGCAGCTCCACTGGACAGGCGAGCGCCGAAAGTTCTGATACCAAGCTGTTGCCAGCAGCAATCTGTAGAGATCCGTTCAGAATGGAGCCACACGTATTAGTCTTGAGTGAAGTATATTTGGGTAACAACAAGCCATCTCCAACTAACCATAGAAATTTCTGCAACGCTTTATGTGAAGCTCACAAAGATCAAGACCCTTGGTTTGGACTGGAGCAAGAATACGCCATGTTGGACGTCGATGGTTGGGGCTTAGGTTGGCCTAAAGGTGGTGGATTCCCGGCTATGAAATACGAGTATTCATACTGCGGTGTTGGAGCGAAATATATTTGCGGCAGAGACGTGTGTGAAGCGCATACGCGTGCATCCTTATACGCCGGTCTAGATTTTGAAGGCACTAATGCCGAAGTCATGTTTTGCAGTTGGGAATTTCAAATAGGCGTTACAACAGGCATAAGAGCACCTGATCATATATGGTTAGCTCGATATTTATTGGCTCGCGTAGGAGAAGAGTACGGTGTTCAAATCACGTACCATCCAAAGCCAATGGGAATGAAGCATCCAGGATGTGGAATGCATCACAATTTCAGTACCAAGAAAATGCGCACTGCGCCCGGGGGTTACAAATTTATTGAAGAATGCATTAAGAAACTAGAGAAGAATCATAAGAAACATATGTCACACTACCAAATGAGTGAAGCAGCAAACAGAATGAGGTTGTCGGGTCAGTTTGAAACTGCTCCATTTGACGAATTCCGCTGGGGTATCGCTGATCGAAAATCTTCCATCAGGCTTCAAAGGCGAATCAAAGAAAAAGACGCAGGTTTCATGGAAGACAGGAGACCCTCAGCTGATTGTGATCCATACATGGTCTGTGGCTTACTTATGGATACATGCTTGGGGTCAGCTGGTACTGCTGGTAGCCACGGTGGCGGTGTGTGTCCCAAAAAGTAGGGTGTAAGTTATATGCTTTCTCCAACCGTGATTCGAGTTTGTTCCCAAAGTACATAGAGTTAGATCAACATAAGTTGGTAACGATATTTATAGCCCAGACTGTGCAATTATGTACTTATGACGTTTAAATAACCCTTGCATGCATAGTCTGGGCCATTAAAATTGCTGCCAACTTAGCTTGATCTAACAGCCGCTATTACCACTATCTAACAGTTCATTTTTTATATTTTGGCGTATAGTTTGGAAAATCAATTTGTCAGTAGAAAAAGGCATTTTCTTCTTTTGCTCCATCGTTTGCTCTTACTTTTGAATTTACTTTCCCGCCTCTTTCTACTGTCTTGGCTTGTCAGACTATATCTAGTCAGTTTTTGATTTTTACGTTTGTTCGCTATCAATAAACTCTAAAAATCAGAAAATTTTGTAATTATTTTCGAAAGCTATTTACATTCGCGGTTCGTGGCTCGGCTCACGGCTCGTCTCGGACGTCTCGTGTTCGCCTCGAGCTCGTAAGCTCGTCGAGCTAATGATTACACTCTCGCCTCGTGGCTCGGCTCGTGGCCTCGTCTCGTCTCGGCATAGATCTAGTATTACATAGATGAGCTATACGCGTGCCTCCGTGAGGGACAAAACATACGCAAAGCGATAATATTAAAAACACGTTTTAACATTCCTGACAACATACCAAAAACAATCTACGTAATTCGGTCGGGTTATTTGTTGCCCACCATAAACCATACTAAATTTTTGGTGGGGAACAAACAAAAAGTGAGACTGTGACAAGGACAAGCAATAATACCGCTTTCTCTGCTACTCCTACAGAAATTTCCATAAGTGCATCTCGTTCGGTCGTTTGGCCCCTCCCCCGTGTCATCTCTATGTTATTGTACCTCTATGTGTCTCGGCCACAGCTCGTAAGCTCGTCGAGCTAATCGATTTTAAACACAAACGACACGGTATAAGGTTTGTAACAGTTTGTAACAGAATGACAGCCGAACGCGAATGTAAAAAGCGGTTTACATTCTCGCGCGAGTCACGAGCCAAGCCGCGAGCCGCGCAACGAGACGCGAGTCTAAGCGGGGGGCTCGTGGCTTGTCTCGCGGCTCGGCTCGCGCTCGCCAGGCTCGCGTGGAGGAGCGGTTTTTTGGACACGTGCCAAAGGGGCTCGCGCGGGACGTGTGCTTCCGTTTACACTCGCGTTCGACTTGTTATTCGGTTATAAACCTTATGCCGTGCCGTTAGCCGTTAGTGTGTAAAATATATTAGCTCGATGAGCTTACGAGCCTCGAGACGAGCCACAAGCCGAGCCACGAGGCGAGAGTGTAATCATTAGCTCGACGGGCTTACGCGCTCGAGGCGAGCCACGAGACGCGCCGTGTGCCGACCCACGAGCCGCGAATCTAAACAGGCCACTAGATTCATGCCTAGAACCTGGGCTATAACCGCGAAAATCGAAGTTCGCAAATTGCGGGCGTTTTTCTCTGTCACTCTAATTACGCCTTCATTGGAGTAAAAGAGAAAGATCCCCGCAATTTGCGAATTTCGGTTTTGGCGGTAGCCCCTCTGGTTTGAGTATGATGACGGTATGACAGGTGCAAGCGAGACAGCACTATGCATGTGTATTGCGACGTCCCGTTCATACCTGTCATTCCGTACGGAAACCGAATGAAAGTACCGTCCTTGTGCGGCCAGGGTGATCAAAATATACAAATATCAAATGTTTATTATAGTTTGTCAAAGGACTGTCTCATTTCAAACATAGACAGAGAGAATAATACTATCTTTGTCTTACATTAGTATTATCACCCAAAAGAAAAGGATGAGTATAGTTTTTTTGTTCTTATTTACTGACAAATTTGGTTTGACCAACTATAATTTCCTTTTATTGAAATAATAAATTTGTTTTTTTAAATATAGAATGATATTGAGCGTTATTATTTATGACTTGAATAGATTGCATCTGTGTTGCGAGATAGATACGTATGTTTGTCTCTTTCTTGCGCAGGGCCATAGACTCGCTCAAGGTTTCAGTAGTTTTTTAAATCCGCCATTTTCATTCATTCTCTATTCTTTCCCTTTCGTCATATGGCGTGCTAGTGCGTTTGTCCGCCATATTAAATGAAATCAATAAAATAAGACAAAATGTCGCCTTACTAGAGTGCGTAAAAATATCCAACATCATCCAGTTATTGTGTGATTAAATCATCAAGAGGATCACAATGGAGAATTCCTACGGTGTGGGGGTCGTTAACAGATACGCTCTTTTTTTGGACGACGAGTCCGATCCTCTTGATGCGTTAAAAGCGCGAGAGCAGGCCAAGGAGCTCAAAAAGAAGACCAAAGAAGCCGAAAAAGAAAATAAGGGCAAGCCCGAAACCAAGCCTAAGGGTGGTAGCGTTGCCGTCAGGAAAGGTATCAAAGAAACTCAAAATGTGAAGTCCCAAGACAATAAGAGCGGCGAACAACAAAAGAATAAGGGACCCCCTCGCACTAACGACCGCAATGCGGAACGTCCGCCTCCGCGACGCCGCGAGGACCGGCCGCAGAACGGAGCCGTCGACAACAAGGATGGCGCGCCGAGGCCACCGCGTAGAGAATTCGGCGACCGCGAGCGCAGGCCTAACTTCGAAAGGCGTAACTTCAACGACAACGGTGAGGGTGCCGAACGTCGCGGACCTAGGCCTCCACGTGAGCCCCGCGATCGTGACGGTCCGCGCGGGCCGCGACCGCCCTACGATAACCGAGGCAAGCGCGAGTTCGACAGGAGGTCCGGTTCCGATAAGACCGGCGTGAAGCCCGTCGACAAGCGCGAGGGCGGCGGGCCTCACAACTGGGGCACTATCAAGGACGATATGGACGAGCTGAACAAAACCGGATCCGAGGGCGAGGTCGGCGAGGAGAAGCCCGCGGCGGAGCCCGGCGCGGGCGCCGGCGGAGACGCACAGGCCGGTGCGGAGCCTGAGCGCGCGGCACCCGAGGAGGAAGTGCGCGAGCTCACGCTCGACGAGTACAAGGCGCTGCGCAACGCGGCCCGCGCGGCTCCGCAGTACAACTTACGCAAGGCCGGCGAGGGCGAGGACCTGTCGCAGTGGAAGAACCTCGTGATGCTCGAGAAAAAGAAGGAGGGCGGCGACGACGACGAGAGCGACGACGAGTACGATATCGCCGATTATCCACAGCGCGTGGGTCGCCAGAAGCGCGTGCTGGGCATCGAGTTCACGTTCAACGACCAGGCTCGGCGCGGCGCGGCGGGCGGTCGCGGCCGCGGGCGAGGTCGCGGACGCGGTCGCGGGGCTCCGGGTGCCGGGCCGGGCCCCGCGCCGGCGCCGCGCGAGGACGTCGTGCCGGAGGAGCGCCCGCAGCCGCGCTCGCACCCGGCGCCTCCCAAGGTTGATGACAGCAAGGATTTCCCCTCCCTCGGCTAGACTCAGTGAGCCTTTAACTCTTCCCCCTTTCGAAAGAGTATGATAGAAATACAAATTAAATACTGTATGTACCGTTATTTTTGAAGTAAATATACAAAGTATTTACACAAGTGTGTATTATATTACATAGTTTAGTCGGTTTAGGCGTTGATCGTCTTGAATCCGAGTCGACATTGGCAGGCTTGTTTCTATTCTAACTATATTGGGTTTGACTTAATGCTCATGTTGTTCGACATGTTTGAGTGGGGGAGGACGCAATTTTAATTTGAAGATGCTGCGGTAATGCCGGATACTGTGGTCTATTGTAACAGTAGCTTTTATCATATTGTAATCACATCAGCTTGAGTTAACTTTAACAAGTTATTATGAATTAAGGTTTTAACTTGACTGTGACAAATTGAATTAACTCCGTCACAATTTAGTGTAGAATGTGAAGAAAATAATCCTTGTTGCATTTTATATCATGAGTTTGTGTTGACAAATGCAGACTGGGAACTGTAAATAGTTATATATGTTTAAAAGATAAGGTCTTAAAAATAACAAGGTTGATTTTTGTTGTTACACAAACTTCTTGAAAAATAAACATTTTGTATGTGTGAATATTCTCTGTTCATTACTAATGTAACTTACTCTTACTAACTTTTTATGAAATAACCATCCAATAACATACCTAGTTATCCTCCCCCGAGCAAAGCAATAACTTTTATGCATACTTTTGTATGTATTGGTTAATTACCATGTTAGATTGTAATCAAACTGATCAATTTTGTTAAATTCTATATTATATTTCTGGTGGGCCATATTCCACTAGGGGGCTGTACATAAATTACGTCATCTATTTTTGACCCCCCCATAAAATCATCCAAAAATCATGCTTCGAATGACCCCGTTTCCTCCTACGTCATGCCATCATCCGATGTCCAGACCCCCCCCCCCTATAAATTTGAAATGACGTAATTTATAAATAGCCCCTAGGAATGCAAAATTATTTTTTCACTGATGCAACGAGTATTATTCAATACGTAAGTGGTCGCGCGAGGCCGCGCTGTGGCTCACCGCAGTGACCACATGTTGGTAGGAGTAGGGAGTAGGGCATACAATAAAATGAAACTAGTTTATGTAAGTAATATTGTATATTGACATTTTGTCACTTTCACACGAAAACAAATTGCTTAAAATTTACACAATAAAACAATACACAAAGGTAGTTAAATATTCAACATAATAGAGCTATCACTTAAAAATAAACATGAACTCACATCAATGTAACGAGTACATAAGCAATAAATAGGGTATTTACATTTGTTCACGTCTTTAGGTGTTTTCTTACTAAGAACAAAGTTACTTTTTTATGATGCTGTATAATTTTGAGCATGATACATGTGTTACTTACAAAGAGCTCGTTTCATTTTTTTAAATAAAAATTAAACAGTCAAAGTTTTCCTCTTCATCCTGCCCAGCTTAACTTTGCAATTTATACAAATATTATAACATAACAAGCATACTTTAATATGGGGCCGGTCATAACAAGAGGACATTTTGGCGCTTCTACTACTCACGGTTTAAGCATTATGTGGGTATTAAATAGCTGACTAGCGCAGTGTAATGGAATATTTATGACATTTTTTTAGAATAAACTGATATTACAGATATATATTTTTTTCAGTAATCTATTATAATACTAGTTTATTTTTACTGTTATTCCTATTTAGTAAGTAATCTAGTGACTGCTGCCACGAGCAGAGCTGTCAAAAACAAAATCTGGAGGTTACAGCATATACAATTATAAATTAGTGACGAAAGCGTAATATCTAAACACGGGACCGATCCCGTTTCACAGCCACAGTACACTTCACTTATCTTACGATACAAGCGTTAATAAAGTACAAACCTCGACATATAGGATAGGGTATCTAGGCACTACTCTGCTGTCTCAATTGACTACTATTTACATTCGGTTTCATTTACGACACTAACTTAGAGCGATACTACTGTATGAAAATGTACGAATTAATATATAGATTCGTAAGTATATTCAGCAGCCAATAAAAACGTTGCACATTTCAGAACCTGGTCATTGTCTCATTACATCTTTTGACACCGACATTTTCCTAGGTCCCTCGTATCGCTCTATTGCATTAGGGCTGATTTAGTCGGCGCGCGAACACGCATAAGATTTTAGTTACATTGCGGACTGTTGGTTACGTCCAATTCAACCGACCGATCAAAACCCGCAATGTAATGAAACTCGCATGCGAGTTCTCGCATCGTCTAAATGAGCCCGCGTGGCGTTTTCGGAAGTCCATCTCGCACTCGTGCAGCGTTCACTCGATGCCGAAGGTGTTGGTCTCCTCGACGGCCAGCAGCAGCTTCTCGTGCAAGAGCTGCGGCGTGGGGTAGGGCGGCAGGTCGAGGCGGTTGAAGCAGGTGTGCGCGCGCGGCAGGGACTCCACGCGGCCCCAGCGCTCGATGCAGAAGCGGCGCGGGCCCGTGGAGCCGCGCAGCGCCGAGAAGCCCTCGTACGGGATGGACGAGGTGCCCGTCACGAACTGGACCAGGCGCAGCCGCTGCTCGTTTGTGAACCTGTTAAACCAAGCATTCCTTTAAAATAGGGTATTTCTGTTCTGAAGTCGGTCATATAATATTGCCATTATTGTTGACGCCAAAAGGCTCTAGGTATACGCTCATTTTTAGGGTTCCGTACCCAAAGGGTAAAAACGGGACCCTATTACTAAGACTCCGCTGCCCGTATCAATCGCAGCTTCGCTAGTACAGGAGCATTCATATGATCATTCTCATCTGTCCCCGTCTCATGTATGGCGGCGGGAACAAATGGGAATACACCCTCATTTTGACCTTTCATAATCCCAACCAGGTAGTAAATAGTAACAATAAGGATCCCCCCAATTATTTACGTACCTAAATGGTAATAGTAATAATGATAATCTATAGCTTTTTCGATTAACTTAGCGCCAGCAATCACCTAATCATTTAAATTGCAAATAACCTTTGGCAGTTTCTCGACTCGTTTATCAAGTTTCAACATGTAGGTCGCCCGGCGACTATATTGTATCGATACGGAATTGTGACCGCGATAAAAATTACATAAGTTAGTTTGTAAAGGGAGTGATTGAATTAGATAATGTGCCTATATATAGGAACCTACACATATTTTGATCAAGGTCGACGCTCAAGATCCGCGTTGCATTTGATCGAAAATGTGGGCGGGTGAGCGTTAAATCTAAATACATATAATACATGTACTTGAATTTAACATGCCCAAAACAGGGTTTCTAATTTTGACAATAGATGTCGCTAGTCGCTACCATATCATAGTTTATTTTTAGGGGGACAATTGCGTTTCTTTTTTTGTAAAATACCTAGCAAGCTGGCCCAGAATCGTTCTAAAGCGTCAAAATGTCTATAGGTTAAAGGCAGAGCCACACCGGTTGCGTGTGCACGTATTCGTCGACGTACTTAATCATAGATGTGAGCACTGAGCAGCACACCGGTTTGTAAACAACCCTTATCGTTCTTTTCTTTTTTACAAAGGCGTTTCGAACTCCAGGGTGTTGCGAGTCACGGGAGTCACAGGTTGTCGACCAACGCTAGGAAGCCGTAATGTATATAAAGTGTACCTGTCGATGGCCTGCCAGAACCACACGATGACGGGGTGCGCGTCGTGGTAGCCGCCGCGGTACTCGGCGTGCGCGCGCCAGTCCGCCACGTCCAGCTCGGGCGCGCCCGCGATCACCAGCTCCAGCTCGCGCGCGTCGAACGCGCCCACCAGCCGCGGGTCCACCACCTGACCACAAAAAAAGATCGTTTTAATCCATTACAAAAAGGATAAATTCTCAATCATCGGTTTTTTCGGGGGATCGACTCGGGAAATTCTTAGTTTATAAACTGAAATAAATGTCATATACTAAGAAAAAGTGACCGAGGCCTCCAGTGCCCCAGGCTGGAATCGAACCAGCGTCCTCTGCTATCGCGGCAGGTGCCTGTAAATATTTTCTGAAAATAATTTAATTTGTTCTAATACTTCTAATAGTAATTCTTAGTTTGTTTCAAAGACTGCTATACACACAGTTGGTCCGATTATCATCAGGTCAAGATCTGTGGGTAAAATCCCTCCTATCGGTCACTTTAGTATCGAAACTACCGAATTTACCAAGTAGTTTTTGATGGAAGATCTGCTGTGTGCTTGCTATGTAAGTTATGCGTATTAAATGCGGAGAATTTAACTACCAGGGTGAATTCGTCTTCAATGACTCGCTAATAAGTTCGTAAACGAATCGGAACAGTTACCCACATGTACTGGGCCACCGGGCTTTAAAGGGGCCCACAGATTACCAGTTCGCCGGACGATATCAGCCTATCAGTTGTTCGGAGCTGTCAAATTTTGCGTTTAACTGACAGGTTGATATCGTCCTGCGAACTGGTAATCAGTGGGCCCCTTAACTCGATAATATTGACTGACCTCATGGAAGCCTCGCACGAGCCACTCAGTCTGCTCGGCCACGCCGCGCTCGACCCTCCAGCGAACCACCCGCTCCAGATACTCTTTCTTGTTCCGCTCCGTGACGGGCACATCGCGACCGCCTGGTTTCAGCTCTCGCTCCAACACGCGGCCGTCGGCGAGACGTTCAGACACCGCGAATGTTAGCTCTAAGGATGACACGCAGCGGGCGGACTGGAAAAAAGTTTGTCAAATATTAAATGATGGGTTTCATGGACTAGTTGAAGACAAAAGCACTCCTTTTGCACCGTTTTAACTATAACATCTACAAATATCTGCTCTGCTCTTTATAAACCCGAATGAAATTGGATTGGACTACTTAACCGCCGTCACAGGAAGCAAACTATAATAAAAATACCCACCTATAAATAATGAAAGAAGATAAAATGCCACCTACTTTCCCGTGTCAATAAACCTCTCAAAGACACATTTGTGATGGCTTGATTACTTAAACTCTACTATTATAAGATTCGCATGCGAATTGCATCTGAGCGGATATTCATTTAACTTATACGTATAAATAGGTACCTATGTAGAGCTATAACAATCCATTAATACATTTTTCTCATACTGTCTTTTTCATCTTGTAATGTGGCAGAGACAGATGACGAATAAAATGACAGCATACTAACTTGTTATACCTACTACCTACTCGTAGTGACAAATTATCTACATATGTAGCTATTATTGACGAATAAAGCAACACAGCTAGCCAACTTATCGTGAAGCGCCGAGTCGATGCCCTAATATCTCTAAAAGGCGAGTTGTTAATTATACCTACAGAGCCATTTAACCCAGGCATTTCACACCAATGACGATCAATTTCTTGGAATTCTAACTTCAGCGGGTAACGTGATATGTGTCAACTATGTAGGTAAGCATAGGAAAAGTAGAGTGAAATTATTGGCAAAGTGCCAAAAGCCTAAAAAAACAATCATAATAGGTATTAGAGACACTGACACTCGATCTATGAACTATTGGCCAAAAATAGAACAGCATTGGTGTTTTAAACGGGCTTCATTTGTACGTGTTAAAATATTTAAAACAATAGAAAATAATCATAAATAGATTTTTGAAGATCCAATGTCATTTCAGGTCAAAGATAATGTGTTCATGAAATAATTTGAATGAGCGCAATGGACGTAACATTTCATAACGTATTGCATACAACATTCATGAAATACGTGCCTTGGCAACTACATTTTTATCATTATTACTTCGATAAAGGTTAATCAACTAAGGTATCTACGCTATTAAAGATTAAAAAATGCACATATATGCGTACGCTAAAATGAGTCAACAGTATCGAATGCCATAGTAAATTCAGTGGAATCGTTCGACTGACGGAATTGTAAATTTGTGACCGGCGTGGTGTGATAACGTGAATAAAATTATCACCACGTGCTTTTCCGCACATGGCCGACGTCTGGTGGCGCCATCTATTTGCTAGCATGAGTAACTAACTTTGATATTTCAGCGAACGTTTAAAAGTTTAGTACCGGCGATATAAACATAGATGGCGCTAGCAGTATCAATCGCAGCTTGCGATTGGGTCATTGCCATTGGATTTTTTTATAGTCAAATTCACTGACGATGGGCATAAATTTAATAACCATAGATTATCTTTTATTTACCTGTAACCACCGCAGCGAGGCGGCGAACTGCGCGTCCAGCGCGTCGACGTCTTCGAGCGCGGGCGAGAGCCGCAACAGGGCGCGGTACAGCGCGCGAGTGAACCACGCCTCGAGCAGGTAGCCGTGCACCAGCGCCAGGCCTAGCACGCGCCCGGAGAAACGGAACCTGGAAATATTAAGTTTGTTAATAACGAGGCAATACTGAGAACAGCTACCGCGAAAATCCAACCTCGAAGAAAGTTACATAGACAGAATGGTCTTCTATTCTCTTGTAATCTTAGAGTGCACGAGTGTCATGGACGCAAATAATCAAATTTCGAATTTTACGTTCACATTCCTCCTATTTTTATTAAAAAGCAGGAAAGTGTGTTGGATGGATAGAAATTTCAGAATCAAAGTATTTTTTTTATTAAGTGTGGTTAATTGAACTAATGATTATTTAACACATTTCTGATAAAACAGGGAACTGCCAAGTGTTTGATAAATTATAACGTGCACGTGCGATACGACGTTTGCACTATTTTCGACGCAACATTATTGGTTAACATTGTTACAACATCAACACTGGCAACATTTAGAAACTTTGCTGCAAAAAGTTATTCTTTCAATTCAACAGCATAGTGAAACCAGTAAAATAATGATATCTATTGTGTTCCTAAGGGTGGTGGAATACCACCTGTGCAATTTCTTTATCCAATCCCATTGCGTCTCACTCTCTCATTAAGCAAAATGTGAGACGCAATACACATTGGACAAAAAAACCGGGCAAGTGCGAGTCGGACTCGCGCACGAAGGGTTCCGTACCATAATGCAAAAAACGGCAAAAAAAAACGGTCACCCCATCCAAGTACTGACCTCGCCCGACGTTGCTTAACTTAGGTCAAAAATCACGTTTGTTGTATGGGAGCCCCACTTAAATCTTTATTTTATTCTGTTTTTAGTATTTGTTGTTATAGCGGCAGCAGAAATACATGATCTGTAAAAATTTCAACGGTTCGTGAGATACAGCCTGGTGACAGACGGACGGACGGACGGACGGACAGCGGAGTCTTAGTAATAGGGTCCCGTTTTACCCTTTGGGTACGGAACCCTAAAAATTGGATAGGTGGAATACCTTCCTAATATAGGTACCTACCTACATGATCCCAAATATTGTTGTAAGGATATATACCTCCAAAAGTGTACAATAAAACCTATAATTTCCTCAAAACTCTACCGTAAATCATATTCGTAATTTGACACTTGGTAAAACAAATCGCGTAGGTACACCTATTGAGTCGCGCGACAAAAAACGCACCAACGTGAAATGCTCGGCTGCCTACCGTGAGTAACACTACACCTTGTTTGAGGTAACGTTAGAACAGGTCTTAGGGCTGGGGCGTAAAAAATAGCATGCTGCGTGGGCCCTTAATAAATGTACAGTCGAGTTCACAAATATATAGCCTATAATCGATATTAAACTTTCGTGAGACATATTTTACAATGTTTATACGACAACGGTTTCACTGTTTGCACTGCACGAGCACGAGTTGCAGTCGCCGCGAGCACTCGAGCCTGAGGAAGGACCCCCGACGGGCCCGAAACATGTCGCCAACAGCGACTAAAAATTCAAGTGAGTGAAACCGTTGCCGTATAAACATTATATCGCCTATGCTCAAAAAATATATATTCACGCTTCTAAGGATGGTCTTCCATCTTTCCAATATCGTTCTTTTCGTGTTTTTCGTATCGTGCTTTTCGTGTATAGTCGACGACGAATAGTTGAACTAAATTACAGCCCGGAAAGACATTTCGCTTAGATTTGTCTCTTTACAAGCAACTACAGTAATTATCATTAATTTTATAAACATTTGCCTGTCACGTTTGTCGCAGGCCCGAGGGTCAGTATAACGATTAATAATGTTAAACCCAATTAAAACGAGAGTTATTGTTGGCTCACTGGCCCTTATAGGGTTACCGATAATTAGTACCGGGTATCGATAATTAGTACCGGGTACCGATAATTAGTACCGGGTACCGATAATTGCGACAGTTTATTATGGCCGATAATGGGTACATGAAACTACCATAGAATAACCATTACCATGGTCTCTGGCAATAGGGTCTTATACTTCAATTCCAAGGATCCGATCTACTTCTCAAACTGAACTAGGTACATAAGTCAATTTTTCTTTCGAAATTTATTAAAACAAACAGTAGTAGTAGTAGTAGTAGTAGTAATCACTTTATTGTACACAACACAGGTTTAGGCAGTATAGGTACATTAATTGAAATATTTATGTACCCCTGTCTCATGTGTATGTTTTATATGTACAATTGCAATACCCTTGTAGGGTAACATGTTGTACCTAATATAACTATTGTACCTCTAGAGTAAGACCTATATTACTATATACCAACAAGAGAGCATATTAAAGATAAAAAAAAATATAATAATAAAAAATGTCCTGTACTTGAGAATATGAATTTCGCGCCTTTTTCTACTGACAAGCTGTGTGTTTCAGTATACCTATATGCTTCAATTTAATAGTTATTTTTGTGTTTTTGAGGTGTGTAATAGATAGCCTATTCCTATCTATAATATGTATTACTTGGTAAACTAAGTTCAGCCCGGGACTTCGTTTGCGTTTTAAGCGTTAAGAGGTAACATACAAACAGACAGAGCTACTTTCGAATATTAGTAGGGATTCAGACAACGTCTGTTCGACTGTACTTACGTTGTTGTTGTATTTTTTGCTTGAAGTTGTTTTTGTAAATTTCGTTCTTTAGAAAACATTATTAATAAAAGTTTTACTACATTCACTATACTTCTTGAATAACCTATCGAAACTACTTAAACGCGAGTTACAAAATTGAATCGAAGACCAATAAAAGAAGCATTAATCATTGTCCGTATTAGTACATCCGCCGTTTGTTTGGCGCTATTGTTGCTATTCTTATGTTATACTCGTATGGTATTGGTAGCCAATACGAGAACAATGGCGCCTGCTGCATAACGGTTTGCAGGGTGCTATTCAAATTTAAAAGTAAACGAACGGACCAATTAACTGTAATTTAAATTAAAAGTGTAAAGAGTACAATTACTTAGTTATCTATTTACGATACAAGTGCGAAAAATAGGTAATTCGCCACTGGTTGCGAATTACCTATTCGCAAGTCTATCGTACAACGTTTTACAGTACATATTCTCGACGTAGTAATGTGCTTATTATAGCACGGGGTGTCGTAATGGAGCTTATGGAGCACCTGATGTACTGTAATAATATTTATTTATTAGTAAGCTTTTTTGCATAACTTTGGGAACTAATAAAATTATTATTATCGAATATTTTGATTCGTGTTTTTAAGTAGTCACACTACTTTATATAAAATAAATCATAGACCGAGGATTAGAGGTCCATTAGGGCAATTCATTTAAATTAAAACCTAATGTCGTAAGAATACACTAGTTCAATTATAAGTGCATATATCTAAAATAAAAAAATAGTAGAGTTAGAAACTGCATTATGAAAATTGATCAACTTTTTACACTAGAAAAAATATGCATTAACATTGTTAGTATTGTTAGATAATTGCCATCGGCATTGTCATACAATATGTATGAGACGTAATTTGTATGATTGCGGATAATTGGTCAGATAACAAGTAGGTACGTGTGTATTGATCCGTAATGGTGCTCGTTGGCAGTTCCGACAGAATCAATCATAGTGTTTATTTTAAATCGAGTTAAATGGATTTAAACTAATGACTAATAGGTACTAGAGTTAGACCAAGAAAAGTCTGCAACGATTTTGAGCATACGCAATGCAAGTGTTATTTTTTAAAAGTAAAATTTCTATGAAATTAAGACTTATAAATAACACTTGCACTGTATGCTATCAAAATCATTGCAGACTTTTCTTGGTCTAACTCTACACTTACATAAGGGCCTGTGGTCTATACATACTTATTATACTCTTTGGGTCTACCTAAGATGACCATACATCGCCGAACGCCAAATGAAAATTAAAAATGTTTCGGGGTGACAGATGTTGCGAAAAGTCACGTGACTATATCCAAAATTTATTAAAGTTTCGATTAGCATTCCACGATTCGATTTGGTCAACGATTGCTGTATCTATACAGGGCGGGTGGCTAAATAAAAACTACATTCCCGTTGTCAGGGAGGTTTTGGGATTATACTGAGCAACATTTACTATGGGATCAACCCCCAAATCGCGAAAAATAATTTGGCTGTTTCATACATTTCGGCTGGTCCATTTTCTATGGGAGGGTAATTTTTTTTTATCGCGATTTCGTGGTTGGTCCCATAGTAAAAGTTGCTCGGTATAATCCCAAAACCTCCCTGGCAACGGGAATTCAGTTATTTTTTAGCCACCGTGTCTAGAAGTAAAATAAATACACTTAAACAACAAGCCTTAAGTTTTCGTTGGATTGTATTTTTTTTTAATACTGGTTACAATTGTACTTGGGATTAGTTGCCAAGCGAACCCCAGGCTCCCATGAGCCGTGGCAAAATGCCGGGACACCGCGAGGAAGAAGAAGACTGGTTACAATTGTAAAGTACTAGTTTAGTTACAACTTAAGTTAAATTAACTTTCCAAAATTTTGATCAGTTACTAACTCCCGACTGTTTTAGTTTAATTCAGTGTAACTCAGAGTTGCCTTTACACGTACATTGTCTTGTCTTGTTGGTAAATTGATCGAATAGATACTAATCTTGAAGGAACTTGAATACTAATAGACATTTGTTGATTTATATTGTACGAAGGGTTAGTTGGACTAGTATTATAATATAACGAAGTGTAAACTTTAACCAACAAACTTCGACATACCTGTTGAGTTATTTTATTACTGATCGGCACAGAATAATTGAGCTTTTATTTATTTGGGAAGTACTTTTATATTAAATGCTACTTTTCATTTACACCTTAGACAGTATACCTCTTCATGCACTTTTTAGAACATAAACGACCAATGACAGATAAACGAGCGAGAAACGGAACGCCAGTCTTCTATTTTGTAAGCTTCTTCAGCATTAAGAGAAACAGAAAGCATAAGCATTAAAGCAGGGATAAGTTCGCTTTTGTACTTCTTACTATTTTTATGTTATTTTTAATATGTCTTTTTGTACAATAAAGAGTTTACTACTACTACTACTAAAGAAAGATAAAAACATAAGGGATAAGCTTCACTTACCACTCATGATGGTTGTCGACAAACGCCGACATAGGCGACACGTGGACCGTGTACGTGTCGTTGGCAGAATACTCGAACAGTCCATAGTACGGGTTGAACAGCTCCCGCGACAGCAGGAAGAAGAACTCCCGACTGGGCCCGCCGTAGTCCAGGCCTTCCTCGCCGTCCCAGAGGACGCAGAGCTTGCCCTTCTGCAGTTCCTTCTTGCCGCAAGACATGATGCGGCGGAACGCGTCTTCTAGGAGATGCTCTCGGCGGATGTGGAGCCTGGAATTTGAGGGGGATTGATTAAAAGACGGATTTAAGTACCTAAATTTGCTTATCATCTACGCGCCCACATATACAACTTGTCAAGGCAAATGCAACCGTCGCCCATCGCCAACACCAGAGGGGTTTTCACTCAATACCTCTGAAAGGTAGTATTTCTACCGCTATGAAACCAATCAATCAGAACAGTTACTTTCTGCTGAAACAGAATGTCTTCCAGGGGTATACAGGGTAAACTATTATGTAGCTGTAACTCACTTGAGTTTCCCCTTCCCGTAGCCCTTGCTCTCTACTACTCTCTCGCTTCCTATAAAACGCCTGCATCTTGGCCTCACTGCGCTGCGGTGTGAGCCTCACGCGCTTGCCGGCACATAATTAATGATCTCCTTGAACAGGTTTAGGATGAAACTATCATGTACTTGTAACTTACTTGAGTTTCCCGGGTCCCTGTCCGTAGCCCTTGCTCTCCAGTTTCCTATAGAACGCCCGCAGCTTGGCCTCGAAGTCCCGTCGCTGCGGCGCGGGCGCACGTGTGCTGCGCGCAGCCGCGGGCGACGCGGCCGGCGACGGCGCCGCGCGGCCCTCCGCCGGCACGTAGCTCATGATCTCCTGCTCGAACAGGCTGCAAGAGAAAGGGATAGTTTAGTACAAGCAAATAAAAGCTAATAATGTATTTCAGTCGATTCTAAGACACCCAAATTATGCTTCTGACTCGTGATCATATTTTAGACTCTAAAATGTCATTATGAAGTTTACTGGTAGTTTCAAAGATAACGTCGTTTGTTCGAAAACATTTTCCATTCTGTCAGTTTTGTAAGAAGGAGCTGTTATGTTAGTTAGGTATACTTATTTAAGTTATATGTAATGTCAGATTGCATTTTACCCGACTGAAGTAGCCTTCATCAGGTAAAATGCAATCTGACATTAAATATAACTTAAATAAGTATAACTAACATAACAGCTCCTACTTACAAAACTAAGAAAGAATACTTGTAATGTTTTGTAAAGTCGAACTAGTGTTAATTAATATCCATTAAGAGAAAGTGACAATAGTTAAGGTACCTCCTAGATATACCTAACGTCTACCTTAGGTAAGAGCCAAAATACTTGAAGTTCCTGATTTATAGGAATCGATAATTGGCTATTTAGCGAACGGTCAATAAATATAGATCGCAGAGATATCTGGTGTCGATGCGATTTCCTCTGCGCCGTGACGCAAGCACTTTCGATAATACCCCGAGCAGGCAATAGAAATCGAGATACTTGTAGAGTTGTAAGGATATTGTGGTCCTGTATGTGTTGTTGCACATTTGTGCAATTTAGAAACGATTCTGTTTAGATTGTGCGTAATATATTTAACATCAAATAAGATTTTGAGGGATCATGTCTAAGTGGCTATGTACCCAAGTTAGGTGAAAAACATATACTTAATTAATATTTTCGTAATATTTTACATCGACATACCTATTACATACAATAGAATGAGGACTAACGACCGTATACAAATGAAAATCTCAATAAAATACTTAATCTACATAAAACTGATGTATGAACCTAATACCATCAACCTATTACCTACTTCGCTAAATTATATTATAAAACACACAATAAAAATGTAAGTACAATGCCAACCTTAAGTTAATCGGGTTAATTTTCTATTTATAACAACTATAATTGTGCAAGTACCTACGCAATTAATTTCATCTTCGTTTGGATCGTGCCATCAAAATTACAACTGACATAAACCTTGCTGTAACAAGAGAAGGCCTGCTATTGGTCACTGAAGTTTATGTAATTAAAACAAAACAAGCACCACGTGTGAAAGTCGGCGAACTCGAGTAACAGAGCGTGAACTATTAAATTATAATAGAGAAGGAACCGGCTAATTGCTGGCCTCATCAATCCTGCAAGAGTGGGAGGATCGCGGCACGACAATACTTGGATTATAGGCTGATGCGGGAAGGTGAACATTACTTACACCCCTTGGTGAGCAAGTTTTTACTCTTATCTATTAAGTAGTTCGGCTAACGTACTGTAAGTAGGTACATGAGGATTTCGAACTGGAAGTGTTTTGAAGTTTCCACATAGGACAAGATGGAATAATGTTAATAAGCGCTAAAAGTAGCGCAACGCACGCGAACCATAGGTTTTTGCAAATATCTACATAGATGCATGATCAGGCTAAGTGACATGAATAGCTACCATTAACATATTTGTAAGTAGTTTCAGCTAAATGAGGAAGCCCAGCACCATGCGAAAACGACTTCCCATTAAACCCACTTCGACTTCATTTCCAGTCTTAAGGCTCCGTATCTGTTACAAAATCAACGTTATGCAACCCAAGGCTCTGCTTTCCCGTTTCCCGTGAAACGGCTAAAATGCCCACGAGGTGCAATGAACCGTGATAGATTATATCCAAAAAGAGGAGCGCAAGGCCGGCCCACATTAGACAGAGACAAAAAGCTCTGGGCTAGTAATACGAGTATAGTAATCGATTTAGGCGAGCGAGATTTAGGTGCTCCGGCTGCTCCGCCCCCCGCTCGTGGTGGAGATTAGGTAATTAGTATACATAATTTCATTTGGGCCCGATGGCTGCGTTCCTTGGACGCTTAATCGCTGATAAATTTCGATTGAAAATAACGATGTGTTCTACAAGAATCTAAACTTTTCTATATCGGAGCTTTTAACGACTTGCTAACCGGACATGTTCATGCCCACGCAACATCCAACACAGATAAAAAAAAACAGAGGTATTGTTGCTAGATTTCTGAATACACCCTAAGCATCACGCGTCGTTGCTTTTCAGAGATAAATCGTTATCAAAGGAAGGTGCTTTTTAGTTATTTCAGTGAACATTCTGAAATAAGTTGCCCTACCTTTTGGATCCCGATATTTAGCGGTGAAGTCCAAAAATACTTGAATGCACTCAGAGATACTCAGAGATGAGAGAGAACTGAGTTTTGGACGGAGAAAAATGGCAGGCGGTCTGGGTGTTCAGTCAATTCGGGTCGTTGCGCTACAGAAGTGAGTAGGTAAGTACCCTCTAGGCAGTCTGAAAATAATCGTTACCATTAAACAAATTATGTAACCTCAAAATCGTAGTCTAAACATCGGAGTTCACTCCAGTGTTTCGCAGAACGCCACGCCATTCGGCACGCCGCGCCACCCAAATGCAACCCGTACCTTGTAAGGACGTCTTTCGAACGCCGGAATTACTACCATGCAATTATTGTGAGGCCAATTGCAACATTTGCAACCATAAATCGATGGTATAAATGTCTTATGAAGATAGAAAAGTGACCATGAATTAATATTAATGTACCGATGCCAAAGGCAGCGATCGAGGCTGCATCCCAGTCTTTTCGTACTATATGTCAATACCCCTTTGCCACCTGGCCACACACGTCATCGACCTAATTTTCTTGAATACCTACATGCAATCATGAAAGGCTTATCCATCCGTCATCATTTCATATTAAATAAGACTAAGGACTTAGTATGCTAGATCATTCTTTAGCTTCATGCTCAATGCCAATGACAGTAATTGCTTGCATTGTTTGATCGATAGGTTCGCAGTTATTTGTACCACAAAGGTTAATAATTGAGGAAACATTTCCGTCCGCACGCACAAGGCCGAGTCCCGACGCGGAGGGAATGACCTAAAATTACACTGGTATCTAAAGAGATACTTGGCGCCTTAGATTGTGCTTTTCACGAGCTGTTGTTTTTAGGAAAGTTAATAAATTCTACTACCCACTTGAGCTACCTTTCTGACTAGAATCCCAAGTAGCACAGATAGCTCTATAACTACTCACTTTTAGTTCTATCTAACGCTCTGTGCGTATTAAGAAACTTATAAGAGCACACTCGTGGTCCTACAGCTGTATAATAGATCTCAGTGGTATTTATATAGCTTAGGGCTGATTAAAAGCTGCATTACGGCTCTGAAAACTACCATTAATACGCAAAGAGTGATATAAAGGTATATTTGCTACGACCCTATACAGCTTTAAGGGTTATCAAATGCTTTAACCGTTATAAGGTCTGTTTAGTGGATAAAATTACGCCATGTGCTGTATAAGGAGGTAATTGTGGACTTTTATTACGTTGACTTATTAAGGGAGCACAAGTGAACTATTATGAAGCTAATAGACGTATAATGGAACACATGTGGCACATAATACAGCTTGTCGCTTAACATGTTTACCGTTAAGCAGCTTTTATTACACTGACTTTTAAGGGAGCACGAGTGAACTAATATGAAGCCAATAGACGTATAATGGAACACATGTGGCGCATAATACAGATTATCGCTGAACGTGTTTACCGCTAAGCAGCCTTTATTACGCTGACTTTTTAAGGAAGCACGAATGAACTATTATGAAGCCAATAGACGTATAATGGAACACACGTGGCGCATAATACAGCTTATCGCTGAACATGTTTACCGCTAAGCAGCTTTTATAACGCTGACTTTTAAGGTTACACGAGTGAACTAATATGAAGCCAATAGACGTATAAATGGAATACATGGGGCGCATAATACAGCTTATAGCTGAACATGTTTACCGCTAAGCAGCTTTTATTATTCTGACTTTTTGAGGAAGCACGAATGAACTATTATGAAGCCAATAGACGTATAATGGAACACATGGGGCGCATAATACAGCTTATCGCTGAACATGTTTACCGCTAAAGCAGCTTTTATTTCGCTGACTTATTATAAGGGAGAACGAGTGAACTATTATGAAACCAATAGACGTATAATCGAACACATGTGGCGCATAATACGGCTTAGCGCTGAACATGTTTACCGCTAAGCAGCCTATTATACTACCATTTGGACTGTCTGCATAGCGGCTGTTAAAACGTTCACAAGATGCCTTATAACTGTTTAGAGGTTCACTAGTGTATCGAAATAACGACTTGGACTTTATAGTGGTTCACTTAAGTATCTTTATCAGATATATAACAGTCGTATGCTGCATATAAGAATTTTAACGGTTCACGTTGCTTTTTAACATTGACCGCCATTTTATTGTATATAACCTACAAAATTTAAACTGCTTTTCCAACCTTTAAGGGTAACAATAAGGTTTTGTGCCTGAGTTCTTAACCTAAATCATTAGTTTAGTACTTCCTATAACGTATTATTAACTTTTCATCTCATAATTCTGTCCAAACCACTGAAATAGTTTTTACACATAGCTTATTTATATCATTCATTTAAATAAATACTGATTATTTTCGTGGCGCACTGAAATTTTCTTAGATAATGTATATATATAATGTCAATAAACTTGCATTCCCAAACATCTTTCTCGCATTAATATATAAAAGATCATGTACAAATATTTAACTAAACACTTTAACAAAATGACTTATGGTGTCGTTGCGCTTAACGTTTTTGTTTCAATATAAATATGTTCACCTCTGCGTTCGTCACGTTCGTCGTTTTAAGGCAGAGGTGTAAAAGTATGTTATTAATTCTCTTTTATTCAGCCCAACGTCAATCTTTCCCGGTATTAGGGCGCACATGTGACATATTAGCTGAATAAAGGGTAACTGGTGGTCTCTTACCCAGCCAATATACACCTCTTATAAGTCCTGTTACCCCTTATAATTCCGTTAAATTGCCGCTACAACGCTCTTAAGTAGCTATGTGAACTTAAGGCTGCCTAATTTGTGCCCATTTAAGAGTTATAAAAGCTGAAAAGACGCTTATACAGCTCTTATGCAGCTTTTATATTCCAGCTTCAAGCGTATTCGTACTTCATTATGCGGCTGCTATACAGCTAATCTGTGCTACTTGGGATACTGTAAGTATTTTCTTCAAATCAGTGGAACTTCAACCCCCTTTGACTCCTCAAGAATTCACCTAGCGTTATCTTAGGTTAATAACGAAAACGCTCTCGGCGCTTTAAGCTAAAAAACTGATTTATGCCTATAATGGCGTTCACCGTCATTATACAAGCATCCGGCATGTCCTACGCATATATCATTGAGCCCCCGAAAGTTAATGAGTGGACGGCGCGTGCTTGGCCCGGGGGCGAATTTACAAAAGCTATACTATTTCAGTCACGACTCAGATTCTAATAGGTGAGCTTTTGTTTATGCATATTACTTGACAATATCTATACCGTTTCAGTAAAAAGTACTCACTGAAATGGATTAGCTTTTGGCATACATATTTTCAAATATTATTTACGCCAAAACCTAGTCAAGTTTAGTAAGTTCAGTCACGTTTGAATGTGATATCAATTACTCAAATGGTTTACATTTTGTCGCGATATATTTAAACATTAATGCTCTCACAATACCTAGTCGAGCGGAGTCTCGCCGTCATTATTCAATATTATTCATCGAGTATTATTTGTACGACACTAAAGTTCACTGAATATTGATTTCAACAATTATTTTTTTACTAAATTACCTTTCACCTAGTATTCACGTTAAATTGTCAAAAAATTAGTTTAGGTTAGTTTGATCTGCAACCTCCAAGAAAACGAAATGTTGCTGGAAAAGTGGGTTAGGTTAGAACTGCGACCCCCCAGAAAACGAACTGTTACCAAAAATTTGGGTTAGGTTAAGTTAGAACTGCGACCCTCAAGAAAATGAACTGTTGCCAGAAAAGTGGCTTAGGTTAGGTTAGAACTGCAACCCCCAGGAAAATGAACTGTTGCCAGAAAAGTCGTTCTATGTAAAGAAAAGTCGGTTCGCTGTTTGGTCGCAGTTCACCTAACACACTCCTCCTCGCTTCGCTCGTCGTCGCACCTATCTTGACTCAGTTAACTCTGTCAAATGACTAGACGATATCGTATTAATAATTATCTAGCAAATGGAATGATTTGACCAAAGAAATGACACTCCAAACGTTGTACACATAATAATAATATACTTAACAATAATTCTATAAAGTAAAACATTGTCATGATGAAAATTTGGCGAATGTTGGTTGCCAAAGTAAATCATTTGCGAAAACTTGTCTGGCAAGTGAAATTCGGACACTAAAACTTCGGAGAAAAGGCAGAATAGCATAGTAAATCTTGGTCCTTAAATAAATCATCTACTTCATTATGTACCAATGTATTATAAAATACAGTCGACTTATAATTTATATTATGATTTCACACTAAACATGTCCTAATAAGAAATCTCAACTGATATAGTTGTTAAATGAAAAAAAAATTAGGCATTTTTAAGTAATTAGCACGAACAGTAATTAATATAATACAATCGGAGTCATTACTAAAATATTATTCAAGTTTTAGATCGCAACAAGCTAGCATTTGTAGCAACAATATCCATATTAATTTAGCCAACAAAGTCTATACGATTTCAGTAAATTTCTGTACTGTAATGGATTAGGGTTTGGTCAAGTTTTGTCCAAACAAAAGCTAATCCAGTTCAGTTCGCATCCGGACCTTGTCAGTATAGGCTTTGTAAATTCGCGGCCCGGGGGTACCAGAGGCGTTCTTCCATTTGCCTACCGAGCTGGCTTGCTTGACCGCTTGGATAAACCAGCGTAAATATACCTACACGCTCTTTAGTAGTGACGGATCTCGAGATCTCCTTACATTAGTTAGTCTTTCACTGGTTCTTAAGAAGTCTTTAAGAATACATGACCAGACTGGCTCGGTCACGCACCTCGACAGGTGCGCGAGGTGGGGCTATAGGCTCCAGGCACCAGCGATACTCTCCATGATAACGGCTGATGTCTTGATAACGATTTAGGCCTAGTGGTACAGCACCAGTGCCTTCGGCAGTTTTCGGGTACAGATTCTTTCTGTTACAAAGAGAGATCACAGATCACCGCTACAGATCGGTAAATATGAAGGTGAAATGAGGTGCGAGAAGTGAGCAGAGAAGAATGTAAGGATTTAGCCGTAAGTAATTAATTTGTTTTATTCGTTGGATTTATGCCACGAACACGCTGACACATTGAGTTAGATAATTCTGTTTTGTAATGTATTTTTAATAAGGAAGGAATAACAGGACTGGGTTTTGCATTGCCATTTTGTTTGCATAAGGACAGGAAACTCTGTGAAAACAATATAAATACATCAACTTGGAAACTAAAATGTAAACCTTCGAAATGCACGGTAACACACCCATTAGACGTTAATAGAGGAAACGCCAAATGAAGCCGAGCCAACAAAAACAGAGAGGTCCGATAGGAATGCAAATATAGATTAGATTACATCTAGGGTTACCAGATACCTATTCTGATTCCGAAAATACGAGGATCATGAACAAAATTCCTGATACACAAACCGCAAGTTGGTCTTCTCGGTAAATTATCTTCGAGTTATAGAAAAAACGTTAAACCGTATTCAGTGTGTAAAAAATCGTCCCTTATTTTATTTGAAAGCGGTAAAAATACCGAAATGAGCAAACCACCGAAATGTCTCACATCTCAGGAAAAATCGGCGGCTGGTAACCCTGATAGAATCTCGATATCGGGGTGAATAGACATCCTGCCTTTGCCTCGTGGTATCGAGCCGGCTCGGTCCCATTTCCTATCGTAATCGTTACGTTAAGGTGACACTAATGATTGCAGCGACCTCTTAAAATGTCTTGAGAATCTTCTGATCGACGTTCATCTGTTTTCCGCGCGGAGAAACCAATTCTTCCATCGTCTAGTTTGGAATTTGGAATATTAACGTAGCGCGAGGTAAAGTTTGCTAGAACTTTAAAATTGAAAATGTTTGGAAGTAGGAAGGAGTTATGCGAGGAAGGTCCGATATCAAATTCCACAGATCGAAATTACAGTTTGACTCAATCAACGAAATCATTCAATAAATCGAAGAAGATAACCGGCTACATGAAATGAATATCATCAATAAGTTGTTATTGGCATCTTAATGTGTAATCAAAAATTCCGGTGCCCATAGCTCCGGCCACCTGTGATTAGAGCTCCCTAGCGTACTCGTAATGACTGCCTGCGCGGGCGCCGAGAGCCTCGGGCAACATGCAGCCTGTATCTTCACAAAACCTTTTATAAACGGTAGTTTACTTCATGTCTAGTATAATTGTAGCTAGATGCGGGTAAGAGTATAAGTAATCGGAGGTCAGACGTGAATTGGTTCTCGTGGTGAAAAAGTTTTCTGAATAACCGACTCTGGCGCATCGCAGGTAGACGCAGACGCCTCGAAAGGGATAGATTAACGACAGATCTACACTCGACGCCATTTTTTACCAAACTTCATTACAACCCGCTTTGTCTGGATTCTTTATTGTCATTGACATTTGATTAGGTAGGAGTGACTCCAAACATTTCAAACTGCACCCATTGTACCGTAACGCTCGGAAAGTATCATATTACTTCCGAGAATAATTCTAATATTGACACGTACTCGGATTCGGCTGTTCCAACACAATAGGCAGGCGATTTAAGTTTTAAATAAAGTCTCCAATTTGGTGTTTACAATAGGGTGACCTTTTCAGAATCGATACGTGCTTAATATTCTACAAAATTACTTCCTAGGACGAACATTAGCTTTAAGAAACAAAAGGTTACTGCGTTTAGTTTGTGCATTGACAACAACATTAAGGCCAACATTAAGACCTTAATTTCGTTGGTGAAGTATTGCTAGAGTCTGGCTAGCCAAAAATTGTTGACAGATATTTCGTTGTTGTGTCTATGATTAAAAAAAAACTAAAAGTCAGTTGTCAATTTATGTCATTCATTCAAATTGTTTTCGGTTTAAAAGGGATATATTTTAAATAATATTAATAATATCTATACTGAGTGAGGTTCGCAAACTATTATTTAAGCTCGTAAATAATTACGACAATGTGCGAAGTCGACGTGTAGCGTTATATAATGAAAAACTGCAATGTTTACAATCCCTAAACAAATGTAAACATATTAGGAGGTTGGTGCTCTATAAATATTTTGATACTTAGCATTTAGCATATTTGGCATACTACTTATGTATTTTTTTTTGTGATTGATTTATATTACGGTGTTATCGAAATAGGTCTTATTTACACTACATTTCATTTTTCGCCTTGTTACAATGGTATATGGTGAGAAAGTGTTAATATATGTGTTTATCGTTGACTGTACTTTACATAGTGGTAGAAATGATGTGAGCTGACTTTGAGTGCACGTCAACGTATATTTAACTTATATCCTTAGGTACCTTGCGTGTGCACAGAAAATCAAAAATATTGTCTAGTATCAAAACTATAATTCCTACTACACAAAGTGTGACCAGCCCATGATTTTTTGAATTTCCCGCCAAACATTTGTGTAATATTTCAGTAGCCAGACTCTATTCAGACATGATTCGGTATTAGTCATTCTAAGAACGCTAATTGCAACTTCACTGAGAGAAAAAACTAACAAAAACACACTTAGAATTACAAAAATAAAACTTAATCCGGGGACAAGGAGAGTCAACTAATAGGAACAAATTGACTTTTGCAATTTCCATTTAGTAGGAAATACAACTTCTATATTTGTAATTTGAAGTATGCTAGAGTAATTTCAGAAATTTGGTTTTGTTATTCCGAGAGGTGCTTTAGCAATATCGGAGGTGATGACGTCATGGGTGAAAACTAACCGTTTTGTAATTCTAAGCGTGCTTTAGCAATATCGGAGACGATGACGTCATAGGTTTTACTAAACTGTACTGCGATTCCAAGCTAGCTGTTGTTATTCTAGAGATAATGACGTCACAGGCAAAAACTAAACTGTTTGCAATTCCTCCGCCCCTAGCAAACGGGCGCCGCGAGAGTATGTCGCGCGCGTGGTAGCTACCCGTCTCTATTTCTGTCTGTATGAATAAAAAAGCATTTGGTAGTATATCTCTGTACTAAAGAGGCACTATAAAAGCCTGTCGAGATATTCTACCCATTCCTTTCTTATTCATACAGTCAGAAAGAGACTAGTAGTTATTACGCGCGCAACATGCTCTCGCGGCGCACCTGTGCTAGGGAGGTTGGAATTGCAAACAGTTTAGATTTACCTTTGATGTCATTATCACTAGAATAACAACAGCTAGCTCGAAGTTGCAGAACAATATATTCCTGTAGACCCCAACTACACAGTAGGTCGCGGGTTAATATGTCCATGGCCCACAATATATCCTAAATTTATTATTTAACTTAAGTATGTTTTAAACAAAGAAGACACGAGACACGCCCGCCCGACATCCGACACAATACTAACTCTAACCAAATGAACGTAGCAAGTAGCTGTGTTGGTATTACAAAACTCGTTTAGTGATTGGTACAACAATGAACATAAACACAACAAGTCTATCTACTAAATACCAGTAAACTTTGTAATGTCGCTATAGTAACAACTGAATTGTTATTTTAAATGGGGTAATGTTATTCCCGCGAACTCGTTTTTTAGATATTACAAAACTATGTAAGTGAGACATTTACTAAAATCATAACTTGAAATCACAGATGCTTTTTTCCAAAAATCACAAACTTTACTAGTAAAAATCGGAGAATTTTAGTAGTAATAAAAATGGATTGTAACAAATACTGAACTTTGTTTAATGCTCCATTTACTAAAGTCTGTTTGCTGAAATTAGATTTAGTATTACTGAGCTGTTTGTAGAAATAAATAAATTTTACAGAAATAGTGAAACTTCCATGATTACTACTAAAACTTCATTTTTTCCCCCAGTACAGAACTGTTTATTAATTCCTGGTGGTGATTTTTCTCTCAGTGTTCAAGCTTTGTTAACGATTTGTTGTGCATGATTTATTAGACTAACTGTAAAATAGCTACTATGAATGATCGTTAGCCAAATGAGTATTAAATACTGTAATAGTAGGTTAAGTTTGTTTATATTCGTCGGTACGATAATAGTGAACCATTGATCATTATTTGTTAGCCTGTAATGTAATGATCAATTGATCATTGTCAATTTGGTCACTTTTCTAATACACATAAAATAAACGGCATGATTTATTTATGACATGTATGATTACAGTTTACTTACTTACTTTCCATTGGTTAATTTCGCACTAATATTATTTTAAGTTTGAATAAAATTTATATTGAATAAATGTTCTTGTTTTCAGTGCTCTTGAACGTAGAGGAATTTAGTTATAATTTGTTGCTATGCTAGAATGTTTTTCTTTACCTGACCTATAAGTGCTATATTCCTATGTATTTCTGATTATTCCCTGTTTTTGTATGGCTATTAGTAATTGATGAACCATGTATCCCCGCCCACAAATTACAGTTTCCCAGAATTTTACAAATTGATTTAGCTTTTATAATCCAAGACCGGAATTAGGGGGCATTAAATGATGGGTCTGGTGAGGATAATCATAAGGATTCGCTATAAATAAAGATGTTACATATTTTATAAATTTATAACATAATATCATATACGACATAGGAAGGTTACCTCCAAAATGTTATTTATAAAATATAAACTAATAAACATCATATTTTGGTCTTCTTCTTCCTCGTTCCTTCAATACTGAGGATCGCGACCACATGCAACATGTCTCCATTGATTGCGGTCATAAGCCAAGTGGACCGCACGGTGCAGGCTGCCGCCACTCGTCTTCTTCATGGCGTCAGACCATCTCTTACGAGCCCCACCTTGAGCGTGTTTGCCATTCATTCGCCCCAAGATGATACACTTCTCCATATCATGCATTGGTGATCATATCATGTGTCCGAAAAATCTAAGGGTTCGTTCATGGCATGCTTTGGAGAGCCGTGTGGTAATACCGAGTTCTTCCAAAATAGAGATGTTAGTTCTTCTAGCTGTCCAAGGTATACGCAGCAGTCTTCGCCAACACCACATTTCAAAAGCGTCAATCTTAGCAACATTACAGCTTTTCAGGCTCCAAGTTTCGGCACCGTACATAAATATCGAGAAGACAAGAGCTCGAACCAATCGCACCTTAGTCGTACGTCGAATACCTCTGTTCCTCCAGATCTTGTCAAAGTTAGCCAGCATATTTTGGTAGAGGTGTAGAAATACTGCATTTAACATAATGGTAGGCTATGCGAAATTAAGTCTTACATTAATGGATTTAAAATTTTATAAATCATTTATTTATTAGTTTACTTAACAAATTATTTAGTCCACATTTAACAAAGTAGACCAACAGATGCCCTACAATACAAAGATAACGATATTGAGAATCAGATACGACCGACCGGTACCAAGGAAAAGTGCTGGATTTACACTACTTTTTCACGGTTTGATACGCCGACTCATTCAACTATGCACGTTCCGCATTAAATAAATGAATGTTATAAACATTTGCACACATATATTAGGTAGGTAGCTGCCACAATATCCAAAGTGTGAACACGAAAAAATCTGGTCATGCATGATGGTAAATCTTTTAAATGAATGTGGATTTTCAACCAGCACTTTTTGACGTGATAAGTTGATAACGTCTTATAAATCGATGAACACCTGTAGCATGCACGAAAAAGTGTCACGTTGTGGACAGATCTCCATGGTAACGTTGTGGACAGGTCTCCATGGTAACGTTACAGCCAGAGTACCTATACAATTTTTCATCAATGTTTTCTTATGACGTTATCACGCAAAATTATCGTCCGTAAACCGACTTTACAGACAACCATATTTTTTTTAAATAATTTATGGATATCAAACTACATAAAACAAATAAAATTATAATTCAACGTTTAGTTATCTGTGACTTTCAGCATTATAATGTCTGTGCGGAAAGAGAAGAGACGTGAAATGTCGGGGAGCCCATACCTTCTACGACTCTTCTCTTTCCGCACACCGACTCTACATAAGTATTTTTATAACGAACCAGTGCTAATATACCGAACGTTTCTGGACAGGTAAACAATACGTCCAAGGTTTTAGTAAATTAGCATACGTACAATAACTGTAGCATTCTGTACATTAGGTTTTACGGTGGATATTACGATACGAAGGACTTCCGGACGGTGCGCGTGCAATATTTACACAACAGTATCGCGCGCTCTATTAATAAATATAAAGGCCATGTGTTTCTTTTTTGTACATGTAAAATAAAAACTGTAAAGTGTTCATTTTAAATAGTTTTACACTTAGTATAACTTGCTGCCGCAACAATTTGAATGTACAAATATAGCTTATAGGATGTATAACCAACGGATACATGTCAGATTGTTACTATTAAAAGACCAGGCTAAAAGTATACTCTTGTATTGTAAATAAAATGAACTACCAGGGACACTACAGATCAAAATGCATGTTGGTAAATTATAAATTGAAATTGTTACCTAAGTATAGGTGAGTTACCTAAGGAACTGTAATTATATTCGACAAGTTGCTTTCATGATATGTATATGTATGTTTGCAAATAAATACTTACTTACTTACTTATATGAAAGGAGGTAGACAAGTCCTGAAATATGAACACAATTAAACAGCTAAAAAGGATGTGACATGTTTGTTCTCAACATAGTTATACTGTCCGTACAAAGGGCAAACAACAGTGTTTGCCTTTTGTAAGTAATTAATTGCAGCAGGAAGTCAATGGACACAATGAGGGAGCCCAGCCCAGCTGACCCCCCATCGCATAAGGACAATGTATTTCCTTTTTTCAAACAGCACTAATGGAAGTATATATTAACTAACTTAACATGTGTTTTATCAAGATAAATTAGACTTTGTTACAATGGAATAAGGTGCACAGTGTAAAAAATAAGTGGGGTAATTTGACCGTCAACTGAAAGCCGAGCATATGGCGGAATATCGCAATGTGTTTGATGTTATCTATTGAAAGTTGGCGAAAGGCTTTTAGCACATTTGGTCTCTTTGTTGGAGTTTCTTTCGTTTTTTTTAAATGAACATATACTTACATGTTCTGTCTGTTCTATTTTACCAGTCTAGGACTTTGCAAAATGCGATAGCATGCATGCTAGATTTAGGAAGATAATTCCATTACTTACATATATTTTACATGAGTTTAGTCCACATAAAACATTAGTTAATTAAAATAAAACATAATGAACAACTTAAAGGCATATTATGGCACTTTTCTTAAAAAAGCCCACCTGGTGCTCGTAGTGCTGGACTTCAAAGTATGTAGGTATACTAATATACTTACTCAAAATTACAGTTAAAACATTAAAAGTTATTGCTGGCATATAAATATAAGCCAACCTCCTAAATTAAACTTGGAAAAATTAAGTATACTTACTTAGTGATTTAAATTTGATACATCTAATCTAACATACTATATTATTTGGGCTCATTTCTGCAGCTAAATAATTATTTAATTACATAGCTATATTTTAGAACCCTGGGAGTCTCGATTATCAAACATGATAATAATTACGTATTAAAAATCATACTCGTAGCAAATTTAAAACAAATGTAGTTCATGCAATTATATGTACGCAAATGTCTTTATCACATTAGTATCGAGTGGTTAATAAAACTAATTGAAATTGATTGTAACAAAGATTTACATGTGTCGGCTTTCATGTGTAATTGAGTATATTAGTGTAAATTGTTTTGTAGCAATAAGGATACATAACACGATTGTTGACTTGTAATATCTCGAATACACGGAAATATATTTCCTACGTGTTATTAAATGTAGATTTAGAAAATGTATTGCTCACGTAATATGCAAGTGGATTACTCTCTCGAACATTACGTTTACTATGCGCGTATATTGTTTGCGTCTTTGTATCTTTGTGAATTATCACTTATATTTTATATTTTACTTTTATACTTTAACATATGTTTAAAAACTTTAAAAAGGTTAGTGAGATTAGTATCTGCCATCATCTATGAATGAACCTTATTACATTAATAATATACATTTGTATGTACTTGCAAAAGGTAAATTTACTTATATCTAAGATAAAATAGTATTTACAAAATAATCTTTAAATATTTGGATAAGTAAAAAAGATTCGCAAAGTAAATTTGCGAAAATAAGTTATCACGGATGGACAGGAAACAAGGACGCTGACCGATTGGCGCCCGCGCCTACATGACCAATTATTGGCAAATCGTAAAGATATTGTCCTTCAATCAATACGGCTTGTATTTAATTAAGATATACGGACTTCCTTAAGTTTCAAAATGAAGCTACGGTTTAAATAAAAACATATATAGAATTGATATTGAGTAAATAATTGCCAGGGGTTGCATTGACAAGCATTATTTATTTAGGTCTTGAATTTTAACGTTTTCAAGGTTACGAGTATTTTTCACTAAAAATAATCCCTAAAACAATTGAAACTCTCACGTGAAGTTTTTGACATATCTCAGTCAAAATGAAAACATAAAGGATGCATTTGAAGAAGCTACTTCAAGTTCGTTTTTGCATTGAATGAACCGTACGAGTTTACATTCAAGTACAATCTCATTATAGAGAGTACTTTAAGTTTCGAATCATTTGCAACAGACGCACGTTACTACCATTTCGAGGCATGTCGCCGCAAAGATAGACAATCTTAAATGTTCAATTATGACGCTTATCTGCGTCATTAATTGTGATGACTCATCATCGCGTCTTACCCTGTTTACAAATGCAGCATTGTTGGTCATGTTAGTGCATATAGTAACTTAACAGCAGTTTAAATGTGCATGTACAATGTTAGGTGCTAAAATTAAATACAACTTACCTTACTGTATATTTTTGACGGCATCATATAAACCGATTCGCTCGTGTAAACACGACCTTACTTATTGCAGATAAGTTTTATTTTGAAGCGATCAAGATGGCATTGATAATTAAAATAAAGTCTGTATGTTATTATTATTACACAAATCCACTGCTATACTCGATCGGAGTCTTGCACTTGGCCATAAATTAAATATTTCAAGTACATTTGTACATAAGTAAATTAAGTAATTGTAGGTTAGGGTAACAGCTAGACCTGGAATCGTACCGAATTACCTAAAAGTCCTAAAACATTTGTAAATAAATTATAACACAAACAAGATCTCTTCTTAGGGCCAAAATACTAGAATACATATCTAGGTAATAAGTAAACAAAACCGATTTGATCGCAAAACTCCCCGTGGTTGTCCGGGGCCAAACATTGGCTCCATTCAACAAACCCGTTGAAGAATCTTGTATTGAAGGTTGAACGCACGTTTCGTAGTGGGCTACCAGGTGGCATTGTAATAGTAACCAGTAACCAGTCCTCCCGTCCGCCTTGGCGAGGGACGCTCTGTATTCTCTACCTTTGTGATGAGATATTTAGCAGTGTGCGAAAATATGACGCCGCGACCTAACTTGGTCGTTTTTAGACAAATACATATGTATTTTTGTTAATTTTATTATCTCTCTTTCTTCAGTATAGAAAATTTATATTATTATGTGTATGTGTCGATACTGTCGATAAACAGATGAAAGGCCTGCCTGTTGAATTAAACATCTAATACTTTGTGGTATACAAAATGTTGATCTAAATTCTAAGCAAAAGGATAGAAGGATACATCTCGGTAATTTATGTATTGAAACAATTTTAATTCTGTTCTCAAGATGTACTTTTTTTAAACAACCACATGGTCGAACTTATGACCGTAAACTAGTATTTAATCGGAGATAGCAATAAGAAAAAAGCTAATATGGTGTGGTAAAACAACACGCACGAAAACATCGATTCTCCACACGCTGTGTAATCCGTAACATGGTGTTTGTCCAGAACGTGACGACCGATCCTAATCCTAACGCAACGGATTACAAATATCAATACACACTCACATACACCTTATTTTGAAAGCTATAGAGTCGTGGTTTGTTTGATTGGACTAGATTTTTAAGTTAGCTTTTTAGTTATCTAGCAGTTATTTCAGCTATCTCGTATTTGGCTCACAGCGCGCTGCAAATTTAGACTTTAGTTAAATCTAACAAAATCTCCTTTGCGTTGAGCACATGCTCGTAATAAGAAGTAATGTCAATGAAAGCTGTAGATCGTATCGAGATCTCCGACAATAGTCGATTCCCATATCCACCGATTACCGGCGAACTATTACGGTTTACGACGGTTTGATTAGCCCCGTGACTAACGATATGAGAGCACGGAATACGTCTTAAAAAGTAAAACGATTTACGATACCCATAAAAATTTAAGGCCTGTCCCTTTTATCGATAATTTAAAACCAATACCGGCGAATAAATCACACCTGTGTTCTAGAGGGATTCAAGTTATTACATAGTTTAATTTCGTGTTAAACTAACTAGATTTTTGTTTTTTGTATTTATTTTTTATTTATCCGCTTCCGTTCAATTTGTTTTGTAATAGTTAATTCTTTTAAGCCCTTAAAATAACCTTTGTCCGCTCCTTTCACTGATTATCGTTATGTTATGAATGTTTAGCTAATGATAATCATAATTACTCACTGTTAGTTTTTGTATAGTCCTAACGTATTGTTTTATCTCAGATAAAATGCTTACGGGAGCTTTTGTTGAGTTTTAACTACTTCATATATTTATTTTATTATATTCCGACAAAGGAGAATCGTTTTATTACTTTCTCCTAAAGTTAAAAGAGAAATAGTTTATCAATGTTTGTCACTCAAATGCATGTAAGACTTTTTGGTGTTACAGTCTACTTTATCACCCTAGAACAGTTAAAATAAATGTACACAACCTTATTGCAATGGTAATAAGGTGGAAAAGTGTATAGATGTTTATGAACAAGGCGTGCGCTCGCGCATAATGGAGGGTGCGCGGCAGATTCTTTTGATCGCCGCCGCTTTCCTGAAATCGGACAAATCCTAAGTACAATGGTATGGGTACGCGGCAACCGTTTCTTATCCGAGATAGCGGTAAAGGGTTTTGTTTGTACACATGTGTCTGATCTATATTTAAACAGGTTTTTAGTTGTAAATTTAGTTGCAAATTTACTATTGCTTGATCCGCGCATTAAAAGTAGCTACTTTATCTTAGGTAAAAAAAGGTAGTTTTCGCTTTTGCGGATTTTTCAACGATACTTGCACGCGTGACTGCTATGTGAACACGAAATTAATCTCCAATATTGCAGTAAAATAAGATTGCAGTTGCACGTTCCTGATAAAATGGTCAATTTGTCAATTTTATTTCGCCACCCATAGATTTCAAAGATTGGAACCAACGGGAACCGACGGGTAAGGAGACCGCGAATACCTCTACACGTCATTACTGCCACCGCAAGATCTTGGACAATAGGCACCTTGAGGTACCTATGTTCCTTGGGAATACCCTATTTCCTAGTTATGCTTATTAGTCATTTGGTGCAATTTCAACACAAATAGTAAGTCTGAAGTGGCGCGGCGAATTGTGTTTGTTAGTGGGCTGGTAAATGTGTGTCGATGCGTGGAAAATGGCAGCTGTGAGGTCATCGTAATTCGTTTCATAAATATGCATACATATTTTCTCTTTCAGATGCAGGCAAGTTGAAAAACTAATTTAAAATATCTATTTATATTTAAAGAAAAAAAATTGAGCCATTTGTTACTCCTCTAGTAGACTTACGCGTTGCTGAGGAGGCAATAGCCAGAATATATGGCGAATGAGTTAAAATAGAAATTGGTCAGGTAATTGAAAATAATAGATTTTATTTTCTTATTCAAAAACTTGCAGAAAATCATGTCTTGAAAATTTACCAATATTGGGTACCTTTAAGCCAGGTCATGAAAACGGTTACTGTTGGACCAATATAAACTCTATTTCTTAATGTGCGGTTTTTCTGGTATATACGTCTTAAAATCAGGATTTGTCCAAAGGATGCAGTGCGCGCTCTCCGATTGTAAGCCCAAAGGCCCGGCGTATCCTATTTTTGTCCCCCACAGTTTACAATTTGTTGGACATGAGCTATTTATTTAATGTCCGCGTTGCTCCGGCGGCCTAATGATTATTGCGCCGCTTTAATATATTTCAACAGACCCACAGACGACCTAAATATCACCGTCCTTGTCCCGCCCCCAGCGAATAAAGAAGATAGGCTTATCGATCGAATTCTGTAACATTTCACGCTTTAAAAATAGTATGTTTAGAAACTTGAAACTGTTAAGGGCAAAGGGTATTTAGAAATGTTGCTGAACTTTACTTGGCAAGTTAATTGCTCAGGAAACCGTAGCATTATCATAATGGCTCAGATTAATCAGGCTTTATGGGAAGGAACGAGGCGGTGAGGCTTTGGCCGCGGCTGTTAAGTACTATTGCTATTATGTAAACCCATTCTAAACGATACTGTATCTTTAATGGTTTCGGAGGATGTCAAAGGAATTGGATAGTGAATAATGTGGCATTTCTGTCTGGAATAGTCTGGATGGACAAGCGACTGTTTGAGGACGATGGTCCCAAAAAAGTCATCCTAATATTCCTAATGACAAAGGCAGTCTTTCCTTTTTGAGTCCTGTGATTCCGGGAGAGCTGAACATTTGAGCAGATAATTCCATAGACACTGTTTTATCGCCAAAATAATTCATAGTTCTTTAAGACTGTTATTATGTAGGACCCTAGTAAATCTATGGTCCTTCATTTAAATTAAGCGCGCATGCAGGAGAAACTAGGGTCAATAGGAACAATGGTCAAACAAATCAGTTCCCATTAAGCAGGCTTCGCTAGCAAGGAGTGAAATCCACATTTGCGGAACTGGCCGGTCAATTGAGCCGGCGCGCGCGCCGGTGACGTCACGGCTGTCTATCCCGATCTAAATTATACGCTTGCTGAGATATCGATCGCCTGATTTAGCTATTTAAGAATAAGAATAATAAGAATAATATTTATTTGAAAATAACATTGTTTACAAATATCAATAGGTATCCTGTGGCCGGTATGGCCCCACACTAGGCATAACTTTCATTTGCGGTAGGATAAATTAAATTAATTGGGACTTTGGGCAAAAGTTATGGTAATAAAGCATTTTTGAAGTTTGCTAATATTTTTACCTACAAACCTAATATTTAGTGAAAGAGTACGTTCTACTCTACTAATTTGCTCAAGCGTGTATAGTTATGTATGTGTCTATCCGAATTTCTTTTATCAGTATCAAAATTCATAACTGTAATAATTTTAATAGCTTACTATCATGTTCTTGTGAAGTAATATGTCGTACCGACTCTGTCAAATATCTCGGCTTACTCATAGACGAAAACTTAAATTTCAAAGCCCATATAAAATGTCTCTCTAACAGAATTAGAAAAACGATGTACATATTTAAGAAACTTAGACACTCCGCAGACTTGATACTCTTAAAATATATATATATATCCCTATGTCAGTCTCTAATCACATACGCCATCTCAGTATGGGGCAGTGCCGCCAAGACGTCAATCTTAATGGCTGAAAGAGCTCAACGTTCGGTCTTAAAGGTAATGCTCAAAAAGCCCTTCCGATATTCGACAAGCAGCCTCTACCAAGAAGCTAAAGTACTCACAGTCCGCCAGCTCTACATACATAAAGTCTGTCTTTCGATACATAGAAACGCTGTTAAGTCTGAAAATTATGCGGAATAACTTTCTAAACGCGTATTTAAATTACCTATCCCGAGGGTAAATACCGCTTTTGGGAGACGATTTGGCGACGTCCTTAGCTCTTTGATCTATAATACGGCCGTAAAGTTCCAGAGCGAATTAATTAATTGCACTGTGCATGTAGCTAAAAGGTTACTTTTTAATTGGTTATTATCACTTGATTATAATGAGACTGAGACATTACTTCTAAAAATTGTTTAAAACAATTCTGGAATAAATATAAAACTAACTAAACTAGATTAAAATTTGATAACTCTAAAAATTGTTTAACTCAAGACTTTAATAGATATAGGTATAAAAATAACTGATTAGACTAAGATATTATTAACTGATACTAAAGTTGAACCTAGAAACAAAAATTAATAGTAATGTTATAACAGATTACATAGTTTTAAAAATGTTATAATTAAAATTATTTTACTTATCTTAAGTTGACTTGCATGACATACAATGTACATCTGGTCTCCCGCGATACAGGCCTAGCCTAATTCATAATTCATAATTCATAATTCATAATTTATTGCATAATAATCATGTGGTACAAGACAGATATTACATTAGGGTAAGTTCACACATGAACCCTGTTAGGGCACAGCAAATGTTTCTTAAAACTAAACTATAACTAGGACGTGCAGTGCAGGCACATATATGTACATAGTTTAAAATAAACGCATTTTGATACTTATGTTCAAGGCATAAGAATAAAAGCTAATAATTATTATTTAGCCGCCTAGTGCGGGGACTCCTGGAATCTCCGAATGTCAAGTTGGTTATGCACAACTCTTATCAGTAACTCGTGTTGTTATGTTACCACTGTATTCTTTCTGTGCAATAAAAATATTTTTTACTTTTTACTTTTTAGTATCAGTACCATACATTATATCCATCTGGTAAATACGAGCTGCACGTTTTTGGTCCTATCCAAGGTGTCTTAACAATAATTACACCATATCATATTACTACTGTAATTCCCCTTTTCAATATAATGAGCAAAATCTCGTGTTAACTCGCAATTTTTCCGCGCTTCAGTGTTAATGTTGGTATAATAACGCATTGTTGCAGTAATTACGCAGGAATTAACACTACTATAGTACTGTCATCAACACTATTAACTGTCCATAGGTGGACTCTAATGCCTTTGAAATAAAGTTCACGAATAGTTACCAGTGTGGAGGATGCGTCCTTCGCTGCACACAATAAGGGTCACTGGTACCTTGACCACCGAATAGATTTTATCATTTTATCGTATCCAGACGTCGCGGAATAATTGCTTTAATTATAATGCATGATAGTAATGATGGGATGAAAGGGCTATGAAAGACGTCGAGTGGTTGAGATGAATATGAACTTGTGATGTTACACTGAACTTTGAAGTGGAAGATAACAAGGAGAGGATTTGAATTCTGTGTTGTACCTACAGGAGAATAGGTATTGGACTTGGTGTTCTTCTATGTTTATATTATTAGATATTGTAGAGTTGTTTAAAACAAAGCATTGGTAATGCGTCTTTTGTAATTCCGAAATAATGAGTTGGCCTAATGAAGGTTCCCCACGTCTACGATTCTGATTTATGCTAAAAACACTTCAAATTCCTAAAAATAATTTGGCAATTGTGTTTTTTATTTTCACGAGCAGGGCAGAGCAGAACACATGTGTGTCTAATGTTTACAAATAATATAATGTGGCAGCCTTATTGACTCGCTCTTACAGCCTCTCACCAGTTCAATCAGATTTTTTTTACTTAGCACAAAAAACAAGGTCTTCGCAAAGATCTGCCGCCAGGAGCTTCTCATCTCAGTGGTGAGGCCGCTGCAAATAATCATGCATTAGATAATTAAGAGTCTAACCAAACGTGTGACAAACACTCAACTAGCTGAGCTGAGAGCGAGAGCTGTGAGAACACATTAATTACAGGAACAATGACAACCGCGACAGATTAATGGTAAGTTCAGCATGGCGTAATTTTTGCATAACCCAATAGGAAAGCCCGAGAGAGCCGGAAGCGAATGAATGGAGACATCAGCGTAAACACATTTGTTATGCTCTTGCGCACCTTACAGAGTTATTTTACGCACTTCCGGATGATTTACGTCCGACATGACATTATTTTGAGAAGCTTCTTGGAATGAAGTAGTGGAAAATTATTTTAATTCGCTCTTTCTAGCGGGGCCCAGCAGTTCCGCTTCACCACCATGTAATAGTGAAGTAGGGGTGAAGGAAGCGTAAGAACCCAAAAACAGACAATTAAGAAGACATTTATAAATTCGATTTATTATAGGAAATAACTAGCGGGGAGGCATGGAAGCTGAAGACAAATGCTGTTATTGAACTTTCAGACGCTTAATGAGAGAGTTTTAATTATATTATATCCTCTATCTATACATGACATCCAGTCAGAAAATATACTGAGGTATTTGAGCGCCACTATGTTGAGTTAAAAATGATGTATGTAGTGTTACCAGCTTTGGAAGTCTCTATTTTACAACAGTCATAGCGTGTACTGAATACCGGAATACCTACTAGGATGAATACCGGATGATGTTGATGTTTTTTTTTTGGCACTGCAGATGCGTGAGATATCGTGAAATAATGTGTTTATGCTCTAATATAATGACAATGTCTGTAATATTCTGTAAATATTGTTTAAAATAAAGTTTAAGTCATAAAGATTTATGAGTTTATGACATGGCAATATGATATCGGCAGGACCAGATAAGCCTAGGCGGGGTATGTAGAACCTTTTCTTTAGGCAGGTAGATCTAAAAAGGGTGCAGGGCAATGGCGCTGCGCAGACAGACAATAGCCTACATTGCCTCTATGGATAATCCAGACTCGATCCTGCAACTGATTATTTAAAACTGTTTTCGTTCAAATGCAATATTTTGGTATAGTTTTAGCAATATTTGGTACCCAGAACAGCACTAATTTTTAGCCTGAACTTCTTGAGCTTACAGGCTCTCTATCTTAGTCACTTTAATGGTTAGTAGCGAGTTTTTTTACCACTGGGTTGACCACCTTTCTTGTCTTTGGCTTTAAAATACATACTAGGTACCTCTACAACGAACGTGTACAGGTTGGTCAGTATGGCATAAGTGTCGTTTCTATCAATTTGATATATGTAAGTAAAAATCTCCCGTTGCCCGTAGAACCGATGGCCGTTGGGGCGGAAAGGTCCTCGAGTGGCGACCACGTATCGGAAGGCGCAGCGTGGGTAGACCCCCCACAAGGTGGACTGACGACCTGGTAAAGGTCGCGGGAGTCCGCTGGATGCGGGTGGCGCAAGACCGGTCATTGTGGCACTCTTTGGGGGAGGCCTATGTCCAGCAGTGGACGTCCTCTGGCTGATGTGATGATGATGAAGTAAAAATCTTTAGAACATATAACATTCTCGACAAATCGAATCGCAGTAGTGTCAGTCGGACAGACCTCACGCGCAGCGACAGCGGCGCATCGTGCGAATAGGAACACTTGCGCAAGCGGCTAAACTAAACCGGGTAACTCTTTATTACCTCTACGTTTCGCTGATAAATTGGGACGATACAGTTTAAAAATAACTTTCTTACTTTATTGTGTAACTAAGGTTAGACGTCAAAATGCTTACCAGAATTATAACGCTATGATAATTTTGATTGACAGCTTAGAACGGCTATTGTTTGTTTTTCAAATGAGGATTTTTACGATGAATTATGACGGTAGCTGGTTATTTACATATGTAAGGAGAAAAAACGATTAACAGATGAACGTTCCTTGTATGGTCGAAGAAGTCAATTTTCGGTGATCATAAGGCAAGACCTCCTCCTAAGTCACGAGTTCCTTTAAAAAGAACAAATTAAAATCGAATTTTGAACTACAATGGAATAAAAGAAGGTTCCAAATTCAAAACTGCAAAAATGTCTCTGGGTCTTCGGAGGATAATGTTATGAGAAGATTGAGAAGGTAGTTTCAGACCAATATGAACATTAGTCGGCCCTTCAAATGTGATTGATGCATCCTGCCCTTAATCACATAAGACCACAGTCTATTTCTAGTTTCTGTTAGACCACACCAAAATTACGTTATGAAGATCAAATTCCCCTAAATTGTGAATTTGATCCCATCAAAACTTAATGGTTTATTTAAGAATACGGGTAACTTTACGAATAACGTTCTGGTGGACATACAGACTGCTGATAACGCCGGTCTGGGATATGACCCCCATAGTTTTCCAGCCCTTGACGAACTGACGCCAGCGGGTCACCGGACCCCCTGGGTTCCAGCTCCCCCTCCTCACTACGTTTTAGATACTTCTGATAACTTACAGACTGAAGACGACGCCGAAGGTCTTGGATATGACCCCCATGGTCTTCTTCCAGCCCTTGACGAACTGGCGCCGGCGGGCCCCGCGGACCCCCCGGGCCTCCAGCTCAGCGTACCGGTTAATGTTGGCGACTGGATACCGTCATGTCCACAACACTACACTCACTTAGTCAGACGTATTTTTCACTGTTACTTTTCAAATTGTCAGCAAATTTTTCGAAAAAAACTTCGCAATATATTGGGATATTTATCACGTTCGTCTTTTAAGTCAGTTACATTCGAGTTTTCTAAGTAATATAACACTGGGGTGCACGTTTCGGATCACAGTTCCTTTTTCCAATCGTCGGATTGTCAGTTGTTTCCAATTGTTCGAAAATTTATTAAATAATCATAACACAGGGCGCATAAGCAATGAAATCTAATTCTAAATGTTTATATTTTTATTCATTTTAAACTGAAGGAAGCTTAGTTTTCCATTTAAAAAGTTCGAAGTCGTAAGTGTGCTATGCGTGCGGCGCGGAGACGTTCGTGCAGCAGCGCGGCTCGAGCGACACTGACTACACCGCGTAGCAGCTACGGCGTAGGAGCGAGCTTTTGCCGACGCTCCACTTTCAGGCTGAAAGCTTGCGTCATACAGTTTATGAACAACTTTGTACGGTATAATGTAAAGTTGACAGCGTTTTGTTTTAAATGCGATTTTTTTAAAGCTTGAGTTTTTACGGTGCGTGCTTTTTACGATTGCGTTTATAAGGAGCTTTGAAGGTTTGATATTACACAACGCAAGTTTGACAATGTTGTTTGTGGTTTCTGTTGTTTTTATAATTGTTAATTTTTCGCCGGGAAACATAAGAAAAATTACAATGCATAATAAACCGCTGTTTCATTTACAATTGTATGGTCTCGTATTTTTATGGACATAATGTGATTTATAATTGTCAATAGGTTTTACCTCCATTTCGACTGTAAATCTTATTGAGCTACTGCCCTGAAAGCTTAGGTAAAAGGATTAACAAATAACTTTTGGATGAGACTAGCCCAGGACCGGGATAAGTGGCGTACACGAAGAGAGGCCTATGCTCAGCAGTAGGCGACTGAAGGCTAGAATGATGATGATGATGATGATAGTGTTTGTATTTTGTATAGGTACTACAATGTGATGAAACTGATTTGACATAAATTCTTATGACCATGACATGAATAACATATCTAAAACGGTCAACGTTTGCCATATGTGGGTCTACCATAGGAGTCCAGTAACTAATAAACAACCAGAAATACCTCCACACTCCCCACTTGGAATAGGGAATATTACGCAAAACTGCGTGGGGGGCGCCACTACCACTATCCATCACAATCTGGGGGTCTACCGCGAAACAAGAAAATCTAAATTGCGTTATCTAACCTCTCTATCCCCGGGTATGTCCTTAAACTACGTCCAAGACCACCGGTGGACGGGCAGCAGCGTCCCTCAAATTCGGTGTACTCGACTGCGATCGCCAACCCGCCTGCCTAGCGTGGTGATTATGGCATACACCCCCCAAAGGGGGAGGCCTATGTTCAGCAGTGGACGTCTTATGGCTGAGATGATGATGATGATGAACCTCTCTATCACTCTTGCATATTCGAGCGATAAAGAGGCAAGAGGCAGGTAACTAAATTTCGATTTTCGCGTTTCCCTGGTAGGCCCTTGTTAACAAGCCACCTTGATGCATCAATGTCATATTTTATTGTCTGTGACAACTTGTCAAAAAACAGTTTAAGGCACAGTACGTATAAGTTACTCTATGGTTTACTAGCTAGCTAAATGCTGCACTCTGGCGGCAGAGCATTGCAGTAATACCCCCCATTTAATCGTCAATCTCTCGCATCGATTTATTTAAATCTACATTCTTTATAATTTATATAATTTAGCTCTCACATTGATTTTGACTTCAATTGCGTTTTGTAAGCAATTGTTTCCGTAAAGTCGCGCCACAGGCATAGGCGAAAACTTTTAACAGATTTCTATCAATGTAATTTACACCTTAAATTGGTAAACGTAAGGTTAACTTTTGTTTATTAAGTTCATGACCATGTTGCGCACGCGATTATTCCTGTTTTATGTATTGAGTACTGGTCACATCTTAGACTCATGATGACCAGTATAAGTGTGAACTCAAAGTCGATCAGAGGGCATCGAAAATCGTTATCTGCCTCTCTATCGCTCCTGCATATTCGAGCGACAGAAAGGTACGATATTTGGATGTTGGCCTTCTTAATTATAATATGTACTAGCGACCATCCCCGGCTTCGCACGGGTTAATGGTAGAAGAGCCGGCCGCAAAATTTCTAACCGACTTGATACCACGATGAAATGCACAATGGTTTCCCAGAAAAGTTATGCTAAGTCCGAATTCGATAGTCTGCCACGGCGGAACTTGCCGAAAGTACGAAAAAGAAGGCCACTTCCGGTGCGAAAAAAGGGGCTGATTTAACCCATCTGATACCGAGATAGTAGTTATGGCAGCAGTTAGAAATTTACATGTAGACACAGAAAAGCGAAGTCTGCCACTATTTTTTTTGCCGGAAGTGCTTGGCAGACGCTCTCAAAGGTGACCATCGGGACCCCTAAATTAACCCATCTGAACCCACCATGAAACCAATGCCAGTCGGTAGGTATGAACTCTCATGTCAGGAATATATAAGTCTGCCAAGGCTTTTCCTGCCGAAACACCATGGCAGACGAGATTATGTAAGCAAGGTCGCCATCGGTTACCCTACACTAACCCATCTGATACCACCATGAAACCAATTCCATTCGGTAGGTATGAACCCCCATTTTAGGAATATATAAGTCTGCCAAGGTTTTTCCTGCCGAAACACCTTGGCAGACGAGATTATAAGCAAGATGACCATCGGTTACCGTACACTAACCCATCTGATACCGCCATGAAACCAATTCCAGTCGGTAGGTATGAACCCTAATTTCATGAATATATAAGTCTGCCAAGGCTTTTCCTGCCGAAACACCTTGGCAGACGAGATTATGTTAGCAAGGTGTACATCAGTTACCCTACATTAACCCATCTGATACCTCCATGAAACCAATTCCAGTCGGTAGGTATGAACCCTCATTTCGGAAATTTTTAAGTCTGCCAAGGCCTTTCCTGCCGAAACTCCTTGACAGACGAGATTATGTAAGCAACATCCGCATCCGTGGGACCGGTATACGTGATTACTGTAGGCTTATTTATTACTTTATGCTTTTACATATTTGTATATTATTATGTTATTAATGAAATATATTTATAATTTATTAAACCTATACCTAATACATTGGGAATTCATTACCTGCTTACGGCAGTAGTAGGGAGTAGTGGGTGAGTTCTGGCTCACTTAGCCAGGCCAACAGTCCCTCCCCCTTTTTTTCCCTTGTTGAGGCCCTGCAACCTTACCTTGAACCCAACCTAATGTCATTGTAGCTCGAATCTAACCTAATCTATTTTTATTGCTTTTAGAAAATATTCTAATAACAATTATCTACTTTTGCAAAGTTAAATGTTGAATTCTTTATTTCGCAAAATGGAATTTTAATGTGGCTATAATGTATGTGCAATCTACTTAGAAACTGGGTTTAGAAATATAAAAACACATTTTATATAGGATAATAAGTTTATTCAAGTAATATTCTGAACATATGAGATATAGTAACATCATTACTTATTCTGTGTACAGTGGAGAAAACATGCAAGTTGACATTTTTCGTTTTAAAATAAAGATAAACTAAACAGTATTTGCCACAAACCGATGTAAAAAAAACTTTGCAGTTGTTGATTACAATACCATATCTTAAGGCCCCAGTACACAATGGGCCATCACCGGCCATTCCAAGGGACGCATTTATGCGTTAGAGGGAGCAAATGATATTGCTATCTCATTCTACCGCATGGCTGCGTCCCTTGGAGTGGCCGGCAATGGCCCATTGTGTACTGGGGCCTTTACAATTTCTCTCCATGAACATTTTATGATACCCAACCAACCTTCCGGTTTTCGCCCGAATGAATTAAAATATTCACCAACACCATTGACATCAATATAAATGGCTATCCGATGTCAGCCAGGTTTAAAATCCGGATCTAAATTGATAATAAGCAATTTAAACAGGTGAACAGGTAGCTGAACAAACATTGGCATTTTGTTGGCTGCAAATACATTCGATTCCACGCCTATATTCATTTTACTCATATAGTGTTACACAGAACTCATTTGCTGTCAAGGATTACCGACAATTGTCGTGTTTCTTGTGACAATTGTCATTAGCTTCTCAAAATAAGTACTTAGTATTTGGCGATATAATGGAGTTTTTATTTTATTAACATGTTGGTGGGAAACAAGCACACCGCCCGTCTGATGGTAAGCGGTTACCGTAGCCTATGGAGGCCTGTAACGTCAGTACCAACTGTGTGAAATAGAGGCCAGGCCCCAATTTCACATCGGTGACAGGTGCGACGAATTGTAAAATCACTATCGCTGACGTCACAGGCATCCATGGACTACGATTACTACTTACCATCGGGCGGGCCGTATTCCTGTTTGCCACCATCATTGTATTATTTAAAAAAAAACTTTATTATATCGGAAAAAACAGATATTTCTCCTGTGAAGTTTCTGACAATTGTCAAAGATCTAGAAGAATTGTAGGTAATTCTTGACAGGTAATGAGTTATATGTCGGAATTTCGTGACAATTGCAGTGTTTCTGTGACAATTGTCATAAACTTAGCAAGAGAAATATCTGTTTTTTTCCGATATCATAAAGTTTTTTTTAAATAATACAATGATGGTGGCAAACAGGAATACGGCCCGCCCGATGGTAAGCGGTAACCGTAGTTCATGGATGCCTGTGACGTCAGCAACAGTGATTTTACAATTCGTCGCACCTGTCACGTTGGTGAAACAGGGGCCAGGAGTTAAGTCAAAAGCTAGTAAACAGTAATCTCCTCCATAGTCCTCTCTAACTTTCAGGCAGTTTTATTAACTTCTTATGGTATCAATGTGGAGTATAAATAGTCTACTATACATATATCCCAAAAACTTTAACGTTTACGTTTTTAAATACAGGGTGACCTTAGCCATTGGACAAACCCTGAAATCCCACATAGGGTTACTTCTCAGAAATGCTCTAACGGTAATTTCTTTTTAATTAGAACATAAGATAAAACATTAAATTATCAAACAAAAGTTAATTCCAATAATCGACAACAAAAAGAAACATACTGTATTAATCATTGGCAGTGCTTTTGACAATTTGTTTGAAAATGTGCGGCAATGATGACATTTGTCACAAGTCAGAATCTTATTAATGTCATAAATAAAAAAGATAATCAAAACGGTCGAAGAAAGTTTTAATTAATTTAATTTAATTTAATAATTTAATAATTAATAATTAATCTTATTTAAAGCTGCAACACGACTGATTAATTGACATGATTGTTCTCCCAGAAGGAGGTTCGTGGGGTGTTAGACTTTGGTACGGTCGTATAGAGGGCGGTCTCGTGACTTCAGAAAATTCCGACTTTTGGCCTACCGCTTCCGGTCAGAAAAATGTTCGACGGCCCGGCCAAACGGTGGGAGGTAGGTGGGGGGTGCTCGACCAAATGTCATAGAGGGACCCTGGCAGTTTTTGACGCCGCCATTTTTTTTCAAAATGGCTGACTTTTTTTTTTAATTTTTTCAAGTTTGTCCTAGCGCGCTGAAATTTTGGTCACGGAATCTCGGGGTCCTCTAGATTCGTATGGGAAAAAAAAAATTTCGAAAAAATCCAAGATGGCGGAAAAAATGGCCCCTTTTATTTTGTATGGCAACTTTTAAACGGTGCGAGATAGGTGGGGGGTGCTCGACCAAATGTCATAGAGGGTCCCGAAACAAAGCAAACTGCATTTAAAAAATTTCAAAATGGCCGACTTTTTTTTTTAAATTTTTCAAGTTGGTCCGAGTGCGCTGAGATTTGGCATGCGGCGAGCTAGGGGGCCCAGCATTACCACGTAAAAAAAATTTTTGGAAAAATCCAAACTGGCGGGCGACAAGGGCAAAATTCAAATTTCCAAGTAGGTTAAGCGAGCCCGAAGGGCGAGCTTCAGGCCGGGAGGCCGAAGGCCGACCCCGCGTAGGGCCGTCAGGCCCGGAGCTTCACCCCGAATATCCAAGCGTGCCCCACCCCCAGTAATTTTGGGCGAGGCCGAAGGCCGAGCTGCGGGAATGACGAACAAAGCAAAATCCTATACAAAAAGTGTGTTAAGCGAGCCCGAAGGGCGAGCTTCAGGCCGGGAGGCCGAAGGCCGACCCCGGCGGAGGGCCAAAGGCCCGGAGCCTCCACCCTGACTCCCAAAACGCGAGGCCGAAGGCCGAGCTGCGTGAATGCAGTTCCCCCAAGCGTTCTACAAAGTCAACTGTCTTGATAAGCGAAGCCGGCGGGCCGAAGGCCCGACGGCGAAGCGTCGAGGCTCGCGAAGGCCGAAGGCCGAGCTCCGCGTAGGGCCGAAGGCCCGAAGCGTCACACGAGAGGGGGAAGTTGGCCTACGGCCTTCGGCCTTCGGCCCGCCGTTTCGCTTGTCTAAGACACTTTTCCTATTGGGTCGTGTTTAAGCTCCAACTTCCCGCTTAAGCCCCGAAGCAAAACCAACCCTCCCAACTGTTTTAATAAGCGAAGCGGCGGGCCGAAGGCCCGACGCTGAGCTTCGAAACCCAGCGAAGGACGAAGGCCGAGCTCCGCGTAGGGCCGAAGGCCCGGAGCGTCCCTTACGAGTTCCCCCGCACGCGAGGCCAGGCCGAGCTGCGGGAATGTAGTGCTTTCACGCGGATCTTTTCGTCCTAGCAAAAGTACAACTTTATTTCTTTTTCCCTTTGGAAAACAAACTACTACTACTACTACTACAACAAAAACAACAGCACAAACAACAATACATCAACAACAGCACCAACAACAAACTACAAGAAGACCGCGGGGCCCTCGGGCCCCGCGCACAGGGCAAAATCTAGTCATACTATTTATTACCTCAGGAGCTACTAACACATACAGGTTGCTCCAAAGTAAAAGAATCGTAATTTGTTATGATACTTTGTATACTGGTTCTAAATACCATTGACGTGTAAAATTGTATTGATTTTATGAATAAATTATTGAATATTGAATATAAATACCCTAATGCATGGACACCCTGTATATCAACTTGAAAGAAAATGTTCAATATTTCTTTATAGTGCGACTCCTTAGCTCGATTTAGTATGGAGGTAGAGTCTGGCTAATAAAAGATGAACCTGCAAAAATGCGGTCCTGGTCTGACCCATCCTAAATCCTGTCCCATCCGGCAGAAAGCACGAAACTTGGCATGCAAACTTCAAACTTCAACATTTATTCAGCAAATAGGCCGCAAGGGTACTATTACACGTCAACATTGAATTTACATAAAAGCAAAAATAATATAACAATACATCAACAATTTTATAAAATACAACTAACTGCAACTATCAATTCAAACTAACGTAACTAACGTATTACAATTACTTAGAGATGTATACGGTCTCTTAATGTCGATTTACATTAAAGAAGCTATAATAATAATATAAAAAAATACGGGTATAAAAACACAAAAAAGAATCCATAATGTTTAGAGTTGTAAATGTCTATAAGTGTCAGAACTATAAGATTATATAGTTTATCAAATTATCCTTACAGATTATCCTCCAAGAGTCAAAATCCTGCATGCATATAGCTTTTACGTTAATAAGAATAAATAGAAGTATAAACACGACGAGAAGTTAATATTTCCCCAACTTTTATATCCGTATTTTTAGTTGTTATACACTTTCATGAAAACTATGAAAGCTACAATTAAAATGTCTAGAAGTATTGGAAAACATACTTCTCTTACCCTACCCACCTACCTAGTAAAATTCTCTACCAAATTGTCTTTGGAAGTATATTGTTGAATTTTTGCCCTTTTTTGGTACAAATTAGTAGTAGTTTTTTGGTACAAATATAACTTTTTATTGGACGAAGATACGATTTCAGTTTCATTTACATGACCGACTTTGTCTTTTTTTCTTTGACAAAGCCAAAACACTTTTACAGAATAGTGTAAGTAGTATACGCTTTTGTATGTAAAAGTTTTTCTAGTCATGTTCAAGTTTTATTGCAGTATTTCTCAAAATTCCCGTTATATTTCGTGATTCTGTTTTTATCATCATAATCTAGCAATTATAATGATTAATTTCCTATCTATCTATCTATACATATAATAAAGCTGAAGACGGTCGAAAGTCTGTACATGGAAGATATTTGAAAAAAAGTTGGCTGGGGATACTTAGAATCGATAACAGAACACGTTCCAAAAGTTTTTAGAATTTTTGTCTGTTTGTCTGTTTATCTGTTTATCTGTTTGTCTGTTTATTTGGAAATGAGCAAAAACGGGTAGGCAACATTGCCCAGCAAATTTATTTAAAAGTTTTTACACTTATCGCTAAGTTATTAACAGGGAATGGTAGGATTGCCCAAAACCAGTGATCCTTAGACATCATCATCATACGAGCTGTATTTGAATACCAAATTGACGTGGGCAATGTTGGCGAAAACTTCGGATATCTTTGCCCACCCTCTAAAACGCAAAAAAATGGGTAAAAACACGATAAAAATATTTTTTCTTCAAATAAACTGATGCGTTTGATCACAATGGACGTGCTGAGCAAAAAAAGTAATTACGATGTGTTTTTTTTTTTTGAGAAATTCGTGTTTTTTTTTTAATGCGGGCAAAGTTGGTGATAATGACCGGTACCTACTCTTCGAAGGCCGCAAAAATATATGACATGCTCTTATGGTTCTACAAATAAGATCGTGTCAGATATTTTTGCGGCCTTCGTTGTGTGTTGTGTAACATAAATTGCAGGTGACTGTATATTAGGAATAATTATTTTATTTAGTTTCAACGAAAGTTTCAAGTTTAGTACGAAAATACTTCAGATATACAATATGCACAAAATGTAGACCTAATCGAAATAAAACATTGCTTTTTATAGTAAATTTTTTTTAAAAACATTCGATACATAGGTATACATAACAATAACCAGGCCACAGTGGTATTGGCCTGTAAGCTCTATCTCGGTCTCCAAAGCCGCAAAAACTCGCTAGTACTTCGTGCTGGTCTAGCCGTTATTTTTTCTTGAAGATTTTCAGAGAACAGCACTTACACGCATTATAGACGGAACGAACGGCATAATCATAATCATTTATTCGTCGCAATCCATGGTATTACAGATCTAGGTACAAGACTTTCAGGTATTACTTATACGAATTACATAACGCTTCCTGTTAATAGGCAATATTTTAAGATACAAGTTCTATAATATATTACAAGATTACAATTGTCATCAAAATTAATTGACGTACAGAAGTCAAATACGTTTTTAAAATGACGCAAAATGAAAATTAATCCCAATCAGTAAAGGATGAGTCTTTAAACTTTTTTCATTTTAAGCGGGTTTTGATTTGAAGGAACATAATACTTAAATTCGACTGTAATCGTATTGTTTTAAGATAGTTTACTGAGGTTTTCAACCATTATGACCCGTAAATAACAGCAAATCAAATTTAAAGGAGACGCGAGCTGATATTTATGTACCCTATTTTTTGAAATACAATTTATCTACTGGTATACTTTCTCGTGTGCGTATATGATTTAATGTCAAATAAAGCTGTCATTTTTATTTGAAGAATTATACGTGTGCTCCGGTGCAGCCCCAGCGGGCATCTGACTTGAAGAAGAATTTTGAGTGATGTCGTCAATGTATGGAAATTGTTCGAAGGTTTACATTTGAGATTGAATTTCTGTGTTGTCTTTGTGAGTAAAAATATAAATCTTGAATTGTCTAGCTTTCAAAATCACACAATAATTCAATTACTGTCAAAGACAAAATTGTTTTGCTTCTTTCTCAAACGGAACTCCATATTTTGATATTTTGATACTTTTAGTGTCGATTTGTAGAGAATAACAGCAAATTAAAAATATAATGGCATGAAGAGTCGGTACACGGTTTCTTCGTGAACAAATTTACGTGTAATAATAATAATTATAATATAATATATATTATAGTGGTTTTCCGGGTCAAGGTCCGGGTCCGAGTCCGGGTCCGAGTCTGAGTCCGAGTCCGGGTCCGAATTCGTGTCCGAGTCCGTGTCCGGGTCCGAGTCCGAGTCCGGTTCCGAGTCCGGTTCCGAGTCCGGGTCCGAGTCCGAGTCCGAGTCCGGGTCCTAGTCCGAGTCCGTGTCCGAGTCCGAGTCCGGGTCCGAGTTCGATTCCAAGTCCGGGTCCGAGTCCGGGTCCGAACCGGATCCGGGTATGAGTCCGGTTCTGGGTCCGAGTCCGGGTCGCAGTCCAAGTCAAAATCGAAATTCGAAATCACCAAACGTGTACTATGCGTCGTTGAAGAGTTTTGTTCTGGTCATCATCAGCATTTGCGACCACCACAACAAGCTACTCTCTAATGTAGATTTATTCTCATGTTCCCGCGCCTCATTCAAGGCTGCTGTCACAAAATTGTACAAAAAAAAAAAAAAACAATAAGTAAACAGTAAGATAGATAATTATAGATCGTAACTTTCATAATATAAATTATTATGTTTAACTGTAGGTAAATTAAAGTAGTTTTAGTAGTTGTAGTTAAAATAGTTAAGTGTTTGCATGTTACTAGGTTTACATTTAAATACCACTTATGTTCTCGGTGAGATATGTTTAAGGAAACAGCATAATCTATATTGTACTAGTTATTACGTATACTCTATCTATATTGTTCTTCACTTGCATGCTTCTGTTTTATCTCCTTGTAATAAAAAAAAAAAAAAAAATAACAAATAAAAGCAGTTCCACTTCATCAAATGCGACAGTTTTTAATGTAAATGCTTGATTTTATGATGAAAATACAAAAAAAATCTATACTTATGCCTTTAATATTTGAGGAGTTCCCTCGATTCCTTATGGATCCGATCAGTAGAACTCGAGCTTGACAAAAATGTGGCTTTAAAACTTGACTTGCTTAACAAACATAACGAAGAGGAAAAATCGCCAAACGTGAACTATGCGTGGTTGAAGAGTTCTGTTCTGGTCATCATCAGCAGTTCCACTTCATCAAATGCGCCAGTTTTTAATGAAAATCCTTGATTTTCTGATGAAAATACAAAAATGTCTATACGCATGCCTTTAAGATTTGAGGAGTTCCCTCGATTCCTCATGGATCCCATCATCAGAACTCGAGCTTGACAAAAATGTGGCTTAAAAACTTGACTTGCTTAACAAACATAACGAAGACGACAAATCGCCAAACGTGAACTATGCGTCGTTGAAGAGTTCCGTTCTGATCATCATCAGCAGTTGCACTTCATCAAATGTCACTTTTTTGAATGTGTATGCTTAATTTGATGATAAAAACCAAAAATCACTATATGTATGCGTTTAAAATTTGAGGAGTTCCCTCGATTCCTCATGGATCCCATCATCAGAACTGGGTTTTGACAAAAACGGAACCAATCTGTATGCATATACATCCAATCAAAAAACTAATTTTCAAAATCGGTCCAGGAATGACGGAGATATAGAGTAACAAACATAAAAAAAAATAAAAAATAAAAAAAACATACAACCGAATTGATAACCTCCTTCTTTGAGATTTGGAAGTCGGTTAACAAACTAATATTAGCCCAAAATCTAAAATAAATGAAGTACCGATCACATAAAAAGTAAAAAATTAAATTAAGTAAATAAAAACAGGAAGGTAGCATAAAATGTTAATGAAGAGAAATTGTAAGAGATGGTATTATGCCAACCAACAACTGCAAAGTTTTTTAACATCGGTTTGTGGCAAATACTGTTTAGTTTATCTTTATTTTAAAACGAAAAATGTCAACTTGCATGTTTTCTCCACGTACACAGATTAAGTAATGATGTTACTATATCTCATATGTTCAGAATATTACTTGAATAAACTTATTATCCTATATAAAATGTGTGTTTTTATATTTCTAAACCCAGTTTCTAAGTAGATTGCACATACATTATAGTCACATTAAAATTCCATTTTGCGAAATAAAGAATTCAACATTTAACTTTGCAAAAGGGTCGTTCTCTCATTTCGTGCAAATCGGTGATGTTCTCTCGATTTGTAAAATTTCTTTTAAATGGTAAATTTTTGGGTTTTCATGCATTGTGGATTCATTTATTGACACTTTTATGCTAAAGGCACCTTCGTAACCTTAGTCCTTTTCATTTAATAAGACTGGTGGTAATGAACTACGCGCTGGTAATGAAATGGGCATGGATGGTAATTTTATCAGTGGAGGGTAATGAAATAAACTTATGAAATCGCAATAAAAAAACGTTAGTTACTGAAAATTAACACCATTAATATAATGAACAACATTAAAATCACGTGTCTTAAGCGCTGTGCAGACGATCAAGCCGACTTAACAAATACTCCGGCTTGACAATCGCGACTTATGATTTACCACCTAGCTTGTAGCGATTGTCAAGCACAATTTACGTGATTGAAGACGTATTTCGTATTGTTTATTTATTTAATGATTACACCGCACTACATCAGTCTTGTCACCAACACACTGAGAAACTACATACTTTAATTTAAAATTAACATCCAAATACACTCGACTGCCAATCCATCCACCGTAGCTCCATAAACTCGCAAAATCTCAAGCACTCATGAGTTAACAGGAGATGCACCAGGAGAAGCCTAAGGGTTATATTTCTAATGTCCGGTACAAAAAGTCTTACAAGCCTCTCTACTAGTTCAAGGCAGCCAGAGTCTCCACGAAAAGCCCAACAAGCTAAAAGTAGTAGGCTTAAGTTGTGCCTCACCTGACTCACCTCCAAAGAAATGAAGCCCAGGGTTCCTAAAATAAATATTTTTAGGTAATACATCCTAAGGAAATTCTTTTGGACCTTTTCCAATAGTAGAATGTACGTTGACTCGTAAGGGATCCAGGCTAATGCTGACGCCTCCAACTTGCTTCTGACCAGAACATTGTAAAAAACTTTTATGGGGCAAGGGTCATGGAATTCTCTGACAATGCGAGTGACAAAGCCTAATCTACTGAAGCTACAGTACCAAGTGCTTTGATATGGTCGTGAAATGTTAGCCGCGTATCGAATATGACCGCAAGATCCTTTACTGAGACGACTCTTGAGCATGTGTAGGAAATAGGGTTTGATTAAAACTACACACTTGACACTTAGCCGCATTGAAAGTCAGTTTGTTACCCCGACTCCATTGGCACAGAGATGATGAAACATCCTCCTGCAGCAACTTACAATCCTCCTCCTTCTCAACTCAATATACCAATTTAAGATCGTCGGCGTAGAGTAGACAACGAGCGTTATGGATAACCGAGGGCAGGTCATTGACCATTATTCTAAATAGGAAAGGCCCCAAGATTGAATCTTGGCTGTCACCAGAACGAGTATGGTACGGATCTGGTACGAAGTTGCCATGCTGGTCGTTGCGTGCTGCGGTTTATCACGCAGATAACTGGCAAAAATGTTAAGCAAATGTGGATTGAACCCAATAGCGTCTAGTTTGTGTAGGAATACATCGTTACCCACACGATTGAAGGCTTTTCGGAAATCATAATACAGGACGTCTATCAGGATACCCATATCCAGATGCTCTGAGATGGTGTCACTGTCAACCAAGGTCAGGTTAGTTTTCACAGACCGTTTCACTCTGAAACCATGCTGAGTGTTGCACAGGCATAATGTTCACTTGTTTCGACAACGTGCCATGGAGTATGGACTCAAACAGCTTTGCTAAAGCTGAAAGAAAAGAATACCTTGACTTTGGGATCGGTCTTACCCGTGAAATCTTCCAATGGAAATGATATGTACTTGTGGAGAGTAGGTACCAGATTAAGCATGGAGTGTATTGGACCATTCAAATGCTCTAAACACCCCTTTAAGATATATGCAGGTACCTAAGTAGTCTGGACCAACAGCATAGAAGCCCGAAAAACTTACTTTGGTGTTAAGACCCCTTACATTTTGGTAAATTAGATCCAGTGAAGGTTTCAAATCAGGATTCCGAACTAAGTATTACTGGTTGGTTTTTGTCTGACTCCCATTGACGTTGGATTTACGAAATGACCACGATAATCGGGCTACATAGTTGGAAATAAACAGGATTCATACATTGTCGAGGGTACTCCTATTTTGAAAGTCTTGGAGTCCCCTTTGAGCTTAAGTTCATCGACAGTGCACCATGAATAACAGCAGGTATGCCCGTATGTCCTCCGATCCTCAAGCTATATTCCACAGATGGATGAACTTGCGATGGTCCACCGCCCTGAGAGGGATTTTACACCGCTTTTTACTGCTGGTATCAGTTTTCTGAGATTTATCACGCACGGATTGGGAATTGTCGCTTTTGACGGCGGAGGCACTATTATTGTTTATCGGCCTGTGTTTATGTTTCTGTAGTTTCTGCCCTTTATTCCAAACATTTGCCCCGTTCTCTACCTTATCGTCGACAGGTATCAGATGATTCCAACTCACTTAGTCTCTTAGTAACGTGTCAAATTTCTCAGCACAGTCCTTGAGTGCGGTCTGGTATTATATATAGAGCGGCAGATTATGTTAATCTACTGCGCTCTAGTTAAATCCAAAAAATCACCAGTTGGACTCCCCTATATATTATTACATAGTTTTAAATGTTTATACCAACATTCTATTTATAATAACTTAACCCTCTTTCCATTAAATGCACTGCCTCATATACATTATCATTACCTTCTAAATTCGTTCATTACCTTCCCTGGCAAAATTGGAAGGAAAAGAAATGAATGAAACAGATATGAATGAAGTTTTGGAAGTTTTCGTCGCCTAGGTCGGTTGATATCAGACCTTGATTTCGCAGAATAAGCCACACGAAAGGCAACCCTAAAACACATCAATTAGGTATAATTTTAATAATGTACAATTGGTACTTACTGTATAAATCACTAGATGGCGATGAAGATTTATCTGAACCACACTCCTTCCCGACACGAGAGAACGTAGGTATTTTCGTCAAAAGCAACATACGGACGTCCGCTGTGGTAGCACGCGGCCAACTTATTGACGAACAATGTGTTGTATCCGCGGGAAGTGCTATATACCCTTGCTATATAGCAAAATATAGCTAATCCATTTCTCGCGTCGGTAATGAAGAAATTGCTTGGACCATCACTTATAAGGCTGTATAGTTTTATTGTTAATTTCTTAGCGTATAATATTATAGGATATAAAACATAACTATATTACTTGTTTACTGAACCAACAACAAGTTTTCTATTTTTAGTATCTTAAGGTTCAAATGGAGGTCAAAGTTTAACTTCACGCGTTACATGCAGAGAGGAATGAAAATAGTGGGGGTTAATTGTAAATATAAAGAAAATAACCACCTTTTTAGAATTGTTCATGGCGGGCCAATATACTTTAGGTCCTATGTTACAACCTTGCATTAACAGATATTCGAAAACACCATCACATTTTTGGTAAATTGCAAATAATACCGATTTGCACGAAATGCGAGAATGACCCAAAAGTAGATAATTGTTATTAGAATATTTTCTAAAAGCAATAAAAATAGATTAGGTTAGATTCGAGCTACAATGACATTAGGTTGGGTTCAAGGTAAGGTTGCAGGGCCTCAACAAGGGAAAAAAGGGGGAGGGACTGTTGGCCTGGCTAAGTGAGCCAGAACTCACCCACTACTCCCTACTACTGCCGTAAGCAGGTAATGAATTCCCAATGTATTAGGTATAGGTTTAATAAATTATAAATATATTTCATTAATAACATAATAATATACAAATATGTAAAAGCATAAAGTAATAAATAAGCCTACAGTAATCACGTATACCGGTCCCACGGATGCGGATGTTGCTTACATAATCTCGTCTGTCAAGGAGTTTCGGCAGGAAAGGCCTTGGCAGACTTATATATTCATGAAATTAGGGTTCATACCTACCGACTGGAATTGGTTTCATGGCGGTATCAGATGGGGTAGTGTACGGTAACCGATGGTCATCTTGCTTATAATCTCGTCTGCCAAGGTGTTTCGGCAGGAAAAACTTTGGCAGACTTATATATTCCTAAAATGGGGGTTCATACCTACCGAATGGAATTGGTTTCATGGTGGTATCAGATGGGTTAGTGTAGGGTAACCGATGGCGACCTTGCTTACATAATCTCGTCTGCCATGGTGTTTCGGCAGGAAAAGCCTTGGCAGACTTATATATTCCTGACATGAGAGTTCATACCTACCGACTGGCATTGGTTTCATGGTGGTATCAGATGGGTTAATTTAGGGGTCCCGATGGTCACCTTTGAGAGCGTCTGCCAAGCACTTCCGGCAAAAAAAATAGTGGCAGACTTCGCTTTTCTGTGTCTACATGTAAATTTCTAACTGCTGCCATAACTACTATCTCGGTATCAGATGGGTTAAATCAGCCCCTTTTTTCGCACCGGAAGTGGCCTTCTTTTTCGTACTTTCGGCAAGTTCCGCCGTGGCAGACTATCGAATTCGGACTTAGCATAACTTTTCTGGGAAACCATTGTGCATTTCATCGTGGTATCAAGTCGGTTAGAAATTTTGCGGCCGGCTCTTCTACTATAACAAATTATACACCTAAACCTTCCTGAAGAATCACTCTATTGATATCACCGCACGAAAATCCGTTCAGTACTTTTTGAGTTTATCGCGAACAAACAGACAGACGCGGCGGGCGGGGGACTTTGTTTTATAAGGTGTAGTGATAAGTAATTGGAGATCACAGTGAGGGCCTTTAGCTATGATCCGCTAAGTTGTTAGCGTTATCGTTTAATGAAATGTTTGACAGAAAATTCTAAGAAATGACAGTTATCATTTATCAACGTCATATTTTGCGAGTCGGTCTGTACGAGTAAATCTGCCTTTGCACTGGAACCTACCGCAAATTTCGATAATCAAAATTCGTGTATTTCCATATCACTAGCTCCAATATGGCAACACAACAGTTATGGAGAGAGATCTTCAATTTTCGATAGCCGAGACGATTACTATCACGCGTTGTGAACACCGCGCCATTACGAACAATTTGCAAGTGCGCCCGCGCCGATGCGTCGCCCGCGGGTCGCGTGCGCCGTCCGTATGTCAACGCACCTGATTTATCTCCACCTCAATGGGTCGGACAAGGGTTAGTTTACTTAAAACACACGTTTAACCAGGTCAATAACCTTATCCTTAAACTAATACTAGTAATGAAAGAGTGCAAACTCATTAAAAAACAATTTCTATTTTCAACTTTATGTTGTTTGACAAAGCTTAGATCTATTAGCTTAATTATAAGCACGACCTTTGTCTATTTATAGATCAAAAATAAAAGAAGAGCAATCCTCAATCCAACGTCAAAACAAAACCTACACACGAAAATAATACCATTACTACTATGGACATAATTGGCTGATCATTCTTAACTATTACTCCATTGACATAAAGTCTACTATAAGCCAATTATGTCGACTGCTCTTTGTACTTACGTACAATCGACTTTAAATTCAATTACCCGACCAACAGTAATAGCTACAGACACCCACTCACAGTTATATTTAACTGCAGTGAAAACTTGGTATAGGTTAGTGTTGATGTCACTTTGATCTCACGCCTGACTCACAATTGGCCTTTTCCGATCTGTTACTTCATTCTTGTTATTATGTAAATGTACGATGCCGACGTATGACGGAAAATATAGTAAATATATCCGGTGCGTGATGAATGTTATCGATGTAACGTAAGTGCATAGTGCATTAGCTGTGTGATATGCTGGTATGAAATAGGTATGATTTTATGGTCAGTTTAGGAATATTCCTATTAAATGAACCTGTAACTTGTACCTATATGAGAAATGACAGTATATGTAATTTGCTACATGTTGTACCTAAAATGACTTTAATATGCCACGATAAAAGTGTGCTAATGGTTAAATGATTTGATGATCATATCATAATAATAGCAATTAGCACTATGCAAATGTTGCTAGAATAATGATTGTTTTTTACAATTTTTGCAATCAAATTACAATATTTTTCATTTTATTTTTTCAATCTGGAGCATGAAGACATGACTTTTATTTTATTTTAAAACAACATAGTTATTTGTTAGTACATCCGTATAATATCTTATAAATATAATCGAATCCCCTGGAATAGTAATTGTGACCTTCTTATGTGCAATTAAATAAAATATTTAATTAAATAGACATTACCAGTAATTATGGGTAGAAAAACTAGATGTAAATAGAGCCTTGGCATCTCCCCGGCGTCAGGAGCACGGCAACAGCGAATTAAAGACACGCAGCTCCAAACTACGCAAATAACCATTTTCTAACGTTAAAGGCTGTATAATCTGTATTAATCGCCTTTGGGCAGGCGTGGCTCAATCCGCGATTTCGCCCCTCTGCTACAGGTAGCTAAAAGTACATCCGTTCCACACCAATTTTGGTGGCTTCATAAGCCGCGCGTGGTGCTGTCACTACCTAGCGGCCATATCTGTCCTGATCGTAACAGACGCGTTTTGTTAGAGAGTGAGTCTGCTGTACCTAGTACTATTATTTATTCTGTGCTTTGGGCAGGAAACAGAAGAAAAACTGAGTTAAAGTAAGAAAGAAGTAAGTGTAAACCAGTTTTATTATCAACGATTCATATCTTTATTAAACTTAGTTAAACGACAAATAGCGACCAAGTTATATAATAACATAATAAGGTTCCTTGACCCATTCAAATTGTAAATTAACTCGGCTTTGTGCCTTAGATCAAGTCGTCAGCGCATTTTAAGACAGATCAGTAAAAAGGAGGTAACGAAATGTATAACTCAACTGTACTGTAACTGTAAATTGTCAACTGTACCATTTAGGCGTTTGCTACGACGACTGCAATATGAAATGTTGATACAAGGTACTGGTACGTAAAATAAATGGTTCCAAGTAACTTGTCTCTAGAGACAAGTAGAAACTACTCGTATGACCGTAAGCTACACCATCCACAGGGACTAAGACCACCACAAACGAAGAAGGCAGTATGTTAGCACGAGTGTCTTGCAGACAATACTTTTCGAACCGTAGAATAAGTTGTCCGTTTACACACAAACTTCAAAAGTAGGTAGCGACTGTTTCCAAGTCTAGTGTTTCCATGTACCAGGCTATATTATAGTTCATTATACGTGCTTCTAGCATAATATGACATCACTAGAGTAGTAAAGCTATTATTATGTCACTTCCTTTCCATTTTTACACGCTTTCCACGGGCCTAGGGCCTTCATTCTTGCATTATGCAAATGCAGTCTTTGATGCTTTTGTTTGCCTTCCTGGCATTTGGGGCAAACTATGTAATGCTACTTATAGCATTGTACAATGAAACATTAATTCACATGCTAATAGAATTATGCAAGTGTAACAATAAAATCATTTATACTAGTATTCTGTATTTCTTCAAGCATACAGAATGGACATATAACAAACACACAATTTGTTGATGTATTTCCATTCGACATTTATATAGTTTGCTGGCGAGAGTGACATCGTCACACTTTACATACTCGTAAAGTGACTTTACCCTCTTCATCCCAAGTGTCATTAGAAAAATCGGATTATATTAATATTCCGTTCATAAAACTAAACGATGCTATTGTTATAAACAATATGTAATAGTTGCAATATGATGTCATCCATTGACTGATGCTACTACAACTAAAACACGTCTGTCCGTAACACGTGTGCTCGCTGACCTAAATACGAACCCACATCTCGTCCATTCAGTAAGGGTAACTACTGTTGAAGCGCGAAAGAACATATGTCACATACAAAATCAGATATCTCTGTATTTTTTAAATACTGGTGTGTTAAAAGATATTCTTCAAAGCATGTATGCAGATAGATGGATAAAAGATAATGTGCTTTCAAAGGCAGCGTGCCACATTCGGGTCAACGAAAACCAATTTCCAGTAGGTATTTTTAGCCGTGATCGATAGTTCATCCGTTGTGTCAGTGACAGTAGGCGGGTTTGTATGTAGTGACAGGCTTGGAATAGAATATGTTACGATATGAATAAGCATGGGAGCCTTGATTTTGTCAGGCAAGGTGGATTTGTATAGAAAAATGATATTGCATGAATACTCTCCTAATATTAACCCCACAGATTGACAATTGATAAGGATCCTGGCCGAATTTTAAGTTATCTTTCTGTTTTTTTGTCGAGATCGATTTTTGACTACTATCACATACGAAAGGTTAAATATTTAGGTTTGTATGGGATGGGCTGTTAGACATAATAGAACTAGTCGTTTTAGCAATGCACCTACAAATACATTGATCATATTTGCAATAAATTGTCGAATCAATCTACAAAATGAAAGCCTTAACAATGACTTTGATATTTCATTAAACAAACGGTTCTACCGCGATATAATTTCATTGTTTTTACCTTAAATTCCACACATATTTATGAACTAATTTCGGGTTGTTTAGGTAGTGTTGTTTTATTTATATTTCCGTTGACATTTGCTGGGACGTCTGTCTTTCCGTGACCACAGCTGGTGCAACTCAGCTGAACCGTCGGAATTTAAGGTAAAAACAATGAAACTCTATCGCGGTAGACCCGTTTGTGTAATTAAATATGTGTACAAAACGCGAGAGTTTAGAGTGTTATAATGGCTTTGATATCTGCATGGACATCAGATAAGCTTAAAGGGTGTTAAAATTGACCATGTGTGAATGCCACTACAGCAGGTTTGGAAATTACTGACCACTAACTGACATATTTAGTGTCCAAGGTGATCGTTTACGTTCAGTAAAACAATTTTACTTCAAGGTTACTTCCGGCCTAATCGTTTTTACAATTGACATAATGTGGAGCTAATGTCGCCAGGCGTTAACACTCTTCAGTTACGAGTACCTAATACTTGCTTACTGTGTAAAAATACGTAACTTCCATTTGGATGTATTCTATTTAGACAATTTGTATATGATGAAAATTTGTCATTTTACCGCATAGCGTCTGTGTAACTAATTTACCTAAGTGTGTGGTTATTTATGCATTTGAAAAGAGGACAATATCAATTAGCATTAAAATAAATGCGAGCAACAGAGCGACTGACGTGACGAAAATCGTCGGCTTGGAAATATTTACTTCCATGAAACAATTACAATCACGGTTTGTCAAACGTATAACAACCGTCATTATTTGGCTTTGAAATTCAATGCAAAGTCATGAAATTTATTTACATTTAGGTGAGCACGCACACAACGACATATCATTATAATGATTGCAGGATTTTCAAATTAGTGAACTTTTTCGTTCCTGTACCAAGATTGAAAAAAGTTTCCACACGGTATTTGGCTATTTTAAATTGAGTCGTTTTGCGTAGTAAACTATAGGATGAATTTGATTCGTTTGGGAAAGTAATACAATAAAAGAAATGCTACTTTATTTTGATGGAAACAGAGTATACATTGTAATGAATAGGCCTAACAAGCTGTATAATTTATCATATCCCTCAACTATCCTGTCAACAGATCCAAATTTGCAATTCTGTAAATTGTAGCTGCAGAAACGCTTTTCGTTCTATGTTTATTAAACAACGCGAATAAAGGGCCACTTTAGACTAATAAACGATGACTGTACAATACAATTACTTACTATTATGTTATCTCTTGTAATTGATACAAGAAAAACAAAGCCACTTACCGGTCCTTCGTATGCAACAGCTGTCACCTTGTAGCGACAATATTTATGTTACGAATTAACTAACACTGAGTGAATCACATTGCGTTACGCACGAATGACCTCAAGTGTACTTCGATTTGTATTTTGTAGGGTACGGAAACCGTACGATACGAGTTTATAGTTTTGTAAGATAACTTATTGTTGTCTGATTTTTTCTTTATCATATCTATTACGAATACTTTTCTATTATACTGCCCTAGCTGCTACGCTAAAAAGCGGTATCTCAAATGAAAATTTAATTTTTGAAGTGAAAACTTCTTTAGCGGCGCTGTGCACTTTTTGTGATGGGGAAAAAATGTTAAACTCGCGACAGGTCGTGTGACCGACAGATTCGACAGATTGAAAATTCGTAAGACGGACACGTGACCTGATCGAAAAAGTGTTACAATGTCATTGAGTTTTCACTGCTGCCGGCACTCCCGGAGTGCAACCCGTTGTTTTTTTTTAAATACTGCCGTTTAGCTTAGGAAACCCAGTATGGCGGTCTAGCCACCTGATGCGAAGAGACTTATGTGCTATCCTGGGTTAGCGGGAGAAATTATTGATCCCGGCAAGGAAATTTTTGTCGCCGAAGTATGAAGTTGTCCAAATCTATGTATCCATTTTTAGTTAAAGTCAATAAAAACGGATTCAGTGCGTTGTACACCTCTTCTATCCAATGTAGGTATACATACGCTTTCATTACGCTAATGTGTATGGTAAAATTTGTGCATCATATTTTAACTCTATTTGGATGCAGCATCTTACAGCTGTTTACTCTAAAGTTGTACCTACAACTTAACTAAAGTTAAAAAAAAAACACTTAAATAGATACCTAAATATGTTTACTTCACAAAACAAAGAAGGCGGCGCGCTCATTCTTTCTTCCGTGGTTTACTTGCAAACCATTGCAAACTAATTCCGCCATACAATAGGTTTTGCTGTTACAATACCTAGTCAGTTAATAACATACATGACTCATTTTGATCAAACCACTACCATCAGAGTGATCTATGCAATCATTTTCTATTTCTATTTCAGTGACGTAAATGAAACAATAATTTTAATTGATATTTTAAGACTGACTCAAGTCTAACTTCGTTTTTAATTGGTTGCACGTGTAGACACGACAAGATGTCAAATTGAGTTATTTCGAGCTTTATTTAATATTTATATTATTTTTAATTATGTTTGGATGTGAACATAACTATTTGATATTATCATGCATATTCGATTTCAGCAAAAGATATGAGCTTGTTTGATGTTTGCCTAATTACAAGCCATTGGTAAAAAAAATATATATACGAAAAATATTAAAAATAAACAATATGGGAATCACGATACATGTAGGTATGTATCTGTTCGTATGGCAAGTTAAGGTTTTTCACTATAATTGCATTTAAAGGGAAAATTTACTTTTGCTGAGGTGAGGTGTGCCAATAAAGAGTACTTATTCTATCTATCTGTCTATCTACTCTGTAATTACAAGAGGGAAAATTTTCTCCTGCAGTACACTTTCCTAACTATCGAAAATACTGTTTTCACCTCAGCAGCTCGAACAAGGGTACTTTGCTTCTTAAAAACAGTGAGCAAAATGCGATCTTGCTCACTGAGTCATTTTGTCTCACTCAGTGAGCAAAATGCGATTTTGCTCACTGACGGTGTCTCACTCAGTGAGCAAAATGCGATTTTGGTCACTGAGTGAGACAAAATGACATTCAAGTGGCCTTTATAGTCAAATGTCATTTCAACATGCGGGGTCTAATACAAGTTCGATATACTTGGGTCTATTATCTCTGTCCCTCTAGGTATGTTCTCACTGCTTAGGGTGAAAAATTTTGTGTACTACACGAGATCAAAGTTATTTACATCTCGTGCGCTTTTGAATCCCTTACTACGCTCAAGATTCTAAATATAAATATAAGCACTCGAAGAAATATCAAACTTTGATCTCTTGTTGTACAAATAACTATAGCATTTGCTACTTGTATTTTCGGAGTACATTGTTACACTTGCCCTGTAGTTGCAATTGCCCCGACTGACCTTTCTAATAATATTCATTACCATCCCCGGAACAATGACAACAATAAGTAATTAAACCACGCTTCGCCATAGCAAGCCATAGCTTGTCCTACATGACGCAGTATTGAATACCACACGCACTAACGAGACCCAACGAACTGTGCATCCTTTTCAAGGCTCACTTAGTCACTATCCCATTTAACCCACACATAAAGCTTCGGTAATAAAGTACTAATACAAATAAGGCAGACATTAAATGGATGTAATTTAGGATATACGAACCTTGAGAAGTAAACTTTCAAATTTAAACTTTCTGATCAAAACAAAGAGTTCTAACTTCTTTGCGGTTTTTTTTTCGATTATGTTGATGATATTAAACATCTAATCGACGAATTGCGTTGTTCTCTGACCTGAATCCCTATATTTATTTCGACAGAAAGACAACAAAAGACTCGCAACATATTTTCACGCTGCGCTCGTCAGATTTGTTTTTATCGTGATAATTTCTGTGAAACATCTGTATTCTGATAACGAAACCCGTAGAAACAATAGGCAGTTATTGTATTGATAAATCTATGTTTGTGATGGATGTGTTTAGCGTGATATATACCTTAACTGAGGAGCAACATACAGCACAATTATACGGGTAGGTATGTAACACCTGTGGAGCATCAGTATTCTGACATCGAACCATCTTAGAAACAATATAGATGGACTGTTAGCTATTGAATTGATTAGTGTTTGATTAATACTTTTGAAATTCAATCACGTTTAGTAGAGGGTACAAATAACAACAGCTGACGATCTAGTAAATATTATAACTTAAATTGTTATTTAGTAAAAGTCATTTGCTTAAACTTGAACTGTTTAATATAATTTGATACACAAGACTACTTCGTCTTTTCTTGGGTTGCCTACATATCTAAAATTAAAACAAAATAACAATTAGTTTCTACTTGAAATGTAACCGGAACACGGAATCGTAAGTGACTCGCTCACATTTTTAATGTATATGTATTATATGTAACTATGGGAAATACAAGAGCGAAAAATGTATTCCTATTAAAAACCTTTATTGTTACCGTTTCGACTGCAATAAATAAATCATGTAACAGTTTAGAACGTCAGGCTTTAGCTAGAAAGATAAGACCAGCGCGGATGATGCCTATCCTGTGCCAATTTGTGTTTTGTACAATAAAGAGTTTATACATACATACATACATGATGTATGCGGACTATCCTATCCGTTCCGTCACATCGTCAGACGGTCCACCGCGTAACAGGAATGATGCACAGTCAATCGCACATGCCACAGGAACACCTCTGTGCCTTAATAGACTACAAAAAGTGCATGTATCTTTAAAACAAGGTATTTAATGACATGCTGTAGATTATTGGACAAGTTCTAAGCTACAAAAGGTTCAAAAATAAGAACTAGAAGTATTTCGATACGGTATAAGATACAGATGAGATTCAGTAAGGTGAACACCTGTCTCACTAGTTTAAACTTCAAAAGTGATCAATCACACCAAATCGAAGAGACTGCCCAAGCGGTGAAACGATTGTGTGTAAAACTATTGTTAATCAAACGGCAACGTTTATAGGTACGTCATTAATATTTAAACTTATGACACATTATTGCTACAGAATTAGAGACCGACCACGATAAGTTTGCTCCGTCTTGGCACTCATGGCAGTAGAGTCCGTCTAATTTAAGCTAACTGTGCAAGTATGCACTGATTCAATTTTTTTTTTGATTCGGATAGAACAAAGCCAGGAAGTGTTTGCATTAGAAATGTGCATTATAAACGTCATATTTTTATAGAAGTTTGACATGATGACATCGCCACACTACAAATATAGCGCACACACACACACCATAATATCCGACTATAACAATGTATGGTTGCGCTGTGCAGTCAGATTCAAACATCAAACATCAAACATCAACATTTATTCAGCAAATAGGCCACAAGGGCACTTTTACACGTCATCATTGAATTTACATACATGCAAAAATAATAACATCAACAATTTTATAAAATAAAACTAAGAATTCAATCTAACGTATTACAATTACTAAGAGATGTATATGGTCTCTTAATGTCGAATTACATAAAAAATACAGATACAAAATACAAATTTGATTGAAATACATATTAGCTAGTTACGGTCAAAGTGGCCAGATATATCGGAACACATCCTTATTTCCATTGGTATTATTTACATCACTATCTATTTGAGACTGACTGTATTTCAAGCAAAACTTGGCAGCAACTTAGCGTGGCCAGAAACTATAAATATGATACCAGCAACTTATAGGCTCGACTATTTCTTCATTATATTTTAAAAATAAAATTCCACAAAATAAAATGCCAGGACGGTAACCGCAGCCGCGCCTAGCGTAGCGTATGTCTTATGAAAAGTGGTTTTACTGTCCATAATAAAGTTAAAAGGATATAAAACGGAGATGTGACGATAAGATGCCTAAGAGTTTTAACGGCGATGGTATCGCCGTGGACGATAAACCTTCACAATGGCTATCTGAATCTGTTAATTGAAATGATGTTAATGAAATTATTAAGGTAATTAAGATTAATTGTGTTCCTTGTAAGGAACATATGTATGCATTTGTATATTGAATATTACAAGCTAAAAGAAGACCATTGCATCCTGCACGCATCTGCGAAAAAATCCACATTATGAATTCAAACCGCAATGTGCTAACATGGGACCACTATGAAATACCTAAGTACGAGTATACTCGTAGCCAATGGAATCTATCGCATATCTCGTCTTTCATGGACTCTACACACAAACTTGGAACTTTTCTTAGAAAAAAACATAAGTTTAGGGACAGCCAAGCCAAAAAATAGATAATGTTATATTCTCAAAAGTAGCCCTATTTACGGTAAACATCGGTTGCCCAAGTACCTACTCCGAGGACCTCATTGTCCGCACGGCCCGGACCAATAAAGACATTTCACTTTCACCGCGGACAAAGGCGAGGGTGCCTATTCAAGTAACGTTACTTTTATTGCTGACCATTACGGGTAGAAAGGGCCAGGAGACATCGCTTAGTCAGCCACGCGTATTATGTACTAATTATTATTGTTAATGTCACACAAACATCTATTCTTCAAATGAATAAGAATATTAACGATTCAACAAACAACACAAATCAATCGTTAACTCAAAACTGTCTAAAATAATTAGTTATCACACAAGATAAAATCAGTAGTGCTCAAAAATACGTTTCAACTAAAAGTCAGGAGCAAAAGGAGTCTCGCTACCTGGCCAGCACCGTACTGCGGTCCCGTTATTTAAAAAAAAAGCTAGCTACACGGCAAAAGGGTACATGTATCCATAATCTGACCTATAAGGATGGAAAAAACGTATGAAATTATAACAGCTGCGATTTGACGCGTCGTGTATTGTGTTGTATGACAGACCGTCGTTTAGAAAGCGGATAATTGGAGGAAATGAGCCCTTATCCTCGTTTAACGGGAACACGAGAGCTACAAATTGAATATGTTGTTTTTTAAAGCCACCTGTCGATTATTGGAGCGGAGGCTTCGTCGGATGTGTTTAAATTAAAGCTGTAGAGACAAGGATCGGTATCGTCACTTACAATATCATCGTACGTAGGTGTAGTACTGTACACTTCTTTGGATGTTTTCATGTCTAATTACGACCAATGCTACGGTCAAGACAGCATGTACGTTGTATGTAAGTAGTTTAGAAGTCTATCAGAGGTACCTCATCAGAGCTTAAACTTGTATGACTCAAGTTACAAGCTTTTATGAACATTAGGCAAATTCTTGTACAAATGTCTTATTCAACTTGCCAATTTTTTTTATTTAACCATACGAGAATGCGAAACAATTCAGAATCTTCTATATACTTATGTAGCCTTATTCAAGTTTGATATTCGAAATAAAGATTCAAATGTGAAAAAATCATCCCCAAGGATAAGAGGCGTGTAAGAATTGTGTACAACAATGCAAGATTCCTCAATAATTACACCACATGCGATCCAAATGCTCTCATTATTGGCATTGAAGGAACACACCTGCGCGTACGCAGATATTGCTGTTCTTACCCCTTATTTCGATTCGTCACTGGTAAACCAATATAAATGTGAACCAACATTTATACTACATCAGTTATATACGAGTATATTACCTATAGTAGGTATTTTTTTTATTTGTTAAAAACGATGGATGGATTGTGTGGAAGAGGATATGAGAAAGAATAAAGGAGTGAGTGCTGAGGTGACGAAATACAGAGGAGAATGCAAGAGAAAAACATGTAGTGCCGACCCCACATAACGTGGAATAAGGGCAGGGAGAAGAAGAAAAGAATATTTTTATTTGCGTCCTGTACGAGTATAGTATGCAAAGCATTTTAATATTTATCTCTGTTTAGCCTTATGGTTGACTGGTAGAGAATGCTATTATGAAATCTTTTAGTTTTGACCTACACTACAGTCAGTAGTCTCAGTCCTTGGGGTCCACATTATATTGGTTAGGTAGAGCTACACAGGTAAGCGGTAGAAATAACGAATCGATATACAAAAGGGCATTTTGGCATCGCCGTGGGAAACGTGCGATTAAATCCATTCAAAGTTTTTTTTAAAGATTTTGTGACATGTAAGATGTTTGCAAGGAATGCGCTTTTGAGTAAGCTAACTGTACTTTTCTGGTTCGGGACCTGTCTCATGTTATTATTAGTGATTATAGTGAAATACTAACTAATTAATATTCAAATAAAACTATTGCTTTCCTTTGTTGTGGAAATTCCTGTGCTTAGTTGTTTCATGAATATACCTACATAAAAATAGGTATAAAATATTGTGAGGTAAACAAAAAAACAAAAAAAAAAGCAAAAAAAAAACGGTCACCCATCCAAATACTGACCACTCCCGACGTTGCTTAACTTTGGTCAAAAATCACGTTTGTTGTATGGGAGCCCCATTTAAATCTTTATTTTATTCTGTTTTTAGTATTTGTTGTTATAGCGGCAACAGAAATACATCATCTGTGAAAATTTCAACTGTCTAGCTATCACGGTTCGTGTGATACAGCCTGGTGACAGACGGACGGACGGACGGACGGACGGACGGACGGACGGACGGACGGACGGACGGACGGACAGCGCAGTCTTAGTAATAGGGTCCCGTTTTACCCTTTGGGTACGGAACCCTAAAAACGATATAGTTAAGTCAGGTAACTAACACGTGCATAGTAAATCAAATACTTTATAATGTTTTTTTTTTTGTTTTCAAGTGCTGAAGTTAAGTGTACGCTTGTACCTAAATATAATACAATCCTCTTGTGATTAGCTTAAGCAGTTGTTTTTCATGTCAACAAGTACCAATTAGGTGCTTGTTAAGACGAAACAGGAGCTGAGTTTTAAATATTTTAGGTAAATATACCCGTCTCGCTAACGGAAGCGGCACCTAAAAGTAGTGCGATAAGGACAAGGCGAAAAATCCTGCGTAAAAATCTCAAAAATCGAGGTTTCGTACTCCTCTGTTTCCTCCTCCAAAACTTAACCAATCGTAACCAAATTTGGAAATCTAAATGATTATGAAATTGTCTGTGTCGGACCGTTTTGCTTTTTCAGCTAATTGATATCAGTTTTGAATGCCACGCCTCTCATTGCGGCATAGTGAATTAGGCCATTTTGGCCATTTTTGAAGGGCTCTAGCGCCTTAAAAAACAAATATATCAAAAAAAGCAAAACGGTCCGACACAGATATTGACAATATTAATCTGTGTTGAAGAAATCATTGCTCTAGCTTCAAAAACCACGGAGGAAAACGAGGAGTACGTTTGTATGGAGAAATGACCACTCCCGTTGGCTCTTAAGACTAAAGTGGCTAACAATTTTCAACAAGCCTGTTTTTGAGGTCCTTTTAAAGCACATGTTATCACTATCAGTAATAGAGCACTTATCGATTGGCCAGATCGAGGTCGGCGGGTTTATCTGGACCCTGGCAACATTCGGGTTAATACTGTTAACAGTGTAACACCATAGCAATTATGGCCACTCGTTAACCTAGTATCATTATTGATATACTGCGTGTATTTTTGATATGAAAACATTAAAGGCCCTATAATGAATGTTCATATTCATATGCATGACTTTTTTAATAAATTATTTCAGTATAATACTTTTATTCAAAACGTCACTCTTATTTAACGGACTGAACTGACAACATTTAGTTTGGTGTTAACAATTTTTTCGTCAGACGTCTTCACAATTACAAACAATTGCATCGCTTCCCAAAACAGCTTAATTAGCAAAATTGTGACCATAAAATTCATAGCGTAATTGTTGATCGCACTATTCTTAAACGCATATTGTTCGACCCAGTTCGACCACGCCATGTTACTCATTCGAAATAACATCAGTTGTACTCGTAAGCTTTTTCGCTCGAATAGATAAGTTCGTATCATAATGTCATTGTTTACAGTTTACACGACCAGTCTTACAACGATTTGAGCGATATTTAGCTCAAGGCTCTGTTTTCGGAGCAAGTAAGGAGCGTGCGTGCCGCGCGTATGATGCGTATGGTTGTATGCGTCATGCGGGATGACTGGACGGTTAAACAATATGGTGCGCATACGCATCAAGGGCCGTTGGTTTACGTAAATAACAATGAGAAAGCAAGAAACACATATGCTGGTTTACTTAAATAGCAACTCAAGTCCTACTGCCATAACCGGCTTAGTATTGTAGAAAATTACAGACATATTTTTTATCAGTTTTTTAGACTAGTAGAACTCGAAAGGTATTGCGTCGTTGGGTCTACCGTTTAACTGAGTCGGTTGGTATAAGAAATTACGCTGATTTAAAGCTAAAATGGTTGCACTATAAATACTATTGAGAATGAGTAAAGTATAATTTATTTTGTTTTGAAGATGAAGGGGCAGACCCAGAACAAGATGGATGGATGCAGTGCTAAAGGACATGAGTTAGTGCAAGTTATCCGAGGACGATGTCGTGGAAAGGGAGAAGTGGAGAAAGTTAAACAGGAAAGATGGTCCTACCGCCATCTGGGATACCTAGCTAGGAAGAGAGAGAGAGAGAGTCGGTGCAGTTACATATATATGCCATCTTCACGGAGTAACTGACGCACAGTATACGTACACTTCTTTTAAAGTCAGAAATGGTTAATTTAATAGGTGTCATCCGAAACTAATAATTATACTCAAGTGTTATTAAGAAGCGGATGCGAGTTTCTATTAGCGTCCACAATAATTTCTAGGGATTATAACTGAAATTCCCTTCCACGAAGCTTTAACGAAACAAACATTAGGAACATTTCAAAGGATGTCGTCTGTCAACGCTACGACAAAACGAGTGCATAGAGTCCTTTATAGAAGCATAATATGGCAGGACAAAATATATTACCCAAATTTGAGCTTTAAGGGGCCGGTATATGACGTTTTCGATTTAGACCTCACTTTGTAACCATAATTTGTTCAATAAATGTTTAATAATTGCATTAAATTACACGTAAAATTGTTCACGAAGAAACCGTGTACCGACTCTTTGTGCCATTATATTTTTAATTTGCTGTTATTCTCTACAAATCGACACTAAAAGTATCAAAAAATCAAAATATGGAGTTCCGTTTGAGACAGAAGCAAAACAATTTTGTCTTTGACAGTAATTGAATTATTGTATGATTCTGAAAGCTAGATAATTCAGCTACCAATTTATTATCGATTTATATTTTTACTCACAAAGACAACACAGAAATTCAATCTCAAATGTAAACTTTCGAACAATTTCCATACATTGACGACATCACTCAAAATTCTTCTTCAAGTCAGATGCCCGTTGGGGCTACACCGGAGCACACGTGTACTTCTTCAAATGAAAATGACAGCTTGATTTTCTTGCTTTTGACAATTATATTGACATTAAATCATATACGCATACGAGAAAGTATACCAGTAGATAAATTGTATTTAAAAAATAGGGTACATAAATATCAGCTCGCGTCTCATTTAAATTTGATTTGCTGTTATAATGGTTGAAAACCGCAGTAAACTATCTTAAAACAATACGATTACAGTCGAATTTAAGTATTATGTTCCTTCAAAACTCGCGTAAAATGAAAAAAGTTTAAAGACTCATCTTTACTGATTGGGATAAATTTTTATTATGCTGGTATCATTTTGCGTCAGTTTAAAAACGTATTTGACTTCTGTACGTCAATGAATTTTGATGACAATTGTAATCTTGTATTATATTATACAAGTTTTATCTTAAAATATTGCCTATTAACAGGAAGAGTTATGTAATTCGTATAAGTAATACCTGAAAGTCTTGTACCTAGATCTGTAATACCATGGATTGCGACGAATAAATGATAATGATTATGCCGTTCGTTCCGTCTATAAATAAATAAATAAATAAATAAATATTAAGGACATTTTTTACACAAATTGACTAAGCCCCACGGTAAGCTCAAGAAAGCTTGTGTTGTGGGTACTCAGACAACGATATATATAATATATAAATACTTAAATACATAGAAAACAACCATGACTCAGGAACAAATATCTGTATCATCATACAAATAAATGCCCTTACCAGGATTCGAACCCGGGACCATCGGCTTCATAGGCAGGGTCACTACCCACTAGGCCAGACCGGTCGTCAAGTCTATATGTATAATGCGTGTACGTGCTGTTCTCTGAAAGTACTAGCGAGTTTTTGCGGCTTTGGAGACCGAGATGAAGCTTACAGGCCAATGGCGCTCTAGTTATTGTTATGTATACCTATGTATCGAATGTTTTATAAATTACCTATAAAAAGCAATGTTTTATTTCGATTAGGTCTACATTTTGTGCATATTGCATATCTGAAGTATTTTCGTACTAAACTTGAAACTTTCGTTGAAACTAAATATAATAATTATTCCAAATGTACAGTCGCCTGCAATTTATGTTACACAACGAAGGCCGCAAAAATATCTGACACGATCTTATTTGTAGAACCATAAGAACATGTCACATATTTTTGCGGCGTTCGAAGGTACCTGTCATTATCACCAACTTTGCCCGCTTTTTTTTTTAAACGAATTTCTCAAAAAACATCACATCATATGACCTTTTTTGCTCAGCACGTCCATTGTGATCAAACGCATCAGTTTATTTGAAAAAAATATATTTTTTACCCATTTTTTTGCGTTTTAGAGGGCGGGCAAAGATATCCGGGGTTTTCGCCAACATTGCCCACGTCAATTTGGTATTCAAATACAGCTCGTATGATGATGATGTCTAAGGATCACTTAAAGGTTTTGGGCAATCCTACCATTCCCTGTTAATAACTTAGCGATAAGTGTAAAAACTTTAAAATAAATTTGCTGGGCAATGTTGCCTACCCGTTTTTGCCCATTTCCAAATAAGGCTCGCCTAAGCATTTTACAAAGGCTAGGGTTGTCACTTTTGAGAAAATCTGTTACAATAGTTTAATGGCCAAAAATATGATTTTTGTTGTGTTTTTCATTCGTTAACGGGATAAAACATCTAAATAAAGGATAATAAGACAAATTAAATACAGTATATATTTATAAACTTATTTTAGTGTACAAACATAACCTTCTTTTACTTGCGAAGTTGGGTAAATTAGATGAAAGTGACAACCCTAATCCGTTTTTGGTGGTGGGCAATGTTGGTATGGATGCCAAATTAACGGATTACTTTGCCCACCGCTAAAACTTTTGTGTATTTAGGCCTTTTTAGTTTAAATCTCAATAGACATAATCTATGCTTCATGTGTTATAACTCAAACCCGGAAATATTTGTCAAAGGGTTCTCAATTTTTTCTACTTGCATTTATTATTTATAAATTTTTTGCCCGCAGAAATATACCCTATATTAGACAACTCGCTCAAACTCAAAATTCCCAAGTAAAGTTATGCACAAGTTTGGTATATAGTTTTGTCAGAAATATAACCTATATTCTACTAAAAATAGCAGGGTGGCCATAACTATTATATTTTTTTCTACATTAACGAATTTGTTTAAAATTGTCGTTTTGGGCAAAGTTTCCCTGGAGGCAAAGTTGGCGCTAATTACGTAACATATTATTGCAGGTGACTGTACATAAATGTTTCGGTGATTTTGAGATTATTTTTCAGGTTAGTTTACTAACAATCAAGTTATGCAGATACCGATTTCGTGAACGTATAAGTAGTAAGGTACCGCTATTGTTTAGCGATACCGATTATTTTTGAAGGTAAAACTATACCGGTTGAAATATAAAGATATTAAAATTACAGCAGGGACAACCATTTTTTATAGGTGTACCTAAACCATCATTGGCCGAGCGTTAGCAAAGGTCTCCGTTTCAGCTTGGGCAAAAATGCTTTTGTATGTTCTCCTTTGCAGATCACATTTCTCAACTGATTCTCGTGAAAATTTGTAAGCAGGTTCGATAGAACTATTCTGTTTCGCTTTATCCGCCAAAATGGAATTGCCACCCTGCTGAAACTTTATTTATTTAAATTCCTATTGAATGGATTTTGCACCTTATGAAAAACCGTATAGAGTAGTAAATAACATTTTACATCTGACTTAATGCCATCTTGTTTTATTCGCTTTAATTGTACAAAACGCGTATCTGGACAAAGCAATATTAGGTAGTAAAACAGTCAACAATCAAATGAATTAAATAGGTACGTCACGTGTGACATGAACAGACAAGGAAAGCAAGATTAAATGCATTGTTTCTCTTTCATCTTTCAATGGAACGCTTTTACCCTCAAAGGAGGCTAGTGGTCAATACTAAACTAAAAGTCCAATCTTAAAAAAACATGATGGGTCACTGACCTGTCCCAGTAAAGTTAGGTAGTGTGCGTGAAGTGCGCTTGTGTGTGAAATGGGGTAAATTGACAGAATCTGAAATTTTACCCACCGCTACCGTCGCCTTAAATTGTGGAGCTTAAGGTGCCTTTTGCGATGTGTGACATATGTGAGTTATAAAGGAAATTGCGAAAGTGTCCATCATAAACTACCAGTTTAGCTTTTCCGGTGTGACTCATAATAACTCGAGCACTAACATACAGTTTAATTAACTATTAATTACTCTTTACAATCATGTATACAACCGTATGCATCAGTACATTCAGTATCTACTTATAGTCCAGGAGTCAGCAAACTTTTAATTGTATTGAATTGTCATTTATTCACAAGAACATAAGGTTCGTTAGGCATGTGAAAATTTGCCTTTAAAGAAGAAAAGCAGTGGAAACCAGTAGTTTCAAGAATCTCATAGATAGAGCCACAAATGTTGGTTGGAGTCATTGCCCAATGGTGACAAATATTTTTCGTGACTTTTGGGCCTCGTCTGTGACCTGTGCGTCAATGTTCGTGACTTATAATTTGGGCGCAGTTGGACGGTTTTCTTCTTATTTTATAATGCATGGATTAAAATGTGTAACTTTTCCGCAAACTAAACGTAACTTATGAGTCTTATGACTCAAGAGCATAAGACTCATAAGTTACGCAACACTATGTAGATGGAGTTGTTAATTTTTAGGCCGTATTGTACATGCGCATGTGTTAGCAGCAGTTTTCCAACCCCTAGAGAAGTTATTTGATTAAATTAAGGAATAATCTTAAGCCTGCTTTATTTACCACGGAGAATACAATCGTGAATCGATATTCAAAAAACCTTAAAACAATCCTAAAACCCAATTAATGCTAAAATTGGTAAACAACCCCATGACCTTTCGATAAGTTTCCCCTTCGCAAGTCCTGGAAAGGTCGCAATTAACGGCTGTACACTTTACACTTGTGTTCATAAATATGTATACATTTCTCCACCTTATCCCATTGCAATAAGGTGAAAAAATGTATACATTTTACGAACTCTACTGTACGTCACGTGACGTGGGAGGCTGCGGACAGGCTTCAGCACGTGACACGTTACCGCCGAAATTGGTGAAACCATTGAACATCGATGATTGAACTTGTTTACTTGTTTATTCACGTTGCACGCTGAAAGTGCGTATTTAGGTACCTTATTTGTGGTGGAAATGTGACATTTCAATCTAAAAATAAGGTCAACCCTTGACATTTCAAATGTATTTTTAGAAAGCGGAATAGTAGATTGTTAACCAAGGGTTGAAAGGCACACATTTCTGTCGAGGTAGTTTGGCGCTCGAACGCAGTGAGAGCGCCAATAGTCCGAGACGGAAATGGTGCCTTTCACCCGAGTTAAACACTCTACTTTTCATATCGAATGCGAGGAAACCAAACAAGACAAGACAATTTCGCAAAATCAGTAATTGAAGTACCTAATAGACCTACGGCCAATATTTTTTTCCTTGCAATCGGAGACTTTACATGTGTGTAGATTAATAACCCCTAGCGAAAATAATTTAGATTGGAATATTTACGAAAACAGACATTTTTTAACAAACTGCAGAATTTTAAAATTATTTGTTCATTATAGTATGAAAATCAGCGGGATTGCCTCTTACTTTTTAATTTTATACTTTTTCGTTCTAAAAGCCGCAACAGACTACCGGACTGCACCGCGACCTTGGTGCGCCGCACCACGTAATAACATAATAAAAGTATTTTAAATATTAAATAGTGGGATTAGTAAAATTAAACAATTACCAATTGTTCCTTGGCGAGGAAATAAAGACACTATTTTTCCATTTTGTTTCCACCCAGTTGTTCGTGGGACGGGGACGCAGAGGAGTACACCACTTTTCTGCGCTAGAGCATAAACGTATCACTTTCTGCACACCTTTTAGAACAACAACGACCCACTTTCAGAGCATGAGATGAGATATGAAAAAATAATGTTTTACGCAGATTTAGGACCGGATGCACTATTTGGCATTGGAAGTCTCATAGTTATCTGGTGAGTGACGTTTATGTTAGGCGCAACTGGCTCTAACTTTAAGTTTAAGTTAGGTATAAGAAATTAATGGTCCCATTTTAATTTTAATTTGAGCAGATTACACTTTGCTTGAAGTACAGGTGCATCACGATTGTTTATTGATTAACCCCCCCTGAGGAATACGAGTATGACCTAGGTCTCTTTAAAGCTAGAGTGAATATACTATTACGGAACCGGTGAGCTCCATCTTAGGCTCTGTCTTCACTTTTCATCAGGTGTGACTAGAGCCAATCGTCTAGAGAAAACTTTGAAAAATGAAATGTCATACCTCAGTTTTCCTGGGGCAGGGATTGCATAGGTACTTATTGTAGTTAATAAAGTTCAGTGCGTACTCCGGTGGTAACTTGTGCACAATCGCAGTTACTTTTTCCTAAAGGGGCCCACTGATTAACAGTCTAGTCTAGTCTTAGTCAAGGTATCGGCCTGTCAGTTAGAACAAAATTTTGACAGTTACGAACAACTGACAGGCCGATACCGTCCGTCGGACTGTCAATCAGTGGGCCCCTTTAGGGGCAGCCCTACCTTTTTATACACTTTCAGTTTTAAAACATACAATTACTCACGACCGACAAGAAGCATTCAGCAATCATACCTGCAACAAAATAAACAATCGTAAATCCCAATGATTCATTCGTTACGCGAAACATACAAACAAACTAAGAGAGAGTGCCGACAGATTGAGCTTTTCAGCATTTCAAACAAATCAATGTTTTTACAAGCTACTCTTAAAAACTCCTTTCAAAATTAAAGTTCAATTCAAAATGATTCTAAAAGAATCAAAAATAAAGTGCAAGTTAGTCTAAAGTTAAAGTTATATAAGAGTTTATAAAAGTAACGGGTGTGAAGTGGAATCTGCAGAGCATTTGGCGCGCCTCCCCGACGTTCAATAATCCTTGCCATAAAATTATGTCTGTTTGTTTGTCCGAGGATCATCGAACCGACGGGAATAGCCGACGCGGGCGCATCGAAATAGCGCCCAACGCGATGCACCTTTGTGTAGCTACCACACTCAAAATAAAATATGTAATACATATGTATTAATTTACCGCCTTTATATAAAGGCGGTCAACTTTTATTTGTAAACCAATTTAAAAAAATTTAATAAACCCAACGAAGAGTTTGACAAGGAAACATACATCAACGTGTCCCAAAATTCAACGATAAGCTGGCACCAGAAGATGGACCTGCTCATGAGTACTCCAGCAAAAATAATAAAAAAAAAATTTAAAAAAATTATTGAAAAATTGTAGACATGGTCGTTAAAATACCACTAGGGGTGTCGACTTTCATTTTTTTTGTAATTCCATAATAAATTGAGATACATTTTTTTTTCTTTTTTTTCCTCGAGTAGCCATGAGCAGGTCCATCTTCTGGTGCCAGCTTATCGTTGAATTTTGGGACACGTGGTATACTGATACTTAGGGTAACTCTAGAGCCAGCAGATCCTGCAGCAAGGACTAGGAAGAGGAGACTACAAGGGGGAGGCGATGTTGATACAAAATAGCACTGAAAGCTCGCATGACTCTGCTGATTCAACCTAAGAAGAGTTTGACAGGGAAACATGTATCTTTTTTAAAAAGCTGTTAACCTCCTTTTTCACTAGAAACCAAATTATTCATTAAATTATCTGGCGAATTGTTTACAAAAACTGTCTCGTTAATTTAAGACAACAGGCAATTAATTTGTTAGCGTTTCAAAACTTGGATGTAAAATCGGAATATAAAATTTTTGATGTCGTGTTTTATTAATGTAAATACGAGGTGATAATATTGGCTTAGGTTACCGTAGTTGTTCATAAAGTAAAACAATTAAAACAATTTTGTCCGAGATTGATATTTTTCCTCAGTCTGATCCGTTGACCAAGAGGCTGTAAACCCTGTTGCCAGACGGAAAATATAACGATATTTAATATACCAATTTAAGAAATACAATAGAATTGGCTAGGAATTAAGAAATAGGCTTAAAAATATACTATCTAGTATGTACTGTACATAGATTTTTACGACGTGAGTCAAGTTTTTACCAAAATCGAAGTTTAACTCGTATTCTATTTATGTACTTACGATTCATTGTTACGTTTCAATTAACGTTAATAAATTTAAATTTAAACCAAGAAAAAAAAGAAAACTCATTAAGGCAACAATTAAATACTGTAAATGAAGGTTTGAATTGTTTAATCAATTACATCGTGACAGCAAATGGGTTAAGAGTGAATAAATCTCTATCTGGGGACGATTGTATGCAAATGCCCGCATGGCGTGCACGCGGCACAAGGGCAGACCTAATCTAAAGTCTTGTAGCTGGTCACTAGTATAACTTGAGCCCTGGTTTCATGGCAGTTACATGTAGTCGAAGGTCCAGCTTGTACTGGTATTTAATGAAGTGGTCGGTGGTAGAGTACAGCCCTCATAGTCGGCAATTGTTTCATTTAGCTTCTTGCGAAACCCTTCAATCATTGCCGTTTAGGATTAAGTGGGCTTAGAATTGTATTTCTAACTTAATTAGATTTAGTCAAGTATAATCAATTGTATTTTTGCTGTACATCATGTACATGGTCAGTAAATAAGTTAGTAGGTACCTAAAATGGTGTACTAACACTCTTTTATTTGTGAATTTCACTAATGGAGACAGTAAGTACGGTTCAGAGCACATACAAATTATCGTAGTTCGTAGTTTTTTAGAGATTTAAACCGGATTCCACCAACCGTATTCAAAACGAGTGATATTAAACGTAACCGACAGATGACTGACTAACTAACGTACTACTTATGTACTTACTTACTCCGTTGGCTTAGTGACCAAAATGAGACTTGGCCACCGACACAAGACAGCGCCACTTTTCTCAGTCCTAACGTAATTCAGTAGAAAATAATGAAACTCCCAATAAGTACAATCAAATTTTGGCGAACGATCACCTACTTTACGTCAAGTTTGATGAGCTGTGCTTGGTCAAATTGGCCTTAAGACTTTGTGCTTCTGAATGGTATAAGTAAACCTTTTTATTTGTGTTAGTACAAACAGCAACACTCTTAACTGTCCATCGGTGAACCTTATGGCGTTTGTAATAAGGTTTACGAACAGTCAATTAACATTGTGGGCGATAATGGTACCTACATGTGCTGCAACGGCATGAGAACACGACGCTCCGCTCTGTCATCTATTTCAGCCACGTCAACTTGACACATACTTAACGCCGGGCCAAGTGGACCGAAATGTTATTGACATTTTCTTGAGACAAGTGTCTCTTGTTAAGTCGTGTCGTGAACTATTAATAATGAAGGGCGAGGTATAAAAAGCTACTCTTGACTTGACTTTCCGTACGATATTGTTTATGTATGGTTGGATAGTCACTTGAGACAACATGAGATTGTATTAGGCTAGTGCTTTTGTTGCACCATGTATACTAGAAGATCATCGTTTGCCATCTGGCTACCAAAAGTTTTCGATAGACCAAATATGCTCGACGCGGTGAAGTACATGTCATCTTGAAACTTAAGTCCTTGTCAATAGCTGGTGACAGCAAGGTGTCATGTATTGGGCATTAGCATGTCGAGCACTAGTACGTTTAACTTATTAAGATCTTAAATTACGCGTAATCTCACTGTTTGGATGTAATACATTGTTCGACGTAATCGTAAAGCAATTTGTAGGTAATTTACCGCTTCAGTACCTAACTATATCCATTTATTTCGGTTAAATCATAGCACACGTAACATCGGAGGTTAGGAAAAGGTCAATGCGAAATGTGAATCACCGGATGTGAAACATTAAGATGTTCTGTGTGATAAGTAACTTGACTACTTTAGCATTACTTAGGTATTCTAATAATTAACAGTAAAATAAATAATGATAAAACTCTTCTACTTCTACTAGAAGCTGCGAACGGAATCCGGGAGGAACAGACGAACGGGGCAACCGACGAACAAGGAAACAACTCAATAGACTCTATTGAATAGAGGAACAGGGAACCAGACATAACAGAACCTAAACCACTGATTCTGTTCGAGTTTGAAGTGACAAATCAAAAAAGTACATCGAAGGCACCGAACGTGTAAAAGCAATGATGGTTAATGATTTGTATCTAAGACGAAAACATTATTTCAAAGCACTGTACCAGATGATAATACTATTACTTATTCTATGCTACCAATGAGATAACAAGGATAACCTATTCCTCATTATACTGCCAAGTTCATATATGATTATGATGATTGCAGACTGCAGTAGGTACACTTGCATAATTGTGTTACCTATGTTATGTATTTTAGACGGCCTTGAAACTAGTTGTAATTGAAGAATACATAAGAAGTTAATTTTGTTACATTGCTGCTGGTATCAATATTCTTAATTTTTCGTAACACCATTTTAGGAAGCGGTTCGACTCGTGGCAAGAGGGCGGCGGTAGGCATTTTTTTTCTGGCGATAACAGTTTCTAAGATAAAACTGAAAGAAAACAAAGATAACTCGCTCGTCGCTACTAGCTTCTTACACTGCTGATCGGGCAACTACAGCTGCCATAAAAGAGTAAATTTCATCTACATTTTTAAAGACGATTCAACTCTTCCACTGGTCACGTCTCCCGTATCAATTCTATAAAAGTTAAACTTAAACCGAATAAAATGAATTCCTCCTCCTTGCTTCGTTCTCCTGAGGGTCGCTCCTATATGAATCACATGATTCCGGAAGGCCTTTGTGATTTCTTGTGACTTCCAAGTCATGATTGACCCGTGTATGAATAGTGAATTGATGACCTGGTCAGACCAACGCGTTCCGTCACCGCGTGGTCAGACCAAAGGATTAAAATAAATTAGTTTCATGAAATATCGCATTCTATCGCAGAATCAAATCAAATGCTAATAAAGCCCCTCAACCAGTTCAGAAGTTAAGGCCGCGAGGGTAGCTTTCCATACCGAGTAGATTTACTACGGCCTCTCAAGATTTTCCTTCCATTGATCTAGCGAATACCCGACGCGTGACTCACGTGATTGCTAAGCCGATAATTGTATCAAATGCAGATAGGAAAATTTAAGTCGATACTAACTAGGTATTAAACAACATATATCGTATTAGAAATGGAAATACTAAGTGGGTAGTACTATGGTTTGTGTATACATAACCGACAAAAAGAGAGTCCAAGAAAGATCAAAACGAAAAGTTGGAACGGCAATGTTGACAATTTATTTAGTCGACATTGAGGTACAATTCTTGAGATAGGTTAGGTCAGGAGTTCTCTAAAGTGATGATAATGATAATGTAAATATATTAAAAAAGAAAGTGAAGCGAAAGACAAAGCATATACAGGCAACATTCTTTAACTGTACCATGCCTATCGGTGGACCTTGTGTCATTGTAATAACTGTAATAAGGGTTACAAATTGGCATTTAAATAGTATCGTAATGCAATTCCGGATTGTACTAAGTACAAATCCGTATTGCCTATCTGGTCAAACCTTTAAAAACAGACTTGATGCAAACAGATGACTGCATCGAACCAGACATTTTACAATGTAGGTAAATACCTATACGCTTGCAGTTTCATGCAAAATACGGAAGTCTGCATTCTGTATGTTACTTTGTATGACTCACATTAATGTTTAAAGTGATTGACAAGCGGACGCAATCTAAGACCAAAAAACAGAGCTTAAATCTGGATGTTACTTTGTCTGATCTCATCGTTTAACTTAGCGATAAAATACCTACTATGTCAAAAGATCATAAATTAATTTTACAACAAAAATAAGAAAATTGGTATTTCAAAAGACTGATTCTAAGAAACGCTTTTAGATGTCTTTGAACGACGAAACTCGTAAAAATACTGACGGTATAAAATATAATAAAGGTCAAAATGGCACGTCGAAATGTCAAGCAGGGTCCATATGAGAAAATTGTATTGAAAGGACATTCAGCAATGTCAACAATAGTAATGGATGAAACAAGCCACCAAAAGTATCTTCCATCCTCGAAACTGTTTCAAATACGTAGAGATATGTCTGTATTTAATGTACTTATGTATTTATACAGTTCGGGTTTAGAAGTGTATGTCACAGTTTCATTGTGTTATGCTATGCTACATATAGAGACAACCAAATATTTTTTTTGTTGAGCTATTAGAGTAGGTATGGCAGATACATTCGACGCGTTGTCTAATATTCTACTTTTGATACTTAGTGTACATATTAGGTATATTAGGTTCATTCATATATTCATATATGACCAGGTAATTGGTAGGTTACCTACACCTACTTATTACCTAGTCCATTTTCGCAACACATGAAAATAATTTACATCGGACTTGTATTGCATTTACAAGCTAATAACTTTACAATACAGGTAATGTTCTACATACCTAATTTTATTGCAATTATGTACATAAGTACTATAAGTAGGTATGTATGTTATTTTATTGTAAACGTAGTATCCGAGAGCAATAAAAAACTCATTAATTAAATTTATTGCATCTGATCTACGTTAAGAGTGCGAAATTTCTCTTTTAAAATTATAATGTAATCAGTGAATGAACAAAGAGATCATTTCATTGAAGTGGGCATGTTGGTAAATCACAAATTTGTTACTCGTATTTTAGCTCTGGGGATAAGAAAGTCGCACCACCGCTATTAAGACTTCATTTCGTATTATATTCAAGTTAAATCTTATTATCTATAGAGCGTGAAGTGCGTTCCACCCTTACGTCTGGTTAATATACTGTACCCATTAGGAATATAGACATTCGTAATCTATTAGCTATATATGGATATACTTTAAATATTATCCAAAACATATTAATAAGTGTGTCGTCGCTCATCGCACGCTCGAAGCAGTTGGAATTCCGGGAAGCGATTCCAATTAAAATCTATTTTAATTCGATGGCCGGTCTTGATAAAACTAATTAATGATATGTAAAAATCTTTTTGTTGTTTGAGATTCCTCGAAAAATACGCAGTAGCTTGAGAATATGACAAGGGTCTGCATAGGGCTCGTTTCACAAAATATTTGCTATAAGATAGACAATGTACTCATTATTATTGACTAAAACGGAACTTTATTAAATAAATAAAAAACCTCTGACGTTTCGATAACTACATTACACTTGTGGTACCAGAGAAAAACTTAAATCAGGACAGCGCTCGCCTTTTCTAGCAAGAGAAATGTAATTCTTAGCTTCTTCCAGCCTGATATTAAAAAATATGAGATTTCTCAAGACGTTCATATTATTTCCATCATGACAAACTTCAAAGTAGGCCAGTTATAGAAGTGGTCAACTATAAGTATGTTTACAATAGTAGCGTGTTGGGCGAAGCAGATGTACTCGGAGCATGCGAAGGACAAAAACAAAGCGATTCTTTGACAGATAACCATGGCGGTGACATAAATTATTAGCGATCGTCTATTCCACAATTTTCATTTCAACTTGTGATATACTGGTATTACAGGTGTAAAACGGTAATTGCTTACCAATAGGCGATTCGTGTGCAAATTTGCCTCTTGTAACATAAAAAAAAACTGACTCTGAACCTGTAAAGATATCATTGACTTTGGTCGTTAGTAGATACTTAGATATTAAGATAAGTGGGTCCATTTCGATGATGTCACCAGTCAGCTATAGTTAAAGTGGAATACAGCCTGTTTTATGGGCGCTGCGCCGGCCATCACCATCGCAAACAATCCCATCGCGAACCGATAATGCTCAGCACAAACACTCCCTATCTCGTTGGCAACATTCAAAATATTTACAAACTAACATCGCTACCGACCATGCTAAGTTTGCTCAGACTTGGCAGTGACGATCCTAGGTCTAGAACGTACAAGATTGGCTGTCAAATATCAAAAGTGCGACGAAAATGGGAATTATGTCAAAGGACAGTGGAAATAATTTATGAATGTGTATTTTATTTTTGCTTGTGTAACACACATTCATATTTGCTTTTGTAACAAGATATTCCAAGATGTAGGTATTTACCCATCCTATTTTCTGAATACAGCATTTTATCTTTTCAAGTCTAACTTTACGTTTTCGTACATTCAAGCAACCAATGCCGCTATGAAGCTTAGAAGTGGTCACATTTTTGCATATACACGTGATGGCTTCGCTTTTTACACATCGATTATCATTCTTATGATAACGCATATACATATCCCTAGGAGCGCCATACTTGACGTAGGTCTTGGCATGAAGACAGCGTGGTCCGACTAAAGCCTTGAGTGCATTAATTCGAACGCGAGCTGAACAAACGCAACCAAGGATAGTCAAATAGTTGATACAATTTGTAATATTTGCCGATCGGAATCGACCAAGTAGCTGAGGTCGTGTGGGATTGTTTGTACTTGACAATTTATTGCTGTTTGCATGGCCAATACCATTGTGTTAGCATAGGAAACTTAACATTACCGTACAACTTCTTGCTTCTTTTGAATGGGTATGTCGTTTGCTTTTACTTTGTTTTAAAGATTTATTGATTGTGGAAGAGATGTACCTACCTACAGACTAATGGTAATGTCGTAATTCATTGTCAAGTTTAGCAAGCCCTTGAAAATCGTGTCCTTATCAAACATTTTGATGTCTGATTTTGTTAGAAATTGTGGCCAGATCTTAGAATTGATAATTTCATGGTGTGGCAATCATTTAATGATTCGATTGGTTGGCAACATCATGAAAATATCAATTCTACCATCCGGCCACAAGAAAAAAGCACGATGGGAATATTTAGAAACTAGCAGACGGTCGTTCATTAGTTGTTACGAAATAACGACTGTCGATATAATAAACATTTCGGTTTTGCCTCAGCGGAAAAAATGGATGGAAACAACAAGAATGTTTTATCAAAATCGGTTCATCCGTTTCATTGCCTTGGGGGTTTTGTATCATGTTGCTTCCAATGGCATACATTCTGAATATGTACAAGTAGGTTGTAGGTATGCCTGTTACCTATATCCTATCGTGTTGGATGATATCTTATTGAAAGTTGTTACCCAAGACAGGCGTGGCTCACTCCGCGATTTCGTCGCTTTGCTACAGGTAGCTAAAAGTACATCCGTTCGGCCCCAATTTTGGGGTTTGCCATAAGCCGCGCGTGGCGCTGTCGCCATCTAGCGGCCATATCTGTGCTGATCGTAACAGACGCGTTTTGTTAGAGAGTGAGTCTTCTGTACCTAGTACTATTATTTGTTCTGTGCCCAAGAGCGAGTTAGGTACCAGAAGACTGTCAGGCCTTAGAAAATCTGGTCGCTTCATTCTTAAACATCCTCATACAGTGGACTACATTTAGGGGACGCGAGTTGTTTAAGTCTGACTTCTCAAAAGTTTTACTTGACAAGTGGTTATATTTTCGTACATTTTAGTTATCAAATTCATGGACTATCGGCGACAGGACGTGATGTCACAGGGTTAAATAAACATTCGACGTTGAATGTTATCGAAGTTTTTTGTGAATCATTTGAATGACAAAGCAGTGAACTTAGACTCAACTCCCGACACAAGGCATTGTGATTCAAATAGGAAACATGTAAATTATGGCATTTTAATGCACCGGAATTAGAAATGACTATATCATTCATTTTGATGTGGGAAGAACTGCTGTGCACTGAATTGAATTATTTCACGGAAAATCTTTGTGGACAAATGAATGATGGATAAACTATAAGTAATAACATGGTAGGATACCTACTTGGAATTTAAGTGTTAGTCTAATTTGCCATTTTATAAGTGGTCGAGGACTAATCTTCAGAGAAAACTGTCATGTGCTTATAGGATGACTCACGCTAGACCGAGCCGAGCCCGAGCCGAGGCGTCCGACGTGTCATTTTCTACGACGGCTGATCGGTGATCACGTGGTGCTTTAGAATAGAAAACGAAGCGCCTGAAGCTCCGACCCGGCCCGGCCCCGGCCCGATGTAGCGTGAGTCATCCTTATTACAACTGACTTAGGAATCTTAGCATGCAGAGCCGAAAACACTTGGAGGCTGCTCAAGATAGGAATTAGTGGAAAATCTTTTTTTTTTGTCAAAAAATCATTTTAACGGGCAACTAATATTCATCTAGAGTCTAGACAGTTCTAAGAAACCCAAACACAATTATCTGTCTCCATCATCAGATTCACCAGATCATCTCGACGGTACCATAATATTTCATTGTCACCCAACTAATTTGTTCTTTTTTTAGTTACTGCTATGTTTATTTTTTTCCTCTCTATGTGTTGTCTGTTTTTAATTTTATTATTGTCTGTATACCCTACTAGTTTTAAGTTAATTATAAGGTAGGTCCCCACTGAAAATCAGCGCTGCGGCTTGCTGTAGCATTAAGCTGAGTGGGGGTCCTTTTAACGTCCATCTGACCTATATCTTGTTTTAATTTAACTGGTTTTGTAACTATGATGACGTAAATAAATGTATTTTCTTTCTTTCTTTCTATATGTATGTGAAGTTTCAGCTCAATCGAATATTAATGGGAAGTGGACCAAAATGAGCTTGCAAGGTTTGACCCGTATATCTATGGACCCAAACATACATAATTGCATTGCAAATTAGATAAAAGCTTGTAAAAAGATACCAAGACCAGTAGTTACTAGCAGTGGGACACTCTCAGGCCTCTAAAAATAACAGCCACATACATCAAAGCCCTTTAAAGATATTATCTAGTTTAAATTTGTTAACTACATACATAGCTCCTTGAGCGTTGCCGTGTCATAATGGTAGCGACACTAAGTACTTTTATCTGGGACATATCTGTTCAAACGATTTGCATACTTCTTAATGGTTGTAACTATTAGGAACTCATTTAGTCTTAATTGTTAAAATGTCAAAGTGAATGCCAATGCTATTAATACTGGGAGTTTCTAATAAATAATTATAATAATGTTCTAAATTATTAAAAAAGAGCATTCGATAAAATATGCAAACAAACTTGTTCCATTGTCGATGCCACTTGAAATATATATTATTAATTATTAAACACACTTATACTTAATTAAACACTTATCGCTGTAGACTTTAGAGCAGCGGTCGGCAACCTTTTAGCAACCAAGGGCCACATAGCAGTTAACGAAGTGGACGCGGGCCGCACTTTGGTAATATTTATGACTTTATCAGACATTGTCATTTGTCAATATTACATACAAAATACCCAGGGAGGCTCGCGGGCCGCAAGTGAGAGGTTCGCGGGCCGCCGCTGGTTGCCGACCACTGCTTTAGAGGATATAACCAAACGGAGACGCCATGTCTGTAATTTTCGGTACAAAATAGTCTGCCGATTTTTGCGGGGGAGTCCATACAATGTGTATGACCATTGGCCGCCTATATTCGACAGAGGGGAACGCCTGTTAATGGCTACTGCGTTTGGTTATCCTCTAAGCTATAGACATAGCGTCTGACAAATTGTAACAGAATTATTAATAATGGGCCGATTTTTTGAAGTGAAAACTTCTTTAGCGGCGCTGAGCACTATTTGAGGTGGGGAAAAAATGATAAACTCGATTCAGCGTAACGCGTAACGTAACGCTGACGTCATGTGTCACGGACAATGTTATTCACCAAAGAACTCACAAGTCATAACGTATCATAATCAGGTCAATTATTTAAAACTGGACTTTTATATTAAGCAATAAAGCTCAGTGTTCTAATCTTGTACGGGCTGAAATACGAGGATCTCACAGTTACATTCTAACTTTATATCACTCAAATATACGAGTAATTCAATAAAGCTACATCTTGATGAAATCGCTAATAAAAGTGCAATATAGTAGAAGGTTGTGCCTTTAAAGGCCCCAAAATAACATAAGTAGTATTCCAGTGCATTTGACATAATAGGTAACATTTGACATTCAAGCTGACCATCTAAGAAAATACTGCATAACCTAACCAATGCTCGTGCTTAAGCCATTTACCTACATGCTATTTCCTAAAGAGAACTACCGTTGGTTTTCCATTCTCCGTGAAAGCGCTTCCTTAAAGGGTATTTAGGATTAAACGATTCACAAAGCCTATACAAACTCCTTTATACATGTGCATCGGCATTTAAGTAAGACTAGGATTTCGCATAGTTGTGACTTTGTGAGGCATAAATATAAAATAAAAACCGGGCAAGTGCGAGTCGGACTCGCGCACGAAGGGTTCCGTACCATAATGCAAAAAAAAAAAACAAAAAAAAAGCAAAAAAAAAAACGGTCACCCATCCAAATACTGACCACTCCCGACGTTGCTTAACTTTGGTCAAAAATCACGTTTGTTGTATGGGAGCCCCATTTAAATCTTTATTTTATTCTGTTTTTAGTATTTGTTGTTATAGCGGCAACAGAAATACATCATCTGTGAAAATTTCAACTGTCTAGCTATCACGGTTCGTGAGATACAGCCTGGTGACAGACGGACGGACGGACGGACGGACGGACGGACGGACGGACGGACGGACGGACGGACGGACGGACGGACGGACGGACGGACGGACAGCGAAGTCTTAGTAATAGGGTCCCGTTTTACCCTTTGGGTACGGAACCCTAAGGGGCTGTCCATAAATTACGTCATCGATTTTTGACGATTTTGGACCCCCCCCCCCCTATAATCATCCAAAAATCATGCTTCAAATGACCCCATTTCCTCCTACTTCATGCTACCGTCATCCGATGTCCAGACCCCCCCCCCCCTAATTTGAAATGACGTAATTTATGAATAGCCCCTAACAAAGAACGATAAGGTCAGATTAGTAAGAGACTTATAGTTTATTTTGTTCGGGGCAAGAGACACCGTATGAGGAAATCAAAGTAAAATACCTATACAAGAGTAAATTAATTTGGTGTAGATCTTTACTCAGAAGTTAGCATAAAAAAAAATACATCAGATGTATGAATATTCATTATTACAGTTCTAAAATGATCTTATAGACAAGCGCCACCATGCCCCACGCGCCGCGCTTCAAATGAAGTCGATTAAGATATCATTGATTTAATTGACAAATTGGAGTGCTGGAGTAGGATAACACTTTTTTCTACTCTAGCAGTTCTACTTGGCAGTAGGATAGTAAGCCTCTTGTGAATGGCTTGGTCGTATGTTTTGCCTCGCACGGGCCTTTTAAATCTGCAGTAACGGACGGGTGATATTAAGTATTAATATGTAGTCGGCGATGCGAGACGCGTGGAGAATACGCAAAGACTTTACTTGGGGACTAATATGATATGACACTTCGACGGCTCAGTATACTTACTAAAGAATAATATTGAGACGATAAAACTGCAGTATTAGCTACCGTTTTTATATGTAAGCTTGCGTTTGAGTCATCGATTTCAAAAGTAATGTCGGATTTTGGCAGTCTGTATTTAAGATACAGCATCGTGTCGTATATGAACGTAAATACCGCATTTTAGACTGAAGGCATATCCAGTCCAGCATAGTCTAATGATAGTGGATACATATATATAGATATTGGAATATGTACCTAAGGTACCTAATCATACTTTGAAAATCTCATGGGAATATCACCATTTCTGCATAAAATTAGAAAAAGTACTCATTACACGTCATAAGACAGCATTTCACAAAACTCGCTTATCCATAAAAACAAGAACACTTACATTCCGAACACACCCCAACGAGAATTATACTGTTCGTCTTCACTCTGTTGCTAACCAGAAATCGCCCTTTTTCAACCCAATCTAATTTGGACTGTAGTACGTTGAAACACGGTGTATTTTACAGTATAGGGTTGCAAGGCGGTAAAAACTAGAAAAGCGTCAAGTTTGAGGTTGAGGGCTTCGGGAGTATTAATTAATATGCAATTATTAAACCGTGGAACAAACCGCGACCGCCTGCACAAGGGCAGGCGAGAACTGGACTGGCGAAAATGGGTTCTGCATAAGAAACGGAAATACAAGTTTTTTTTTTAATTAAAATACATTCACAGGTACTTACATCATATGAATCATATATATGTCTGTCTGTTACCTCTTCACACTTAAACCCCTGAGCTAATTTGGATTAATTTAGTATGGATATATTAATTTGAGGCACGAGAAAACACAAGAGGATAGTTGTTTATCAATAATTATCATCATACGGCATGGGATGATTCATACCACATCAAATCGACTTAGTCCCACAGTACCAAAGAGAATTAAATAGAAACTGCACGCCGATGTTGCAGTTAGCGTGCAGTTCCCATACAAGTTTCGGTCCTTAAATGCACTGAAAACATCCATAATTCAGGTTTTTCATATAGTTATACATAATTTATTTAATTAAAACTTAATTGAAGTTACCTAACAACATAAAAAAGGCGAAATTAACGCCTTTAATCATTCTCTAGCACAATAATTAATTTATGTTTTTCATACACATAAATTAAACCTGAGTAGTTTGTAATTTTCCTTACCTATTGGAAGAGACAATTCGTAGATGTTATATTTTATTACGTTATGTGTGTACGATCCTGAGAAGAGAAACATAATTTTGACATTGATGAATTTTTTTGTAATGAAGTAAAGAAATATATATCTAACCATAAAAATATATTGTGGATCTTAATTATTTGTACACAAAACATTTATATCGCCGAGGGAACCCTAAAAAGGTTCGCAATGTATATTTTATCCTTGCCACAGGCAGGTTTTGTTCTAAAATAAGGTAAACGCCAGGAGCCTGAGAACCGAGTTATCATATTCCTGCCTGTCATTAGTATCATTACAGATACCTATAACGTCCGCCAATAATAATATACATACTTACGTTTAAGTTGACACTTACTGTAGGAAAAGGCACTTCTAATGTATGCTTGTTGATCATTGAACTAAGTATAACTACGTATAGAACCGGCATATAAAACCAGTATGCAGTATTTTTTGTCATGAGATCTTGTTGTTTTGACGACAAACCATAGAAGCGGAGCGTGGATCTCGCGACCTGAAAGCGTAAGCGCCATGTATTTTACGGCGCTTACGACGTTTTGGTCGCGTGGTACACGTTGCGATAATTTCATTGTTTAGTTCCTATGGCTTCTCTGTAGTAATTATAACTCAATGTTGTTGATGCATCCTTGCCCAATCTAGAATATGTGTTGATAAATAAAATAAAATAAACCATGTACTTTAAATTTAACTATCAGACTTTCAATCTAGATTTTTACTGAAATTAAGAAAACTATACTAAGACCGTATATTAACTAGGTGACCGCAAACGTACAAACACAACCAGCAAATGAATGGCACGCCATTTCATAAAGTGAAAACATATAATTTGCTTCCAACTCGGTGGCTGCTCGTAATGAGATATTATTAAATATAGCGAACTAGTTTCAACCAGCGGATTTGCTTGGACATAGCATTTTTGTCTGATTTACTGTTATCTAGTGTAATATGATATGAGGTAGAATCATAACCGCCAAACTATGCAGGCAGTAGGTCTTTTAGGCCCAAAAAGGTACTAGCGCCACCAGTTAGGAGCTCAAAATGCCCTTTGGGATAGTATACATTCAAAAGAATATTAACTATTATTATAAGATCATATCTAGAATACCAACTGCTTTAGTGGGTTAAATATTATAATAACACTAATATGTTACTAACAATATAACAAAAATTACGTAATATTTGTCGAAAAGCTAGTTTATAACGTCCAGAGGCTAGTAATTCATAAAATGAAGTACTTTGTAAACATAAACAAGTAGTAATTTATGTTTATACGCACAGAATATGTACCGAGGCCGGCGCGTACGCTGGCGACCGCAGCGCCGCGCGTGATCTATTACGGAACTATTATGTAAGATAATGGGAGCAATGTTTTCGCGTTCACTGCCAATGACCGGCTTCAAATACCATACTATAACAAAGGTTTTGTTGGTAATTTAAATACTTATAGGGAAGTACAAGCTTTTTGTTGGCGGCATTGTTATTGCCACTTATAATATTCTCATATGTTTATGGGTATTTATATTTATTCAATTACTGACAAAATTGTGAATACACTGATTAAGTCACTTGGCCAAATACCACTATCAATCATTTCTAAATTGGGATATATGGCCAGCCAAATTAAATAATAGCGAAGTAGATACGAGTATATGAAATGTCTCAAGACTTTCATGCACATTATCATTGTGACAAGTACCACAGTGACTCGTAAACTTGTTAAACTTAATTTACTGAGCATGAAACTGTATAATTGTGGTACTTCGTCTATATACGAGTGGCAACGTTCTAAACTGATTACCGATGTATCTTGTCTATTTGCAATAACGCAATGCAATGCAAGAATGAATTGTTAACTTCTAACTGGGCAGGACTGAAACTACTCGTAATGTCAAAACCCATACCCATTTGGTCCAATATTAGTGAAATTGTCATGAGGACATTTTAAATTTTTAATAATCACTTTCCTTTTATATCGATGAGTTGCTCTGTTATAGAGATGGACCGAATATTCGGTAATTACCTATTCGGTATTCGGCATATTCGGCATATTTTTCAATGTTCGGCAGTTCGAACCGAACTATTCGGCCGAATATTCGTATTCGGCAAAGTCCATATTCGGCCCATCTCTATAGTCTGTTATTTCGAGGAACACGCAAAAACAACATGGGATGACCACAGATTGGGGACGTTGTGGTTAAGCATAATTTAATTTTCCTTGTCTATTTATTTAGAATTATCCTGTTTACTCTGGAATATATAGATAGTATGCTGAGTAACTATGGAAAACACTCATAACAGACTTAAATAAAACATTGACGGGGAAATAACAGATAACGTTAATGTATACTAATGTATCAGTAAGAAAAAGTAGGTTTGCGTATAGAAAGTTTCTAACAATACGAAATTATACCGCAAAAATAATACCTCATTACTGAACCGTGCCTCCCGTATAATTTATACGAATTTGCCAAAATTATGTTACTGTGTGGTTTGCTTAATTTACAACGACATAACAAATATACTGGCTACTTTTTACTGAAACAGTATAAGCCCCACAACGCGTTGAACAATAATCAACTTAATATATGCGCCAATAAAGTTCATTATAGCGAAAAGTACCTATCAGTAGATTTGAGGTATTTTCGGTATACTTTAACAGTCTATCATAAAGTGAATCAGAACATGAGAACTAACAGTAAACCGAACAGTATGGAACTAAATTAATAGTTGGAACAAATGAGCTAATGACTAGGTATTTTATTTGAGAACTGTGATCGACACACGTTGTATTATCAACCTTATTTTTATAAAGCTAGGGTTGAAATTAGCTTGGTTTTTTGGGTGTCCTAAATAGGAAGGATAATAGGGAAATAATAACAATATGGGGAAATCGCGTGATAGAATCGAGAGCACTTAATGTTGGTTGCGACACCGATGTAATTGGTGAATGGGTTTTATAGGGTTAAGATAAGACCTATAATTTATTTGTGCAATGGGGTATCAGACTAACCATGGATTTATATAATCCGCCTAGGCGTAACGCGTTTACGTCATTCCTCGCGGGGGACTTCGACATCGAAAAAGTTGGCGTACAATTATCAGTTGCGAAAAATCGAGTAGTAAGGAATGGCTACAAATATAATGACCACCAAAAAATACTTTGGTAAACTAAATAAAAAAATCATGCTTACCAAAAAAAATTACTGAACACCGTAAAAATAAGGCCTAAAAATACAAAAGTACCACCATTTTAATTACGACTGCACTTCAAATTGTATTCAAATACCAAATATATTGAATGATCACCAAATCTTGAAGACCAAATTAATGCGATATTTTCACCTAAATAAACCACTATGATTACCAAAAAATGTATATATATTACCACATAAAGTAAACTGATGCCAAAATTACTAGCCCCTCCCGCTCAACCCCCCGTAGCCCGCACCGCATACCTAGTATACCTACCTAACCTAATCTACTTTTCTAGTAGCATTTCGTTATGCTACTAGAAAAGTAAGTTACACTGCTATCAGTTAAGTGGGTTAGGTTAGGTTAGCACTGCGACCCTTACAGAAACGAAATGGTACTAGAAAAGTAGGTTAGGTTTAGTTTCAACTGCTACCCATACAGATACGAAACGCTACTAGAAAAGTGGGTTAGGTTAGGTTTGAACTGCGACCCTTACAGAAAAGAAATGCTACTAGAAAAGTGGGTTAGGTTAGGTTTGAACTGCGACCCATACAGAAACGAAATGCTACTAGAAAAGTGGGTTAGGTTAGGTTTGAACTGCGACCCTTGCAGAAAAGAAATGCTACTAGAAAAGTGGGTTAGGTTAGGTTTGAACTGCGACCCTTACAGAAACAAAATGCTACTAGAAAAGTGGGTTAGGTTAGGTTAGAACTGTGACTGTTACAGAAATAAAATGCTACTAGAAAAAGGTGACGAAGTGGATTAATTAATTTAATAGGATAACGATATATTATTAAATATTTGCACATTTTTAATTAAAATGTGGTTAAATATATTGTGATCATTTACTATTTTTGCGTTTACAATGATTATTTTGGAGTCATTTGCTTTAGTAGGATAGCAAGATTTAAAAATTTGGTTATCATTTTACATTAAAATGGAGTTTTATTTTCGTGGTCATTTACTATTTTTGGGTTTACAATGATTATTTTGGTGTCATTTTCTTTAATAGGATAGCAAGATGTAAAAATTTGGTTATCATTTCACATTAAAATGGGGTTTGAAATTTGGTAATCATGAACTATTTTTGGGTTAATAATGATTAGTTTGGTGTCATTTCCTTTAAAAGGATAGTAAAATGTAATAAAATTGGTAATCATTTCACATTAAAATGGTGTTATAATTTTGGTGATCATTCATGATTTTAGGGTGGTAAAATAGATTTTTTTGGTATTAAATTTTACTAAATCTGGTGATCAGTTAAATAGCAGCCGTAAGGAATCCATTCCGTACTTTGTGACAGTGACAATAGTATGAGGACCCTAGCGACTTTCATATTGATTGTCACTGTGACAAGATACGAAATGGTACGGAAATTAAATATACAGTCCATCACAGGAATTTGGTGAATTTTCACCCGCATCACATTTGAATTCTTTACCTTCACTGATAAAGAGAGCTCCATGCGGCCTGCTAGCTTTAGTAAAACGAGGAGTAGCTAGATCAACGCCCCAAACGCGTTAGTTCCGCGCAGCATTATTCCCGATCGCATTTTTCCCCACTCGCGTTAGTTCCGCGTAGCATTATTTCCGGTCAAAGTGAATTGAAGTGAAAAATTGAAGTCAAAGTGAATCAAGGTCTGCGATAGCCAATGTTATAGTCGTTCGATTTGTAGCTGGCCCCGACGGCTAATCCTTTGTCTATTCTTAAGTAAAACCGCACGTGCCTCTACCTGCATGTATTTAAAAGTAGGCAACATCGTTCAGGGATAGCAATCCTAACCGGTCGGTGACAATGCCACTCTAAATTAAACCTTGACTGCATACGAATAGCACTCACCTTAGCATGCAGGTCAGCTGAACATCGTTCTGGTATCTGTTAAGGGCGGGTACTCCTTCCACTCGGACCGCGTTGACTTTGTCCCTTAGGGCGCTGCCGGAGCCTCCGCAACGTTCTCGAAGGATCGACATGATGTTCGGTTGGCGGAGGAAGGCTACCACCTGGATAAAAATGTACAGAATTATCTTTAATCGAATGCAGTTTTTTTTGTCACTGATCGTCGTCAAAGAGTTATCAAATATTCGGACCATCTCTATTCTAGTCAACAATAGACAGACAATACACTGCATATAATTAATTAAATAGTTCTTGTCCTATATAACTAGTTTTGCATGCTATTTAGTGTGCATGATTTCTCATTATTATTATTTAGCCTAAATTTCGTTGTGCATTAGAATAGTTTTATTTTGGCACTTGTTTCTGACATTGCCTTTTTCGAGGCCCTAATAACATTTTGCAAGTTTTATTTTTAACAGTTATAAGACTTATAAGATAATATAAGGCTATAAATTCATAAACAAAACAATAACTTATGGAACTCGGTACGGGCCAATTCTAGGCCCCAATCCCATACAGAAGTTTGAATGTGACATCTGAGTTCGACCACGGTAAGTTTTCATGTCAAGTGTTACGTAAAAGTATGGTGATCCTAAGATTCCTAAGGGATATACAGGGTGTAACAAATGTAACACTCATTAAATCATTGCCAAGTCGGTGGAAACTTAGCGTGGTTGGAGTTTTTTATGTGCAAAATGCACATAAAAAGCGCCTAAATATAAAATAATATGGGTCGTAGCAAAACGTTACCTTGTCATTGTACGCGACGGGTATCTCGTGCATGGTGCGCGCGTGCGCGTCGCCGGCGGACAGCGGCGGCCGCGGCGGCGGCGTCGGGGCCTGCGTACACGCAACCAGTTAACACACCGTGCATACTCGGAGTACATTCATATTCTAACACAAACAAACATGGTAGCACTGGTTCCAAAGGATATGTTGCCACTAAAAAACCTTTAGGTACTTTAATCTCTAAATAAAAACTTCTAGCTTAGGTTAGTACATATTACACCAGTCCAATTTCATGTGTATTTTGTCTCACATTTTTCATTGAGAGAGTGAGACGCAATGACATTGGATCAAGAAATTGGACAGGTGGAATACCATCTGGTCATTTTGGTCTGGGCTACACATTAAGAAAACAGCAAATAGAATTTTAACCTCCTAAGACTCTGCGTAGAATTTTTTATACATATTCCACAATTTATATTGGACTCTTGTTGAGTAACTAAGAATTCCAAATTCTAAAACAAAACAAACGCTTCTGGGTCTCAGGAGGACATAGAGTATAGATGCCTAAGTAGAAAAAATAATATAAAGAATATAAAGTTAAGACCTGTAACTAACCCTTTTTCTGCAAATAAATATGAATCTGAATCTTATATATACTATATATGGAAAATACCATTTGAAAACAAGTTTCGCAACCATTGGACGCCACTGAAAAATTTATTAGTTAGGATAGGAAGCGGATAGAACAAGTGGTAGTCCAAAAATTATGATAAAAAACGTCATTTAAAAATCTGCACTATAAAGTTACATAGGTATATATGACTATTCGAAAAATGCAACTTGCGTTTTCGAAAAATCTATTCAATGTCTACATAAATAAAATGCACAGTATCTAGCTTTAATAAAAGTCAATATTGACCGACAACTTTTGACGTAAATTTAAAATATTCATCTAGATTTAAAAAAAAACATAAAAATGTAGAATTTATGCTAGCGGCCGAGCTTATCAGTGTACAATGAAAATGTATAACATGCTGTTCATTTTACACATCGTTCATTAAATACATCGAGTATTTAACAAATAAAAATAGTAGCTGTAAAGAAAATTCACGAAACCCAGTCGAAACGAACACTAAAAAAAAGAAATCAAACCAAACTCATGCAAAGAAAAAAAAAACAACTGAAAAGACGAAACCGAATGACAGTGGCATCGAATCAACAAACGTGCAAAGAGCATGTCAGAAGGAAACGACAGATGACACGTAGCGAGCTAGGAATAAGGGTGAAATTCCAACAACAACGTACCGGAGTCGGCCCGATTCCGAAGCAAAGGTATTTCATGTCAATCTTTAAACAGAATTAGCCGTTGAATTCACATGACATTTGCGACAACAAATATACTGCATTATAACATTTTTAACTTTATAATGTCGTCAATTAGAAGAAACTATGATTCTCATTGTTTTGTTTATGCAAACGCCGCCGTTTAACGAAAGCTTGTGAAACAAATTGAAACAGTCGAAATTACTAACCTAAATACTGACTGCCGTGAATGCCGAATTTCATCAACCCCATTAATCTAAAGTAACCCAAATCGTAAGAAACCCTATAAAAAATATAGTTTATCGAGTGACACCTTATTGTTACAATTTGGTGCCGTGACCAGGATATATTTTGCGTTATAAGCCGATTTCCTTTATTTGCAGTCGGATTTAAAAAATAAAGGATTTACTTTGAATTAGGTACATCACGTACCTAGCTCTGTTAGCTTTGTTAGCTCTGCCTTGCGAGACTACCGTTAGTGTCAAACAGCGACACAGCGGAAGTTAGTTTCTAAAAAAATATTAATCATTTATTAATTTCGTTTAGTAGTACCACTGTATATATTATTGTATGTAAATAAATGATTTAAACATTAAAAATGATTTACGTCTGCTAAAGTCACACAAACGCAATCACGAATTTTCGTGAAACGGGGCCCAGGTAGCTTGTTCCAGGCAACAACACAAGTCTAGTATAACCGCAAAATTGAATCTAATGGATTAGATAATTTCAATCAGGTTAACTGTAAGCACAAATACACATATGTATATGCAGAGCAATGCTGGCATATTTATTTTTTAATGTCATAACGCAGTATATTTCGCAGTTGAATGTTGGTTAACTGCATTAATTAGAATCACAAAAGGCAACCATGGTGAAAAACGGTGAGGGATGGATCAATCGACTTTTTGACTGGTTTCTGAAGATGTTACTATTGACTAGAAGACCATCTCTTAAAAATGTATATTGTTATATTAAATTATGGTTTTGATATTAGAATAAACGAATCTCTTACGGTGTTGGTATTGATACCTATCAGACATTACAATTTCATAATAAGTAATGAAATTCGAGATTGTGTTTGTTGAAGTAGGAGTTAAGAAATTCATATGAACCTTCATATTTGAAAAAAAAATGGGGATGTATGGATTTAGCTTTTTTATAGTAAGAAAGCTATATTTGGGCACTGATTACGACCAATAATGGTTTCACTTTAAATCGTAGTCGACCCTTTTAGTGTCTGTAATTATATTTTTACATTTTACTGATCGTTCAATCAATATTAAGTGGCGACAAAAACCAGTCAAAAAAAATTCCACGTCGACAGATCACACGAAGGCATGTGTCAAAAGAAAAGCGTATAATACTGGCAAGAGTTGACACTCCTATTTATAGTGCCATTTAAATGGACAGATTAGCTATTAATGTTACTGATTTAGACGAAGAAAATTTAAACGATAGTAATTACAGTTGCTAATAGATTGGCAACGTATTTTACATTCTAATATAGGAGTATCTGATCTAGTGAATTGGAATAAATATCTAAAAACGATCGAGATCGCCATTTTGCCAGTATTATTTCCAAAGGATGTTTTACATTTTCGCTCACACACGGCACATACATTGGCAGGGTGAGATTCAGCAAAACTAATAAGCTGTATTACTGTTATTTTATTCCGTAAATGGAGTATAATCAGTAACTAAAATTTTTTGTATGTAGGTATTTAGCTTTTTTACAATAGATTCCACAAATAAATTGTAAATCTCACGCTACCAGCACCGCCATCTACCCTCTCCGCGCCGAACTACGTCACCCACTGAGAGCATCTCACCGGGCGCTACAGAACAAGCCAGCAATATGCACCTGCTCGACCACCAGAGGGCGGCGCCGCTGCGGCAGCAGCGGCGAGAACGGGCCCGAGGCCGGCGCGCGCGGCAGGCGCGGGTCCATGAATGTCGTCCGCCGCATCACGTGGTCCACGAAGAAGCGCTACAAATGTTAGTACGTATAGGAACTTAGGTACCGTAAATATGTAAATACATAATTAAGCTACACGGGATTGGTTAGTCGTGTGTTTCATTACCACCACCAGAGGGACGCAAGTTTTATGCTGATTTATGATCAATTCTGAGCTAAAATCGTATTTTTAACGCATCACTAGCTCGTCTTCTTGCTAGTTTTTAAACAGTGTAAACCGTCATTTTACTTCTACCGTTCTTACAAAAGAGTGAATCTTATAGAAGCTCTCTTATCGAAGGTTACAAGAGTATGCCATATTACCTTGCCATTACGGTCCAATTTCGTGTCCCAGCCGAGTGGTAAGTCCCTATCAGAGTCGCTGAACATGTTGACCAAAGCCACGAGGTCCCTATTGTGTTGGTAGCGCTCGAAAGAGCTCGTGTCTCGACGGATTTTAGATATCATGTGCTTGAGGGTGGAGTTGCAGTTGTAGAGTTCCGATGCTTCCTGAAAATAAAGAGATAATGTATTTAGTAATGTCTCTATATTATTTTGGAGATAAATTGAGATTAACAGTAGTCAGGCGAGGCCTCAAAGGAGAGAAAGAAGTAAAAGGTAGCCGAGAATAGAAGCGGTGGGTGGGTAGGTCTGTATAATCGACTGTTGTTGATATCGATCCAAGGGATGATTTTTTTAATGAAGCGCACAGAAAGGCTATTACGAGGGTTGTGACACTAGCGATAAATAGGCGAACTTTTGATTTTCGATACTCGTAAGAGAGTCTACAGTCTCTGATGCGTGGTATAGTCACCTGCAATAATATTTTACTCTTCGAAGGTAAAAATATGTGACACGCTCTTATGGCTCTATAATTAAGATAGTGTCAGATATTTCTGGGATCTTTGTCGTGTAACATATTATTGCAGGTGACTGTACATAGTAGGGCGAAGGACACCCCATCGAAAATGGCAGATAACGATTTTCAATTTTTCGATGTTGGCGGGAGGCCCTCTGTTGTATGATACTTAATATGTTGTATGATACGTACGTCGTACGTATGCGTCATCTCGTGACAAATGTACTGGAATGTAGAGATGGGTAACTCAGGAGTGATAGATAAAAAAGATATATATCTTTCTCGTTTCATGAATCACTCTTCTTGTCTTTACGAATCCGAATGTATCAGTATATCCGTACCGCTCACTCCCTCGGCAACGATTTACTAAAGCGAAGTGAAGTAACACGAACGAGCGACAGCGGTCGTTCAGGCGGATTCGGACGCGTCATTCGCTATTCCGCGGGAACGAGAAGTAGATATTTCTCGCTCGCGCAGGATGCAATGCAAATTGCAATGATGAGTTATTAATTCGGTTAATGAGTTAAATTGCATTGCATTTAATAAAATGTAAAGAAAAAGCAATAAGGTATTTTATTAGGCAAATATATTCTTGCGCATGACAATACGAACCAAATCAAGCTTCCTTGTGAATGTACCAATCTATATCCATCATGATACAAAATGAAAATGAAAATGTCGCCACGTTATAATAACAATTCTGTCTCTCTCTCATTCATAAGATGACGCAAAGTCAGTAATGTCGATACAGTTACGAGCGGGAAAACTGATACACACGGATATAAAGATATAAAAGAGTGATACATATCCCAGTGGTAAATAGTACATTATTGTCGAGGCTCGGAAGTAGCTACTTGCAGGCTGAGGATTCGTTTTAAACGGACGATCTTGGGAGTCCGTTTAATTGAATCCGAAGCCAGCAAGTAGCTTTCCAGCCGAGTCATATATAGTGCTTTTCTCAAAAATGGTGCAAGAAATATAAATATCATAGAAATATTTTACAAAAGCAACTTTCTTACGTATATATTTTCACAGAAAAAAGTAGAAACAATTGAAAAAATTAGCTTTGCCGCCTTTTTATTTTTTTAATAAAAAAATAAAAGTGTATTTTTCTGCCGAAAATACGCCAACCTATTTGAGACAGTTAAATAGTCGCGGTACTAATCATCTGTTTGGCTGTTTAATGGGCCTGTGCCTTCATTTGATATGGCCATTTCAACTTTTAAAAAGTTTGGAGCTCGACAAATAATGGAATTTGTATGCAACATTACAGTCCCAAAATCGAGACTGTAATGTTTTTAACTTTTTAATTTTTGACTGACTATAAACTACGCGCTTCGCAACCTATTTTTTAAACTGCAAAGTCGACTTTGCCGTCCATTTTTGAGAAAAAGATATATATCAATCTTTTCCCTCTACTGACACATTTCGCCCATCTCTACTGGAATGAGATACCTGGTTCATGTGCAGTATGGAGTAGAAGTCGGGTCGGGCGAGGAAGGCGGCGGCGGGGTGCGGCGCGGCGGGGGCGGCGGGCGCGCGCGCGGGGGGCGCGGGGCCGGGCGAGGGCGAGGGCGCGGGGGGCGGCGACGCGCGCGCCGCCTCCAGCTGCGCGCGAGTCATTGTGCGCCGAATTGATTGATATCTGGAATTATACAATTTTGAGCTGTAATTAACTGTGCATAAGATGCCTTTTTGTTTGGTAATCATCTCAAACTGAGCACTAATTAAATACAAATGATCACAATGCGGTACCGATAGGCTTTGTCTTTTTCCTAGCTCACCTAGACAACATGAGTTCCGCTCGGCAACATAATCCTAAGAATTGGCACAGATAGCTTTACGCGAGCGACTGCCACCTAGAGTGAAAATTAGGATTCACTGGTATTAAATAATCGAGTTTCCGCGGCATGTACATATACCTTATCAAGCGACTGGCGAACATCTTATGATAAGTAAGCACTTACAATATTTATTATAATTTCTGGAGTAAATAATATGTAGAAGTAGTTGTCAATCAACAACGCATCAAACTACATTTAATACTTCCCAAACTAAAATAGCCTGAAATGATTAAGACAGTTACCTCCTATCTAACTGCCTCCTCTGCACCTCAGGCGCAGGGGATCTCGGCGTGGTCCCATTAGCCCCAGGCCTCTGCCACGTCGTGGTCCGATTGATGTGGTCGATGTAAAATACTCTCCCGTGGCTGTCCATGCGAGCCTCCCAGCCTGGAAGAATACACACAATCATGTTAATAAATGTCCGTATGACACAACCATTTGGGGTTAATGCAGCATATTTTACATCCATACTACATACTCGTCTTATTGACACATTAGATACACAGTGCATTCATTCAGTTACATTGGTTGTGATCCTAGCCTGCGTTTCGTCGTAACTTTAATCTCTTGACTTTCTGACTTTCAGTGTAACTCTCAGACTTCTACGAGATCCTTGTCAAGCCAAGATATATATTTAACGTTCTAATTATTCAAGAATAAAAGATAGTACCCACCTGCTGGTAAAGGTTCCTCGCACTCGATAATCCCACCAATCATATTCGCGGGAAAATCTCCAGTCAACGCCATTTGCCTCGACGCCCTTTCAGGGATCGAAGGCAGTCTTATGCCCGCCATATGCCTTAGAGGCGTAGGCGAGGCTACACCATTCTCATTGTCATCACTGTCTTCTGGTCTAGGTCTTCGAAGGACAACGTCTTCAGGAGGTCCAGCGTGGACGATGGTGAAATGGTTGCTGTTCGCGAACTCCATGTTGGGAGATCTGATCTCTGTTGTACGGAGTTCGTTGGTGAATTCGACCATTTCGAAGTTTTCTGAGTTTTGTATTGGAGGTGGTGTGAGGTCGGCTGGTGGCGCAGGGCGCGGGCGCCGCGCGTGGTGTGTCGGGGTTGGAGGGCATTGCGGTGCCGCGCCTGCTAGTGCTGCCACCCTTGTCAAGACTTTTGGATGCGGCCGCACTGGACTATTCATTCCGCTGTTTGTCGGCGAATGTTTCGGTGTACCTTCGCAACCCAAGTTCTTTAGCAGATGCCGAGGCAAACTCGAATGCTTTGGGGTTGAGCTCTCGCAGGAGTACTTTCTGTTCATAATCATCGTCCCTACGCTGGGTAGCGTCTTGTTGCCGTCTTCAACTGGAGACGTCGAATGTGAAGAATTACATGAACTAGGTGCATTGGAGCTGCCGTTATCGGGCTGTTCTTGAGTTGTCGTTGCGGTATGAGATGAGTGTGAATTTAAAAACGCAGTCATCATTGTAGGCGTAGCGCGACCTGAATTCTGCCTCGTCAATGGTTTGTGACCTTTCAGAGTCGTAATTTCTTTCTCTTCTATCTGGTTCCTATTATCATCCTCAAACTCTGAGTGATTGCTAATATCATTTAAAAACGTATGCTGCGCCTTCTCCTCCGATTTGGCGTGGTTTGGCGTGAGATTCGTACCGTCAACGGTATCAGTCGGGGCCTTATCCTTCCTCGCGAACGTCGTCGTGATGTAGTTATCGGGCCCGATATCTTTAATAAATAATACCTTATTCCTACTTACGCTAGGCGAACCGTCAGGTACATCTTTAGATTTCTTCTCGTCTACTAACCTAGATAATTTCATAGAAGATATTGTAGATTCACATAAGCTGCCGTCGGTTTCGGGCGTCGCCAGCGGGGCGACGTTCTGCCCGCCTCGCCAGAAGCTCGCCGTAGAAGACATGGCGACCTGTTTGCCGGTGTAAAACTCTCCCGGTTTGAAGTCATTGATGCCGCTCTGAAGCGTGGCCGAATTAGAGATATTGTTGTCTGTAAAAAACTGCTCATCCGTGTCGATCAGTTCGAAGTTGAACGAGTCTTCAGGTTTAGTGAGTTTTTTGGGTTTCCGATGTCGTGGCACTTGCGGAGGGTGAGGCGGGGGCGAGAGCGCCCTGGAGCGCTCCAGCGGCTTGTGCGCCGCGCGCGGCGGCAGCGGCGGCCCGGGTGACCGGGGACCTTCCTCAGGAACCTTCCCTCCTTCCACCTCATATACAAACTTCATTATCTTACAAGGATTCTTTGGCGACCATATTTTGTAATACTCCGTACCGGGCGACGTAGGTGATTCGAAGCCGCTGTTCATTTTAGACTTCTTTTTGACACCGAGGTCCACCCCACCGCCCGTGTCTACCGGCGGTGGGCATTTCTTTTTCACCCCCGACGTCGTCGCGCGAGATTCACTATTTACAGATTGAGATTCTTTACTTAAACTAGTATCTACAAATTTGCTAGGATCACATTTTTGTTCGAGTTTTGGCTCGTTCCCGTTGCTTTCTAGAGTGCTAATTGAGCATTTGTCGACGAGGCGAGCGACCTCGGCGGGGTCGGGCTCGGAGCCTAGCTCGAAACTCTCGTTGTGGTACGAGAATGGTGGTTGCCGCTCGCCACCGCGCTTGCGCGAGACGCCTTCCTTCAAGCGATGTGGGAGCTTGCGTAGTTCCGCGCGAAGGCGCGCGGGCAGCGCCGGCGCCTCCGCTTCCATCTCCTCCTCCTCGCCATTGTAGTACCGGAAACATAGCAGCTGCTCACAGTCTGAAACATGACAACCGACAAGTTATTATAATCGGTTTTTCTTCATGGACATCATTAGGTAGCGAGTATACACCTATCTAAAAAGTTACAATTACTAGACAATGATTGATGAGCTCAAACGGCCGTCTCATGCGTATGTATGAAGCAAGTTCTTACCTTCGTACGGCTGATTGGGCTCATCAAGCAGCCACATTATGCCGCCGCTGGCGCATCCGGTCGCCGGCACGCGCCCGACGACGCCGCCCGACTCTGCAACACACAAATGTCCTCATATATTACCACTATCGGTTTTTGTTACGCCTAACATTCCAACCTATCACGCCCGCCATAAATTCTCACTTTATTTCCAACATAAACTTAGCGATCGCTCCGAACGCTGTAAAAATGCAATCTTAGATGTATTTTTATCGATTATGTTCTTTTCCATATTCAAAGAAGATACGTATACATGACAGGTTTAAAAACGGCCACATAAAATACGGAGAGGAAGCGATCGGGCTGAACCTCGCAAACAAAATCAAAAATTACGAGTTCAAATATCTCATTTAAAAGCGCTGTTGGGCATGAAAAACAAAACACGGGGCAGGTGCAAAACGCAGAAGTAAAAACAAACAACGAACCGCGCAGAACCGAGCACGGTGAGCCCTTGCATTTTTTATCTAACAACAATCGAGCGGCGGGCGACCGGGCGTGGGCCGCGGCGGCGCGGCGCGGGCGCAGCGCATCACAAATTATGTGCGAGCCCTAATCACCGGATGCGGGACTCGCCCGCACATTTTATGCGAAATAATCGAAGCCACCGAATTGCCAGTTAATTGAAGGAACACGGTCATAAATTTCGCGGAAGCAAATTGATTCTGCAACGCATCCCGGATCAGTCCTGCCGAGCATTACCATATTTTGATTGGCTTAATATATGAGACGGGTTAGCTCCCTGCTCGATTAACTGCTCCTGGCGATCATAAATATTAAATAATGTGTATAATCGGAAATGCAATTACCGCATGTTTATTATATTTCATGTTTGATATTAAGCGTAATCGTTACTTATAAGAAATATCTAATGATAGTTGTTGTAGAGTCGTGATAAATACCTAGCAATTCTAGCCAAACAGATGCAGATAACCAATCCCAAAGTCCAAAATGATATAACGAAATTGCGGTATAATCACTAGTTCGTTTCCGTTTTGGAACAGTTTCCTAAAGACAACAGTTCGAGATCGATAGCCCCCATTAGTTTTTTGTTCCACAGCATTTGGAAGACGTCATGAGCACGTATGCAGCCCTACTTGTTTAATGACAGTCATTTCCTTTGGGGTGCTTATCGGGTAATCACGATTAAGCAGCACGGAGTTAACTCTAATGATGATTAGTGTAACAGACTAGTGAGATTTACAGCCGCTAAGAAAAGGGCGGGACTTTCTAATTGCATCTGTTCAATTTACAAAACATGGCTTCAATTCAATACAACTGTTAGACCCAAATAGGAAAATTTTGTATGGTGGGCCTTGCCTTGGTTAAAAGAATTGAGTTATTTTATGAAATATTAATTTTCCATTTACATTTTCTTCCTATATCATAACAAAAACTGAATAGGACTATAATAGGTACTAAGGCTAAAGTCGATGCTATACTAAAAAGTGCGAAGACATGAAGGACTTGTTAGTAATTCGGTTGCAATAGATTTCACAGTCACTGTCAACGTTGACAGCAACTTTTGTATCAACAATTCAACATGACCTCGCGAACTCTCATGGGAGCCATGAGTTCGAGAATTTTGAAAAAATCTAAAAACTGAATAGACAAAAAAATCTAAGTATTGTAGAACCTTCTCAAAAAATTTGACTAGAATCGGTTAATAATTACCTTACACCTGCAAACGAGAACATCCGGACATACGAAATAATTTTTGCCCAACTAGAACCAAGACCTTCGCTTCACTCGGTAAATGAAGTAATTTGAAATAAATTTATAAGCCGGATTTGAGTAGCAGCGTTCCGAAACAAAGACGTAAACTCACTTAAAACTCACGTATAAGTTACCAACATCTGCAAGTTTATTAGTGAACCAAATTCATGACGAGGCACTGACGACAGCGGTGACACAGAGCTATTTCCGGCGGTGACGCAACGTCCGAGTTCCGCAGGATATGGGAGATACGTCGAGATGAGACGAGGAAGCGGGATTTGCGATATGGAGACCTCGGGGGTGTTCGCGGCTTTGTTTCGTTGTAGGTGTTGATAATTTATGTGTGACAGCAAACGAACGCAGCTTCGAATCGACAGTCGATGTCCGAATGGACAGTATGCTACTCAAACCATGCACTGTTAATCCAAGATTAGATGCTCGGTGATCGGTAGCCTTAACCCTTCACCAGGCTAAGGGATATATATTTCCCACATACGGGATATATATTTCCCACATACCCACTTCAAACATGTGTACTATTTTCGATGAGTATAAGACTGACATTCGATTGTCATTTTTGAAATTTCAGCCTGGTAAAAGCACTTAATACACCAATACCGGAAAAGCACTTTGCTGGATAGCAAAAAACAAGGAAAAAAAGTTAAACAATAAATTAAGTGTGAGATTTGGAATTCATTCTCATATTAGACCAAACGAATGTATTTTCTACGCTAAAATTGGTAACAACGTGAAAAAGCGGATAGATTTTCCTGCGCTCTTAATTGAGAAAGTGTCCAGCAGACAGGAGGTCCCCGATCTTTACAACATGGTTCATGTCTCGTAACGTTTCGTTTCACGGAAAATCCGATTTGCCGACTCTATTCCTAGAACCCGCTGACGATTATGAGAAAAATTTAGCTCGTAGACCACTTCCGCTCGTTTCACAGACAAATGGTGATCCACTTAATATCGAATAAAATATAGTGTCTAAAATATAGAGGAAACATCTGTTTACAGCTTCCTCGAGGGATAAGAAGAAATAATATTTTCGCGACTACAACAGCTAGCGATGATGTAAACTCAAATTTAGTAACAAATGTTACTCACCGAAAATTTACTAAGAAAATCATTCAGTTTGAAGTTGTTTCACATGGTGTTAATCAAGCCCCTCTGAGAAACTTTACGCATCCGTTAGCAGGTTCTAACATCCTACTAAAAGAGCGTATTCCCTAATAAATTGAGTAGAGACATTCGTCTTTATAGTACGGTAAAGCAGTATGTGTCAGTGTTAGCCGTTCCTCAGTTGTTTGACGGAAGCCAATAGTTAAACTAAACTACGGTCATTCCTCGACCCCTATTTCGACGCATCTGTCCTCCTACGCTCTGTTTTAACCACGTTTTTGTACGGACTGATGTCTTTTTAAGTGGAACCCTCGATTTCACACGCGAGGTGATCTTTATCTTGTTACTGACACCCCGTAAGTACGTATGGGATGCTGTTGTTACCGAGAATCATTTTACAGATGCGAGGTTGAAAGTAGATAGTATACGTTACAAATAAACTGAAAACTTGCACCTGTTAGTTAGTCTCTGATACTGGCATAAGATATAATTTCGTCTGTTTTCTGAAATAAACACCATATAATGATACTGTTCCGTATGTGAATAATTGACGTAAACGGGGTAAGAATGAAGTTTCAATATGACTGCGGCTCAGCTGTTACCGCAATTTCAGAACAGGTGTATTTACAATATTTCAAACATGTGCCGTTATCCCATCCTCGTCGCCACTGTTCCGTATGTGACAGGGGACGAGTGAAACTAACGGCGGCTGATATCACACTACCTTTATTCAAGTAAAGTGTTAGCTTAAGTAGGGGTCGAGGCACCGAACCCACTATAGCTACGTATACATATACAACAGATACCATCTTATTTGTCACTACCTAGTATGTCAAATATCTATGAAAATTTGACGTTTACTATGACACTCCGTTACTTTGTTGTATTCAAGTCGGTGCTGGACATTAATATCTTATTTGTCTTAAGCATCACCATTTCGTTGATACATTTATGTTAGTATTTCATCATAACTAATCAACACATCGTCTACCGTCTGCTGCCATGTTAATCTCTCTTGCCTGCGATCAACAAGATAATAGTAAAAAAGGTAATTCCATCCGTAAATGAGTCCGTCTGCTGCGAACGCTTAGCTGTATCCGCCTTAAAATAGCCAAAATTACACTGTAAGTCAGGAAACGGGTGTTTAAGGGACGCTGACGACGGACCCCCATTTAGCGGGATGACAACTTGACAGTTTCACGATTGCGGTCGGAATATGTTGACGGCTGTAAAGCTTTGTTTCTAAGTTCACACGGCGAGCTTTCAACGTATTAACAGCCCTCCGAGCTGTCGACGGAGAACAGACAGACTATCCCGAAGCTTATTTAACTCGCGAGCCATAAATACGTTCATTCAGTCCTGCGGTATCGTAAACCGGTCGAATGCAAATGCATTTTAAATTCCTTTCCTTTCATTCAAGGATCCATTAAGGACCGGTTAATTTTACGAGTGGAGACCACTTAAAATTCTCCCATTCGGGCTACAAATCGCAGCGGAAATTGGAAGTTAAGTACAATACGGTGACGAAGTCGTCCATTAGCACCTCCCCGAGATAACGCCGCGACACTTATCGCTTCCAAAGTCAATACTAATGATGGATGTGCTTTACGACGTAATAAGGAAACAGCTCAACCTGGCTTTGTAACGTGGATTTACGGATGCCGTAAAGCGTAAATCTTGGTTGCCCTTATCAAGCTCGCTCACCTGCCGAACATCTCCATATTAAATTCCTAGTAAAACCTATATCATGTCAGATATATGAAGTCTATTTCACATAATCTTATTATTTCCTGGTAATTCGCTACTCTGACTAACCTATCAATGTATAATGACTATAAATGAGTTTTCTTGACCTTCAGTCTTCTTGATTTTTTCCACATAGTACGTAGATATGTAAATCCGGCGTGACTCATTTAACTATTAGACAACTGTTAATTTCATTGCTTACCAGGCGGTTGCCTCAGGGGCATTATAAGTGCGATCTCGAGCTCTGTAATAACAATTGGTAACCGGAGATGACACTCTGCCTCAGCTGAACTAACACTCGGTAAATGATATGAAGAAGGCTGCTAATCGTTATTCAAGAACGCACGCGCAGCCGCGGCGGCCACGCGCGAGTATTGCGCCGGATTTGATTGATTACTATGACTGTTAATTAAATAGCCGCTAGCTTCAGTCACCTTTCCCCGAGAGAATTTTCACATTAGACGATACGCATCTTTCTCATTAACATGGCGGTGTGATTGATTACGTTGCATACGTACAATACAAATTAGTATTGGTATGAGTATAACGAACTTATTGCCAGAACTAACTTGGTCGCATTAACTGTAGACTTAGGTCATACATAGATATATATGTACATACCTGCGTAATTAATTTTCCTTATATCTCAGCAAAGATATCAAGATTTTATACCGGGCTATCCTACATTGGTAGGTAAGTACCTGTTTTAACGGCTTCGGTAACGGACAGCCAATGAAAATAATTAACCATGTTCATACCATAAACATTTAACTATGACGGGCAAACGTTTATGGACATAGAATTACAAAACATTAGGGAGCTGCTTTAGATACATCTGCATAAGGAGCTATGACACGACTATTAGATATGGTTCTCACCACATTAGGGCTCAAAACTGGCTGAACTTGCTTATAGCCGATCCTTAATATAGTACAGGGCAGCCTACCCTATAAGGCCAAAGATGGAGAGGCCTGTTACGCCATATATGGCGAAGAGTCGAGTCGACACCTAAATCGAACACTTCGATTGGATGGCTTTATTTTATCAATGGAAAAATAAAGCTGCTAAGCTTGTAGGCGTTAAGTCGCTCCGTCAGCCATTATCACAGAGGCTCGGTACTCAATTACGTCGGTAGTAATAGCCCATTTAACTGTCAATTAGCGATGACTGATCAGAGCCACTGATAACTTTATCCTGATAAAAGATCGCAGAGACATCGAAACAGTGTTACACTCCAATGCTTTCTGTAGCCGAATAAAGCACTGATACTTTCGAAATGATTGGCTTAAATATTCCACCTACTTATATCGACAAGGCGACAGGGCGGAGACGCCTTTGGATATTTCCGAATGAAAATCGTATTAGGTTAGGGTCGTCGAACTTTCTGCTTACAATGATTCTGTGTTGGTTGCGCGGTTTCGTTATCGTTTTGCAACTCGCTGACACGTAGCTACGGTCCATTCATGACTCGAGTTGGAGGGGGCTGGTTCATTGATATTGCGCGCGCGGCGAATCCGACCTCGTTGCGGCCGCGAAATGCAATCGTAGATATATGTATTCCGTACTACATTGCGATGCAAGATGTATTTGGTGCTATGGGACAGTCGGTGGCAAAAGGTGCAGACACATATGCCTTAAATGGTATCTCATCAAATCAATAAAAACACTAATATCATGTGCGTGGCAACTGTTGTCATCATAATTATTAATAGAAGCTTTTCGCTTTAAAAATAGGATCATTTCTTTCCACCTGATGACCTCATCTCACCTATTAAAAATATTCGCGCAAGCCCTCTTCTATAGAAATAGTGTGCAGATCATTTCGATTTCGATTTGACTATAACTTCATTTCAACAGAAAGAAACGTTGCTAAGTCACATAAAAACAATTCAGCTATTGTAACCGGTCGTGCCAACATCATCTACTCTCTCTATTCATAGACAATCCGATATGACACGCGATAGATAAAGGGATCCATTTCACGCCTCCAAACCGGTTCGCCGGAATGTGCCCAAATGAGACATAAGCAGGTGACAACTAAACCATAAGATCAGCCGGCAGATTAGGTAATAAAGTAAACAAGTGAATTAGGCAAGTTAATATTTGCGAACACCCACATCCGCCAACCTGTGGTCAGGCTGATAGGCAATAGACAACAACTCCCACGACTAGGTACTTACCATTAGCACTTGCTATGAACATGTAGGTACTAAAATAATTAGTCTTGTAGCTTTGCTTGTAAACAACATGAAATTCCGCAGAATAGAGAAGCTTTGTTGTCTTTTCAAGAAAGTATCACCTTGTTGACAATAGTATGTGGGTATAAGCGGTATTTCAGAAACTTCTGTTTGTCGCATCGCCTGATAGTTGTCTTTAGCAAGAACGCGTAGAGTGCATTTGCTTGAGTAATGTGCAGGCTTTATGAAATATGCATTTATGCAAATTGGCCCAGAGAACATGGCGCTACTAATGGAAAACAGATGTCAGGTACGGAGGCTCAAGGGTGGCAAGTGCGTGCAAGAAAGCAAGGAAATGCACACACAATGCATTATGAGTTACAGTAAAAAGCGTATGCTGAGAAAATAGAAGACAATAACTCGCAGAGAAACGGTTGCGTGCTATTGTATTTGCCAATCATTAATGGTAGCAGTTTATTTATAATTTTAACGTGTAAGTCCTCACCATACAAATTTACTCCAGATACAAACGTATTAATTTTGAAACCAGTGTCTACCCACCTTCTACCCACGACAATTTGTAAGCTAAAATCGTAACTTTGATGCTCCTCGAGGCAATAATTTAAACAGTGATACGGAATAATACCCTGTTTATGTCGTTGTAAATTGTCCATGCAAAAACATGACGAAAATGTCGCTATATTTCGCACTTCGGCGCGTCCGGCGCGTGGGTGAGGTTATACGTGACGTTCGCAGTCTCTTTGCCTGACATCTAGACGTTAGAAACATTTATAACAACGACTACTTTAACATGTTACAAATAGGCAAGCTACTTGTAAACATTTCGGTTCTGTAAAGGCCTTACACTGACAATAGCATTTAAAAGATGCGAGTTAAATTTTTGACCTTAAGATTTCTTCCAATCAAGTAAGAGTCAAGTCTTTATGGATAATGAAAAATACGGTAAATGTTTATTTATAACTATGTTGTAATTGTATAAGGTTGTAACATCGACGTAGGTATATAGTATGTTATGGTAGGACTACCCCATTACCCATACCGGAGCTACTTATAATTTTGCAAGTGAGAAATTCCACGAGCTCATTACACATTCAGGAGGCGTATTGCTTTCAATGCGTTAATATTGGCACGCACATGGAATCGGGGACCGGCTCCGCGATGCTAAAGAATTGGTAACTACTTCACATCAGACAAGAACCGGGACGAACGACCTCTATGTCTGCAAAACGAATACAAATGCCCAATTGGCCGGTGACTGCGGTTACATCTGTATGAAATATTGTTTCAAGCTTCGTGACCCTATCCGAACTCCTTAAAAGTATATCTCCGCAAGAAACTGTCGCAGCAAATGATAAAACCGAAACGGACGGCACGTGTGATTTGATTAACTTATGAATCGCATTAATTTGCCCGCGGCTACTTCAACCGGTCCGAACGAATTATGAACCGGCATTTCAATGGATCAGAATTCCCGCACGTACTTCCTGTACGAGTATGTAAACGGTATGTACGAAAATCGAATCACCTATCGATTTCCATACTAGCCATTTGAGACCGCGTGGCCTTTGACCATGATCAGAGAAATGTCAAAAGTCATCGCTAAGGATTTCCGCCTCGGGGGTAGGTATGTTGTTTGTTCGGTGTTACTCATTATCTCGTCACGAACGCGCTTAGATTATCTCAAATAATTTCGGAACAGCACTTTATATCGTGAGAATCTTTACATATCCATTGACAATGGTTGCGCAAAAACTGTTGTCGGCTAGAACAAATGTACGATTGTGCTGCAGTCCCTCATTAACCGCTTTTTATGTAACAGTGAGAAACGTATAACAAAGCCTATTGTGAAGTTGAAATCGTCATTTTTGGAAAAGACATGCACGCTAATAAGCTTCTTATCTGTTTTAATGGACTGATTTGTAGGTATAATTTCACCATATGATCAGCGCTTAATCTTGTCCTAATAAATAATTATGTAGTCTCAAAACCCACGTATCATCAATATCATCATAAAGCTTTATTAGTAGTAGGTAGGTATATTAATTTTCTGAATTTTATTACTAAACATGACATGTCTTAGGTACCCCAGGGTACAACAAGCAGGTACCTATCATAGCCATCGTAGGACTCATCGTTCATATCGCCACTCAATATTTTCCGGTTAACAAGACATCTACCGGGAACCCAGGACCCGTGTATTTATAGAGTTGTAGAGAGCAGGCTGCCTACGTCTTCAACGATCCGACATTCCTGGATAAATCGTTAGATAATGTCGATCGGGATACTTTAGCGTTTACTATGTATATTACCGGTACTAATATAATCAAGTCCTGGCGATTAACCTGTCCCGGTTTCATGTTAACTTGTGCAAAGATAGTAAAATGGTGAGATTATTTACAGTAAATTTATACAGTATAATAACGAAGAATAATTTAGTTATTACTCTCGTTCATAATTCATAACGCTTTGGTAACGTTAATTTCTACAGGTAGCTTTTATTAGTTTCATGGACCATAAATAGATGGCAGGCATTGAGTGTTGATACATCGCTTTCCAAGCGTATAGCGAACAACTTAATTTTATGATCTCTGATTACGCAATAGCTCTTACAGCTCTCTAGGTGGCATTTATACTGGTCGTTCAGAAGCAAATGCTCAATAAACGATGGAAATAACAGGCGAGCAATAAGTGGAGCGTTGCATTCCCACCGAGCGGGTACCGCTGCTCCGGCCGTTGTCTACGGAGAGACCGGATCTTTTGCTTCGCGAACCTTCTACTGGAAAACTCCACACCTGCCACGTCTGACATTGCTACGTCTGTCAATCTCACGTTTGACTAAGACTACAATGAGTTAACAAAACTAAAAGTCTACGTAGATTATCAGAACCATTCCATTTGACTTTGTCTCAGCAAGGACACAGGAAGGAGGACGTTTGTTTCTGTCTAGATAATTTGTACATGTCCTTAAGCGCGATAGGACCGCCTACGCGCCGAGCCAGTAAAACCAAGTAAACATATTCCTGCACAACTAATTAGAGACAGTGCAAATGCAGTTCGTTTTGCGTTTCCAGCCTATATCCTGTTCCCACGCATCGGTGCGGAAGTTCGTATCGTTCTGTCAGAGCCAGACTCCAGAGCCCTTGCAGTACATTCCCACGTAGGAACCTGCGCGGCCACTCCAGATCAGGTTTGTAATTACGCGCCCGTCAAAAATCCAAAGAGTAATGAAGCTTTTAATATTCTATTCAGACGTATTAGGGCGTTTTCAGAAATAAATATTGAAAACCTGATTCTTTCACATCTGGACGTTCTTGGACTCATTCTACTCAGAATCGACAGCATTCTCCATCTCTCCATTAAAAAAAGATGTCCCAAAATGTCCAATCCATTACGTCACGTTTTAGTATGAAAAAAAATTTCACTTGTATGTGCGTGACGTAGTGGAATGTACAATTTTCATACAAGATTTTGGGACATTTTATTTTATCAACAGAATTGAATATGCTAGTGATTCTGAATTGAAAGAACCCAAAAACACCGCGATCTGTGAGAATCGGGTTTTCGATATTTATTTCTGAAAACGCCCATTAAAGAGCTACACGGTTATGTTTGCAATACAGTCGCAACGTGGGATGTTACGATCCGCTGAATGGCAAGAGTTAAAGTTTTCATAGATAACATAAATTAACCTATTCTCTCAATAGACAGGCCTATAAAAATAAAATAAATAAGCCCGGAGCTTACATTCCGTACCCGTTTACAGCCATTGATTAATTAACGAGATAGGGCATTCATTCGCTGCGGGTACGGCGTGTATGCCTCTCCGATCGCTCGGTACTTCATTATCTTATAAAATGTTCTGGTGGTATACTTAATGCTCGCGAGTAATGGCCATGCAATAATGCATTGCATAATATGAATGAATACAGGCCGATGAACGGTAGATATGACTACGCTAAACGCTATGCGGGAAAAAATAACGATTTTCAGCCCGATAAGCCTTGCGGATTCTCGGCCTTTATGAGACTACATGCTGATATTTAAAGAGACACGTTTAACCACAGCGTGTACGAAAGGAATTAATTACGGGAATTCCTTTGAATTTCAAGAATTAATTCAGTACGTGTCAGCGGTTGGTCAAGCGATGATTCAGAAAGGAAACTGGGCGTAGTCGACGTAACCGAATTTGTGAGTCTACACTTTAGACGAACGGAAAAATAGCCGTTTACCGTTGCGACCGTTCAAATTATAGGAACAAGCGCTCCGACTATCGAATGCGTGGACTATACTACTATAGTTGCAAGGACGCGGGTACAATACGGCGAGTGTGATTTACATAGAGTTGTGACCGGATGTGGCACGGGCTACGTTTGTCCTGCTGCATGTATGGCTAGCCCGTATTGTATGGAAGTGTCAAGGCTGACCTTGTTACTTGAGGGACCACCCAGTGCCGGTTGGACAGCGTACTACGCTCAACCTAGTCATGCAAACTACCTTTACAAGTCTGATAATCAATCCATGCAAGCTTGATCCCGCTTCGCACGGATAATATTTATGGTTACGCTTTTATCGCTTATCGCCGTGGGAAAAAACATCCGTCAGGTTTCATATGTAAAAGCGAAACTGAACTGCTCTCTAATCCACATCCACTAAATCACTAAATGCCCATAACCGGGTATACCGCGATCAGACTACGCTGCCTGGATTTCAGTTCAGAACCAATCTGACGGAACTGTCTATGTTAAAACGTAGTTTTTAACTGGACCTTTAATTGCCATCACATAAATATTAATAAAGCATCAAGTTTCTAAATTATTATTAATTACGTACCCTACACAATGAGTCGTTAATTCAAATTCATCATCATTTATATTTGACCTTTGCGACCCGCTCACATAAATCTTTAGAAAAACCGAGACTTCCGTGTTTTCGTTCCGTATATACAATATATTTGCTGGATATTAGGAGAATATTTTAAACAAATATTGCATATGGCACACAACTATACTTATAGTGCCTAACTAAAACGGTTTTTGTTCTTTTTGTATATCTTGTAAACAAACTTTAAAAACATTCAAATCGTGGATTTTTCTTAATATTATTTTTGCTACACTGACTTAGGTTATGTAAAGGCTCAATTGTCATTCTTTGGCAAGATAACCCTCTACATTATTCAAAAGGCGGACATTGCCAAGTAATTCCTAGACAAACATTTCAATAGGTTTGCAATAGCTGTATCTAGCGCAGACATCTAGGCATTGATTCGGCGCAGCGTCACATCCGCCTGACCGCGCGGGCGCACCAATAAGGGCATTGTATGCAAAGCGTTCGCAAACCGAATATTGCGGTAACGGTGGAGCAGGGTACCGCTATCTTGAACCCTGTCGAAGTATGGAGATTGGAGATCATTTATAAATACAGGCAGAATACCAGAAACACAGCTAGCGACATATACAAAGACCACTAAAAGAAAGCTACAAAAAGACCACCTCCCGCCATGAGCTTGGTAGAGAACCGTTGGGCTAGTGAGCAGTTGAGTGAGCTCAAAGACTATACTACCAGAGAATATAAAAACAATATTTCTTTAGAAGCATATACGTCCATTTAAACAAACTTACTTATGTACCGGATGGCCTGTATGGAAGTATTTCTAATAAATTAAACGCAATAATAAACGAACGTGTGTTACTCTAAAATATATAGTGCAGCACTTTTTATAATTCATAATGCAGATTGATTTTTGAACGCTGATTAATAACCCAGCTGACGGTGGGCTACGTAAACATATCAATTTACACAAACAGGCTCAAAAACTGCGTAGGCGATTGTTTGCGTACACCGTACCCGTCGCATCCGAACCCATTTAACGCATTACTACTTCCGGATAAACATAAATAATAAGATTAAATCACTACGAACGTAGTAAACTGACAAAAAGCAGCATCATTCAGAAAACGGGTTGCATCAACTGTTGTCTCGTATCTAGTGTAACTTGAACTCGAAACCCTCAAAAATTGTGCTTCGTCGTAGATGACACGTACAATGGTTTGTCCGAAACGATCCCTCAGAATTGGGAAAACTATCACAACAGCTCCGTTGCAGCAATCGTTTACCTAAGTAGTTCGGGTAAGGCGAACGTTCAACCGAAACTAATATTCGACACGAATTTACGACAGTCTTGGGTTTCGACACCAATTTACGCCAGTTGTCTCCTATGCTGGCTATGCTGGCAGTCATACCAGTGGTACCAGGAACGACCAACTGGTGCTTGTTCTTATGTAAATATATAGGCCATTTTAGCTTCGCCATTCTTTTAACTCGGTAGAGCCTGCGGAGGCAAATGTTTTCGTCTCGCCAATATTATAAGACAAGGCCACTCTTAAACTTCCGTTGTCTCACCTCACCTGAACCACGATCTTTCCAAGGAAACAGCTCACTCACGCCTTTAGCTTTCGTCCGTGTAGGAGCATCAGCACTATGAACGCTCTAGGAAGCTTGATAATGACGAATGGCACTCTGTAATTAATTACGCATTGATAGCACTGTCACCTGTGTTCACGCAACCAATGGGAATGTAAGGCCTGAAATCACACAGCGGAGCGACAATGGTGTTTACACAGCGGGCACAATGGGTCGGCCCTTTGACTCGCCGCTCATCCGGAATGCCAAAGAACCGGAAGGTATTATTCTCGATCACTACGGATTACGCTGTCAGATTATATTTTTTCTGTCAACAATCATATTTGTAAGCAAACATTCTGTACAATTTCTAATGATAACAAGGGATGCGCAACAGATAATACTTAGCAAACCTCTCAATTACTTCTCTAGTTTATGATAAGCAATATAGGGCACGTTAAATATTAAACTAAAGACAATATTCTATTCGAACGGAGCAGCCATCGTGTGAAACAAATCCTGACCGGCACCGGACGTCCGTCTTCGTTATATTCCCGTTGTACATCAAAAGGAATTCGCTTATCAAACAATTTCCAACCTTAAAACTTTAGAAAAAGTGATGGAATTTAAATGAAGCGGTTGGGAACTGCCCTAATACATCTTGTCACTTGAAGAGATGATTAAATTGCAGTGGACAGCAGCGAGGCGGATACGGAAATAAGTCATAGTGTTACAAATTGTGCTGTTGTGCGCGTTAAACTGGAGCTATTCAGAAACGTTAAATTTGATGCCAATTTAATTTTAATGTCAGTGGGCGTGAATATATATCAACCTAATCTCTCTTGTCCAATAATCGTGTTTATGGACTTGAGATTCCCTATGCCCAGCGGTGAACCTTTAAGAATGTGAAGTACAGTCTATGCTCTGTAGTTACAAGTGTGATATCGTCACGACAATGGACATTTCTGAATCTGAACACGATTTGTGTTCTTGTATAGTTTTGAATCAACGTGTCGGTAACTTTCTAACATGCATAGAAATAAAGTGTGATGGCCTACAAGCCTACTATCCAAGTGCGAACGGTATTGAAGAGAGATTAAACGGATACGGAAGTGAACTAAGTCGAGGCGTTACAAATTGCGCTGTTGAGAATGTTCTGGGTCCTTGTAGGGAAACGGATCTGAATTGTGTGCCCACCTGTTGGTATTGTTAGTTTGTCGGTCAATCGTTAATATGATTAAAAAGTCTGGTAACATTGATGTTAAATGAAACTGGAGACCTCGCCTGTAAGACTCGACCTACTTTTTTAAATAGGTAAATAGACTTGTTAGAGACGTCAGTTGCAGAGACCCCAATTTCGCTCTGAAAATAGGCCTAACAATTTTCAAGGTGCTCCGACTGTAAATAAAATTTTAGGTAGTTACCTAAGCCTCGTGAGAAGTAATATTAAGCTTTTAGCTCAAATTGGCCCGAAAGAAAGATTGAATGCGCGACTAAAAAGACTGACATATTGAAGAGCAGAATTTACTAGTAGGAGTAGTAGGTCAAGTTGTTTAAATTCAGATTCTTATGAAGAGTCTTCATCAACACTAGGAAGTTGGGCCTTATGCAAATGGTATTGGGGAGAGACCAACAATACAATTAGTAAGTTAGTCAAATGGTGTAACACGGAGCGGTCATTCTGACGTAGGCGTTACCCGTTCTATACATTTCCGGCCTAACAGACATCTCTTAAAAAGTTCACAGTGTAATGTATGGAACCTGCGGCTATTTGCTTTTCACATGAGCACGTTTACTTGATACCTCGATTGAGACTTGTTTCCAATCGATTGATACTTTTATTTGTGTCGCCTTAACCTTGGGCAGGACTAAGGAACGGACGTGGACGGTCGTAAAACAAATACGGTCCTCACAGAGACACTACAGACGCGTATAAATATATGGCGAGACCGCAGATATAATATATGTAAGTAGATGCCGCACGGCATGTTCTTACTACAGTGTTTTGTATGACATTTAAGAGTGACATCCTTTAACCTTTTTGTGAACGTTTCCTCACGTGATTAATGTATAGCCAAACTATTTTAGTGATGGGCACAATGAGTCATTTATCATTCAAATAATTATGTTTTTTTTTAATACCACGCCGTGCTATCAAAATCGTTGCAGACTTTTCTTGGTCTAACTCTAGATTATTCATACCTATCTTAGAGCATATCGATTAAAATTTGAATCTAGTCGAACAAATAAGAAAAGATGGAGTATTAATCAACTTTTTGTTGGAAAACGTATGAAACTTGACCTGCATACGATCTTTGGTGGTTTGGTTTGGTTATGCACAGTAGCGTGGTCTACTATGTGTCTGTGGTCTCGGCGATTGACGGCCGATAACTCCTCCGTCAGAACCGGCATCCGGCACCCAAGGTGACACGGTCCATCCTCGCAGATCCGGTCCACGCGCGAAATTATAAACACAATGCAGCCCGAGATCGTGAGAAAGGAAATTATACGAAGACCCGATCGTTAGATACGGATTTCTAGCGAAAGCCATTTAGGCCATTAGTTTAAAAAAAAAACTCTGGCGCTTTGTCTATAGAAAATGGCGGCAATTAAAAAAAACTAGGCGCGGAGAATTTACTTCTCAAAGAAAATTTGAATTTCGCGCCTTTTCCTACTGACAAAGTGGGTGTGTCTGAGTATATACGAGTATGTTATCTCTGACGGAACAATGCTAAATTCAAAATGTAATAATACTATTCTCCATTGCTGTGATTTAGCCTGAATGCTATACGAAAGCAAACATTTTAGATACTTCAGATGCTTTAGAAAAATACCAAATTGATACTTGCATCCGGTTTGTCGTGGATTTTGAATTCGGATCTCAATTCGGACAAATAAGCGCCTTCAAAAATATGAAACTCTTAAATCTCAAGATTTTTTCCGGCAAAACCAGTCCACGCGCAGCTCAAAATTACCACTAAAACAATAGCAACTCGTATCGTGAGAACAAAATTAAACAGAAAATGATTTAATTGAATCATTACACGACAAAAACATATTTCCAACGAAAGTCATTTAAACCCGTAGTTTAGAAACTCCCAGAAATATGAAACCACTGTTATAAAACGACGTTTAGTAGTTAACGTCTAACTTTATTATGGGTCTTAAGATTTAAGTGTTAAATCAAGATCTCTTAATATTAAAAACGATTACATGATATGACTTTTGATATTAAAAGCTCGTAAATTAATCTGTGAGCTTATCTGGTTATTTAACACCGGTAATATAATAACTGTGTAGTACTGCTGGCGACAGCAGAGTACGAGTGCTATTCTAAACATTGCTGAAAGTCGACACTTGGGTGAATGGTGAACCAGTATTGGGTGCTCTCCGATTATGTGAGGCCATGATCCCCGGTTGACGCAAGATAGCAAGATCTCCATAGAATGCACGTCCACGTAGCGTCCAGCCAGCGTCACTGGAAACCAAGGCATATTAAACTCACACGAATAGACTATCGAAAAACTTGATAAAAAAAAGAGTCAACGGTAGCAGATGACGAAAAAGTTCTTCTATGTGGGATAGAGTATAGTTTATTATATTCACTACTCACTCACTAGTCTCACTACCCTCAACACATTCTCCAAACATGCAACAGCAACGTCAGCAAGCAAAAAAATTATCGCATTCTGATGTTTGACATAGATTATCTCCAAGCTACCGACTACTAAGAACGAAAGAAGAACCATTATCAAACTACACAACGGGACTTAATCGCGTATTTAAGTTTTAAGATTTACCTCCGACGTTTCGAGGACGGCGTTGTCCCCGTGGTCTCGGAGAAGACTGGCTCAAGTTGACATCAACATCTTCTAGCCGCGCGAGTTTTTCGAACTACCCGCACTTGGTCTTGTTTATCAGTTTGAACGTTTTGCGCACTAGGGATGTTACTCTGTCGACACACAACGCTAACGATATTCGATTTATCGACTGTCGATATTCGTTTCCGCTTACATTTGCTAATGATTGGATTCCATGTGGATGAGATCTTAAAACCCTCGTCCCGATTAAAATTGCAATGTTTTTTGATTTCAATGGCTTCCCGCACTTTTCTACTGTAGAAATGGCGATCCGTGGAAAGGATTTTAGGGTTATGCAGCTCAATCCAGTGGTTTGGTCTTGACTCCCGAAGTCCCGTTGTGTAGTTTGATAATGTTTAATAATCGTGAAAGTTTAAATCAGTGAAAGAAGAACCAATCTAGTACCTAATCTTGAGTCGCATTTCAACTCGCTCGTGATGTGAACACAGTACTAGATTGTTGTCCATACGCAGTGGATTGTCGTTAAATTCAATTAGAGCACCACCGGCGCCCGCGCAGTTCACCGACACGGCGCCCACATTCGCCACTTATAAATCCCATTCGATCGATCCTTGGTGATTGACAAATTTCCATGTGGGAGCGGGATTATTGAACAAGTATCGTGGCTTTACCAAGGAGTCTTTGGAGTTAGGTATCAAGTTATCACAACGGAGATTATACTCAGTTTAATAGTAGTAGTATAGTAGTTGTACCTATAGTTTTGTAGATTTTGAAACTTATTGGAGTCACGATTCTTCTATAGAGGCTGGAGTCTCCTCTAGAAAACTCAGTAATAATTCTGGACTTTAAAATTTCTAAGCGTTGACTTCTCCCGAAGTTATGTTACTTATGTTATACTGATGATTCATTTTACCAAATCCGAGTCAAACCAAGTATATTTCTCCAAAATAAGACCCATACGGCTCAAGTGTAAAACTCTATATACAAGTTACTCAGAGCGTAGGTAAGTCTTGCAGCAGTTTTCTATGCTTTTTGAAATCGACCGTATAGGGACATACACAGGCGTGGGCGACCGAGGGCGGCACCATAGCTCCCTAGCAGCGTTGTTAGCTCTCGAGTTATGGCATGTAAACCAATAAACTGCGGTCATATCTTACCGCGGCGGTTACACAAGCGGGAAATGCAGCTAAACTTGGGTTATGTAAAGAATTCATATACAGGCTGAATACAGCTAAATCTTCTTTGTCGGTGACCCTAGAAGTCTACAAAGTTCATCAATTGTCAAGAATCAAGTTGTACTAATTGTTAAAGCTATTTTACGACATTTAAATTGGATATTGGCCGTTTTTGTGGCTGGGGTTCACGTGATGGACTATTTAGTTCACATTACGATGGATATAAGTAAATAGCTAATAGTTAGCCCAATGCGAACGTGCCGTTAATATTAGCTTGTCACTTTGCTAAACCTCATCAGCGAGGCAATCATTACGTTACGTGTAAGCCTTCTTAGGTAAGCGCCGGTACGGAAGCGACGCAACCGCTCATTATGTTGTAGGGCTCGTACAGATCCGTCATCATTAACTTTAGCCGTCATAGACTATTTAGAAGTTGCTGTATATCATAGAGACAGCGGCGATATTTTGTAGGTAGATATGTTAATACTTTAAACGTTTTTATAAACATGTTTTGCTCTATGTGCTCTACTGCATATATTGTTGCTTACGTTGTTTTATCAATCAGTTTGTAGTTATTTTGCTGTATAACAATCTCAAAAATTAACTCGGTCATTTTCAAATTATCTGGTCCTAGATTAACTTTTCTAAAAGAAATTACTCACGTTTGAGCTACACCATAACAGAAAATAGGCTGCGAAATACCGTGCGATACTTTCACCGAACCATTACTAAATTCCTAATACAGCCAAGTGCTGCATATGGATGGAAAAGATGTGATCGCTTTATTTGTTGAAATTCGAGTACATTTTTATCTTTTAAGTTTCATTTAAGTTAAGTCTCTGTTTATCCCAACCGGGATTCTCAGGACCTCGCGGGTCCACGGGTTAGAATAAAATACACTCCGCAGGATAGCCGGGGCAAAGGCAGACTAAAAAAGAAATGGGGGACAACTTCGACACATTTTGTAGCGGGAATCATGCACCAAACCGCGACAAGTGAAAGAGAGGGGAAGACTTTGCTTAACAGAGGGACACATAATATTCTCTAGAAAAGAGGATAAGATAGCTGGTCGGAGTGGAGGAAGTCAGCAAACTCGAAAATTGCTAGACTCCTGTGTCCAGTCCAAGCCTACTGTTCGCCAAAAACCCCGCTTTTTGTTTCGAACTCATTTCCATTGAGAAATGGCCATATACAAAATCTGACTTCAAAAAATTCCACTCACGAAAACAAAATTTGAGTAGGTAAAGAATAAGACACTTCTCGATTATAATTTAAGTACAAAAAGATGGACGAAGTTTTATTCAGGAAGTCTCGCAATATATTAATACCAAATTCTCGGGTTATTGAATTGATCTAATCCGTTTACATTGAAAAGCGCGTTTATGAATGTTTGAATTTGAATGGCATAATCTAAAGTGTGGGCCTTAAATTACGCTTAGCGTCAGGTGGCCCAGTCTTTTGCCATTTCTGCCTTTAGAAAATATATCTCTCTGTCAAAATTACTTTCGATGATTTCAGTAGGCACATATTATAAACTAATAACATTAATAAACGCACTCTTTTTTAAGATGTAACTTCTGCAAGAAATCAATTTTCAATTATGAAGTAAGTACAAAGTATGTTTACGTGAATGTAACTTTATAGATAAGAGTACCAGTCATTTTATAACTGAACTCGTGGTAAAAAAATAAGCAAGCTAGGTCATCTTCAACACAGTTAAATGACTATTGGCAAAGTGGCACCGAGATAACGTTTATGAAGACGTAGGAGGCAAGGTAATAGCGCATACCTAAAACAATAAAAGACACAAGTTCCATTAAGTAGCACAGTGAACTATTGTCTAAAACGCTCTTATGAGTGTTACATGACTGATAGTGTGTTTATAGCGTTCGCCTTCCTGCCATAGACCGACGAAAATACCGTTACACCCGCGCAACCGAAATTCATCGATTTACATACGCAAATCATGACGAATTGCCCACAATGCACGTCCATAACGCGTCGTTCCCCAAAGCCAAACGACAGGCGGAAATGAATCTAATCAGCTTAAAATTAAAGCTTAGTTTCAAATGAAGAATAACTCTTATTCTTAAGACCCTTTGGAAACATAAAGCTTTACAGGTTTTGCATTGTCGAAGGTGGTTGAGAGTCTCATTAATATTTCATTTACAGCGGACAGTCCTCGGAATGCACGGTCGTAAAAATCGAATCGACAGAGCAACCTATAAAATGGAGTCGCAGCAGACATCCTCATAAAAAAGCTGTATGGTAAAGGTATTCTAGACGACGCGCCGACTACTTAACGAGAGGCTTTGCTTTGATGAAATATGAATGACTCGCGCGGAAAAGTCCCCGCGCCTTTGTACGAAAATGCTTAAGCCATTAACTCGGAGGCTGTATCGCTGACGAACATTTAGTTTTATAGACATAAGCAGCCAGAGAAAACTTTACTGTGTATCAATGTTGTGCTAGCGGAATAATAGCGAGCTATGGATAGCGGAAACACGGGCTTTAACAAAAACAAACAAATGCCGCATGGCGAGTCTTAAAAAATGTACACTCGTTAGTGCATCCGGTGAATTACGATTGCTCGTGATGCCTTTTTGCCTCAGTCCGATTCTAAACTAAAAAGAAACCGATCAATCGAGCAAGCAGCATAGCACACGGCGGAGGAATATCCTGCCGCGGCGGGGGGTAGTGGCGAGGTGGTGGGGGGTGTGCACGCGCAGGCATCCATGAATGGCCCTAACGAACTCGCTGGCCTTGGCGCCCGGCCCTGCGGCCCTTGCGACTAACATGGATACAAATGATCGCTATTAGTTCTTAATTATAGACATCGCATCTATTGATACCGTGCAATGATACGCGGTCATACATAATGTATGATAGAGCTTATAAGTGGCGATAAGGCGCCATAGGAAGTGACAAGTAACATAGTACTTATGGCACAGCAGCAAGCTGTATTTGAGTCTTCAGAATAACAAATATGAAATGAAAATAGTACCTATTATAATATATGAATTCTAATTCTAATTTAGGGAGTTACAGTATCCATTTACCACCGCTTCCACTGACGGGAAGAGACAAACTGGATACGAGGGCACCTAATGTTTAATTTACCCAATTTCGTGCAACCGCTCCGATAGAAACAGCAACATACCTGCAACAATCATATAATAATATTAGTTTATGTATTTTAGACCCAAAAAGCGCAATCCTTACTGTACCGATCACAGTCAGTCAACATTTCATCAAGACACTTTTAATAATTTTAAGAAAACAGTAGCAATGTGAATGTTCATGTTGTGTCCGATTATTCCACACATTCCAGCAAACTTTATAGAAGTCCTACAACCCACGGATCGTTTAAAGCCACATCGGTCCACATAACAGGAAACGCTTCAAGTCTTGCACATAATCAACAGTCTATAGGTATACGGCAAACATCTCATTCACGATCCTTTGATTGCGTCTGAATGAGTGACGTGCTCTGTGTATACAATTCGCCGTAGCAGGAAGTGGAACGAGTCCAACCATATCAAGGACGATGGGATTGGAACTGAATTTATAATTCCATTCATAATTTACGTCAGCAAGATTCACATTTCTTAGTAGGATGTTTTAAGTCTATCGCTCATCTAGCTCATCCTACATCCGAAGTAGAGTTTTGCTTGCGAAACTTTAGTTTTGATTATTGCGACCTATTTTCGCTACTTATATAACATAATCTGTCAAACACCTTTACTTGTGTATTATGAATGTACTTCTTTCTTCACAAAATGTTGATTACTTTGCCTTAATTTCATAATTTCTTTACTTTAGTGTGTGTACCTACAGTGACATCATTGTCATGTCTCACTGCCCGCACTTTCTATTCAATCTTTTATAAAAAGCATGCTGAGTCTTCTTCTTACGTATGTACATATTTTTGTTATGAATACTCCCGCATAGTTTGTGATATCCATCTCATAAAATCGCTCGCAAATCGCGCAATCCGTGCTTCCAGGAATACATAATATATGTTATATAAATTCCATCATAACTTTTTCGTAAATATAGATTCGGGAAATTCGCAATTTCGAGGATAGACCACATGTGCTTTTACTTTTACGCACCTCACTGTCGTGGTTTGTCTACATTTCTCCCATCGCCGTTAAAAGAGTCCAGATCACGTAGTCGTTGTTAACATTAATTCAGAAGACGTAAACCAATGCAACATGGCGACCTTCGTGGTCGGACGGGACCATGGTAACCCACTTAAGCGCGCGTGCCCGCGCGTGCCGCCGAGGGATTACGACGCGAGGTAATGACGCCCACTACAGCTGGTGTGCCTATTTACCTCCCACTGTCATGATTCTGCTAGGCTAACGTGTAACTGTAACTGATGTTAAGATATGAAATTGATATTTTGCTAAATTGTATTTACGACTACGTGATTCACTGCAAATGCCAGGATAATATGCAACAAATGGGCCGAAAAGGTCAGACAACGTAGCAAATGAGTAATAAAAGTTAGACAACGTAGATATGTATGAGTAAGGAATAGTAGGGTTCACTACTTATATACGATGTGACCCTAAGCACTATAAGTACTTGGTGGTAGGCTTCTGTAAACCTACCAAAGTGCCTACCTAGTACATACGTACATGTATAAACTTCCCGATATTGTGATTAAAGGCCACAGAAATACTTTTAGGGTTTCTCTGCTAAATTGTGTCTAATGTAATTGATTGAATCGCGGGTAAATGCTCCAGCAATTTAACCAATTGTCTAACCCACTACTTGTTTTTCCCACTAGCCTTTTATACCCATAAAAAGATGATTGGAATTTGGGAACAAACAAATGAATAACGCATGTACTTAAATGATTGTCAATTGCCGAATTGGCCAGTCTCTTCAACTGATATACCTAAAACCGATAGCTGTTCGCGGCATAGCAACATTTGTGTAGTCGTTGTTTCTAAGTTGGCAAATTATCTCCAAAATTAAAGTAAGCAGAGAACTGCTGAAGGATGAAGCGTGTCGTGTATCGTGTTCCCAGGCGGGGCGCGGAACGTGACGAAGAGCGTGCTGGAACACTGCACTGACACGCCGTAATGCGGATATTACCTAGCTACTTAAATCTACCAAGTTGCTGCTGTATAGCGCTGAACAATTTTTAAGATAAGTGAACAAAGAATTAAATAATGACCGTGTCAATATGAACCTACTACGCTACAATTGCCACAAAGTTCTCAAAGAAAACAACATTCAAAAGGTATTTCATCGATTGCAAAGTAATGGATCGTGACCCTTTTAAGTAGTCTCTCAGCGAAAAATCTTTCTTTGATGCACCACGGTGCTATTCTAAAAATACGCGTATTATTCAGACTTTTTACGAAGTGTTTTTCTAAGGGCACGGGGCACTTCGTGATCTATGATTACGGCGGCGTACCGCTTGAAAACTGAATCAAGAAACCGAGCGTGAATGCATACCGATTACCTGTGTTTTTATTCCTGTCGCTTACCGACCACTGGCTAGCGTCATCATGACAAACCACAAGTCGTTTTGCAGGGAGATCAGGGACATAGTAGTGTATTAAGACCCCTAAGAGAACAGGGCCATCGAATGGTTACTATTTCCTTGCTTCCCTACTGCTTGAGAATAAGTCAGACAGGGAGCGATTACTACCGGTGAGCGGTGCCCTATTTGAGTGACAGGGTTCTCGAGCAACAGAACACGTATTGTTGAGTAATATCATCTTAAGGAATAACGCAAAGATGTTAGGTACTAAATTCGAAGTAACGCTAATCAACTCGCCTGAGTCAATTGCTCGCTAAAAGAGTGCAATACAAGGCCTGAACTTTGTGGAGTAAATGCCAAAGCCATTATCGTTTTAGGTACCGCTGCAGATCCGTGACAGGCTAACCTGGTTCAGATAGTGTTTTGCCGGTTATGTGCGTACGTGCTTTAATGTTGTTTAAACGCTTTTTGCATATTTAAATCACTGTAAAGCTGGTTATACTTCATTACTATGTTAGCGTCTGGAGTAAGTACATGACTCTTGGTTGAGGGAAATCTATATTGTGTTGCTGGACCAGCTCACTTACTCAGCAATTCCTCATATCAAAATTTTGAAATGGTCAGCAACGAATGTGACACATCTGCTATTTCAAGCGTCTATTAGCCTTTGTTTGCCGCTATTGTATTATAAAAAATACAACAGATGCCAACTACTTATTCAAATCAGCTTAATATTCAGAGCGCCGGACGTATCTCGGGTCTGTGGAGAGACTTGGTCACGCAGAAACAATAGGCCATTACGCTCAGTTGTGGCCACCGATGCTGTCATTCACACCGCTTAATAAGTTAACCAGGCGAGCCAGTCTAAGATCGCTCCGCTTAAGCATGGTTACTAAGAGATCTTTAGATCTCGTTATACTGGATTGGAGAGCTCAGGTCACTTGCGCAAGAGCAATGAGAATATGCGGGCAGTACCTGAGCTGAGGAAGTCGATATCTATTAGCTGGCACAATAGGTGAGCGACATCCGAAGCTCATTACCGGCACCCGTTTCCGCTGACGATTTGCAACATGCCACTAGGGTTGCCAATATGGATTTTCCAGATTTAATAGCAGACTGAAGCTGTCGGTACTGTTTACCAGATCCTAAAAAACCCCGTAAAATTCCTGGCTATTCCATATATAAACACGAAAATTTATGTAACTTTACAAAAATATATTCAAAAATTATCGTGATGACTTTCAAAGTATTATGGACCATCTGAAGGCATAGAGCATATTTATGACTAGCAAACTGTACGGCCAAGAAATTTTATTTATGTGCCATCTCTTACCTTGTTACATTGATAATATTTGATTCCTAGCGGCTATCATATTAATTGTGACTGTCTGACGAGGTACAAGATGACAGAGAAATCAAATTCCTTATTGACCACCTATAGTAATTACCTACTTTTGTTAGTAGGTAATTAGTAATTACCTAGTAACAAAATTCTCGGACTTTATATAGGTATGCCACCAAAAGATCTGGATTTCAGACAACTATGACGCCAGGTAGCCCTACATCCGCATAACCAACGGATTGTTTATTAACTGCCAGCTTTACCGAGCACGATGGAAACTACACGCTTTTCACTCTGACGCGGACAACCCATTTCCTTTGCTGCCAATGGTGGATGGTGCCGACAGTTTGAGCCACTGGATATTTAAATATACCTGTTTAAGTACTGTGGTATAATAAATAATTTGTAGTCTTCCACATACAAGTCTTAACTTGGTGGTCATATAAGTAGGGTTTCTACACGTATACTTAGCTTTTATTTTGGTTTTCAGGAATTAGATTTAATTTGCTATTTTAATATCATACTTACTCCTGGTAGTTTCTGTTTTATTTTCTTTTCTGACTTAGATAATTTCGCTTAGCTATATGACAATCTACTTTAAACTTCTTCGAATACTCCTTCACATGTTCTTTAAATTCATCACTCTGATTAAACCGCCGTTCCTCATATAAGGCATACAGTTCACGTCTTCTTTGATGTAAGTCCGCAGTAGCCCACTCACTAAAAACTGATGCACCACTAACTACGACCGATATCTGTGCTACCAACATTTAGCAAGATTTTTGAAAAATTAGTTCTTTCTCAATTAGTACGACATTTTAACGTTAATAATTTGATGCATAATAAGCAGTTTGGTTTTACACGGGGTCGCTCAACAACCGATGCCGGTGTTGAGCTAATTAAGCATATTTTCGATGCCTGGGAGGAGTCACGAGATGCTTTAGGTGTCTTCTGTGATTTATCTAAGGCCTTCGACTGTGTTTGTCATGAAACATTAATCAGGAAACTTCATTATTACGGAGTTAGAGGATCGGCACTGAATTTACTTAAGTCCTACTTAAATGGTAGAATACAAAGGGTCGATGTGAATGGACAGCGATCACCTGGGTCATTGGTCTCTATGGGTGTACCACAGGGGTCAATATTGGGGCCTTTCCTGTTCCTTATCTACATAAATGACTTGCCATTCCTTGTTAAGACCCACCATGATATAGTATTGTTTGCAGACGACACCTCACTTATTTTCAAAGTCAAACGACAGCAACAAGCTTACAATGATGTAAACAATGCCATTTCAAAAGTAGTAAATTGGTTCAATGTTAATAATTTATTGTTAAATGAGAAAAAGACTAAATGTATTAAGTTTGTCACTAGTAGTAACGTAAGGCATGTGCAAACAAGTGTCATTGTGAAGGATGAGGAATTGGAATTAGTTGATAGTACAGTTTTTCTTGGTATAACTTTAGATTCTAAACTCCAGTGGGGTCCCCATATTGCTACTCTTTCGAATAGACTGAGCTCTGCAGCTTTTGCAGTGAGCAAAATCCGTCAGTTAACTGACGTGAAAACAGCTCGATTAGTATATTTTAGTTACTTCCATAGCATTATGGCATATGGTATTTTACTGTGGGGCGGTGCTTCAGAGATAAATACCATTTTTGTTCTGCAGAAGAGGGCTATTCGAGCAATATACAAAATGAACCATAGAGACTCACTTAGAGATAAATTTAAGGAAATTGACATAATGACAGTGCACTGTCAATACATTTATGAGAATATTCTGTATGTACATAAAAATATTGTAAATTTTAGGAAAAATTGTGAAATTAATAATATTAATACTAGAAATAAACATAAGCTCGCAGTGCCCTTCACTCGGCTCCATAAAATTAAAAAATCATTCATGGGTAATTGTGTAAGATTTTATAATAAACTTCCAAACCATATTACTGAATTATCTATTAATAAATTTAAGAATTATGTTACGCGTAAACTTATTTCTAAAGCTTATTATACCACACAAGACTACATGAATGATATTACAACGTGGGATTAATTGTTATTCGAAATGATTATTTATTTATTAGATATATTTGATTATTGATGAGGAAATGGATATTCCGATGTAATGCTATCTACTTCTTTTGTTACTTATGCTTTTTTTTTGACATTTAGATTTTATTCTAGAAATTCTAGACTAGTATTTTTTATACAATCTTTTTAATGTTTGACGATCCTTTTGTGAAATTCTTAGTGTTAAATTTGATATGTATTTGTATAATAATCCAATTTTATTATGGAATAATATTAACATCAATAAATTGCTCTGATAATTAGATTAAGATTAATTACGATTAATAAGAGCTTGTTGCTAGGCCTACATGAATAAAGTATATTTTTGATTGATTGATTGATTGATAATACCACAGGCTCCCAAGCCATTAGCTAAGGCAAAAGCCAGCAGGGTCCAAGCTATAATAAGATCACTTCAGGTATGACTAAACGTTGTGAAAGTAAAAACTGATGGTTTAATCATATTATTATGATGTAACAAGATCGACAATGTCAAAACATCAAAAGCATTGAGGTCGTTTAAGGTAGCATTGCAATTAAAACCCAGCAATTATATTTAGTTAGGCATAATATTGGCGTCCGTAATTTGTTTGGGCACTGCGCATGCTAGAAGACATGTAAACACGAACGGCCTTGGCGCGGTGTGTTTACGGATGCTGGCTTTACAAACCCGTATTATGTTGGAATACGCCAACTACAAGAATTTGTTTTTTGCTAGATTATACTGTTTAGAATTTAACAAACAAGAAACCTCATTCTGATCACAGGTACTTAGCTCAATTTATCTGAGGTGATTGATGTGATAGGTAGGTAGGTACACACGTTGCACAACAACATCTTATATCTAAGTACCTTGAAGGGTTGTCGCAATACGTAAGAGAATGTATAAAATACATATCTTTGTGTAAAAATAAATCTACTGTCTAAATTATAAAAAATAATCCTTTTTATGTGCAGCGTGCCAGTCATAAACTTTTAACACTCCATAATATTTATCGATGCATCACACTGCACTGACATCGAACACAGCCGCATACAAACCTGTGCACACAGAACGTGACGTTTTATTCATCCACGAGCTAGTGATCCGTGCAGCCAATACAACTAAAAGTGAACAAACATGATTTTGTTATACGCAAACAGAGGTTATGTCCGTGGTCCAGGCCTCATCCGCGAGTCACGTCGCGTCGCCACCTACACGGCATAAGAGCCGCATGTTTGCCATGCTTCCCAAATATTTGTCCAGTCAATATTTGTCGCATGCCCCCGCCGGCATTGCATGAAGACGTACGTATATTGCGCACACCATTTGAAAAGCCCGGATCAAAAGGCGGACTCGTAAAGCAAACGAGTGGGAGAAATTATTAAAACTCGACGAACAAAACCACACAGAGACATCAGAGGGCGGCTGACGAAATAAATCTCGCGAGAAAAAACCGGTGGGAGCGTAATCGCTGATTTAATGAATACAATTTTACAGGACAACGTACAACGCTCGGAGGAAAACGCATAATGATTTCCGCTCCGCGCTGCGAAAACATCGAAAATGTATCGATACGCGAATTCCGTGATTTAAAAGCGATGTAAAAACGTATATTTACGACGCAACGAGACGGAAACGTGTAGACGTCAAAGAATTAAATGCCGTCGAACTGATCTGTTGGTTGCGGAGTCAGAAAAAACATTTGACCGTCGTAAAGCACCGGAACTACAGCTGGTATCTACAAAACAAACTCAGTGAGTAATTGCGTACATTAACCGGCTAAGCAAAGCATTAGTGGGGGCTTATGTATACCGGATATGGGAAGTGCGGTCGATATAGTACAAGTGGTCCGGCGTCAATCGGCCAGCCCGTGGATTCTCGTTACTTACCGAAAGCAGGCGATTTAAACCAATTTAACTGTGACCCAAAGCTTCATAATACCTGTTTGTCGAAAGTCGCACTTATATATACTGGTTCGTATGAGCGCTTTGCCAATGCTCTGGAAGCAATCCGAATAAGAGCCCAGCGAATCTAATTCTGAGATATATCACGAGGGTTTCCTGCGCGTGCGACGGAACCGAACCACTCTGTCGCCAATAAATTGCCTGATACCAGACCGGATTAGATTTATTGATGACAAAATAAATCTAAAGGACAAGTCTTCGGTTCTCCGAAACATAAGGAGAGAAATAAATCGAAACATTTGATAGAAATGGGTGATGAAACAGAGCAGGCAAATTGGTAAAAAACCAAGCAAATAAAATAAATCAGGAGAAATCTGATAGGCTAAGCAAGATCATTTTACATTTTATAGATACTGTGTCGATTCGATACGGACGTTGATAAAATCACGGAATCAGAATGCAAAATAAGATGTTATAATAACATTAAATGCATATTCAATGCATTTTATCGTTGGTGTAAGATTCCTGTTGGACAATGGGAAGGTAGCTACGGCAGTTGATTCATCGGCTGCTTTATGTTTACACAATGATCTATTCGTATGTTCCAGCGCTAATCAAAACAAACGCGCGCATACAAGTTGCTCAATTAGATCATTACCTTCGATAAATGATAATAAGCTTTTGGTTGCGGTTTTGCTCTCGGTTATCTACTACGAAATCATATTTTTTTTTATATTTATACCTACGTCCTATCCGCACTAAAACTTCGCACTTGACTGGTAAAGCACTCCATAATTAAGTAATTTCTCCCTACATATACGATAATTGGTGTCTCGCCTTTCATATATTTCTTTCTGTCTTTAGGATTCTTGCTGTGTCAAGATAAATTCTGGCGTCTGATAACCCTTCTATATAATTGGACATTCCATTTGGCGAATTCTGTAGGTGTTTACCACCTATTGTTCCCATATTTTCCCTATATCCATTGGCTACGCACGTAACGTAACTATTGACTTCTAGGAACCACGCCACACTATTGTTCAATTCTCCGGACGGCAGCTTTTGGCACTACCGGCGTTGGAATATCTGCAGAATTTCTACGAACACTGCCACTTTTGTTTACAACCCTAAATTGAGGAAAATTGTAGAGGGAAATACAATGTATTGCACGTGGATTCATAATGTATATATGAACTAGTAAACACAATACATGATCGCCGGTTCTATCAATGGAACCCGGCGTGATGGAATGAAGTAAATATGTAAAACATACTTCAAGATTGCGCATGAATACTTCCATACTAATCCATATACATATAAACATTTATATAAGAAGAGAACGCAAAAGTTTAAGTAACTTTGTATGTAACCTGTGGCAGGCATAAAGTATACATTTTGAACTGGTTTTGATGAAATGAAGCATGTACAAAACTTTTACCTTGAGCCCCAGGTATATTGGTTTAAAGAAATTTAAAATGGAACTAGTTTGAATCCCAGACAAGGACATCATGTTATGGAAGTTTAATATAGGAGTAAGAAGTAGGAATTTATATAAATAAGATCTACGACGGTATAAGTTCATACTAATGAGGGGTAGGTATGGTATGGAGTTCGTCACAGTCCAGAAACCCGTCATGGGAACAAACCATGATGTTCAGATTACAAAACTCGTAGCTCCATCGCAAAGATGGGAAGTTACATGCCACGCTTCATGATTATGTACTTTGAATAATTGCAATGCTCCTGGGAACTCAAGTTGAAAGCCTTTACATATTTAAAGGCTCTCATAATGCGTAAGACTATATTTTACTCGACTGACGGCTTAATGTATTTCGAGGCTATGTAAGTATATTTTACAAGCGTCTATTTCTTTACCTTTCGTCTGCAATTTCATATTTCATATCGTCGGTATTTTAATGTCTTAAAAGTTTGCTCATCTGGTCATACTAGTTAAAAAAAATCATCAAATACAAGTATTACGTTCCCTTTCTGCTTCCTGCTTAAATCGTGACTTATTATGTGCGAGGACAGAACTCTGATGTGACCATTAATTGGAGAGTAAACCGTTGCTTTCTCTTTAAAGTGGCCGAATGTCACGACTGCGACCTGTCGCAGGAAGCCGAGGGCGCGGGGAACACGATATCCCTTTTACGGGGACCAATTAACGGCCGCCGGACCGGATGTGCGTACACACAAGCATTAGCACCTCCACCCTTCACTAATCTTCTCAAGGGTACAACCAACATCCTGAGAAACCGAAATGGCAGCCAAATCTTTACAATCACCGCCGAACGTCAGCTTCTTTTTTCGCCCGCAAAAAACGAATATACCTGTGGGAATATATTCATAAACAATATTTTTTTTGTAAACTCTTTCTATTGCTCAAAGAAACCGGAAGCGGAGCCCGTGCCACAATTACAGAATCAAAATATGGCGGACGCATGCTACTTCCGTTTTTGCATGAGCGAGTTCCACCCTCTTTCGAGGGCTGTTCCGGAAGAGACTAAATTTAATAAACGTTTAAAAGTCAATGAGACTTTTGTTCTGCCGGCGGATTTCCGCTTTTTTATTTAGAGTAACCGTAACTTTTGTAACGTACGGAATATACGATAACTGATAACAATATTGATCTCAAATAGGTTATGTTATCAACAGTATCAGAACTTGATATACTTAGACATTACTACCTATTGTCTTTTTCCAAACATTTCGGAACTTAGGTATCTCTGTCACAGAGGATTTTGTATCGGAAACCACTAATTACGGAAAGGGACTAATTAGAGGTTCACAGAGCATTTCGCTATGAGCATTTACCCCATTTAGATAAGAATATTTTCGATAGGAACGGAAGCGCCGGCCGTTAGGAATATCGAATCTAAACAGATTCCTTTGAGGGTGCGGGGAGAGCGCGGGCGCACGGGCCCATTACCGGCCGATCGTATAAACTTCGAACATAATTTATCGTTTCCTCTCAGTGTTTTTCACTCGGCAACAATGCTCGACTCTCCCGAGTGTGAAGTTAATGTCTTTACGACGTGTCGAGGAGTAATTTGCTTTAACGAGTCCGTGGATCCGACGGAAGACAACGTCAAGCCGTAACTGTACTATAAGTTAAGCAATTGAATCGCGTGACGGACTCGCTTTGCTTCTAGTTGTCCCTATCGAATAAACTGGCATTTCGGTGAACAAACTCGTTTATCAAAAAGTTGCTGGTGCCTCGCAAGAAAACATTGCAAGTACCTGGCGGGAGGGAATGTTTTAAAAGTTACTTAATGAATTAAACGAAACAGCAAGTTGGTTTCTTGGTAAGCCGTGAGAAAAGATCTCACAACTTCTTTTACTTGTTCAGCGGCGGTTGACTAATGGTCGACGCAGACGTGAAGAGATCGTGAGAATGCTTCATGTATCGCATGTTGTAATTGCAACATTTGAAAGTACTTTAGTTAATTGATTAGATTATTGTGTTCGTTAGCTGTTATGATACAAGGTGTGTTTATCTAAATACCGCAAACATAAGCTTATAGTGCGTGAGAGAAAGAGTAGTCTCCTCAACCTTTCCTTAATAGAGATTTTTTGTTTTAACCCTTCATTGCAACCCTATAAAAGCGTAAACCCGAGCAGTATACAGTACAGGGGCAGAATTAAAGCGGTGCTAGATGAGGAACACAGGCGTGTCGGTTTAATTTCCGTTTTGCGTCACCACCCGGCAGCTTCAGCTTCAAAAGTCGATGGACAGTTTTACATCGAAATTAAAAGAAGTGTTGAAACTGAAATGATATCCATAAGTCATAACACGATTTTGGGTACCTACAGCATATTTACTAACTACGTTTAAATTTATCTATACTTCAGCAGCGATTATTGACTTCCAAAGAATTGAATGATACTGCATTATAACCATGTCGTATTTTTTGCGCCAGTGTCTGCGCGGACTGCGCAATCAAACCATGCAGTGTCATAATGACTTATTCGCATTAATATCCAGATCGAATAAATATCATTAGAAGAACGATGGGATGTGCAAGGAATGCCTCGGACAAGATGTCTTCGCGGCATACTTGGCGCGCCCCCACGTTGTAACAAGCAATGACGGCGACCACGGAACGCGTATTGTTAAGTTTTTTTCAACCTGATTAGAAGTTTGTTCGAGCGCGACGATAAATTAAATGCCTTTGAAGAAATATTACGAACAGATATTGCTCTGTGATTTTATCGGTCCATCCGGCTTCGCTGCGGGGAGCTTCTTATTCTCGCTAAGAAACTTTAACACTTTTAAGATGATATTTTTTCGCTACATTAACGTTGTCTTATAGAAAAGTTTTTGTAACCACAGCAGGACATGCAACTGGTAGTTAATTTCTAGATCTTATGTATATACCAGTAGTCGGCAAACTTTTCTAAGAGAAGAGCCAACCGTAGCAGAAATCATCAGTTTTAGAGATCAGAAAGAGCAACAAAACTTGATTTAAGTGATCTATTAAAATCCGCTTAGTTATTTTTTTGGATGTCTTGAAAAGCCGCGGTTTGCTGACCTCTGGCCAGTACGAAGAGGATTCATTTATATGGATAAAACCTTATGGTAATTGTTTCATTACTTATAAAAAAAATATCATGCAGAATCTAATAAGAAACCAATAAGACACTTAAAATACTTGTAGTCACAAACAACCTATAAGCAGTAACCCTCTTGTCTAGTACATCATCGTAATGAAATGAGATGAAGGAGTGTTCGAGCGAGGCGTGTCAATTTAATATCCGCCGGTGGCCGCCCATGCTCGGACGGCTTGTGCCGGCAAGGACTTGTGATAGGGCTTAGCAACCGTTACGGTTGAAAGCTGAAACTGCACTTTACACTCAGTTGCAGTTTGCAGTCAATTTGTCTTCGAAGCTTACGTAATTTATATTATGGGTGACTGCGGAAGATTAAATTTGTAGTAACCAGAATTTTCTTTTGCATACGCTTAAGGATCTTGTAGGCTTCTGAGATCGGTCCCGGTTTTGCTGTTATAGTTAGAACATTAAAAAAAAAAACCGTTTCCATAGCTTTTGCCACGTAGAGAAGAGTAATTACTTGCATTAGTTGAATTACTTTAAACGTTATAGGTGTAGCTTTCTTTACTTAATTTTATTTTCAACTCTACATTCTTGTTAGAGAAAAGATAGCGAATTAAAACGAAAGATGTGTATCAGTTCCAAACAATCGGACCTCATCAATAAAGATGTGACTTGACAACACTATCCGTGTGAGAAAAAATCGGCAACAATCTCAGGTAGAGCTGAGAGAGCGCCTATTAAATGTACCATTGTATCACGCACGGCGCCAACTTTTGACCATTTTTTCCAACATCTAACCCAAAACGCATCTGCTCGAAACGATTTAATATTTTTCACATCAGCAGCTCGAACAAGGGTACTTTGCTTCTTAAAAACAGTGAGCAAAATCGCATTTTGCTCATTGAGTAATTTTGTCTCACTCAGTGAGCAAAATCGCATTTTGCTCACTAAGTGTCTCACTCAGTGAGCAAAATCGCATTTTGCTCACGGAGTGAGACAAAATGACATTCAAGTGACCTTTATAGTCAAATGTCATTTCAACAAGTTCGATATGTGGGTTCTATTATCTCTGTCCCTCTAGGTATGTTCTCACTGCTTAGGGTGAAAAATTTTGTGTACTACACGAGATCAAAGTTATTTACATCTCGTGCGCTTTTGAATCCCTTACTACGCTCAAGATTCTAAATTAGATTCACTCGCTACGCTCGTGAATCTATTATAGAATCTTTCGCTTGCACGGGACTCAAAATAAGCACTCGAAGAAATATCAAACTTTGATCTCTTGTTGTACAAATAACTATTGTTTCGAATGTGAAATCTAGCTTTCCACGGTCTTAAATTAACAATGGAAATGAAATTAAACAGCTCGACTTGTACGATGTCAATTGGATCCAATGCAGGCGAAGAGAGTGCTCGCGCGGCCTAATCGGCACATAAATTGTTAGTGAAAGTAACTCTACATTACAAAGTACATCGTAATTATCTACATTGCTCAAGCTAATCGTACCGAAGATGACAACGTGTAGGTAAACTACACCTACTATTTGAAATTGCGTAGGCCCCCACCTACAGGCCAACCCACTGTCGTATTTTGTATAATACCGCCTCGCCTAACCTACGTGTCACAGCAGATGGCCTAACCTTCATACCGCGATATTCTTGAGAAAATTTAATTTTAATTAAACTTACCGTATTCGAGCTGACAACCGGTGTGCGAAGCCGGCTTTCACAAGGGCTGGTTTCCCACTGATTTATCGCAACAAGTAAGTCTCACTGTAGATTCAACTTAAATGGATATATTTGCTAGAAAATATATCAGTCACTGAAGTCCAAGTCTGATAACACAGTAGCACGCGCGATTTCGAATTTCGAAACGTCAAAATTGAAAATAGGCGCATGCGGTTGCGGCGCGTACGGCTCGGCGCGACTGAACGTAGCGCACGCGCCGGCGGGGGTTCATTCACAACCAGTGGCGGGGCAAGACCCATTCATGCTCAGTGTCGGAGCGGAGCTGACCGCGCCGCCTGCGCAATGCACCGTGTCGTGCAATCGCAACCACTAATTATAATGCTACGACATCAAATCTGCTTCCGGCGATCGCGAAATGCACATTGCACTTAACTTAGAGTTTGTAGATAGGTATTCATTGGAAATGCAAAATTGGGCGTTATTTTGATAATTAATAACTGGGGCAATTAAATTATAATTATAAAGAGATTAAACACAAGCGTGTAACTTAATTAGGTAATTAGTCAAAAATACCGTTAATTCCTAATTGTCAACATTAAGATAGGTTAGGTCGAATTAGTGTATATCTAATCTATCATTAAAGTTTTTGATTCGTCATAGTTGCCATAACAATACAAATACATATTTGCAATTATGCAGGATGCTCAAAATTTCTGAACCTTTAACAATTAATTTACGTTCAGATATTTATGAGCCTGTTGTTCGCTCCGGTGTATCGGGTGTACCTAATAACGACTGTACTATTTGCCTAGATATTACTTCAGAAATGATTCAATACCTCACTAGTTGATTATTCGACGGGAAAACCAACTACTAAAATAATAGATAAGTATATCCAGCATTTCTTAGGTTCTCACAGCATCACAGCATCTTTGCAGATGATAATTGCAGCGACTAAAGAATAGGAAGTGAAGAAAACGGGATTTACGATCATAATTCAACTATAGCTGAGAAATATAACTGTAATGACAACACCAGCAGCCAATCCGTCGGTTTTGCAAGGCAGAACTGCAAGCAACGGTGCAAGTGAAAGGGTGCAGTTATGTAACAGTCCCACTAACCACGCGCCTGCACAATGCAACTGCACTTCGATAGACGTTTTATTGCCGGCCCAAAGTTGCATCTGAACGTTTCCTCACCGCATATTGATGACAATGAGTGATTGTGAATAATTGGGTCTTGGAAAAATATTTTGGCAGTGTGCGTCTATATTATAATGATTTCGAAAACATACAAAGAAAATAGAGAGTAGAAGTTTTGTATGTAAAACTTCTAATAATATAATATCATTCATTCATAGCATTAATTTGTACTACATATTTATGTTTTATCTGATGTAACCAATATTCCTTTCTTTTCGTACAATAAAGTGTTTGCTTACTTACTTACTTAAAGAGAAGGCTTGTTCCAAGTAGTGTTATGATGATTGAATCATAAAATATAAAATAAGTGTTACTAATATGACTCACGAAAATTGTAAAACGATTATTGAACAAATTATACTATCAATATACCAGGAAGTTCTGTCATCTCATCTAAGTCCAAGTTTTTTATGCCGACACTCCGTGGCATGTCTAAAAGAATAAATGCTCATTCAAAAGTTATGCTATTTCTGAGTTTTAGTAAACCTGTGCTGCTTAAATATATACTTTAATTAGTAAACGATATGATAGCTTATGCACTGCTGTATAAAATGCGAGGTTTCGGAAGTAACGCATTAGCATATGAACTAAAGGCGGTGAAATTACCTCCACACGCGCTCAATTAAAATGATGCGTGGGTGCACTTTCGGATATACGGGAAAGGAGCAAAGCGCCAAATGTGCTTGTCAACAGAACGTAGGTACCTGCCTACACAGAGGTGTGTAAATGGCAGTGACAATAAATATTTGAATAAAATCTAAAAGCTGTAGGTAACATTGGCAAATACTTACTTAAATCTTTATGAAAAGGTTTTTTTAATGCAAAGGGGAAAATATGACATAAATATAATGAGGTGTGGGTGTGTACTGTGTAGTTGTTAGAAAACGTTTTGCCTCATCTCTCTATGCCTTGAAGGTATAATCAAGTGCTAAGCTATGCGATATGAACACTTCTCGAGCTCTAGTTCAAACTTCCATATATGTAAATATATATTATATTTACATTTACATTCATCCGGCTGTGAGTAGCGTAGGCCGGATTATGTTTTTGACGCGTGTTGTCTAAGTAATAGTGTGGTGATGTGTTTCAAACCTTCTAAAAGTAGTATCTTCAGTAGTATAGTCAGAACCTGTAGACGAGATGAGAACGAGGACTTACAAACAGGATTTAGGAGGAGTTAAATCCAAAATTGTGGTAAGATCAGTTGTGATATCACAGAAAAAACCGCTTTAAATATGTAGGTATATTTCAATGACCATTAATCAATCTAACCGGAAAGTTCCAGTCGTGTTTTTGAATTTGCCTGTTACCTTACCTATAATATTAAGGGGCCCACTGATTAAAAGTCCGCCGGACGGTATCGGCCTGCCAGTTGTTCGGAACTGTGAAAATTTTGTTCTAACTGACAGGCCGATACCGTCCGGCTCCGGCAGACTGTTAATCAGTGGGCCACTTTAGTAATAACAGGTCGCGATCCTCGCGATTGCACTTATTCTTCGGACCCAGTTCTAGATTAACCTCTCGCGTGCCTCCACGTTCCGGCATACGAGAAGTTAACCAATAAATAAACTAACCAGTTGCTTATGGCACCATATCTAGTCATCACCAACATATCAGGAATCAATCGAATCTGATAACCCCAGAAAGAACAGGACACCATAGTCTAGAAATGCTTAGGCCACCAAGACCCGGCGTTAGCATGGTCGCGTTTATATCACCTCTCACCATGCCTGTCACATTCTAACAAGTATAGTAAGTGCGGAAGGGACGCATGGCGCGACATGAAAGCACAGTAATTAACGCATGTTTTGGCGCCCTTTAATGCTGGTGTACCGGTTGAATTGTCTGAGGTCTAGACTTATACAGTAGGCTTATATAAGAGATTCCTCGCTTCCTGATGCCAATTAATGCAACCGGTGGCTGCCCCGTTATAATGCCTCCGAGCTGAGCTAGTCACTCTAGCCAGGACTGTTATACTATCCGACAACTTAAGAAAAACCAGTTATCGCATGGTCGTAATGAACTAAAGTTCTTATGGATTGTGAGGTCATGCTTAGACTGGTTTCTCTATAAGCGATTGCTAGGTAAACGATGGACATACAAGGCCGAGAATTACACAAAAACGCAGCAGCACCGCCTTAACGAGAGGGCGATTATGAGACGTAAAGCAACAAAGTATAGACATGGGCAAGAAATGTTGACTAGATTATAAGCAGATAATAAATTGCTAATGGTATAAATAAACTGCATTGGTGATTAAGGGGTTAACAGGATTGCTTCGATTTTGAGTTATAGCCGAAAAAATACCCTTATCAATAAAAAGAAGGGAGTAAATTAAAGACACATTTTTTGTTTCTTTTTAGAGGAGTCGTTAGTACCGAAATGGATCACCTACATTGTGTGTGGTCCAACTCGCAATTTTCCGGGTTTTCGTTTGAATTATTTTTTACATCTAACTGTTGTTGAATAATGTTCTAGAAATTGTATTGAATGAGGTCGAAAACGTTTTAACGTTATCGACGCTTTAGATTTAGTGTCTACCCAGGCTCTACATAACCTGAAGAGCTTCCGATTTGGATAACAGACACCCCAAGTTACTGGCAATCTAGATCTATGTTACTTATGTTAGATAACAAAGCCTATCGTCAATATTGCGGAATCAAGTTGCAGAGATATGCTAATAGTCTAGCCTATCCTTTGTTTTATACGTCTGGACAGCGATTATACGCCTATCGTCTAGCCAGTGATTTGGAACCCTGCCAACACAATCCTATCACGTTTTGCCGATCAATCTCACCTGCATAGCACAAGGCGATGTAGTCCTTCGGCGTCGTCGTCCCTTCCGGAAACTTCCATTTCACTTTACACTTGTACCCATCCAGCTCCCATTCCAGAGTCTCTTTTTGTTCTGAAACTTTATCTTCCGTCGCCGTTTCATCCTTTGACACGTCTTTGACACTGTCCGATTTTTCACTGTCCTTTTCTGTATCTTCTTTAGCGCATTTCTCGACATCATTCACTACAGAACTGTTTTCCTCTGTATTTTGAACACTTGCACAAGCGTCATTTTCTGACATGTCTCTAAGTCGCGTATTATGTACACATCGTCTATGCCATTATGTCGACTGCAGGATAAAAGGATTATAGTCAGAGATAACTAGCCATAACAAGTTTACAGAAGCAAATGCCTGTGTGTTATGGTTGGGTGTGGGGGTGAGGGTGAGGGGAAACTAGGGGCGGGTGGGTCGCGACGTCGCGACGCCAGCCCGACCGGCGCCTACGGCGTCGCACTGCCGGCTTATTCAATCAACCCTACTCATCTCCACATTGTGCAGTGACCAACTAACCAACTAATGGGGCAAATCAGAAGTAAGAATATTATGGGGCATGAAGTAATCTTCAATGTCTACCTAGTGTAAATATAAGTTCGTATTATTTTTCGTGGATTATATTAAAGATTTAAAATAAATATATACTTACTCAAAAAAATAAACAAATAGTTTAAGTTCTACATTAAATGAAACCGTAACAAATTAGCTTAATGTATTTTTTATTGAAAATTCCTTTTATTATTTGATTTGCTATAATATTTTTGATCATTCAAATGTCAGCAGATGACTAGGAACGAGGAATTTGAATTTGTGCCACTTCTTACCTTGTTAGCTTGAACAATATGAAAGCCGCTAGGGATCAAACATTATTGTCACCGTGACAAGGTACTAAGTGGCATAGCAATCTTAGACCCATGACTATACATTATATGAAGAAAATCATAATGGAAACAAAATAAGATCAAACTAGAAATTTAAAAGTAGAAAAGGTCGATGAACAACAGTTTTGACGAAAAGTAACTAAAACAATTTTTTTAATATGTAGAATGTGTCATGGTTTCTAAGTTACTAATTAATTCACTTTAACCCGAAAAAATACAACTTTGACTTTGATAGCATTATTATTTTAATTTTGATCATGTAAGTGAATTGCCATATTTATCGAAAAACCTTTTTTTTATATTATGGAAATAGCAATGTAATACAAAAGTTTAAATTAGACCTATATTTACCAAAAATTAATGATGGAAAAATGTATAAAACGGAATGGGTTAGCACTGATTGATTAGCATGTTATCTTTTCGCGGATTAGCAAAGTAATATTTTGGTTTTAATCGGGAATGGATTCACTCATTTAATCCACAACTGCTTGTCAGTTTATAAACAAATCACGTTAATTATTACTAAAATACATGCCTTTGGCTATAAGTGAGATTTCGCCTTTTATAATGTCAAAAGAAATCCATCAAATATCCAGAATATTCTTTTCTAATATAACAAGTATAGGGGCTGTCCATAAATTATCCCCCCCCCCCCGCCCTATAATCATCCAAAATCATGCTTCAAATGATCCCATTTCCTCCTACTTCATGCTACCGTCATCCGATGTCCAGACCCTCCCGCCCCGAATTTGAAATGACGTAATTTATGAATAGCCCCATATACGGAAATAATATATAAGCATTTTAATAGTTTTATTAGCATTAGTAATTTTATTATGAATTAGTGCTAAAAGATAGTTATTTTAGGACGATAATGGTACGTTAACTTTCTTAAATATTGTTTTATGTCTGGTCTAAAATATTATTTAAGTACTCTACAGATTTTCATGGAATAAACAACTTTTGTGTATAAACACTGGCTACTATTACTTCTTATAATAATTACGAAAAAGAGTATTCACCTTACCAGTACGAAACGTTCCTAATAATTATTTTTAAGGTACTAATTTCGAAGTAAATAACACAGAAAAATATGAATCAATAATTTCAAAAGTATCGGGATAAAATTTGATAGGGTAGGAATGGGAACACCAGACACATATCAACAAACACTATATTACTAGAGATGGAACACTGTATACAATGCTTATTCTTAATTCTTCACACAGAAATCACGATTGCAAGAAAATTTCGTCGCCTGTAGGCAGTAATAAAATTTTCGTCAAAATCCATACTTCTCCCATTGCAGGTGAATGACATTGACATTGAGCTGAGCGAATCGTTCAAAAACCATACACGCTTAAAAGAAGTTTGTGATAAAACAGCAAAATAATTATTGCATTATTAATTAATATGTATAACTTTTAGCTAGCTATAATAATAATAGCTAGATAATGCTAGAATGCAATGCACTCTTTGTTTGGTGATATGTGTTTCTATAATTGTAATCTTTGATTTTTGATTATTAATTGTCAGCCAATTTCTGAACGTTAGAGTAATGTCAATGTCTTTTTCTTACAATTATGGCCTGGATGCGAGTCCTTTAAGCCAAATTTCAATGTCACCTAGAGGTGTATTTTATTTTATTATGTTTGCATTATTTCGAACTTTCTTTAAATCATTGTATATAGTTGGTCACATCAATTTGTCAGTCAGTAAGAACCAGCAAAACTATACTCATCCTTTTCTTTTGGGTACTAGTACTAGTGTAAGACAAAGATAGTATGATTCTCTCTGTCTAACATCTATAAAAACGCTCTAAAGATATCTATGTCATTGGCTTAAAAAACTCCCATCCAGGCCATAATTGTTTCAAAAAATTGTTAATGTCACTGTCACAGTCTTAATTCTTAATTCAAATTTTGTTTACTTCGTTATATTACTGGATTAACCTAAGTTGTTTGTGCTATTTTTATCAAATAATTAACAGTTAAATAAAAACAATGACCTCCATGGCATCGGACTGTGAATCGAACGTTAGTGGGTTTATAACTTGTAATGACCGGACCATCTCCCAAATGTATTTGTCAGCTATTGAGGTGAGTAAATTCTTGGGAATCTTAGGATTCTATGGTCTGTTTGAAACGCCGGTTTCTTCGGTATTGTTTTTTATATACTAAGTTAAATTATGGAAAAACACAGAGAAAAAATTCATAACCCACTGAATGGGGTGGGGATGGGTGGGGAATCAAAATAATATAATGAGGGTGCATTTTAACAATAACAAAGTTTTTTTTTATTGAAGCATTTTGTAAAACGTATGGAAATACAGATACGTTTCAAAACATTCTAAAAAATATAACTTTTAAAGCAGACTTACACTTTAAAGTTCCCTATATTACAAAATAAGTATGTATATAATTAAGTTAATGAAATCTATAATTACTTAGTATTCTTTTTTGCGGTATACAGGGAATGGAGTCAATAAACCAAGATTTGCTGCAAATAGCGAACAACATGAAGAGGATTGTGAGCCAGGCGGGCCCCCTGGAGAGCCAGCTAAATGCTTTGCTCCGAGCCCTGCCAGACCCCAACCTGCAAATGAACATGGACACGGAATGACATTGTTAACTTAAGGAAAAAACCAACTTAGTTTGATAAATTTAAGATTATGTGAAGACTGAAGAAGTAAATATATCGCTAATCAAGAACAGTCACAAAATGCCATTCAATTTCAAATCTTAGCAGTAAGAGACATGGTATTAAACCTCTATTAAACGCAATAGCATTTCAATTTGAGTGGTGCCAGTAGTAGCAGCGATATATTGATAAACCCATGTTCTGTTTGACCTGTTAAGTATCTGCCATTTACATTAACTACCATTCCCATTTGTGTGACTGATTGATATCATAAAAATTGACTAAGCTAGCCTCCTAAGGCCCAAGGTTCTACCTCTTCAGTTTGATGAAATCAAAATTCTATTCAATTGGAACAGAGTTGCTTTTGCTTTGTTTCGTTCAATTTTCCAACCACATAAAATCAAATCTATTTCCCACATTATAGGTTCAAATTTCAGTGGCAAATTTTGAATTTTTCATTTATATGGCTGGGCCTTAGGAGGCTAGAGATGTGAAAAAGTTGTTCATAGAGCCTGTTCGGAAAGAGAAGAGTTGTGGAATGTATTGGGCCCCATACATTCCACAACTCTTCTATTTCCGCACAGACTCTACTAATGCTGATTAGCCTCTATGTCTCAACTCATTTTGTCTCATGGTATTGATTAAATGTGAATTATATTTTAATTGATATTGTTTGCTTTTTTATCATCGAATACTGTACTGGGCAATTATTAAGGTAATATTATCATTTCTAGCGTTTGTGACAGTCCTTCAATAGGGAGTATTACTACAATGTTCTGCCGTTAGAGTGCAGCACTAGGCAGCACTAGTTCACATAGTAAACCATAGAGTAACTTATACAAACCTACTACTTATGCCTTAAACAGTTTTTTGACAAGTTTTCAGTATGACATTGATGCATCAAGGTGGTTTGTTTACAGGTGACCTACCGCAAACGTAAAAATAGACATTTCGTTATCTGCCTCTCTATCGATTGAATAGGCAAGAGTCCTAGAGAAGAGAGGCGGAAACCGAACTTTCGATTTGTGATTGTGCTAATGACGTCCTCTAGACTGAGTTTAGCGTAATATTCCCTATTGAATCGACTGATTCAGACCCTTATGGAAACTAGAAATTAGCAAGGCTGACATAAATAATAAAATACTCACTGTACCTATTACAACCTTTATATAACAGTTTGAAAAGAACTTTTATTTTCTCTAGGTATATTAACTATATAAACAATAGACAGCTGTCAATTATTTATAAAAACCAAAGAGTATATAACACTACGTTAAACATAAAAATTTCAAACAGGCAAAGTCTCGGGGCAAAGTAAACAAAACATTTTGTTTGTTATTTACTTCCTTTATTTTCTTAGATAATTCTGCTATTTAGTCCCAAACATTGTACGTCAATGGTCCCAAAGCTCAATTTTTTTTAAACCAACAAATAATTCAAGCAAATAAAAAATTCTTAGCTTATAAAATACTGAAAAAATGATGAATACTCGAGCAAAATCCCCGACGCGAGCTGAAGCCATCGCCATTGCTCTGAGGCCACAGCCCTTCTTCAGTAGTGGAGTTCTCATAGGTAAGTTTTTAAGTGTACAATACTGTACATATTGAATGTATTCCTGGTACCCCGCGATACAGGCGAAGCCTAGTGCGGAGACCTCTGCCTCACTCTGTAATTTGTATTTTTGGAAATAAAGATTTATTATTATTCTCTTTAGTCATCATTTTTCTTAGGCTAGGGTTTTTATAATATGAATATAAAAGTAAAATATAAAAACACTTACAAAACAATAAAAAATACATATAAACACATTATAAAAAACCTAACCTAGGGTGCCGCCAGCAGCGGGGCAAGGCCCAAGCTACCGGTGGTCAGGGCTGCAGAGAGAGGAACCGACGTACTATCCGCGCCGTGTCCAAGATCACCGCCTTCTGCATCTGTCCCTTGATCCAACCACCTAGCGAGAGTCTCTCGAGATGTTGGTCGAGACTCTTCGCTATTAAACCGTTATTATTATTATTATTTGTCTGTCTTTCCATATCTCGGGACCATGGGGTCCCGGACCTTTGGGAGGCGTGCGTGGGGCCGAAGCCAACAGCGCAGAGGCCCTTTAAGACAAATTAATCTAAAGGCAAGGGATACACGTGGCGGATACCATCCCCGAACGCACAATATGATACATCCGGAGATGGTCCCCGCCAGGTGCAAAGACTATTGCAGTGCAGCACCTTATTATTATTAAATATATAATACAGCAGCGGTCTCCTAACTGTTTGATCAGAGGGCTACGGTTGCCTTTGCTTTTATTTTCGCGGGCCATTATTTGGAGATCTGCGTTGACCGTATTACCTACATACGCTATGGATTACCCTACCTTACTTAGAATTTCAATAGTAACATTCAATTCGTGCACAGATTGTCATTTCGAGCTGAGGAAACTGAAGGTTTTGTCAGTGAGTTCAAGGAAGGTTGAGATTTGGAAATTGGTTGACGACAAGCTTGCGAAACTAAACCTGCCTTGTGAGGACCTCTCAGCTTAATATATATACCTACCTACCTACTTAGTATCTATTAGCCAGTACCTACCCATAACACCAAAATATACGTAACGTGAACTTAATATACAATTTGGCTATTTGCCCAGGCAGCAACTGGGTAGAAGACAGAATAGAATGCCCCAAGCAAGGCACCTTATACTTCCCACCTAAAGAAGAACCCGACTATGAAAAGTTGAAGCCCGAATCCAGAATGCCTGAGTTTAGATTAAATAAACTTAACAGTTTGCGGGTAGGTGACACAAAAATTATTAATCTTAAGAGCCAACAGGAGTGGTCATTTCTCCATACAAACGTACTCCTCGTTTTCCTCCGTGGTTTTTGGAGCTAGAGCAATGATTTTTTCAACACAGATTAATATTGTCAATATCTGTGTCGGACCGTTTTGCTTTTTTTGATATTTTTGTTTTTTAAGGCGCTAGAGCCCTTCAAAAATGGCCAAAATGGCCTAATTGACTATGCCGCAATGAGAGGCGTGGCATTCAAAACTGATATCAATTAGCCAAAAAAGCAAAACGGTCCGACACAGATAATTTCATAATCATTTAGATTTCCAAATTTGGTTACGATTGGTTAAGTTTTGGGGGAGGAAACAGAGGAGTACGAAACCTCGATTTTTGAGATTTTTACGCAGGATTTTTCGCCTTGTCCTTATCGCACTACTTTTAGGTGCCGCTTCCGTTAGCGAGACGCGTATATTTACCTAAAATATTTAAAACTCAGCGCCTGTTTCGTCTTAACCAGTCATGGTTTAACTTTGGGTAGCTTTGAATAACTATTTGGGTTGGATTTGGCCAAACTATTGAGGTAGCTATATATTCGAATAAAGTAACTTGCTTCTCTTGTTCAACATACCTATACTCTGTATCTTTAGGTATTTAAATAAAAGTAAACAAAATCTACCCTCAGGCTCTTTAAGCCAGTTGAGGGTAGATGAAAACATTACACGATCAAATAATGTAAGTTAAAGTCAGGTCGTTCAGTGACTGATCCAGGCGGTTTTGTAATTAGTCGGTTAACCAATAAATGTTATAACTACCCGAAAATGTACAAATTGTTTGTTTACTTTTATTTAAATACCTAAAGATACATACTAGGATCTGTTTATTTCCTTAAGGGCAACGTGGAAAAGGTATACCTTCACGATAGCCACGAAAACTGCGGCAACTTCACGACGAGCAACGACCTCTTGTACAACCACCAGCCGAAGCCTCTGTGCGGGCCCGTGCAGCGTTATTACCGGCGCTGCAAGCACCAGTGGTACCCGCAGCCGGACAATTTGAAGTGCTTCGTATGTTTCTAGTTAATCTAAAACAACAGATGACTCTCTACATATTGCAATGTTTTATTATCCAGTTACATAAACTGGATATTACTGCAAAACGTAAGGCAGCGTACCATCTACTTAAGCTGTTAAATTTACCGCTACAATATGTTGCACTACCTACTTTACGCATACGCAACGCACATCACCTAATTCTTACATGGGCGGGTAGGATTTAAGGGCAAAATCACACCGCATGCATTTCAGCACGATTGCAGCTCCCTGCGTAGTACTTGCCCTATGCCAAAGTTGACTGGGCTACGACCCACTTAACAAAAACTGCCAAATTCAGTCATATAATATTTTGGTAACGCTCAGATTCCCCCACTTAATATTTGTCGCGACCCATTGGTGGGTCCCAGTTTGGGAAATGCTGCCCTATGCATATATTCTAGTAGACAACTAGTAGGTACTACTTAATACCTCCATTTCATTATTCTTATTGTACCTATATAACGGGCTTTGTTCAGGGTAACAAGACCGAATGGGGTCTAAAAAGGTTCAAAGAGCATGAGTGGGCCTGCACTGACGTATCTGATTACGCGTCTTCGCTGTACGATGACACCTATCTACCACCGCGACCTCATCAATACCTGCAGACGTGCGAGCGGAAGGCGAGAAATTCGTAAGTCTTGAAATCTGTTTTATACGCTATGGACTCTTGGAAGCTTAGATTTTTGTCATTAACTTCTAATCTGTCTATATTATTGATAATCCACAATTCCACATATATTTATATTTCAATGAGATCAGATCAGATCTTGTGTTCGCCGAGAACCAAATCACGAGCTCACTACGCTACGACGCACGGTTGTATGCGAGAGAAATTTGACTTGAAATTATAATAGGCAAATTAGGTATGCAAAATTAATCCATGCTAATCGCGTTTGTAGGTATCAACTTACTGCGAAATTTGTAATGGGAAAAGGGAAAGCGATGACAATGTATACAGTCAATAAGTCTAATATGGCCCGTAACCGACGACGCCGCATATGGTTGGCGTCCAAGTCGCGCACATAAGCCATCGCTGTCAACTTTTCGACTTAAATTCCTACATTGAAAGAAAAATAACGTTATTTTACAACATGTTTTTATTGCAGGAACTTTACAAAAGGTTTCCGATATTTAATGACAAAACCATTGGCTAAACCAAAACAAAAAAAACAATGATAACATCAAGAATCATTTCTTTCTCATCTTAGAAAATTACTAGTCTTTTAAAATATCACATTTTGTTCAAGACGAGGACAGTGACGTCCTCATATTATTTAGTAACAATAGAATAATTCTTCATGCTTTCACAATCAGCCACGACTGGCACCAAACACGAGATCAGCAACTTAACACTAGGGTTTAGTCTCAAACCTTACAACCGCTTAATACTAACATTAACTTAACGAGTCCGCTTATCATAATGGCAGTTTACCATATACTAGAAAAAAAGAATCAAAGAATAAAAGAAAAACATACGTATGAGTCAAGAGCGTCGAAAGAGTCAAAATGGCTGACTAGTGAGATTATCTGGTGCTAAGCGAGCTTAGCTGAGCGAGGTTGATTAGTCCGGACCCGCCGGGCTTGAGCAGGCCGTGCGGGTACTGCTGCGAGGCTAGAGAAGCCTGTGAAAATACACTAGAGGGCGCGGGCTGAGGTGCGAATCTGGCCTGAGGAATATGCACGTGCCCATTGTACTGCATCTGAGGGAACACTGGGGAGCACACGCGCGTGAAGTTTGCCGGAGACTGGTAACTAGAGTAACCTCCCGTGTTACAATTCTGGAAGCGCTCGAGCAGCGACGCCGCTGGATCTCCGCAGATAGACTCCTCGCGCGACGGCGGTTGCGACGTGATGCGCTGGTTCGCGCTCGACGCCTGCGATTCAAACCCCGAGCTCTGACTTGACGACCGACTCCCATTCACGCTGAAGATTGGCCTTTCGCCTTCTGATCCCCAGTAGCCTCCCGCGACCCACGACGTACTATGCCCTAGTTTACTAGGAGATATCAATGGTCTGGAACGATTTAACGGCGCCGGAGCGATAAAGCTAGGAGAGGCAGTGAACTTCCGAAGAGCAAAAATTGAATTGCTCTTTTGACTCGATTTTTTCGGACTACTAATGCACAAGGAGCTTATACTCTCGTCTAAATCAGAGTCAGAGTCATCTTTCAGATTTTGAAAGTTATTGAAAGAAGGTTTAGTAAATAAAGTATCTGAGACGGAACTTGGACTTTTGCTCATAACACTATTTACGCAGAATGTGGAATTGAGCCTGGATTTACTCCAAATGCTGTCATTTTTCTTTGGAGTGAAGCATCTACCATTAAGCATGCTGGAACTCAAGGGACTGATAGTTTCTGTCGAAGAATCTGTGAAATTATGCAATCCGAATTTGCTCAGTGATACATCATCATCCGTCTCCAACATAATGTCACTGTCTTCATCCAGGAATGAGGTATGTGGTCCGTTTCTTAGATTTTTTATCCTTGGAGAGGTATAAATCTTTACAGGCTTCTGTGTAGGTGTAGTTTTATCCATATTCTTATAAACAAGCAATACTGCAAATATACTTGTCAACTGAAACAAGAGAAATATAATATAATTAATTTTCACAGTGTAAAAGTTTTTTTTTCATAGCTCGCTTCATTACTGCCAAGCCAATACTCTAAAAATGTCTCTTTCACAACAAATTCTTTAATAGCTTATCCTAAGTGATTTTATGGAAGTGGAAAGAACAGGGGACTGTGATCACACAAATACATGAAAGACATATATTTTCTGATACCCTCTTGTTTGTATTAAGGGTTAAAAACAGCAATAGTTGTTAGTAACAAATATAACATGATAAAATGACTATACCAACCTTAACTAAACTGATGTAAATTGGTTCCATGGTCACATATTTATCAGCCACAGACATCACAACAAAAACTGACCAGAGTATATCAATCAATACTGTATCCTTCAGTTTGTTCACATTACAAACATGTCCTATTATCTGCATCAAACAAACGAGGCCTCCTAGTGCCTTCTGAGTCACTTCATTAAAATGGTCTAAGGATCCTATATTAGTCACATTTAATTTAATCTTCAACATCTTATGTATCTCAGTATTAGTAAAGTCAAATGAGTAGTTTTCTAATGTTGGGAATGTCAAATAAAGTTTCATTTTCAATATGGTCATCAATCTATCTAGAAGTCCGGTTAGTATGTTCTTTAAATTCATTAATGTACTTGGTAATTCATTTGTGTTATTGTAGCTTTCTAATGATACTAAAATCACTAGGACTAAAGCAATGAGTATGGAGGTTCGGTTTATAAAGCTCTTTAATAATGAGCTCTTCTGCTTGTTCTTTTGTTTCTTTTTGTCTGGGCTCCTCGTTTCTTTTACTTTCGAACCCAATAATACTTCTTTTTCTTTATGCAATTTCTTTTGTAGAACTTTTCTGCAAGGGCTGCATAGTTTGTATGCTTTTTCAAGTTGCATCCTGAAAATAAATGGATATAGTTTTAAAAATCTTGCAAAAGTATATATTCACTTAGTAATAAATATAATTTATTTTGTCACTGGGCTTGAAGATTTTTACGACTCCAGTAAATTCTATTTCATTATCTCTAATGAACCAAATTGTTATCACTTATGTAACTAATTATTTTGATTGTACTAGGTATATACCAAGTGTGTTATTAGCCAATCAAATTTTGTAAACAGATGTAAGTAATCAAAATTTTTCATGTTGATAACAATCTGAGATAATTTTTTAGGGCAGTTCAGATTAAAATTATCGTACTTGTAGTTTTCAATTTCGTTGTCGAAGTTCCTCTCATGCATGGGCACGAAGTTGGCGAGCTGCGCGACCTTCAGTTGCTGGTTTACGTTACACATTTTGCACAATCCATTTTTTGGGGGACTTCTTTGGAAGACTTTAGGTGATTTGATGGCAGAGTCGTTTAATACGCTAGCAACCGGCTTATTGTAGTCGCCATCCTAAAAACAATAACATTATAACGTATTAGCATTTACATCTTGAATAGATTTATAAGGGTAGTGGTATTGAAATATAAAAATAACCTCACCTTAGTGAACCCGTTGTACTGCTCACAACTCGGACAAACCCAGCTGTTTCGAACTATAAATTTCATCCAAAAGTTTTGATTACAAAACCAACAGTTGACACGCCATGGAAGCGCTAATCTGAATACAAAAAGAAAAGATTTTGAAGATAATATTATTAGATCAGGCGGGAAAGCGGGACTACGTAACCTCAAAGTGACTTACCTGAGTTTGTATATTAAATTCAAAACTAATGTAGCACACAGCACTGTAGTTATTGCTATTAACACTGATTCCATCTTAACGGTATAATCCATTTTGTTTGTCTTATTTTATTTATAAAAATTACATTATATCAATCATAACCTCCAAAATACATTTCTCCCGTCTCCGTCAGTTAACCCACCCCCGCAACTTGCATGGATTTCATTGGATAGCAACTAGACTTGCCATAGAAAAAAAAACTTTACGGGAGACCAAAATAAAAAACAGGCAAAAAAACGTCCGGATGCAGCTGGCGTTGAAAACACCTGCCTCTGCATTGTTCTTGCGCAAGTAGCCCACGCCAGTTTTACTAAGGCCCCAGTACACAATGGGCCATCGCCGGCCACTCCAAGGGACGCATTTATTAGAGGGAGCAAGTGATATTGCTATCTCATTCTACCGCATGGCTGCGTCCCTTGGAGTGGCCGGCGATGGCCCATTGTGTACTGGGGCCTTTACATACACACGTGAGTAATTAGTGCATGTAGGTTGAGCATGCTGTTCAGTGATCTGGGCACTTGCGTAGCTCGCGATTTGGCAGGGTTAAATGCGCCATGTGCAAAAGTAGCCCATCGCCAACTTTAAGTTCCTGAACGAAAGGAAATTGTCAATGTCAGTGTCTTGTTGTAGAATTTTTAGGTTATAATAATCTGAATACATGTTGCAAAGCAAATAATGTTTTAAACTATGTTATAACCTACATTTTGCTTTATATCGCTTATTTATGAATTATATTTTATAACATTTTATAGAGGTTTAAGTAACCGAACAGCTAGAGAAAATGTTAACTGAGACTAACATTTTGTACTTGTGCAACTTTGACGAAAAACTTCACAACTCGGGTAATGTTTATTTTTTTATTATTTAGGATTAATCTATTATTTCATAATTATAATCATTTTCATGGAAGAATTTCTACAACTTTGTTTATATTTCAGAACATGAGCACATCAGTAAATTATGGTCAGGTATATGGCAAATAAATAATGTTGATATATGCAAGGAGCTACTGGCAACAGGATTAGACAGTGAACAACTCAGAGCTGTTCTCACTAAATACCTCGACAGCGGCTCTTCATTAGACATCATACTTTATACTGCTGTTAGTTCATTCTTAACTTTCTGTGAACAAAATTGGAACACTCACCCTGAGAAACTGAATTTGCAAGAGTATTTCGGCTTGGAGTGGCCTACAAATATAGACGCAGCAGTAAAATTGCAGCGGGATTCGGAGCCAGTGTATGTGAACATAGTGCATCCAGAATTGCTGTATTTTTCCTTGCAAATATTTAATGCTCTTTGTGCCATTGAACAGAATTTGGTAAGTTAAATTTTATTTGAAGAAACTAACAATTGTTCCTATAATCAGTTTCGGTTTATAAATATCTATCAAATATACCTATTTATTTTAATAGTAATAATGAAAACCAAGAAAAATTATATTATAATTATTATAAATGACATCACCTTGAATTTGCTTTGTCATGCACCTAATTTCGCTCTTGGGAAAACTTATTGCATTGCATGACAAAGCAAAAAAGTGGAGGTAGGTTGACTAAGATAATAAAGTGAAATATAATTTGTTAGTTTGAAAAAACATGGTGGTAAAAAGCAATAATAACTGCTTGGTGTGCATATACCATACAACTTTTTAAAACATGCTTATAGTTTTTGTAAACCTACTAATTGCACATACATAAAGGGGCCCACAGATTACCAGTTTGCTGGACGATATCAGCCTGTCAGTTAAATGCAAAAGATTACAGTTCGGAACAACTGACAGGCTGATATCGTCCGGCGAACTGGTAGTCTGTAGGCCAGTATTGGCCGAAAGTTAATGCAAACTGAAAATGTTGGCCATTAACCATTATAAATTGAACCTTACACCGTAACGGACGATTACAGTTTACGATTCAATTTATAATGGTTAATGGCCAACATTTTCAATTTGCATTAACTTTCGGCCAACACTGCTGTAGGCCCCTTAATGATACTATCTGACATCATGATTAAGTTTACAGTTGAACCTTGATGACATTTTTGTTAGTTGAAATTTAAAACCCTTAATGTGTATAAATAAAGACAGTATTTTTTACTAACATAATTATTGCACACAATTTTCAGGTTCATCAATGGTGGTATTTCCGAAGTGTAGTCATCCACCAGAAAGCCCTGGAAGATAACAGCGCCACCATCTACAGTGAGCTGGAGCTGCTGATGGCCAAGCTGTCCAACGAGGCCAACACGCTGGACAACAAGAGGCTGGCGGTGTTGCTGCAGGCGGAGATCGCTCAGGCGTACCTTGTGTATGGACGGGTGCAGAAGGTTGAGGAGCATTTGGTTAAGGCTAGAGAGCTGGCTGGATTGAAATTGGAGCTAACAGGTAGTTATTATATTTACTCTCTTATAGCCGGTTTAGACTCTCGTCTCGCGGCTCGGCTCGCGGCGCGTCTCGTGGCTCGCCTCGAGTGGCCTTGAGCGCATGAGCCCGTCGAGCTAATGATTACACTCTCGCCTCGTGGCTCGGCTCGAGGCTCGTCTCATGGCTCGTAAGCTCGTCAAGCTAATATATTTTAAACACTAACGGCACGGCATAAGGTTTATAATCGAATGACAAGCCGAACGCGAGTGTGAACGCAAGCGCGCGTCCCGCGCGAGCCCCTTTGGGTCGTGCCCAAAAAACCGCTCCTCCACTCGAGCCAGGCGAGCGCGAGCCGAGCCACGAGACGAGCCGCGAGCCCACCGCTTACACTCGCGTCTCGTGGCGCGGCTCGCGGATCGTCTCGTGGCTCGCGCGAGAATCTAAACCGGCTATTAAAGCCTAACCTGCCGGCCTAGCCAAGGTTACAATCGCTATCGCTTCGACAACGAAAAGCATTATGTCTCTCTATCATTCTTCCATATTAGTGCGACAGTGACAGTTGCGTTTCGATCGCTACGGAGCGTAAGCGATCGGCATCTTGGCTACGCGGCCAGTTATATGCCTGTCCATTCCAACTGTTCGGATTTTAAATTAAAACTTCAAGAATACTGATCCAATAGCAATTTTTTTTAATAGCCTTTTTTGTGTTCCACTTCTGGGCAAAGGCCTCCCCTTTCTTCCGCCACTCATCACGGTTTGGTACATGTTCCCGCCAGTCAAGCCAAAATGCGTCAAGGTCATCCCGCCATCTCTTTTTTGGTCGGCCTGCCTCTGCCCTGGCTAATCTGCGGTGTTCATATTACATTACCAAAATTTTTATCAATAATAAATAAAACATGCAATGAAATGCTAGGCTAGTTATGTTTTTTGTTGAATGACCCTGAATAAAAATAAACTATTTTTTTACAGGGGTCCTCGGTAAGAGAACAAAGTGGCAGCAGACCACCCTGCCCCAGCTAGCATTGACCAGCGCCTTAGACTCAAATGTGCAGAGACCATCGGCCGAGGAAAGCCACGGCGAAGCGGAGCTACCTCCCGATGTCGAGTTACAAGATGATGTGAGACTGAACAAGATCCAGTATCTGGAGGAGATCAGGCAGGCAGAGTTACCAAGCTTGGAGCAGATGCTGTGCATGCTTACTGTGTAAGTGTTTTTAGGGTCGTATCCACAGGGTAAAAACGGGACCCTATTACTAAGACTCCACTGTACGTTTGTCTGTCTGTATCTCATGAACCGTGTCTACTAGACAGTTGAAATTTTCACAGATGATGTATTTCTGTTCCCGCTATAACAACAAATACTAAAAACAGAATATAATAAATATTTAAATGGGGCTCCCATACAACAAACGTGTTTTTTTTTGTCGTTTTTTGCGTAATGGTACGGCACCCTCGGTGGGCGAGTCCGACTCGCACTTGTCAGGTTTTTTTTGTTAGCAAGTGCAAATTATTGTGTAAGAAACCTGTGTAAGTTTTCTTGACCAGAAAAGAGCATACTTCCATCTTAAAGGCAGGTAACGCACTTACGAGTACAACCCCTCTGCTGTTGCGGGTGTCCATGGGCGACGCTAATCGCTTACCAACAGGTTATTCATCTGCTCGTTTGCCTCCTATATCATAACAAACAATGAATACGGTCGAAGAGTATGGAAATGCATTGTACCGCGTATATTGAATAGATTTCCAAATGAATTAATTAACTCGTTAGAAGATCGAACATGTGGGCAAGCTAGATACATTATAAAGAAACACATGCTTAAAATGAGAGAATAATCGAATCCCTATCTTATAGAAAAATAATAAAATTAATAAGTAATAGTGTATAATTAATTATAACGTAGACTCCTTAACTCAAAAAATCTTTTTAATTTAAGATTAGTAGTTAAGATTGTAAATATGCATGCTTTTTTTATGAAATAAACAGATTAAATTTTAAAAAAATTTAAAATTTTTTTTTATAAAAAAAATTTTATGTCATGCAAATGTATGTAAAGTATTTTATGTAAAGATATCTCCATGTTCTCCCTTAATGTGGGTCAACTCTTGGAAGCTAAATTTGACCGACTTCCCGATTTCCGATTGAACTGAAATTTTGCATACAACTTCAGTTCAATCTAATGACTGAAATATTATGATGACATGGGCTGATCTGATGATGGAGACAGGAAGTGGCCATGGGAACTCTGTGATAAAACAACGCAAAGTGTGTTTGGGGTTGTAGAATTGTCTACTTGCCTGTCGAAAGAAAAGTATAGTCAGCGATAAACGCTTGTACCAAAAATGAATATTTAGCAAAAAACTTATTTTCCTTTTAAGCATATCAACTTATCCCGAGTTAAATATACCTACATTTACATACATACAACATTACCGTGTCTTAAAAATTACTTTCCAGCCAATATCTCCAAAAATCGCAACCCAAGGACGACCTAATGCACGAAGAACTGTCACCCTACATAGAAGCCATACTATCACAAAAGAGCGGTCCGTGGGCCACGAGAGTAGCGGCTCTGTTGGTCCGCTGCAAGCTCGAGGCGGGCCACAAGCGGAGCGTGGAGCGGGCCATGCTGCAGTGCGAGACCATTGTCAACGAGAAGAAAGAACTGGCGCCCACTACCAGGTAATGTTGCAATAATCCTCAATAACGCCTCACGTAATAATAATAATAATAATGGAGTTTGGTGTCGATAAATGTGCGGTTATGCATGTACAGCGGGGGAAAGTTGTAAATTCAACAAATTTACAACTTTCTGAGACAATGTCTTTCAGATCCATCTCTGAATCAGAAACCTATAAATACCTTGGCATGTCACAGTCGTTGGGTATTGAGGAAGAAGGTATTAAACGGTCGGTGAAGGAGCGCTTTTTCAGTCGGCTCACAAAAGTACTCAACAGTCTTTTGTCAGGAGGCAACAAAGTGCGCGCCTTCAACGCCTGGGTAATGCCTCTACTCACATACTCCTTTGGCATACTAAGGTGGACTCAGACCGAGCTGGATGCCCTGGATCGGAGGGTCCGACAGCTGCTCACCACTCACCGTATGTTGCACCCACGCTCGTCTGTTATGAGATTGTACATCCCACGGAAATGTGGAGGTCGCGGCTTTCTAAACGCCAAAAATCTCCACAACCGTGAGTTGTACAATCTCAGGAATTATTTCCTCAACAACGAGTGTGGGATGCATCGTGATGTGGTGGCAGCTGACAAGGGCCTCACGCCGCTCTCCTTGGCGAACGAGAACTGGCGCAAACCTGTAGTACTAAGCACCGAGGACCGCAAGGCGGTATGGAAGGATAAGCAGCTACACGGGCGGTTCTACAAGGCCCTCACGGGACCCGATGTGGACCTGCTCGCGTCGGTGAACTGGTTACGATTCGGGGACCTCTTCGGAGAAACCGAGGGTTTTGCCTGTGCAATTGCGGACGAAGTGATGATGACGAACAACTATCGGAAATATATCCTGAAGGACGGTACGGTCGACATTTGTCGGGCATGCCGCCGTCCCGGAGAGTCACTCAGGCATATTATCTCCGGTTGTTCTCATCTTGCTAACGGCGAGTACTTGCACAGACATAACCTCGTAGCCAGAATTATTCACCAGCAGCTTGCCCTCCTATACGGCCTTGTGGACCGCGAAGTGCCGTACTACAAGTACTCACCTGCGCCAGTTCTCGAAAATGGTCGTGCCACGCTCTATTGGGATCGATCTATCATCACTGACAGGACTATTGTAGCCAATAAGCCTGACATCGTGCTGATAGATCGATCGCAGCGCCGGACAGTGCTCGTCGACGTCACCATCCCCCATGATGAGAATCTCGTGAAGGCCGAGAAGGACAAGTCCAGCAAGTACCTAGACTTAGCCCACGAGATAACCGCTATGTGGGATGTTGACTCGACGATCATTGTTCCTATAGTCGTGTCAGCGAACGGTCTCATAGCGAAGAGTCTCGACCAACACCTAGAGAGACTCTCGCTGGGTGGTTGGATCAAGGGTCAGATGCAGAAGGCGGTAATTTTGGACACGGCGCGTATAGTACGTCGATTCCTCACTCTGCGGCCCTGACCACCGGCAGCTTGGACCCTGCCCCGCTGCCGGCGGCACCCTAGGTTAGGTTTTTTATAATGTGTTTATATATTTTTGTTATGTTTTGTAAGTGTTTTTATATTTTACTTTTATACTCACATTGTAAAACCCTAACCTAAGACCCTAATTGAATAAAGAGAATAATAATAAATAATAAAGCTTTTTATTTGTCCATGCAAAAAAAAAAAAATAAATAAATAAGTACAATTATTACAATATGACATAGATCATTACGTTGCTTTCAATTTAGCTTAATTTTAAATTTATAATTATTGAGTGTATACATTTACTAAATAGTTAATTTGACATATTAATTGGAATGAATTAATTTCACAAAATAATTAAAATTAATTGGAATTAAAATTAAAATTAGAATTTAGATTAAATTTTTTGACATTATTGTTGAATGGACCCCCTTCGGGTAAAAGCCTCCTCCAAGGTATGCCACTTTTTTCTATCTTTGGCTGTGTTAAGCCAACCTCGGCCTGCTATTGCCGTTATTTCGTCTGCCCATCTAGCACGTAATAATGGACACCCCCTTATGCGTTCGTAACCTTGGAAAGTCAATCTTTGGCGGTAATTTTTACAAGATTTTTATTACTTGTAATGTATGTATCTCTAACTATGTTTGTGTGGGTCAAATCTTGCAAGTTAAATTTGAGCCACTTCCCAACTTCCAATGAAGCTGAAAATTGGCATACAACTGTAAGTCGGGTGACAATGCAATATTATGGTATCTGGCTATAAGGCATCGAGCTGATCTGATGATGGAGACACGAGGAACTCTTAGACATCGGTTACACGCTAATTCTGGCGTCAGTTCAGTCCATCAGTCCATTCGAGTTTTGACTGATGCCAGAATGATGGAAAATGGACACGGTTAGACGATCAGTCCAGACTGACAACAGACTGATAAAATTACGACACAGTCGCCGTTTGGACACAGAACGCAACACAGTCATTTAGTCTTGTCTAGTATGGTGACTGACGCGAGAATGACACAAACAGGTTACACGATCAGTCTCCTATCAGTTTTCTGTCATTCAAAATGGGTTGACGAATATTATCTAAAAATTTAAATTTTCATCAGTCCAGACCATCAGTCCGCGTGTTACACGATAATTCTCCCGTCAGTCTGACCAGACTGATGGACTGAACTGACGCCAGAATTAGCGTGTAACCGATGTCTGTGACATCGGTTGCGTTCTGTGTCCAAACGGCGACTGTGTCGTAATTTTATCAGTCTGTTGTCAGTCTGGACTGATCGTCTAACCGTGTCCATTTTCCATCATTCTGGCATCAGTCAAAACTCGAATGGACTGATGGACTGAACTGACGCCAGAATTAGCGTGTAACCGATGTCTGGATTAAACAACGAAACCTAATTGTGTTTGGGGTTTTTAGAATTGTCTCAATGAGTATAAGTTGCCTGTGGAAAGAAAAGTACAGTCTGTGATAAAAGCTTGTACCAAAAAGTTATTGCCAAAAACTTATTAAAATATCAAAACGTCCTGTTATCTGCTTCCAGGTTATCTTACCTATGGGCTTCAGGTCTGGGCCCAGCATGGGCGTGGCGGCAGCAGCTAGCCGACTTATATCTCAGCTTGGGGCTCGTGAAAGCGGCTTTGGAGGAATACCACCGACTACAGCTGTGGGAGGACGTTATAGTGTGCTATACTATGCTACAGTTGCGGCATAAGGTAACGATATTTGTTCCTATGGGAACAACCCCACTAAAAGACTAAAGTACTGTATTTACTTGAAAGCCAAGATGACATTCACAAACACTAAACGAAGAGAAGAAATGTTTCGGAATGACAGATGCTACGAAAAGTCACGTGACCTTTTCCATATATTATTTAAGATTCGACTGGCGTTTTCTATCAGCGATTGAATCAGATCTAGGCATGGGTGTGGCAGTAGCTAACCAACTTATATCTTAGCTTGGGGCTGGTGAAGTCGGCTTTAGAGGAATACGAGGCACTGAAGCTGTGGGTGTGGGAGGACGTTATAGTGTGCTACATTATGCTGCAGTAATGATAATGATAGAATTATGATATATACTTGGTCAAGCAGATCTTGTCAGTAGAAAAAGGCGGCTAATTTGAAAAATGTAGGCGCGAAGGGATATCATCTCATAGAAAATTTGAATTTCGCGCCCTTTTCTACTGACAAGATTTGCTTGACCATCTATAGTTTCTTTCTTTATTAAGGATACGTTGAAATAGATGTCTACACAAACTGAACTGCACGGTGATTTCGTCGCGAGACAGCTTGTTTTATGTGGACCCTGTTGAAAATATTGAAATAAATATAAGAATATTTATTTTGCTGTATTGCAGGCAGCGGAGGTGATTCAGCAACAAATCGACATCCAGCCGACAGTCAAACTGTACTGCTTATTGGGCGACGCAACAGGTTAGGACACTCTTTGAATACAGTGGTATAATCTATAAATTGTAAATACAGATGTCAATCACAATGAAAAAATCAACGATGGTCAACTCTGGCCAACGTGGGACTGGAACCCACATCCTTGGATTGCCGGTCCAATGCGTTACCAATTCCGCCAGCTGACCATCCGTCAATCAACGCGAATTTAGTGGTATAGTTGAAATTTACTGAGGTGAATTATTGGACTCAAACCTTCTGAAGGCATTGTTTCTTTTATGCACCGCGATAGCTATCAGATTTATCAAGCCTGTTTAAAAGGCAATTATAGCGTTCTACTTTTATGGTCCAAATTCATGTAACAGCTCTTTCGGAGATTTATAACACTTTTGGGTAGGACGATCGACCGCCCATATTCAGGCAAAATTATTTGAAGATAAGAAAACGGGAATCAAAATTTAAAGGGAAAAGTTGTAGTCATTAAATTGTATTCATTTAACGAATTGAATCATTGTATAATTATTATTGACGGTTAATTTTCATTACCGTCAGATGACGTATCATGCTTCGAGAAGGCGTGGGAGTTCTCCGGGCACAAGAGCAGCCGCGCGCAGCGGCACTGGGGGAACTTCCTCTTCAGCCACAAGAAGTATGAGGAGTGCATCCCGCACTTCGAGACGTCGGTGGAGATCAACAGCATACAGGAGAGCGTGTGGCTGAGGCTCGGGTAAGAGTTGCATAATCATTTGAATTAGGGTTTTATCCAGCCAGGATGGAAACAGTGGTAATATCAGTTGAATAATAAACGTTTATTGAAATCAACCGTCGTCTTATATACTAACAAAGTATGTACTTAAGAGCGCTATTACATTTCGGCGTTGAGCGAGTTTAGGTATTTTACGCGCTGCGGCAGGCCGTGCGAGCTCAGTACGCCGATCCCTTCTACCACACTCGCACTACAATGATGGATTAAACATTCTTGATCCTTCGCGAAGCATATTGAAATCAACCATAACAACACTAACTGTACTTAACTTTTAAAGTTCTAAAACTGTTATTTGGTAAGTACGAAAATACTAAATGCAGTGCAAATGTACATAGGGGCTGTTCATAAATTACGTCATCTTTTTTGACGATTTTTGACCCCCCCCCCACCCCTCAAATCATCCAAAAATCAAGCTTCGGATGAATCTGTTTCCTCCTACGTCATGTTACCATCATCCGATGTCCAGACCCCCCCCCCCCCACTCCTCCCATTTGAAACGACGTAATTTATGAATAGCCCCATACTCGTACTTATGAAGGTATATTACTCGAAAGAAATTATAGGTACCTACTCGCTTATTTACATGTTTCGTCATTGCATTTGGTACCTATAGGATGTAAAGTTTGTATCAACGAGGGTTTAAAAACGAACTGGTACTGAGGGTCTGATGATGATTAAGGTGGTCACGGATACCAATCAACCATGTAGTAACATGATTAGGCTCGTTTGATTCGTCTCAACAAGATCTTTGACACTGAAGATACACAGGGTCTGATGATGGAGCTGGAAGGTGGCCACGGGTACCAGTCTATCATGTAACTAAACAACTTCGTGTTTGGGCTCGTTTGATTCGTCTCAACAAGATCTTTGACACAAGACAGTACTCAGGGTCTGATGATGGAGCTGGAAGGTACCATTACCAATCAACCATGCAACTAAACCACATCGTGTTTAGGATCGTTTGATTCGTCTCAACAAGATCTTTGACACTAGGTGATACTCAGAGTCTGATGATGGAGCTGGAAGGTGGTCACCGGTACCAATCAACCATGCAACTAAACCACTTCGTGTTTAGGCTTGTTTTATTCGTTTCAACAAGATCTTTGACACAAGATAGTACTCAGGATCTGATGTTGGAGCCGGGAGGTGGTCACCGGTACCAATCAACCATGCAACTAAACCATTTCGTGTTTAGGCACGTTTTATTCATCTCAACAAGATCTTTGACACAAGGTAGTACTCAGGGTCTGATGATGGAGCGCGAAGGTGGCGACGGGTACCTGTCTATCATCATCAGACCCTGAGTAGTATCTTGTGTCAAACATCTTATTGCGACGAATCAAACGAGCCCAAACACGAAGTGGTTCAGTTACATGGTAGACTGGTACCCGTGGCCACAGTCCAGCTCCATCATCAGACCCTGAGTACTAACTTGTGTCAAAGATCTTGTTGCGACGAATCGAACGAAGCCAAACACGAAGTGGTTTAGTTGCATGGTTGATTGGTACCGGTGACCACCTTCCGGATCCATCATCAGACCCTCAGTACTACCTTGTGTCAAAGATCTTGTTGCGACAAATCAAACGAGCCCAAACACGAAGTGGTTCAGTTACAGGGTAGACTGGTACCCGTGGGTGGAGTCCAGCTCCATCATCAGACCCTGAGTACTAACTTGTGTCAAAGATCTTGTTGCGACGAATCGAACGAAGCCAAACACGAAGTGGTTTAGTTGCATGGTTGATTGGTACCGATCACCACCTTCCGGATCCATCATCAGACCCTCAGTACTACCTTGTGTCAAAGATCTTGTTGCGACAAATCAAACGAGCCCAAACACGAAGTGGTTTAGTTGCATGGTTGATTGGTACCGGTGACCACCTTCCGGCTCCAACATCAGACCCTGAGTACTATCTTGTGTCAAAAATCTTATAGAAACGAATAAAACGAGCCTAAACACGAAGTGGTTTAGTGGCATGGTTGATTGGTACCGGTGACCACCTGCCGGCTCCATCATCAGACCCTGAGTACTATCTTGTGTCAAAGATCTTGTTGAGACGAATCAAACGAGCCTAAACACGAAGTGGTTTAGTTGCATGGTTGATTGGTACCGGTGACCACCTTCCGGCTCCATCATCAGACCCTGAGTATTATCTTGTGCCAAAGATCTTGTTGAGACGAATCAAACGAGCCCAAACACGAAGTGGTTTAGTTGCATGGTTGATTGGTACCGGTGACCACCTTCCGGCTCCATCATCAGACCCTGAGTACTATCTTAAGTCAAAGATCTTGTTGAGACGAATAAAACGAGCCTAAACACGAAGTGGTTTAGTTGCATGGTTGATTGGTACCGGTGACCACCTTCCGGCTCCATCATCAGACCCTGAGTACTATCTTGAGTCAAATAAATACATATAGAATGTCAGGTCGTTTCAAATATTTTTAATCCTGTCCGGTTGTTTATTAAACTGTACCATTATAAATTATAATACTATAAAAACAGTGCTAGGATCAAAGTCTCTCGTTGCGGTTTACACGCACACAGTATAGCGTTTTACACGGCGCCCGCCGCACACAATGATAAAAAACCTCGTCGTCGCCGTTGAAAATGTGCGGAGCCGACCGACACACGTCCTGCCTCTACAAGCTCTGCCGCGGCACTGAGCTGGCGCAGCGCGCGTCATCGGTAATATAGAGTAGTTTTCAAAAAATTGCCAAAAAATTATAGTGGAATTTCATAAACACTAATGTATACCAACAGTATAAGCAAACGTTGCAGATTGCTTGAGTATGAAAATGACTTCGATATTAAGTAGATTTTCGTAGGAATTGACACTTGTTTCGGAGAGAAAATCGAGTTCGTTTTACTTTGATTTTCTCTTTCTCAAAGGTATGTAGGAAAAATATAGTTTGATATGCCTAAAGTACAGGGTATTAGTAATACAAAATAGCCAGGTTTAGCAGAGTAAAATTCTCAACATTTCCAAATAAGAGCTCGCCATTCAGTGCTTCACGGGGTTTTTCGGAAACGACCATCAGAAAAAAAATCATTACTAATTTAATAAGTCCTTTTTCTAATATTTACAACGATATTTATAAAGATAAGAAGACGCTTTTACTGAAACAAGTACTCATTGTTTCTAATAATGAGCGCAAAGTCCTGAATTTCGTCGACTAGTATCATCAATTTTGCATTATTTCGACTTTTCTTGTAAGAGCGCTCTTAAACCTTCCTCAAGAATCACTCTATTGATAGGTGTAAACCGCATGAAAATCCGTTCAGTAGTTTTTGAGTTTATCGGGAACATAAAACAGACAGACGCGGCGGGGGACTTTGTTTTATAACATGTAGTGATTTGCAGACTTGTTAAAAACAGAAAGATAGGTATTTAGGAATTGAATAATCTAAGTCGCCCTTCGGCTAAAACCGTGGTTCTAACGATCGCGATAGTATGTCGTCCATCTCGCTCCCAATTGCCGGATACAAAAACCGGGTAGACGAGAATGCAACAGTATTTTTTATTAAGTCTTTTCGAGCCCTTATGACCCCTCATGAGGTCGCTACGTACAGGTTGAAAAACACTGATTTAGAGGGCGCGCGAACTCGCATTCGATTTTAGTTACATTGCGGACTGTGGATTTCGTCCAATTCAACCGACCAATCAATACCCGCAATGGTATGAAACCCGCATGCGAGTTCTCGCATCGTCTAAATCAGCCGTTACTATACCGCCTAATATACCATCGCCCACACTGTTAACTGTACATCGGTGGACCTTATGTCTATTGTAATAAGGTCCACGTTGTACACTTAGGAGTGTTGGTGTTTGTACCAATATCTTGTACCTTTTATTTCAGGTTCGCAGCTCTCGAGACGGAAAACTGGGAGCTATCAGCGCGCGCCTACCGCCGCTACACGTACTTACAACCAAACACCTTCGAGGCGTGGAACAATCTCGCCAAAGTGTACGTCAAGCAAGGAGACAAGAATAGGGCTTACAGGGCGTTGATGGAGGCGCTACGGTTCAACTATGATAACTGGCGGGTATGTTTCAAATGTTTCAGTATAGAAAAATCTAACTGACTTCTATAATACTTACTTAATGAAATGATTTTATTTTTGAATGTTCTCGAAAAATCCATTGAGGGCCTGTCGCGTACATCGTAAATCGAAATATCGTTATCTGCCTCGATAGAGAGATACCTAATGATAAAAATATTTTCAGTAGTTTTCTGGTGTGTGGTGAAGATTATGCTTAGTGGTACACAAATCTTTACACCACTTTGTCACCCCTAAATGGATGTCACCCATTTAGGGGTGACACCCGACCGTGAACATCAGTAGTGCCATCTATAAAAAATCGTAAAACTGTGGCAGATTGCACTACAACATGCCCACGACCCACGAGGAACCTGAGAGATTTTGACAGTATATTCATGATCATATTTAAAGACTAAAATGTCCTATAAACTGTTTTGCTGTTTTGTCAGCTAAAAAAAAACATCTTTTTCACCACACCAGCTCGGAAAGGCTTACTTTGCACTTCAAAAACTGATTGCTATCAGTTGCATTTTATTCATATGTGAGGCAAAGTAATCAAATGCAAATTTTGAGTTGTTTTCTTATGTTTGCTGGTAGAATTGACTTTTTAATGATGATTTTGGATGATAAATATTTAGTAACATTCATTTGGATTTGATTTGGTTTGATTTTGTTTGATATTTTACATTTAGTATTTGCTTCGGGTTGGTGTGGTGAAAAATTTTGTGTTTCACTCGGGAGCAAATTTTGTTTAACTCTCGTGCTTTGAAACCCTCGCAACGCTCAAGATTCCATTTTACGAACCACTCGCTACGCTCGTGGTTCAATTTTGGAATCTTTCGCTTGCTCGGGTATCAATATTAGCACGAGCGGTTAAACAACTACTTTGCCCCCTTGTAAAACAAATAACTATTTATTGTTACTTAGTGCAAAATGTGTTTTTGATGACGATGTTGCTACTGTGGGACCTAGTCCAAATATCCTTATCGATAGAATGTAAAAAAGTGACAAGTATAGGTACAAACTAGGTTTTACAAAAAAAGTTAAAATTTAATTCTTTTTGAGTGATAGTTTTACAAATAGCATTTATATTTTATCTACAAATACGTATAAAAAATCGAAAAAAGATTTCTTTTTTCGGGAAATTGACGTAAACTTTTTTCATATTTTTTCTTTCTTTTGGCCTCGGAAATGCGTGGTTAAAATCTCTCGGGTTCCTCGTGGGCACCTGGTCACCTGGTATGTTACAATAATATGTTGGCGCCTCGTAGGTTTTTTTATTCAAAAAGGTTTTCTTTATTATGTGATTATTTCTGTAATTGAGAAACTATGTCACGTTTCTAATTGGGTGACTCTGGACCACTCTGGACTACCTATTTGAAATTAATTGTGAAATGGGATTTTACAAAATCTCTTCCAAATGTCGCACTTGGCAAAAAAGTTTTTAATTTTTTTTTAACATATATTATTTGTACCTATATCTTTCACGCGACAATAATGACTCGGTCCTTTGGGACTATTGAGAGTTCATAGAATCTAAAATGAAAGCGATGGAGTAAAATTGTGAGCTATGGAATATTAAACATAAATTACTATTACTTTTTTAAATAATTATATTTTAAAATTTTGATTGAAGTTTGGGGTGACACCCACAATTTCCGCCCCGGGTGCCACCCATGCTAGCTACGCTACTGCTCAGGAGGCTTTAGTAGTTGCATAATATCGTCTTGTTCCAGTTATGGGAGAACGTGATAATAGTATCCATGGACACCGGCCACTTCGAGGACGCGATCCGCGGCGCCCACCGTATGCTGGACCTGCAGCACAAGTTCGAGGACACCGAGGTGCTGGCGCTACTTGTGCGGGCCGTTGTACAGGACAAGGATGACGCCGATGGAAATAGTAGTGCTAGGTAAAAATGCAATTGGAAAATTTAACAGTACAGAGTGTTTATTTACCCTATACTTTACGAGCTGAATATGTTGATTATACTACTTTTTCTATAAAACTAACCTCGAAATCTAAAAAAGAAATTAGCTGTCCATATACGTTTGGAGTAGTATACAGGATGTTTTTAGGGTTCCGTACCCAAAGGGTAAAACGGGACGTGATAGCTAGACAGTTGAAATTTTCACAGATTCAGATCTATTTCTGTTGCCGCTATAACAACAAATACTAAAAACAGAATAAAATAAATATTTAAGTGGGGCTCCCATACAACAAACGTGATTTTTGACCGAAGTTAAGCAACGTCGGGCGGGGTCAGTACTTGAATGGGTGACCGTTTTTTTTTGCCGTTTTTAGCATTATGGTACGGAACCCTTCGTGCGCGAGTCCGACTCGCACTTGCCCGGTTTTTTTTTTGACGGTGTGAATATATAGGTCATACTGAGCAACTTTTACTGTGGGATCAAACCCGAAATCACCAAAAAAAATTTTTTTGGTTCTGATGTTGATATTGTCTATGGGAGAGTCATTTTTTTTCGCAATATCGGGGTTGGCCCCGTATTAAAAGTTGCTCAGTATAACCTATATATTCACACCGTAAAATATTGCAGGGCATAAAAAAATATCCTATATTTGTTCAGTATGACTATCAGATTCACCTTGCAAAGTTTGGCTGAATATGAATAAAAAAACTAATAATAATGCATACAATTATGTGAGTATGCTTGTATTGTATAAATTATTAATTTTAGGTTGAGAAAACGGATACTAGAGCTATTCGGCCGCATAACATCAATACAACAGAACAAACCGGAGATCTGGCAGTTATACGCCGACCTGAGCCCCACCCGACTGCTGCAAGCACAAAGGTTGCTGAAGGCCTATAGAGGATACACGCAGGTCAGTTTGTGTATTCTGTGACATCTGATGAAACAATCCACATATCTGTTATAAACACATATACTTTTCTTAATGCCCAATAGAGATTTTTTTTTTAGATGAAACTTAAGTAAGGATGTAGAATTGTAGATTCCACAAATGTGTCGCTTAACTTCAAACTGGGGTAAATCGGTAAATCCATTCGATCCTCTCAGCAAATATCTACCCTATTACCTTTTCTTAATACCAAAATCGCATAATCTGACAGATTTGAAGCTTGAACTTAAGCGACTCAAATAATATATACATACAGGTACCCAAAGTGATTTCCTATTATTTTTGTACAAAAAGAACTTTATATTTAGCATAATCCATGGAGCTATCTTGTATAGTATACTTGTCAGACATTGTTGCAGTTCAAATGAAAAGTATTTCTAAACAAACAATAGACACAGTTTTACCGATTCAATCTGTTTTAATTTATAACATGTTTTATTTATTGCAGAGTGGAAGCTGGACCAACAGTCCAGAAACATGCAAAAAGGTCATCGACCTCGCGCAAAATCTTCTAGAATACAGTCTTCAAGCTAGACAAGAGGCAGAAGATAAGGAAAAAGCGCAGGCCGACCAGCAGCTGTCTTCCGCGCGGCTAACGGCTCAGGCCGTTATACGGGCGGCAGAGAAGCAAGACTGGCCAGAGACGGCAGACGGTCTTCAACAGCTGAAGGGATTGTTTAATACTGTCACTGAATATATGAAATCTGTTATGTAAATTAAATGTTTAATTTTCCCTCCAAAACCTTCATTTAATATTCTGAGGGCCTACCGCGAATACCGAAATTCGGCATCTTTCTCTGTCACTCTAATTACGCCTTGTTAGAGTAAAAGTATCCGCAATTTGCGAACTTCGGCGTTCGCGGTACGGTAGGCCTGTACAGTACACACAAAGTATTGTAAAATGTGAATAAAGTCTGAGAAAATTTGGAAGAAATCTTTGTTGCCTACCGTACGTATGTTTTTTTAAACATCACCTCCAAGTTTGGGCTAAGACAAACTTATTCAGCCAAATTGAATGGAATAAATAGAGCGTTTTAACATTGCCTCAAATAGTTTCACTGACATTTGAAGCGTTTTAATATTGCATTTTATTATTTCTTATTACAAATATCTAATTAGTTAAATTAAAAACATAAAAAACGATATAAACATATTTAAAGTAAATATTCGTTCTATTTATTAATAAAGGAAAATAAAACGAATAAAAAGAAGTTTCGTGCGAGCATATTTACGTAGCAAATATATGTTTAAGATATTAGTACACTACAAATGTCTTTGCAATAATCAAACGCTTACTAATCAGCAGTGAATTAGAATGGGAGGATTTCTTTTATTCGCTATAAATTTACTGCACTGATTGTTTATTTAACATGTGCATGTAGAAATCAGTGCGTAACGATGGCGACGGCAAACGACGAGGAGATCCTCGAGGGTTTCCTCTGTCCCATTTGTAAGGCCGACTTGAAAACCGCTTCGCAACTTACGAATCACTTTGAGAGTTTGCACCAAGAAGAACAGGATGTTTTGAGGTCTCTAAAGGAGATTTTTGGGAAAGCGAAGAAGATAATACTTAATAATGACGATGCAGATATTCAGGAGACGTTTGATCGTGCGTTAAAGTTTAATTCCCAGGACTATTATGAATCTAATGAGGAGCAAACAGTGGGGGTGTCTCGGAGCTCGACTGACTACTTCAAAGGTGTTAGGTCGGCAAGGTTGGAGAGATACGCGACTGAGACAAACAAGTTGTTGATTAGGCTAGACAAATTGGTGGGCAACATGCCCACTGAACCCAACCAGAGGAGGCAACATGAACAAGAGGTCAGTTTAATTGAATTCTACTTTTAAATTGTTATGGTTAAACACTGGTTTAGTTAATTAAGGCATAGAAAAATAACTGAGCTAAGATTGTTTACTCCATACATTAGTTGCCTTACTTTAAATAACGAGTTGTATAGGAGGTATGGTAAAACATATTATTAATAAGTTTAATACTCATTTAAAAGTTAGTACTTATTAAGCTTAAATTTTATTACAAATAAATTTTAGCAAAACTTGCTTATACTACTAACTACACATCGGTAACTCGTGTTATTTAGGTAGCACTTAAAAGATTAGTTTAATTAATTTCCTTTTTTTAGTGGTTTCTTTTTCTCGACTCGTATAGGAAGAACATTGTCACATCACTAGTCTGTAGACGTGCGCGCCGCGCCGCGCCGCGCCGCCGCCGCCGCCGACTCGTCCACTCGGCGCGCCGTTGCACGGGCAACTGCCCGATTCGGGTGGATACAATTATTTTTATTCACAACAATTATGCAACATATAAAGAAAATTGCATGTTATTCATAAACAATCTGTTTATTTTGTTGTTTTTCTCTCCTTATTTAGTACCACACCAAGATGGCAATTAAAGTAAACTATTGAACAACACACTTACGCAATAAGTCTAAACTATGTATGTACAAGAACAGCGTGTGCGTGAGTATAATGCTAGTGAAAAACTATAAATAGTTATTTTTGCAGTTTTTAGTAGGTAATACCTAAATGAAAAAATATAGCTACACGCCGGCGCCGCCGCGCCGCGCCGACCTAAAATGCCGGCGCGCCGCCGCCGGCAAATTTTAGGTCGGCGCGCACGTCTACTAGTCTGTGCCTGCTACCTAAATGCCACGAGTTACCGATGTGTGCTCATCACTAATCTTTTAAGTGCTACCTAAATGCCACGAGTTACCGATGTGTACTTATAACTGTTGAAATTGTTATTTTGCTTTTTAAGCAGACTCAGTTGAATAATGAATAAGTGAACATACTTAAATACTTTTTTGTAACAATATTCTTGAAAAATATCTGGGGCCCACATGAACAGACATTTTACAACAGGTTGAATATTAGTCACTAAACTTTACTGAAATATCCTTAAATTTAAGATTTTTTTTGTAGTTTTCAATTTACCTGATACCAGTATGAGAACCAGTATAATACAGTGGAAACTGGATAAGTGGAACCTGGGTTAGTGGAAAACCTCTTTAAGTGGACCCAAGTTCTCGGTTCCAGTCCCTTGGCAACGAATTACCTCTATAAGTGGAATTTTGGGACCTCTATAAGCGGAATCCATTTTTTCGAAAATTTCTTATTTTTACCTCTGTAACTGGAACCAGCCGTCTCTGAAACCTCTATGAGTGGAATAGCTCGGCGTTATAAAATTTGTATATTTAATAAACCGTCACAAGGAAGGTAGTTTGTTTTGTTAACAATATGGTTCGTGTTTTAACTACGTATTTATATTTAACCATACTGGTTTCTCTTGCATAAATAAATATTAGGAGGGTCATTCCACCGTTTCGGGTGTTACACTTGAACTCATAAAATAAGGTTTTATTCGATATTGTAACAGGAACTAGGAGGTTATAACTATTGATTCATCTACTACTTTGATAATATTTTCTTTTCCTGTACACATACAATTAAAGTATAAGAGCAATAACGAGAGAATCATTAAAAAGTAGCTGTTTCGGGCGTTACGGGAATTGGCCTATACCTTCTGACCATCAGTACCAAAATGCATAATTTAGCGAATTTTGTCAAGTAACCTCCAGTTTTATTTATGTCAAGTAATAATAGTTAGTATAGTCTACTGAAACACTGAAGTAACACTTAGTATCACTTTTCAATTAATTTTAATAAAATAAATTACCTGTTTCGGGTGTTACTCATGGTTCGTTTCGGGTGTTACGAGTACGAAATTAAGACAGATTTATACGAAATGATGGCTCATTTTATTGAAATTATTGTCTTTTTAATAAATTCGATTAAAAACATAAGTAATAAATGCTGAATTATTATAAAATACATTAATCTTAACAATAAAAACTGTTTCTCGAAGATATGATAATTATTTTTCTTTCGATGCGAATATTTCCGAAAATATTCACTTAATCAAAAAATGGTTGATGGTGAAACCTATTCATTTTGAAAGATCTATCTAACGACACCCCACATCACAGGATTAAAGTCGAAAAAAAATAAAATATTTTTTGTACAGGAGCTTACCTAAAAAAAATTTTTTTTTTGTAGTTTTTGTGTTATTACTTTGTCGCCATTATTGATTTATGTATCCATGCCAAATTGCAGCTTTCTAGCACTAACCATCACGGAGAAAAGCCGGGGACGGACAGGCGGATGATCAACACGTTTCGGGTGTTACACAACTTCAAACTTTAAAACATACCACTAAAGCAGACGCTAAAACAATAATTATTACTCATTTGCATAGGTTCACATCATAGCCTTTCTTTGGCAAAATATGTTTGGTTATAGTTAATTACCTGAAAAGTTACACATACTTTTATCTCTTTTTCGTTTCGGGTGTTACTTTGACACCACAGTCTAGAATACTCTTCTAAAAACCGATTAATCCATGCTTTTTAAATATTTTAAAGACAAATTATATAATTACGATATTTTACCTGAAATAACTGCGGGAAATTTGTAACAGTTTACAGTTACTTTCTTTCTAATTAGTCTTGCCAATATCGCTGTAAAAAATTAGTTTTATGCCTATCATTTAAACGTTGCGATCAAGTACATGAAAAACATGTAAAAATTGTTATTTTTTTCGGTTTTTTTTTCTGACATGAAGGTTTGGTATGTTTTCTATGGAAATAGGTTAGTGTTGACTTCTTAAACTAATTTTCATTTTTGAACCCTTGGTAGCGTTTATTATGGAATGACCCAGGAGTGATTTTGTTAAATTGATCTTGTTTTTGAAATTTTGAAAATTGTATAAGAGTACTGTGGATTATTTACAGTATTGCTTTTTTTATTACATACCTATTTTTTGTTAATACATACATATCTACATACATATTTAATAAAAGATGATTATTTAAGTCTTGATCTTTTGTTTGACCATACTGTACGTGACCTCTATAAGCGACATTACTATAGCATCCACAACCTCTGTTAGCGAGAGCCTCTGTAAGTGAGAAAACGTTTTATTTGAACCTGGTTAAGTGGAAAACTGGATAAATGGAAAACCTGGATAAGGGGAACTAAACAGCCGGTCCCTTGCGATTCCACTTATCCAGTTTCCACTGTATATAAAAATAGGGTCTCTATTGGGATGGGAAACCATAATCAGAATCAGAATCAGAAAAATATTTATTGCTACAAAAAATACCTTATCAACTAAGTACAATATATAAAACTTAAATACTAAAATAGGTACAATTTAATTAGAAAGATAAGTAATTATTAATAATATACGAATGCTCAGCATATGCCAAGCACTCCAAGCAGAGGGCCTAGCGCTGGTTTTCAGACTGGACCCTTGAGATCGGTCAGTCGCAGTTTAACAAATTACCGTGCTTTGCTAGGCTTAACAATTACAATAAAATCAACAAGAGTAGAATACGAATAAATAAAATAAGTGACATTCTATGCGTACTAGTAAGTAGAACAAAATCAACCAATATACATATATATATATGTATATATAAACTTGTGTGCGTGTGTCTGTGTGTGTCTGTGTCAGTGTGGTATGAGTTAAGTATGCGGATATATGTAAGTGCCAATTGTGTGGCAAAATTCGTGTCTTTAGGAGGGAGAAAAAAATTTGCTCTGCATGTCAAGTAGGGTTGCCAGATCGAAGGGCGCTATTATCGGGAAAAAATATAAATTTTTCGGGATTTTGGGACTTAAGTCGGGAAAAATAAAAACATTCCAATTAAAGTAATTGTATTAAAAACAACGATATTTTACATTATTGGCACTACGTCAGCTACTCTGCCCATAGACGTTTTTATATAAAAATAGTATAAATTCTTTGAGATCTTGAACAAACAAACAAAATTCGCGGCGTCGAACGGCTCGACGCGGGTCGCTCGCTAGCTCGATGACAGTTCAGAACTTGAAATTATTGTTTTATAACGTGAAGCTGTTTTTCGGGACAGTTTTCACTTTGTCGGGAATCGGGAACACATGCTAAAAATCGGGAGAATCCCGCCAAATCCCGACCATCTGGCAACCCTAATGTCAAGTAAGTATAGTAGTTTGTGTTACAAGGGATCAAAATGATATATTTCCGTCAAGGGCGTACATTGAATCCTGAATGAAGCGATGGATTGTACAATAGAATCCCGAACGTAGTGAGGGATTCTAAAGTAGAATCCTGAGCGTATCGAGGGATTCAAGTGTTAACGCCCAAGACGAAATAATTTTGATACCGTGTGACACAATATACTGCTTTTCACATCAACTATGAGGAAAATAAAAAAATCTTAGTGTTGACACAATCTGATGCTTAAACAGATTATTTAAGCTAAAAAAATAATGTGCAAAAAATGTAAAAATAGTATGCTAGAACAGAAAAGTGTTACTTTGATCCCTCCTAGCAGGGAAGAAAAGTGCCCCTTTGATCCCTCCTAGCAGGGAGGAAAAAGCCTTTTTCCGAATAGGTGATGTGAAAAATAGATTTTGACTAACCGCCTATATTTTAACAGTCCCATCGGTTCACGTATAGGTGGCGGCAGGTCATTCCAAATCTTTGCAGCAGCAAATTTAAAGCTCCCTTTAAAGAATGTCGTCTTGTGTGTAGGTATCGCAAGTTTCGTGCATCTCCTTAGTGATTTGCTGCGTGTATCATTGACCCATTTTAGTTTTTCAAACAGGTAGCAAGGTCTCTGAAACTCCAAAACTTTCCGAACCGCTCAGGCTAGGTGCAATTTTCTCCTGTTGTCCATATTGAGCTGCTTTCTTTCGTTTAAGAACGGGGTGATATGCGCCATAAAGTATTAACTCATAATGTATTGTTTGTCCGCATTTTCGTTAGTCATAATTTTCTTGTAACTTTTCAGGATTGGCATAAAACAAACCAAACCTAACCGATCTATAGGATAATCTTACGAACATCCTGAAATGTTGACGGTTTCAGAATTATGAGTAATGATAATCTGACAATCATTACATTATGACTTTTAATAGTTATGTTAAACAAAGGGATCCAATAAAAATAATATTGGCCTAGCATGTCCTATACCCAGTGCTTATAGCACAACCTTGATTTCAGGTAGTCCCATGGTTAGATGGTTCATCGGTGAAGCTGTGCCCCAACTGTGCTAAGGCCTTCAACCTGACGCGCCGCAAGCATCACTGCCGGCTCTGCGGCTCCATCCTGTGCCATGACTGTTCCACATTCCTAGATATTAATGTAGCTAGTAAGTATTATTGTAAACTTGATAGTAAAGCTTGATGCACAAGCACTCCAGGTGTAGGTCAACCATGTGATCAAGCGGGCGCGCGGCGTGTCCCTGCCCTGTGTGTGCGTCAAGCTTGAGAATGATACAGATATGTATGCAGTATAGACTTGAGATATTAGACATAGACATAGACATCATTTATTGGTAATAAGGCATTACAAGTCACAATTTTCAAACATATTTCTATACATCTTACATCTATTAAAAACTTATCATGGTCCAACTGTGAGTATTCTCCACATTCATATACATTTTAAATGATTACTTCTGTAGTAACCAGTGATTTCCTTTAATATTAAATAGATCACAGATTTCAGTCTAATTCCTAGCTATTTCATTTTAAAGTTTTGTTAGTTGTTAATTTACTACAAAATTATGTTAATATTATAATATATAAACAAATGTATCATGCACATCACATACCATACCACCATATACAATAAAATTATATATCTATTTAGGGATAAAAAAAAGGAAAATCCATCAATTAATCCCTCAGTCACTGAAAAATATAACCATGATAAAAAAAATGATTTATGTCATAACGAACTATGTTTTCACCTCCAAGTACTCTTTATTTCAGGATCAATAATAGATCCATCAGTGCCCCTGGTGCCCTCAGACCACGAGGTGACAGAGAAGACAGGCCTCCGCCTCTGCGAGCACTGCTACAATCTCATAGAGCTCCGGAAACAAGTACAAGAGAGTCGTAATGCTAAGACAGCGCTCGTACAGGCGTATGAGCAGATGAGAGGGTTAATGGATCAGGCTAAACCTGCTGTCGCTATGTATGAAAAGGTATATTTACTTAGTATTGTATGATACAGATGTAGTGCATAATTGTTTTCCATCGTATTTTCTCGGAAACGTTCGTATTTGTCATGCTACTTCAATTAACCTCAGTACTTTTTGTACCAAGACTGAATGAAATAGCAAGACACGTTCGTACATTTCAGTGAAAATATGAAGGGAAATAATTATGCACTACAGTAGTCATGTTAATCTAATAAAATACCCATTTGCTTGTTTTAACACTTACACTGCTTCTTAAATTACGTCACATATGGACAGTATGAGGATTATGATATGATGTCATCACAGTTATATTTAAAAGAATAGACTTGTAGGCGGTGTACGGTGTCAAAGTATTACGGTAACTTTGCTTAAAGCACAGAATAAATAATAGTACTACGCCTAAAGTGCTAGACAACCTAATTACTGCTTAATGTTCAGTACTATACAATCCAATCTACCTCAGTTGTTAAATTTAGCCTCCGATATTTTCAATATAGCCTAATTAGTTAGGGGTCATCCATTAATTACGTCACACGAATTTCTAGGTTTTTTGACCCCTCCCCCCCTCCTTGTCACACTTGGTCACATTTGGCAAACCCCTCCCCCCTGGTGTGACGTCACATTTCTTCAACGAAATCTGCAAATATTTATTTCATATTATATCAACATATTTTTGACAAAAGAAATATTAGTAATTTTATAATCCAAAACTGATTAAGAAATAAAATTGAACGAATAAAAACGATTATCTTGTTATTTAACTGTATAGCGAATAAAATAATTTAAATAAATTTTCGGTTACTGATGATGTTAAAGTGACGTCACAAAATTTGTGACGCCCCCCTACCCTTGTCACAACATGTCACATTTTCTTGGCCCCCTCCCTCCCCCTAAACGTGTGATGTAATTAATGGATGACCCCTTAGTACTTCTGGGCATTTTCCGCAAATCAACAACCATTGTGTCTATTTTGCGTAAAACGAGGTAGCGCTACTCTACCCACCCCAGCTCCTCCATGAAACCTAGAAATGTTTTCAGGTTGCTGACTGTCTCTTTTAGTGTGCATCCCTAGGTATTTACTCATATATACTTCTACCTGTTTGCTGTGTAGGAGAATGTTCCATATACTACATTATTTATTATATTACAAACAATTAGTAGTAAAATGTATGAAAAAGAAATAGGCTCATAATATTAAAGAAAAAAGTTTTTTTTTAATACAACCTTTAATTTCAGATGTGTCAAAGCCTCTTCGACGGCGAGAGCACGTACAACTTGTCCGACGTGAACGCCATGCGTGGACGCATCGGCAAACTCGCTGAAGGCGTCGACGCGCTCAGCAAACACATCGCCGCCTTCCCGGCTGAACCGGGGACTAGACAAGCTAAATTATATGCCGCTATACGGCAGGCCGCTACTAGTTACATCAAGGTAACTTTATAGCATATAGGTATTATTTTAAATTTGACATAAAGCATCAGACTTGCAAAGGGTGCCACTGCCATCTTAATTTTTTGCATTTTTAGTAAAGGTCCTTAAGTAAAACGCTCCTTAAGGGGGGCCATTAGTTAAATACACCGAGGTATCACGGCTTGATTGTTTAGAATATTTGAGATCCGGCATCAGAACTGGAAAAAGTGGATGCCATTTTGAACATTTGCGTTTTTGATCTGATTGTGTTGTAAACGAATTCACCTCTACGCTCTATACGGCAAGCTGCTACTACTTACATCAAGTTGAATTAACACAGTTTATTTAAGATTCGGTTTCAGTCTGAAAAACTGGGCGCCATTTAAAATTTTAGCGTTTTGATAAAAATCTATATCTGTGGCTCCAAGAGATCCATAAAAAATACTAGTCAAAGTTGTAAAAAAATTTGAGAAATGCCTTATTAAACACATTACCCAATATGACTCCCGGAAACATATTGCTAACATTTTTTATTAACCAAGCAAACTTAATTTCAGGAGGAACTTCTATCACTGCGAAAGCTGCCAACCGAGGCTCAAATCGAAGAGGTCCGTCGGCAGCGGTACGAGCGCGCCGAGCGACAGATACAGAAGGAACGAGAACGAATGGAACAAGAAGGAGCGTTAGCTGCGGCGGCCGGACCTAGCCAGCCTGATGTACAACATCATGATGAGAATAACCCCATTTTGGAGCAAATGAATATTATTAGAGGCTATATTAAAGAAGCCAGGAGAGAGTTGAGGTTTGAAGAGGTGAGTTTATTTCAAGTAATAGTACATTAGATACAAAAGAAACGCGAGCGAATGGAGCAAGAGGGTGCCTTAGCTGCGGCAGGACCTAGACAACCTGATGTACAGCATCATGATGAGAATAACCCCATTTTGGAGCAGATGAATATTATTAGAGGCTAAAGGCTTAAAGAAGCCAGGAGAGAGTTGAGGTTTGAAGAGGTGAGTTTATTTCAAGTAATGGTACTTATGGTACATTAGATAATGGAACGCGAGCGAATGGAGCAAGAAGGCGCTATAGCTGCGGCGGTCGGACCTAGCCAGCCTGATGTACAACATCATGATGAAAATAACCCCATTTTGGAGCAAATGAATATTATTAGAGGCTATATCAAAGAGGCCAGTAGAGAGTTGAGGTTTGAAGAGGTGAGTTTAAAAGGTTTTTGACATTAGAATAGAAGCGTGAATGAAGCAAGAGGGAGCATTAGCAGCGGCTGCGGAACCTAGCCAACATGACGTACAACATTATGATGAGAATAATCCGATTTTGGAGCAGATGAATATTATTAGAACCTATATTAAAGAATCCAGGAGGGAGTTGAGGTTTGAAGAGGTGAGTTTAAGGTGGTTATTGAGATTTTCAATAGGATATGCTGTGGAAACAAAAGGGGGTGTAGTTCTACCGAACACTGCAGGGTTTAGCCAGCCTGATATACATCATGATGAGAAATGCCCGATTTTAATTTTGATTGCCAAAAAAGTACTATCGATTTTGATAGCGCACGCAGTGCAATTGTTATTTTAAACCTCTAACTTCTATCAAATTGACGTATAAATAACACTTGCACTGCGTGTGCTATCAAAATCGTTGCAGACTTATCTTGGTCTAACTCTAACCGTTTTAGGTATTTGTGATTTTGGTGTGTAGAAGTTTTTCCATCAGTTACCACAAGGACAATATTTTATCTTTCTTTCACAGGTGGCAATGTTAGAAGCGAACCTGAAGGAACTAAAAAAGGAATACCAACTGCAAATGCTCTCTAACCGGACCTAGTCACCAGGCTTAGTTCAATTATTTATTGTATGTATTAACGCCTGTTTTGTTTACGAAATTATTTATATTGTCATAAATTTATACTGTGTTATTTATACCTAATTCGTACTTCTTAGGTAAGCTTAAAAACAATAAATCTGATATTATGAAAGTGAAAATTATTTTATTACAAGTATAATGACGTTAATTAATATAATTAAAAATAGATAACATGATTACACCTAAAAAAAGAAAGAAAAAATTATAAACTAGGTACCTTATTCAGTCGTTTAGATAGGAATTGGATTTTTCTTATTAGTAGTAGCGGTAGACCAAAATCAGCTGCAAATGGTGTTAAAGGTATGAAAATCGGCACTTTAGGCCATTTGAATCAATTTGACCCGTAGCACAAAAAAAAAACACAAACGGAAAGGAGTTATGACGTCATCTTTTTTTGTATGGAAAAATAAAGAAATTTGTTCAGAAACCTATCGTGTGTGGTATTAAATGAAAGGGCATTTTGAGCCGGTTCTAAAAATATATCACTATATTTCCTTCACTTGCATTCAATAAAAATAAAAATTATTTTCAAAACATACCAAGTTTGGGCTCCTCCAGATACGAAACCGTTGAATTATTTTTTTGTAAAATATACCTCAAGTAATACCCAATATCCTCATATCTAACTCCAAGAAATTAATTTCGAAAATATTTAGTTTTAGTATTTTATTTTTTATTATTACAAATTGTGATCTATCAATCTATCAATGAAACGGCCTCCTAGCCTAGTCGATGACCCTGCCTATGAAGCAGGAGGTCCCAGGTTCGAATCCTGGTAAGGGCATTTATTTGTGTGTTCATCATCATCATCACAAATAAATGCCCATATACACATATATACTCGTACAAGCCCTGGTAGTGGTAAGATTTTATTTTAATTGAATGCAAGTGACGGAAATATAATAATGTGATATATTTTTAGAACCGGCTCAAAATGCCCTTTCATTGAATACCACACACGATAGGTTTCCGAACAATTTTTTTTATTTTTCCATACAAAAAAAGATGACGTCATAACTCCTTTCCGTTTGTTTTTTTTTTGGTGCTACGGGTCAAATTGATTCAAATGGCCTAAAGATTAATCGTGCCCATTTTCATACCTTTAACACCATTTGCGGCTGATTCCCGAATTTCAGGCTGTACCGCTATCACTATATCTTTTATCACCGTTGTGTAGTTTAAAGAATTGATCATGCGTCTTATGAACTTCTGTTGTAGGTCTTGCAATAACTCAAGGGTCACACCAAGTCGATTTACTTTTGCTATTTTGCAATGAAGTTGGCGTATAACAGACTGAATGTACTAACCCATTTCCAGGCCGCACCAATATACACGATTTTCCCAAAAAATCCAAATATATTCCAATTAATTCAGCTTTGAAGATTCATTTGAAGACAAGTCACATTTCCCGAAAACTCAATATATTCCTTAATTCTGATTACTAAGGTTGAAATTCTATTGGCGCATATGTGGTCGATCCTGGAAAATGTCGCGCTAATTAGGTTACGGATGTCTTTTCTGATAAGACGCCATCTTCTCAAGCTGCTTGAGCAGGTTCGGCCTTGTGCACAACGCTTTGTTGATGGCGTCGTCCAGCATCTTCCGCTGGTCGTACGGTGGGATCGGCGTGTCTTCCAGATGGAACGTATGGATCTTCCCCACACTGTCCGACACGAACACACTATCCCCGCGTGCACCGAACTTTATACACGTCAGGATACCCTGCTCCGTCAATGTGTACTCCGCGCAAGGAACATGAGTCTTCCTCCTCAAATCCCAAATAGATAATATATTAGTGCTGACGGTAAGAACTATAGTCGCATTAATAGGACAGAATGCAGCGTCATACACTGCCCCTTTGCAATTTAACGTCATTATAACATCATCTATCCCTTCCACCCACAATCTTATAGCCCCATCAGCGCCGCAAGTCATCATCAAATTCTCCATGAAAGGCGAACAGTGTAAAGCGTAAACTGGGCCCGCGTGAGCTCGGAACACGTCCATGTGCTGGTTCAGATAGTTCTTCGAGCATTGGTGGATGCAGCCTTCGTCCGTACCTACGTAATAAATGTGACTGATTCTTGGATGCCACATGATGCAATGCCCTGCTGGATGTCTATTTATTGGTACATCCACCTTTAGACACGCTTTTGTAACTTGAAGCCCTTTCAAACTGCCTTCAACGGTGGATAAACGCATCATAGGCGTGCAGATAAAATCGTGCGTTTTCGTACTTGTGAATCTATTCACTCTCCCGTCTTGGCACGTGGTTAAAACGTATTCGTTGTTTGTGTCTACCGCGCGCCAGGTTACCGTCCAGATTGGTTCGAAGCTGGGGTTGGTGTCACGGGTACTTTGAGCTATAATCTTGTTGGCATATGAAGTGACATCCAGTATTAAAACGTCCCCGTTTGCAAAGCCACACGCGAGCCAGTTCGGATTCTTCGCGGAAAATGAAATGGATGTTAGCGGTTCATCGAAGCGGTATAACCGCTCTGGTTTGATGGGGTTCTTCGTGCACCAGATAGCGAGTAGGCCATTGAAGTACTTCTCACATCCAATGTCACCGTAAGCCACGGCCAATATATTTTTATTCCTAGGATTGAAAGCCATCATCACGACGGGATGGCCATCAGTCTCATTGCATTCAAACGTCCATAGGCGTTTGATCGTGTAAATGTACACCAAGTCGAGCGAGAGCGGATCCATAGGGACGAGACCTCTGAACTTCTTTTGCGCATCGGAATAAGCTTTAGCCGCTAGAACACGCTCAGTTAACATTACTGCATCGTAGAAATTATGAGTCTGTCCTATCTCTTGGAAACTTTTGCCTCGCCTCGGGCCGGTGTCGACTATTTTCTTCTTACGCAGCAGCCTCGCGTCCGCGGACTGGTACAGCACCATCTCGTCAGGTACCTCTTTAGCGCGGGCTAGCTTTAGCTTCTCGTAGGTGTCGTGCATGTCCCACACGGACGCGAAAGACGCGGCATTTTTTTTCTGCGGTCGAACCGCTAATGTATGCCGAGACTGGACCACCACTGGCTCAGTCTGGGTCTCTTCCATCACCATCTTTCGATTCCTGCCCTTCCCAACAGTAATATAGTTATAGAATTCATTCGCTTCTTCAACTGCATTTCCTTCCGGCGTTCCCTTATCAAAGGAAAACGAAGGCAGGTCTAACAGGAATTCTGTTTCGGTTTCTTTGAAGACTACCATTATATTTGGTGGATAAGACATGGGGGGGTACTTTTTAGGCAAATAGAACGCGGAGGGAGCCTTTTCTACGTCGACGTCGTCGGGAGGGCAGCCCTCCTCTGTGTTGAGCGTGTGATCGATTTTTATGTCGTCAAGGGAGATGGTTGTGGCGAACACTTTCGGGCCGCCGTCCCCCGTGTCTGCTTTAGTCTTGTCTGTTTTGGCAATCGCGACGTTAGAGCGGACGCGAACTTCAAACGCAGCGTGTGAAAAGGTGTCCATCATGGTAGGAAAGCTGCTGACAACTATGTCGTCAGGAGTAAAGTCGATGTCGTCCACAAAAACGCGGGTTTTAAGCCGCTTCTCCATAAAAGAGAACGCAGTTTTGCCAACTTTAGTGGCGGCTTCATCGCTATCTTGACTATGGTGGGAATCGTTTGCTGAAGTGTCGAATGTTATAGTTGCAGTTGCACTCATTTTGACGAGCAAGGCGAGAATTAATTAAACGTAATTTGCACTTATTTGAAGTAAAACCACTTTAGCTTTAGTGTTAAACAAATGTTTGACATACTTATTATTGACAAATTATTGGCATTGTCAAAATGTATGCAGCAAAAAAGTTTTATTCATGGTTCATGTAGGTAGATAATGAATCCTTGATACAACTCAAAGTTACAACCTATATACCAAAGAATATAATACTCACTAGGAGAAGAACGATAACTCCATACAAAAAAATGTCCCTTTCAAAAGTTCGTTTATACTACTAGCGCTCTGGTAGGATACCATTGCAATTAGAATTGACAGCCCGTTTAGCCTAGCGGGTATTGGCAGTAATCCAGTTCAGGAAGCTAATGGTCCTGGGTTCGAATCCCAGAGAGGGAATTTCTTTTTGTATTTTTTTCTTTTTTGTTGGGGTCAGGTTTTTAAGAGCCCATCAACGTGTACACTAGCGCCACTGCTGAATACATTAAACTAGTTTTTATGTTACTGGATTCGTCAATCTACCCGTCCAAAGTTAAAACGGCCGTTTTTGTTTTGAGCTCATAGATCGACGAATCCAGCAACATAAAATCTAGTTTGATGTATTCAAAAGGTACCTAAATACACAATACAGTCCGTAGCGGCCCCTTTTTTAAATACCTGTCGTGAAATTTAAATAATCACGATTATTTAGCAGTGGCGCTAGTGTGCACGTTGTTGGGCTCTTAAATTAGCATTTCACAAATAAGTAAAAAAATACGTTAAAAGATAATGATTAGGTACTATATTCAGAAATTCGTGAAATATAAAAGGTAACAAAAAGTTACGTAATATTAAGATATAAATATTTTCATAATACATATGAATACATACACTGATATGGCAAATGGTTACAAGTTGTTATTACATCTATCCGGTTATCGGACATTTTCTGCTTCACAGCTCCGCGCAGCGTTCTTGGTCACCGGGAAACTAGTTTGGATTGGATATGCGGCAGATACGTGCCCTTCTGAGCTTTTTCCAAGAAATCATATGACGGCCCAGGATTATATTATTATCTCACGCTCAAGCCATCTGCTGATTCACTTTCTAAAACAAAATAGTCACAAATTAAACAATATAATCTATCTTCCTAATTACTAACGTCGCTAATTCCTAGGGTCTAAATTTACCAGCTTAAACAATGTGAGGTTTTACATCTATGTTGAATTTTGATTATAATTTCGGACGCGATATAGCGTCCGCGGGAATTACGGGGATAGTAAGATTAAATTATTATATTTGAATTTGGTAATTAGCACGCTGTAGCGCCAGCTAGCTCGGGGTTCGGATGACTAGGCTATTTAAAAGTGAAAACGACACCGATAACTGAATAAAAGTGTATTATATTGAAAGTAATTGCACTGGTAACGTACATATGGGAAACTTATTAGAAATTAAGCACTAAATACTGTAGTGATTTACAAATTATCATTAGACACATATTAATCGTATCGCGTCGGTTGCCGGACTGCGCGGGAGCGGCGAGAACGTATCTGTATACGGTCGGTCACGCGCAGTGCGTCATGATTCAGAGCCGTGATTGGCTCATGCGGTGCAGCAGGTAAGTCGTCCAATCCGCGAGTTTCGTTCGGCCGGGCCAACGTTTGAGGTTGGCGCGTTATACACTCCCCCTCCAAGTTCCCAGAACGACCCGTTGGGGACTTGGTAACACTAACATCTCGCGCTAAGTTACGAGGGCGACCACGTAGTCGCCGTGGTTGGACAGGCACCGAAGGAATACCTTGACCTGGTGTGAATGGTGTCAAATCAGAACTATGGTATTTACCCAGGTCGGTATTGGTTTGTACGTCAGCTATAACATAAGAAGTTGGACTAATTATTTTACTAATGCGATAGGGACCATCCCGTTTTGGCATGAATTTCTTTGTTAAACCTTTAGAAGCGTTACTAAGCAAATGAGTGTCTACCAGAACTAGGTCATTAACACAAAACAAAGGTGACTGCCGTCGGTGCTGGTCAGCGTCGCTTTTCTTCTGGTCCTGCTGGCGTACAGCTTTCTCCTTTATAACATCCCAGTTTTCGAGAAACTTCTTCAAGTAAGGAGTTATTTGCGGCAGAAAGTTTTCTTTTGACAGAATAGCCTTTAAATCGCGTTGAGCATCAAAAGGAGTCCTCATCTCTCGAGCGAACATCATGTGAGCTGGACTGCATCCAGTGGTGGCACAAAGAGCACTATTCATCGAGAACCTGATCGCTGGCAGGAACTTGGGCCACGCACGATGATTGTTCTTCACTAAAATAGATAGTTGAATCTTGAGGTCTCTATTCTTGCGTTCTGCAGGGTTGGCCTCAGGATGATAGAGTGGTATTAAATTCTGCTTGATTCCCAGCAAGAACATGGTCTGCTGCATCACAGCTGAGACAAACTGAACTCCATTGTCAGAAATGACTCTTCTTGGGAATCCATACCGTAGGAAATACTGCTCGATAAGGGCTGGAGCGCAGACTTCTGCTGTGGCGTCCTTGAGGGCTATCAGCTCCACCCAGCGTGTAGCCGTGTCCTCGATGAGCAGCACCCATTTCTCTCCATTATCTCCTTCAGGTAAAGGGCCAAAGAGGTCTATAGCAAGCACCTCTCCTCTTTGATTAAGCACTGGGGTCTGTAGGCACGTTGGCATTCTTCACATAGTTTTAAATATTCCGTGATGTATTTGCGCATTCCTGTAAAGTAGTACTTTTGACAGATGCGTGCGAGAGTCCTTTCTACGCCCTGATGACCAGCTGTTGGGGCGTCGTGGTACTCTTTTAAGACGGCCTCCTTCATAGAGTTAGGTACTACCAGCTGAGCTTCCTCTGACTCGGAGTTGGGATTGTAATAGTAGAGTATCCCTTGGGCCATGACATATCCTCTCTCTAGCCATCTGGTCGAGTTAATAGGTTCAGAGTCTTCCAGGTCTTGAATAATCTTGGCGACTTCTGGATCTTCGAGCTGTGCAGTACGTAGTTCCGTCGGGTTAACTTGTGGAATATCAATAATAATAGAGCAGACTCCACATTCTTCTTTGGAGTTTTCATCGCAGACAGGTCGACTCAATGTGTCTGCTATGACATTGGCCTTTCCAGGTGTGTATTCATATTTGATGTCAAAACCTTGCAGTTTAAGTGCCCACCGGATAAGGCGACCACTTGGTGACTTGTGAGTCAACAGCCATTTCAACGGCTGATGATCCGTCTTCACTAAAACTGTATGACCATCAATATAGGGCCGGTACTTCTCAACCGCCCAGATCACAGCCAAACACTCCCTCTCAGTTGTGCTGTAACGGCGTTCTGCTGGAGTGAGCAGCCTGCTGGCATACTCAATGGGACGCTCATCATGTCCTTCGCCTTGCATAAGACAAGCTCCAAGAGCATAGTTGCTCGAGTCAGTCCGCAGAATAAATTGTTTGCTGTAATCCGCTTGCACCAGGATTGGAGCAGAAGTTAATCTGGTTTTGAGCTCCGTAAAAGCCTGTTGTTGCTCGTCTTGCCATTTCCATGGTTCATTTTTCTTTGTAAGCTTGGTAAGCGGCTGAGCTACCGCTGAGAAATTTGGAACAAACTTTCTGAACCAAGCACAGGTTTGGAGAAATGTCCGGAGATGCTTGAGATTAGTTGGCTCCTTCATGGCTAATATAGCTTCAACTTTCCCATTATCTGGCTTTATACCGTCAGGGGTGATGAGGTGTCCAAGGTACTTGACCTCTTTGCAGGCAAAAACACATTTCTCTCGGTTTGCTCTTAAGCCAAACTGACGTAGTCGGTCGAACACAAGTTGCAGGTCTTGCAGGTGTTTCTCGAAACTGTCAGATATAACCAGGAGATCGTCCAGGTAAGCTAGAACTGTAGTATTTTGCAAGCTGGCACCGGATTTAAATTTATCCATCAACCGCTGGAAGGTTGCAGGTGCATTCTTTAAACCGAATGGCATTCGTACGAAACGGTAGGTACCGAATGGTGTGATCACTGAAGTCTTATCCCGATCAGCTGGATTCACACTTACTTGCCAGTATCCGGATCTCAGATCTATGGTACTTATGTAGCAATGTCTTCCGGTCGACTGCAGCAGCTCATCAATTATGGGTAAGGGATAGTTATCTGTCTTTGTGACGCTATTCAGCTTTCTATAATCAGCACAGAATCTGACAGTATTATTCTTCTTAGGGACAAGAACTGCCGGCGAGGTCCATGCAGATTCACATTCCTCTATTATCCCTTCCCGGAGCATCTTCTCAATCTCCGCTTTCATTATTTCTTTCTTTGCAGGTGTGAGCCGGTATGGAGGTACAGATATAGGTGCATGGTCTCCTGTGTCGATATGATGTTCAACAATTGGAGTGGGCGCTCCCCCTAGACTGAAGACTGCACTATTCCTCTCTAACACTTCGGCTAATTTCATCTTTTCACCTTCGCTGAGCATTGATCCTTCTTCAGCATGAAGTATATTGCTTGCAGCAATTGACAATTGCGTTGGCATGTCAGATTCATACTGTATGGGATATCTCTCACCACCTGGGAAACACCAAGTATGGTTATCAAAGTCCAGGTCGAGCCTAGATGCTTTTAGAAAATCGATTCCCAGTAAAGTTTCATTTTCTTCAGCTTCAGGTAAGATCAGGAACTCTTGAGGTATTACTCTATCCTTCACTTTGACATCTAAGGTAATTTTGAGCACATTTCTAATTTGAGTTATACCATCGGCTAATGTCACTCTCATTTGCTTCTCGCAGAACTGTTGCTGTCTCTCAAGTAACAGTGAGTAGAGCTTCCGACTTGCCAAGCTTCTCTTTGCGCCTGTATCCACTAAGGCAATACCTTGCATGTCTAAGATTCCAATCCCTAAAATTGGCCGCTGACGCCTTTTTGTGTATTCCTCATATGTGTCAAATAAATCCAACACGGGGTCCTTAGAGTCATTCTGGTCCATTAGGGCTCCAGGTGTAGGCTCCTTGGAGTCCTCATCCTTCTGGTTTGTCCCTGAAAAGTCCACAGCTGAAAATAAAATTCCCTCACAAGGCGTGGTTGAGTTACTGGAATTATCTATACTGTGACCCGAAGATGACATACTGTAGTTAGTTGTATTGTGACCATTCTTGTTATCAGCTGATCCTAAATCAGCTGTAGTCAACCTAGATTTGGCGTCAATGACCTGATCTGGCAGCACAGGAATGTTACTAATATTATTTGACACGGTGCTAAATGACATTTCCTCAGTATGGGAACTATTTACTTGCTTATCACTGTTATCAATAAAGGACTTTGCAAAAAGTGTGCACGATTGTTGAACGACTATGGGGTCGTCCTGGGAGCTGTCGGCGGCGCGGGGCATCACCGGCTTTGCTACTAAACCGTCACCAAAGAAATTTGCAGGAAGTGCATGTCGAAAATCAGTGGGAGACAAAAAGATCTCGTCAAGCTTATCATTTTGAACTTTAGGTATAGAGTTAAGAGTACTACTCACCGGGGAGAGCTTCTTAGTCTGCTTACCAGTGTCCTTTAACCCTGGATTGGACGAATCCATGCTGCAGTTGACAGTACAGAAAGTAGCATTACATTTTTCGCAATTTGCACGTATAACACCTACTTGACCACAACCATAACAACGTAAGACATTAACATCTGATGTGTTATTATACTTATCGTTAGATATACCACTAGAGTCTTTATTTAGTTTTCTACATTCTTCTTTTACGTGGCCGTAACGTTTACAATACCCGCACTTCTTACTATACGACTTAGATTTCGCGGCGGACGCGGACGCTGTATTGTTATCACTGTTATCATCTAAACGACGCGGCGGAGGCGCGCGGGGCTCGCGGGACGGCGGCGCGGCGCTCGCGCTCGCGGCAGCGCGCGGCGGCTTTGACACGGCGACGGGACGACTCGGCGAGGCGTAGCTCACGTTCTTGGAAGCGGCGGCGGCCTTTGTATCGTTCGTACTCTCGTTCAACGATTCTTCGACAGCGCGCGCCTTTTGTAACAATATCTTAAACGTTGCGCACTCTTCCCTCTTAACACGTTTACGTATACGTTTGTTTAACAGTCCGTACACCATATCCAATTGTACCTTCTCAGCCAACTCGCTACGCGGCAATTTTGCCAACAGCACTCTGCACTTTGCGACGAAAATATGAGTATTTTCGTCGCCTTGAGGTGTAGCAAATAAGTCGCGGTAAATGCGTGGCGGAGCTCGATTGTCGCCGTAGGTATGGCGTAAGCTGTCTAATACTTCGGCCCATGAAGTTGTCTCCGGTTTTATGCCCTGCCACCAATCTGCGGCTGAATGCGTTAATAGCATAGATAACCCTCGAATGGCGTTATCGTCCGAGATGTTTGCACAATCTTTGTAGGCTTCAATGGCGTCAATAAAACCTTCGATGGACTCTTCTGCATTTCCAGCGAATCGAGCTTTGCAGCGAGAGAAATTTCCTCCTTCTACAGGAAACGGTGTCGATGTAGTAGACGACGACGGGTGCCTAGAAGTTGTGATGACGCTTTCCAGCAGTTCCCTGAAGGCGTTGGTTTGCGACCGTTGCAACGAATCCACAAGCGTCGCGACGTCATCTCTCGTGAAAGAACCTTCTCGAGCGGGCTCGAGGTCATCTCGCGTCGGCGTCGACACACGTCGATTTCTCCTTGATTTAGGCGGCATTTTAGTACACTATATTGTTTATTTTAATGAATCACGGCACAAAAGTCCACTTTTTCACTATAGCCTCACACTTGGGCAGCCATTTTGTAGCGCCAGCTAGCTCGGGGTTCGGATGACTAGGCTATTTAAAAGTGAAAACGACACCGATAACTGAATAAAAGTGTATTATATTGAAAGTAATTGCACTGGTAACGTACATATGGGAAACTTATTAGAAATTAAGCACTAAATACTGTAGTGATTTACAAATTATCATTAGACACATATTAATCGTATCGCGTCGGTTGCCGGACTGCGCGGGAGCGGCGAGAACGTATCTGTATACGGTCGGTCACGCGCAGTGCGTCATGATTCAGAGCCGTGATTGGCTCATGCGGTGCAGCAGGTAAGTCGTCCAATCCGCGAGTTTCGTTCGGCCGGGCCGACGTTTGAGGTTGGCGCGTTATAACGCTCATTTTTATTTAAAGATTAATATATTTCTTACCTTGAAATTATCGCTGTTTCTGAGGGGCTACCGCGAAAACCGAAATTCGCAAATTGCGGGGATCTTACTCTTTTACTCCAATGAAGGCGTAATTAGAGTGACAGAGAAAAATGCCCGCAATTGACGATTTTCGGTATTGGCGGTAGCCCTACTGGTTTACTACTACCTTCGAGCAACACGGAAGGGAGGCGGCATTCGCACTATTTCCCCTCTGCCGAGGTACAAGATTAGTGCGTCAATCTAATCTAGCGCGGGTAATAAAACTAGTTGCACTTGGATTTTTCACTAGACCGAGTCCAGACGCGCGCGTGAACACTGCTGCACAAAAATGCCTGTTTGCTCGGTTTTTTGTTATAAAAAGAGGTCGGGGACATCAAATTTACAAGAAGAAAGTGTTATTACATTTCACATGTAATATTTTTTTTACATATCATACGTTTAATTACATTCAAACACAATTATTATATTTTAGTCTCATGTAATTGTTGGATTTATCGATTTTGCACGCTCAGTACAAATTGCGGATCGGTCGCGCGACAAATCCGACTTCTCATCTCTCAGAATACAATAACATACTTCAGCGAAAATGTGTTAGTGTGCGTGTTGTGACACTTGTCACTCGTCTGTACACAAAAAGAGATCGAGGTTTGCAAGATTTGTCTTTGGCGTGTGTCATTTTCTATGTATTTGTGTCGTCATTACAGATTGGATTTTGTATGTAAGTGTGTGAGAAGTGCGACTGTGTGCACCTTTCCCCCCGCTAAAAATGGCAGAAAGATTTGTACGGTGAGATATCGCTTGGGCCCCTCCCTTCCGATGTGTCGGAAGCCGGTGTTGCTCGAAGACTACTACGGTTTCCACACACACATTAGGGCTTTCCATAATCCGGATAAGAATTGTTGATGAAGTCGCCATTGCCGGATACATACAGCAAGGAAGGAAGAGAGACAACGGTTTAAATCTAACTAAGTCTGTGCGAAGACGCATTTAGATATGTTGCTCGTACATATGAATAGTTTATATTTTTAAAATTAATAGGTAAATAAATATAATATTTCAAGTGAATAAATTGTTTTATATGAAAATTGATATTTTTGCGTTAAATGACTTAAATGACAGCATTGACATTACAGACTTTTGTCTTGTCTATGTTCTTACCGGCCAGACCCAAATCAAGGCCTATCAAAGAGGCCTATTGACAAAGATATTTTTTAAATTTTATCAAGGAGGGTAGAGGCACGTCTACCCTTCATAGATTTTATGAACATAGACAAAGACAAACTGAAATAGATAATATTTAAAATAAATAATACTTTACATATGACTTTGAATTACGAATCAAAATATATTTGATAAAATTAATTGGATTTGTTCCTAGAAATCGTATAGACAAAGCCAGTTCTAGCAATGTTGCTGTAGTAAAATATTTTTATGGTAATTACTGGCAATCTTGCTCTAGGAACGGAGCACACATGTACAATTATGAAGGGTCACGTCATTCCAAGGAAGTCAATAGGCCTTGCTATATACTCTATCTCGTGATCATGAAGTTGATTCGTCCACATAAGGGGTAAACTGTGGTGTATAAGGTGTAATGTCTACGACCCAAGCCGCGGAGCATATCGCACGCTGCGCTCCGCCGAGCGCACTTCCGGCCACGCATGGATTCTCGGCTGTCTTTCTTGGTAATTGTCTCTGGATGATTTACACGCCGGCGGGTGATTTAATTATGGGGTTAAAACCTTTATTCCAACTTTATTCATAGGCGCCGACGTCCGCTCACTACGTCACTACTAAAATAATCTCATGCAGAAGTATAGTTTGTTAGATATGTCGCTATGTCGCCCTAGCTTATACATATACTAGCGACCCGCCCCGGCTTCGCAAGGGTTAATAAATTATACACAAACCTTCCTCAAGAATCACTCTATCGATAGGTGAAAACAGCATGAAAATCCGTTCAGGAGATTTTGAGTTTATCGCGAACATACAAACACACAAACAGATAGACGCGGCGGGGGACTTTGTTTTATAAGGTGTAGTGATGATTATTCTTGCGAGTGACGAAGTAAACAGCAAAAGGATCTCAAATTCAGATCAAAATAATTGTTTCAAAAAAGGAAAATCGGAATAAAACTGTAAGATACATGCAGTTACCATCAAGTATAAGTTGATGAATGTATAGCTGGTCAAGCAAATCTTGTCAGTAAAAAAAGGAGCGAAATTGAAATATTCTATGGGACGATATCCCTTCGCGCCTACATTTTTCAAATTTGCCGCCTTTTTCTACTGACAAGATCTGCTTGACCAGCTATATGTAGTCTCACTAACTAGCTAAGAAAACCTGATCGAATTTCAGATTTAGTAATGCTAGCAAGTATTGTGTCTAACAAAATCGAACACCTCTGTAAAAAGTTATGCGTGGTCATACATAAAAAAAAAAATATATACGCGTCGACTTGAGAACCTCCTCCGTTTTTTTTTTCGTCGGTTGAAAACTGAAAAGTCATAAAACCGCAATAAAGTTACCATGTAATTACACCACGCCTATCAAGCGCACGCAATCATCGTAACTCGCGTAAATAGGCCAAGAGCTAGCCTCGGAAAATGGGCAACATATACCTAGACTAACGAAATCCATTGTAGTTAATTGGCTCTAGCTAACTACTCTACTCGACGCAACATTTTGTCACGACATGCTCGGTGCAGAGTTTACTAGACGGTTTCTTAAGTCCCGATCCCGATGTCATTTTAAAATGACAACATCAAATCGAATTTTGAACAATAATGGAATAAAAGAAGGTTCAAATTCAAAACTGCAAAAATGGCTCTGGAACTTTGGAGGATGTACCTAGGTAGGTACTATACTTTCTATTACTAAATCCGGGCGCCTAGCAGTTATACATTGGAAATCAGAGTAGTACCAGCAAAAAAATTTGCTAAACCATAAAAACAAATGAATAAAAAATCGATTCACATTAAGCATTCATAAAAATTGGCTTAGTAGTTTTGACGCTATGACGCTAAAATACTAAACAAACTTACATATAAATACAATAACTTCTAAAATAATAAAGCGTCTTTTGGCATTATCGAGGATGTATCGAGGTAAAAAGGAGCTCAGAGCCCAATTCAAGGTGTATAACTTATGGAAGTTCCACCGATGAACACTGCCAGGTGGCGGGATCTAATTATAAGGGTGGTACAGTGGCACAAGCTATATTACCCCTACTATTATTAGTTAAGAGAGGCTTCGTTGCTCTATAAACTATCTATATTTTTCAGGGTAGCTCTTAGACTATAAAGAGTGTATCAGCGTAATAAGACAATAACATGGCCACTAATGGGTAATAGCTTCGTAAAAACAGAAGCTTTTCCAATTAGTTACTTCATTGTTGCGCTCTCTTACCAATTTAATTAATTGTTACCAAATTGACGCCGTTAAAATCAATGTGTGTACCTAATGTAGTCTTAACAAAATTTGACTGGCCTAGCTTGGGTGATGGCCCGGGCCGCCTAATAGCCAAGATGACACACGCTAAACGGCAAGATAGGATGACAGAATAAGATGGTACGAAAAGTGGGTTAGTATCAATTCGTCTAAAAAAGCAGCTGGTCTAAAGCACAGATGGTCTATTAGCCAGTGGTCTAAAACACAGCTGGTCTAAGTAGCAACTGATCTAGTAGTCTAAAAAGCAGATTATCTAATTAGCAAGTGGTATAAAACGCTGCTGATGGTCAACTTGGTATCCAGGCCCCTATTCCACCACGATGGCCATTGGCGTTTTCTATGAAAGAGTGTCATCTTGCCCGCCAGAACGTGACGTGTATGGCTATTATAGTACCTTAATAACCTGCAGAAATCTGTATATAAGTTATCAAACGCTATCATACCAAATATCGGCTTCTTAGCTTTATCAGAACGTCAGCTACCAAAAGCATGTGATTCAGTCATTATCATCCTTGAATATAGCGTTACTTTCCGCGTGGTGCAGTATTGATATCACGCCTTTATTATAGGGTTCGCCCCTATTGAAAGTACAGTACGTACGTGTAAGTTGCACTACTAATTTATTGCATTGATAACTAGCTTTGTATGTGGTGTATATGGTTTGGCGAGACGTTACCCCGCTACCGGCGACGGAGCGTGACGGCTATCTGGCCGGCTGCATTTGAACGCGTGCCGCCGCCGGCGACGCCATGAAGAGGATCTTCAGGAATCTTAAGCAAAGTGAGTGTTTTTAAAACATATAGTTATACACCTTAACTTGTAGGTATATGGTGAGCACGTGCTCCCGGCTTCGTCATAAAGAGGGTCTACAGAAGTGAGTGATTCAAACCTTATTGCATTGATAACTTTGTAGGTATACTTGTGAGGTTTGGCGAGACGTCGTTATTAGCACTACCACTTTGACCTATTAAGGTCAAAGTGGTGCTAATTATATTATGTATTTACAATTACATGTGTTTGTTACGGTTCTCTGACTGCCGCCGCCATGTTGAGGATCTTCAGGAATCTCAAGAAAAGTGAGTGATTCTGTACATACCTACTAGTAGTTGTTTTGGTGTGCTCTGACCAATCCGGCGGTTGTCTGGACTGCTGCATTTAACAGCGTAGGTACCTACTCCCGCCCATGACACCACGAAGTTGCCTCAAAACTATATAATTTGGAAAAATATTTTTTTGTTACAAAGTACCTATTAGGTACCTAAGATATAGATCCAAGTTGGTCCTTTTTTGCCCAAACCCAGTTCTGACTCAAACTGCTAAAATCTTATAGTTACAAGCACACGTCAGGACTTAACTAGGCCTAGAGGCGGTATGTTTTGCTTGCGGTCGGTGAAGTTAGAGAATGGTAGAGTATTTATAACTTTTCACATTCAAAAGAACTTGACACTCCAGCGAAACCGTATGATTAGCAATTCGTCGTAGCGATTGTATCTCATTCTGGAAACCGATAAAACCCGCAAAAAACCGTAATTTAAGGTCAAGAGGCTCCACATTCCCGAGGCGGATAAAAAATATTTATTTGCCGCGATTTCAACCGGCAATTAGGGGGGCGGGCTGACCCTTAACCCGCGCGTCAAGGTGACGGACTTTAGAAATTGCATCTCCTTTAATTCTGTGATCACGATTTCTTTCGCAAACGTTGAGCTATGTTTTAAGAGTCCGCAGCAAGCTCGATTCTCCATACAAACGTAGTTACGGGTCACACACATTTTTTAGCAAACTCGTTCTTGTCTTTTCTGTAGACATCGTAAATTTAAGGGAACCTAAAGGTAATTTTTACGCGGCACCTTTATTTATAGGAGCTATTTTACCGTCCTGGGTCGGGATTAAGGGTAATACGCGGGCCTATGTCCAAAATTTAAAGGACCATATGTAGGTACTCTAAAACGTTGTACAATACACTACGTGCGGAAAGGTAATTCGCAACGAGTGGCGATACATTGAAACACGACCGAAAGGAGTGTTTTAAATCGACACGAGTTTTATTTCGTCCTAATACTTTTCGCACTTAGTATCGTAATGTACTATTTCAGTACTTGAGACTCAAATAAGAGAAACGGGATATCTATGTACTTACCAGAGTCGTTAACTTTGATTGTATTGTCCACAGAAGTGACCTTTTCTAAAATGTGTTTGACCCTTACGCTTCTTATTTTAAAACGACTGGCTAGATTGCTCTGAGTCTTTGTACATTACAATAGGATAAGGTATATATTGGGGCGGAAAGGTTCTCGAGTGGCGACCACGTACCGGAAGGCGCAACGTGTGTAGACCCCCCACAAGGTGGACTGACGACCTGGTCGACGACGACGAAAGGTCGCGGGAGTCCGCTGGATGCGGGTGGCGCAAGACCGGTCATTGTGGCACTCTTTGGGGGAGGCCTATGTCCAGCAGTAGATGTCCTCTGGCTGATATGATGATGATGATGAAGGTATATATACCTATGCCTGTAATTAGTTTATGTAGCTTCACCATAGTAAAAAAATACAGCGAATTTAAGTTTTTCATGGAAAGTTGTTCTTGCTCTATTTCGTAAGGTTTTACTTAACAATAGACAAAGGAACCGTTCGGGGCCAGCTACAAATCGAACGACTATACCTACCGTATTTTCTAAAATATTGATACCTATTCATGCACTGGATGTTAGAATAAGCTACACGTAGATTTAACTGTTAAGTGTATAAGATCTTCTTTCTTACAAAAAAAACGTAAGTATATGGTGCTGTATGTAGATGTTTTTGCAATAAACGTTTTTCTATTCTATTCTTAATGGTTCTGGATAAACTACTAGTAGGGATTGCAATCCGGTCCGGCGGATCCGGTAATCCGGCCGGATCCGGCACTTTTTAGGAGCTTACCGGATCCGGTTGAAATCACCGGATCCGAACCGGATCCGGGAAAATAGAAAAAAAGACCGCACGCAGCACCCACTGCGCGTTTTAGGTGAGATAAAGGCGACGGATAGAAGAAAGAAGTTAAATAGAATAAAGAACGAATGAAAAAATCCAAATTTAGTAAAATAAGAAGATATTTAATATGACGATGATTGAGAACAGAAGAGGCTTTCCTCTTCTTTCATGTTGGTGGCACGAATCGGCACGATACGACGATTACTTAAATAATTAGAAGTAAAAATTAAAGGACGGAGATGCCATGGAAGGCATTTGTAACGACCGGTCTGGCCTAGTGAGTGACCATTCAGTGACCCTGCCTATGAAGCCGATGGTCCTGGGTTTGAATACAGGTAAGGGCATTTATTGGTGTGATGAACACAGATATTTGTTCCTGAGTTATGGGTGTTTTCTACGTATATAAGCATGTATTTATCAATATACTATACGTATATATATCGTCGCGTAGTAGTACTACCTAGAGCTAGCTAGTACCCATATTACAAGCTTTGCTTGGTTTGGGGCTACGAGTAGGTCGATCTGTATAAAATTGTCCCCATCTTGAATTATTTATTTATTTGTGATTTAGGCTATAAAACTATTTTCACGGATAAAAAATGAAAGCAAGATAATATTGGGGCGCATTTCATACAATTCTGGTTAAAAGTAAAATATCTTGTTACTAGAATGGATGTCAGCGTTACAAATAATTCCATCAAAGAACAGCTACGAAAACTTGTCCTTTCAAGGAGTTCCATTTCCCATCCCATAATTATCCCATTAACAGGCTTTGGAATCTAATCAAATTTATATTTTTATTGTAAACGTAAAAATTTGAGCAGAATGTGAATGATTAAATATAATAAAATTAATAAATGACTTAGACTTCAAATTTTATTTTTAAATTGAGATTGACTATGTGACACTTTTTAATACTTACTTTTATTTTATTGTTAAAACATTATTTCTTTTAACTTCAAATTGTTGTTTTATGAATACATTTGTAAAAATACCCTTTGTTTCTCATATAACGCATAAAACTTGAAAAATATGTCATTTAATTAACTTTAATATCCTTATACCTAACCGGATCCGGTCCGGCCGGATCCGGCCGGATTGAGGCCAAAATCCGGCCGGATTGAAAATCAATCCGGTTTGCAATCCCTAACTACTAGTTGGTATTTGTGTCCTACACCTTGGAAGCTAGCGTATTCACTCGTGCGATTATAATTTCTGTCTCGATCAATCTCTCCCAACAATCAGTGTTACGAGGTCTAAAGGGTTCGAAGAAGCTGACCTTCCATTAACTACAAGAACGCTGCCTTCCCACTGTACATATATTTATTATTTCTACTTATTAAAAGTATTAAAACGCAGCATGTTTCGTGTAAATTAATCTCCCAACAAAAGGATCAAAACGCACTATCAGATACTAGAGCCGACCCTTTCGGCCCTCCGTCGTAGACTTATGAAATGTATGGACATTCTTTGCAACAGCGTATGGCTAGGTTCACAACGGCGTTAATTTTTCCCGTATACGGGATTTTATCGAATACAGCAGTGACAGCAAACTTTGTATGGCAACTTTTAAAATCGTTTACACTGCTAGACGACTTTCCCGCATAAACCCAGACTATGTCTTTGGTTGGTGTTTTATCCTAATAGTTAACATTTTTAGTTACAATCAGGGTATTCATTCATGAAGATTTCTAAAACGAAATCACGTTACGTCACCCCAAAGTGACGCGTTGATGTCTTTTCTATCAGAGTTTACAAAAAGCATCTCGTCATTGGTCAAAGGTGTGTCAATTTCATGAACCTGGCGGTTTTCACAAAAAAAAACAGCTCTAAAGTGAACCTCCCATATAACCATTCCAGTCGCAGAATCACAAAGTGGTAACTAAATGTCAGATGTGTCGTAACAGAGTCCACACAATGTGTCTAGAATTGTTTCGAAACAAAGTGTCGTCGCCGTGTCTACACTTTTCCGTAACAAGGTGTCGACACATTTGTGTGCACTTTGCGTGCGGTTTGCGACTAAATCTGACAGCAAATTTGTGACAGCAAATGTCAATATAAAATACCTCTTGAAAACCAAGGTTTGTCAAACTACTATTAGTGTCTCGTGTGCTCGTAATTCTAGTAAGTCATCATGGGCAATGCAAATGATAATAATCGACCGAAACCATATAAACACCCAACACCCGTCAACCTTTTACAGAAAAGTTTTTAAAGAAATTCAATAAGCTACTTAGGTCAGGCAAAGAATGCTCCAAAAGTTGTAGAGGGAAATGCTCGGAACACAATTTTTGACTCCGTAACTCGGTTTGACAAGTTAGGAGGTGAACATATCAAAAGTCCCCGGCCGTAGCCCTTGAGCGGGGGGGAGAGAGGGCGCTTTGAAGGTCCCATTTTCCCGTTTTTCGATTATATCTCGGAAACTATGCATCTCAGCGACATGGCCACTTATACAAAATGAAAGTTAATTTAATTTGTTACAAGTTTATTCAGTCAATTTTTTCGATATGTTGAATAGTTTTTGAGATATCCGCTCTTGAAAGTTTATTTAGGGCTCTCAATTTTATCTTGATATATCTATATCAGTGAAGGTGCTAGGCCGTGTTTGGTATCGTTTTCGTATAAATCTGGGGTGCTGAATCCATTTAAGATATCACATTGACACCATTCCACAAAATAAAAATAAATCTTTTTAGGGTTCCGTACCTCAAAAGGAAAAAACGGAACCCTTATAGGATCACTCGTGCGTCTGTATGTATGTCCGTCTGAATACACAAAATAGTTCTTTACCTATAGATGACAGGAAAACCTATTAGAAATGTGCAGTCAAGCGCGAGTCGAAATGAAATTTGGTATAGAAATAGTTTGCGTCCCGGAACAGGACATAGGATAGATCTTATAACCAAAATCATCTTTTGAAGGTGTGAAAAGTGGCGTGGAAATTTGTACGGGAAATCAATAACCGCTGAACCGATTTATATGAAATTTGGGATGGTCTACATCTTTGATTTAGTTAAAAATGATGAAAAAACATGACTTCAAACCTAAACTTAAACAGTATTAACTTCAAGAAGTCAATTCTGAATTCCCCCCTACACCTCATTTCACACCTTTAAAGGATGATTTTTGAGATAACTTATTATATCCTGTCTCGGGACTCAAAATATATGTGTACCAAATTTAAATTAAAACTGTTCAGCAGTTTAAGCGTAAAGAGGAGTTTAAAAGAAAGTATTTTAATAAGTTTATATGTTTTTACTTCGGAATGGTGTCAATGTGATACCTTAACTAAATTTGGTACTGCGAATTTATACGAAAACGATACCAAACATGGCCTCCTAGCTTTACTGTTGTAGAAGTCAAAATAAAATTGAGAGCCCTAAATTCTTATTACTTGGCCAAACTTGTGTAGAAGGAAAAGGTAAAATAAAAGTCTTCGGCAGGAATATAAGACACAAATATATTTTTTTTTTGCGTTACTATTTCATTCATCAAATATAAACATACCTTGATTATACTATTCTAGTGAGATCCTCATAGATAAACAAAAACATTTACTTAAAAAATTACAAGGTCGAAATGTCACGAAACTTGTGAGAGTAATATGTGAAAAATAAAAACTTTTATGACAAAAAAAATCTGGACACAATTTAAGAATCACCCAATTGCGTCGAGGAATCATCTGTATTTTTGCTTGTTTCATTACCTCCTCGCTTCTTTTTTGTCCTTTGTATTCTGTAGCAATTTGTTAGATCTGAAAATAAAGATAACTTGCGTCGTCACGGATGTCGATTTATAGGTTTTAGGGAGTGCAGAATTCGAAAACGATGATCATTTTATAATCCAAGATGGCGGCTACGTATTTTGTCATAAAAGTGGAATCCAAAATAGTCATCATTTTCGAAATCTGCGCCCCCTAAAACCTATAAAACGATATCCATGACGACTTTTATGACATGGTGCATTGCCGCCATTTTGAAATTGTAAATGTTATCATTTTCGAAATCTGCGCCCCCTAAAACCTATAAAACGACATCCATGACGACTTTTATGACATAGTGCATGGCCGCCATCTTGGAATCCAAAATAGTTATCATTTTCGAAATCTGCGCCCCCTAAAACCTATAAAAGGATATCCATGACGACTTTTATGACATAGTGCATTGCCGCCATTTTTAAATTGAAAATGTTATCATTTTCGAAATCTGCGCCCCCCAAAACCTATAAAACGACACCCATGACGACTTTTATGACATAGTGCATGGCCGCCATTTTGGATTCCAAAATGGTCATCATTTTCGAAAGCGGGGCCCCCTAAAACCTATAAAACAACATACATGACGACTTTTATGACATAGTGCATGGCCGCCATCTTGGAATCCAAAATGGTCATCATTTTCGAAATCTGCGCCCCCTAAAACCTATAAAACGACACCCATGACGACTTTTATGACATAGTGCATGGCCGCCATTTTGGATTCCAAAATGGTCATCATTTTCAAAATTGGGGCCCCCTAAAACGTATAAAACGACACCATGACGACTTTTATGACACAGTGCATGGCCGCCATTTCGGATTCCAAAATGGTCATTATTTTCGAAATCGGCACTCCCTAAAACCTATATATCGACACCCATCTCGACTTTTATGACAAAGTGTTTTGCTACCATCTGCATGCAAGACATTTCTATTATTTTTACGTACAAAAATGGCCCCCTGTCAACTTTCAATCGAGATTTAATCGATAATTTTATTCGATTAATATTCAGATTAATTCAATTTCAATCTATGTTAGGTCGACTAAACTAATCGCGATTAAAATTTGAGAATTAACTTTTTTTATTCCATTAATTAGTCGAATAAACAGTTAATCGATTAATGCCCATCTCTGACCACGGCATTTTTACACTTTGAGAATATCTGAAAACAAATCAACACAAGGAGCCATTTTGCAAATCCAGTAACATACCAGTAACTTTGTTATTACTTTTGACAGCGCGTGTCATGTGTCAACACAGAGTCGACACAAAGTCGAAACATTGCAACTACTTTGTGACTGCAATATTTCTCAGCTTTAAACCATATTTATACATCATAATTAACAAGTTTCGTAGTATGTAAAGCGTTATTTCTGTTATTTAAGTATAGTATACGCATCGAAGTACTAAAAATGCTTCAAATAATATAGTTATGAACACAGGCACTGAGAAGTAAACAATTTCATTTCCGGCTAAACTAAAACAATGTGGTGGCGCGTTGATTATATTACACTTAGTTTATCAAATCACTCGAGCAGTTTAATTCCCCATAATAATTTAAGTCCTATTGTAATATAAATGCAAACAATATATAATTACGTCTTGTAATCCGTTTTAGAGATGGCGTATTAATGTCACTTATTTTTATTTAAGTATTTTTCCATCTGACAGTTTCCATTTGACAGGAACAAAATGAACGAATGAACGAATGATTTTGGCATAAAGTAGTCGCAAACAATAATGTGTGCACACGGCGACCACACTTTATGTCACTTTGTGTCATGTGTCGACCCTTCCCCATTTCTGGTAACTGTGTCGACACGGCGACGACTCTGCGACTGGAATTGTGACCGAAACAGACGGTGTCGACACAAGATGTGTCAACACCGCGTCGTAACGGCGACTGGAAATGGTTGTATGGGCTACTCGTAGATTTATTAACGAGGGGCTTTGTTTATCTATTCGTGATGGTTGCTGACTGGTTGACACACCGAAACAACTGAATTTTCTATTAAAGTCTCTTCAGGTAGTAGATTAATTGCCAAGTTCATACATGCAGGTCGCTGCCCCGCCCACTGTCGGCGAGCGCGTGCGCGTGTATCGTAATTGCATCTTACGAGAAATGAAGCGTGTGACCGTTGTCCAGGAGAAACGCACCAGAGGGCCTACCGCGAACCACATTCGACGTGTTGCCTCTCTGTCGTACTTGTAAATTTGTACGTAAGTGTGACAGGGAGGCAACACGTCGAACGGGGTTCGCGGTAAACCCTCAGTCTATATTCTCCTAACAAACGCAACAGTCGACTTGGTCAAAGCTGTTGTAGCAGCACATAGATTACGAACTGGTCACGTGCTCAATAAAGGGGGTAGGGGATATCCTTCAAAAAATTGCTCTCAAAGCTTTGAGTTCAAAACTATTACCAGATGATGCCCTGTGAGGAGAAAATACTTCATTTTTTTTTTAACCCTCTACTAGGTACCTTCTGCTGGAACCTGACGGCATCCATTTAACCCTAAAACTTTTCCCCCCCAAAATGTATAAACGGACAATTACAAATTTTGCATCCATACTGCCGTAATCTTATAGGAACTATTTAAAAAAAAACGTATTTTCTATTAGCTCTACCTACTTTTTTTCTTAGAAATTGGCTTTGATATGATAACAAGAATTTATTTCATGAATCTGAATAATATACGAATTTCCATTATGTTTTAAATCTACCTTCAACTTTTAAAGTTCTATTCGAATTAATCTTTTTTCGACTCGATATCGCGTCCGTCCGTCCGTGATCAATTATTTTTTTTTATTTGTTACCAAAAAAATTCATGATCGCCCAGAAATTTAAAGTCTGTGCGGAAAGAGAAGAGTCGTAGAATGTATTGGACAAAAAGTTTGAAAAAATTATGTACCTAGGTACCTACGTTCATGATTTGCTCCTTTAGATAGGCCATATGTATATGACATCATAACTCAATTTAACATACCCTCACATCACAGTCTGAATCTGGACATTAACCACTTTCGCTGTTCCACTCGCATTACCATAAGTGCAGGGCCCGCGTCGAATCTACTGATGTCCGTCATTACCTATTCGATACGACACACGCTCTACTGACATCGGGTCTTACTTTCATTTGTTTACATTATTACGGTCATCTTCGGGTGGGTCAATAACTATTTGTGGCACTACAACGTTGTCGGTGATCAGCCGTGCAGAAAATGCCAGGAATTTGAATTAACTAGCGACCCGCCCCGGCTTTGCACGGGTTAACAAATTGTACACCTAAACCTTCCTCAAGAATTACTCTAATGATACGTGAAAACCGCATGAAAATCCGTTCAGTAGTTTTAGAGTTTATCGCGAACATACAAATACACAAACAGACGCGGGGCGGGGGACTTTGTTTTATAAGGTGTAGCCTATGATGGGTGTTACGCAATCGAGTTGATGATCCATATATCAGCGCGAGTAATTATTATAATTCATGCATGTCTATAAGTACACATATTCCAAGAACTATTAAGTTCGGGTCATTCTACTTTCGGAAAAACTAGGAGGTTGATTATAATTTAACAATTTGTTTTTGGTTTGAACTTGGTTTTGATACGACCATGACGATCGTCTTGGTGATTGGCGCGTATCTCACGCACGGCTTTCACTTCATTTCACATGCACAAATCATCGTGAGCGATTTTCAGGGTTGTATCATACAGGGTGGATAAAAAAATAACTGCATTCCCGTTGCCAGGGAGGTTTTGGGATTATACTGAGCAACTTTTACTATGGGACCAACCCCGAAATTGCAAAAATAAATTTGGCTGTTTCATACATTTTGGCTGGTCCATTTTCTATGGGAGGGTAATTTTAATTTTCACGATTTCTGGGTTGGTCCCATAGTAAAAGTTATTCAGTATAATCCCAAAACCTCCCTGGCAACGGGAATGCAGTATTTTTTTAGCCACCGTGTATTGTAGTCGTATCGGGAATGAGCCGGCATCAGCAGAGAACGTGTTCGTGCATGGGGATACATCGGCCGGGATCGTAATGCGGCAATTTCGCCTTTTCGCCGATTGCTGCGTGCTGTGCCGGGCTGTAGCGTCAGCACAATCGTCCCATTATGGTCCACGGTGTAATATTGATATTTTTTTATTTAACTAAACTTAAGTAATTGTAAACTACAAGTCCGCCCGGGCGCGCTAAACAGACAACGCGCAAAAAAACATTAATACAACTTACAAGTTGATCCACGCCTTGATATTCGAACTTAAATAATCTGTAACTACGTAAATTATCTGAATTACGGTCCTGCTGAATCAAACTGTGTAATCATGCATAAAAAACACGATATTGTGTAACAAAAATTATACTTAGAAAAATGTATTAAGGTAAACGTACTAGTGCTCGATATGCTAATGCCCAATAGATGACACCTTGCTGTCACCTCTATTGACAATGACTCAAGTTTCAAGATGACATGTACTGGGACCGCGTCGAGCACCAGTACGTTTAACTTACCCCAATGACCCTAAAATATCGCTTCACTCAGGTTGCTAATCTGAAAAACAAACATAGTAGTTGGGTTATAGACATATTTATGTTTTGATGTGGTTTCTGCACGTCTTCTGTCACCGAATGCCAAAAATTAATCCCTGAAGAAACAATTAAACACCAAATAGTCTACTTCTTCCTCGCGTTATCCCGGCATTTTGCCACGGCTCATGGGAGCCTGGGCACTAGTTTTACACACCAAATAGTGTGTTATTGAAATTAGTGTTTATAAGAGGTTCACCTTCTTGTCTGACCAGAGAAAGTTAGAAATTCGCTCGCAACGCTTTCCTTGCCGATTTTTCACACGCGTACACCGCTGAGATGTAGATAGGCGTTAAGAATGCTACAAATTGTGCTCGCCACAATGTAATGTGATTGTAAATAGGCGTGACCGTATGCTAAAAGAGGCGATGATGGTATGTTTATGCTAATATTAGTAAATCTTACACCTTAGAAGATAAGTAATCTCAGAGTTTTTTTCATCTGTGTGATCCTGGTGATGACGTCACTTGCGTTCGTGGCTGTATTTTATAGTCCTAGGGGAGAGAGGATCACGCATCCACACACGTGGCAGGTGTATGATCCCCCAGGTGGGCGGACAATATAATATATCTACACATACTTATTCATAAAAAAAAACTAAAGTATAGATTTGTATAGGTTTCCAAATGGTCGGCAATGCAGCAGGCATAGGGTGGTGGTACCACAACCACCAACCACAGAACTTTGATGGTTGTTTTGTAACATTGCCAGATGGCAAGCCGGAATCCTCTGTTTTTTATACTTGCACGATCCAGTGCTCATTTGTCTGGCAAGAGACGGTGAGTGGAAATAAAGTTCTATGGAACCTTCGCCACCGGTATTTCCTTATTTATTTACAACACACAATTATAGTTAAACTTTTATTTTAAACAACACGTTCCAGCCTTTCTTGGTTCAATTAATGTTTAATTATTAGCCTTTATTAATTATTTCAAACTTTAACTCCCCATTTCATCAGTCGGGTAAAAATCTTTGTTAGTAAAAGTTGTGCGCTGTCGGTCTGCGCGGACGCAGGTTCCCACGCAATTATCAGTTGCCTGAACTACCCTTAATTTCAGTGCTTATTTAGCTGCCTTTACTTGTAAACACTCGTGGCTATTATGTGCTTCTATTTTGTGTAATTGTGGTGCGGGTTTTGTGTTGTGATTTGTGATTTGTGATAGTTTCCGCAATAGTTCACGAATTAGATGCCTTTAGGTTTTAACAGATTTGAAGGCGAAGATGGTTTTACTTAAATAGTTTTATTTAAAAGGAGGATTCCACCGCCTTCCCTTAGTTCGGCGTTCTTGTACAAAACGAATTTTATTTCGTGCACCTACTAGCAGGGCCGTCTTAAACGATGCTGGGGCCCTTGGGCACATAATAATTTGGGGCTCTTTTGGAAAGTAAAGAAAGCAAAATTGAACTAACATTTTTCTACTATGACCTTCTATTTATTATGGGTAATCAAATATACTGTTACTGTCTGATCTCGGGGCCCCCTGAGGATGGGGGCCCTGGGCACGGGCCCCGTGTGCCCTTCTGGTAAAGACGGTACTGCGTACTAGGCTTTTTTGCCAACTTTTGAAGTCGTGTATTATTTTTTTAAACATTTTTTGAGCGCTTGACAAATAAAAATATACTCCTTCCCCTAAAAATCTTCAGAACTTTGGCGTTTGTACGGGACAACGACAGGCGTTCGTGGAACTCCAAAATCAATAATTGTATGCGTAAACCACGGATATGACCCAGTTGGAATTCAACCTACAAGTCCTGCGACCTTAAGGTTATATATTTAGAATTTCCAGTGTCAGTTCCAGGTCAGTTCGGATCGTATTGCGTAAGCCTTAATAAGGCCTGTCGGCACAATCATTATGTACTTAAAAAAAATACATTTATTCAGATGAAATATAGTTGGTCAAGCAAATCATGTCAGTAGAAAAAGGCGCGAAATTCAAATTTTCTATGGGACGATATCCCTTCGCGCCTACATTTTTCAAATTTGCCGCCTTTTTCTACTGACAAGATCAGCTTGACCAACTATAAACCCTATTTTACAAATATTGGTTGTGCGCACAGTCGCGCACACTGGTGGAATCCCGCCTTAAGAAATCGGTCAAGTCCGTGGTCCATGTGATAACTATTCAAAACAAATGATGTATCCTCGTAAGTCCCCACGTACTTGTACAAGTACAAATTAAATTCGAATTTTGAAGTCTTATAGAAATAAAAGAAAGTTCCAAATTCATAATCGCAAAAATTGGCTTGAGTGGGTCTTACGAGGGTATAATTTTTTTCGACCTTTCCTTTCTTCCTACTTGTATCACACATTTTATAAATTCATAGCTTGCTCTCGTCATGATGTATCTCGATAAAGCTTCCCACATAAAACTTAATGCTATGTGTTTCCAATTCATTGGGGCGTGTCCTCTCCAATAGTAGGTGGACCAACATAATAGCTATCCGATAATCATCTGCCTAATAATAAGTTTACACTAATTGATGTTCAAAGTTCAAATCTCGGTCGTAGACTTAAAAGTTTAAAGATGTTTGGAGAATTTCTAGAAACGGGCAAAATACATAAGTTATTCAAGCCTACGGGCAGGATAATACCAATGTTATTAATGCCTAATCTTGCTAAATCATACTTAAATGCTAATTTGTATAAGTACTTAACTAAATATCTACTTTTTGTGGCGGTGGCGGGTGACAATCTTACTACATGTTAAAGATCAACATATTTGCTAGTTTTCTAACTACATATGATTAAATAACAGAAAAGCATTATTCAATTGAAACAACATTAAGCTCATGGTATAATAATATACTCCGCCTGGTACTCTATTCCGAGATTCGCGTATGACCTAACTGACACGGGCCTACGTCATCATGCTGTTTACAGGTTCTCAAACTTTAAAATGTGGGAGAATTTTAACCAACGGTGAAAATTATTTTAACGGCATTAATTTTAAGTTATTCATGTAGAAACATAGTAAAATAAAACAAATCTAATCTATTAAATTAAACTTTATTTATCTATACAAGACAAACGTTTGAAAAACTAATTCACAGTTACACATTAATTACCAAGCTTACGACGTGAAAAGTTTGGAAAACACTGCGACTGCTGACACTGAGCGAGAAGGAAATAACAATTAACACTCGTTCGACAAGGATGACGGTCAGTGCATGAAGTTATCTAGATCCGAATTGTCAAATGTGACAGCGCTATCCTGTGTTGCCAGTAATGTAAACAGAATTACCCGAACGTCTGAAATTTCTTTTGTGAATCGGAAGATATTGCTAACGAATAATTAAAAATGACGTGTTATTGTAAAATTTAAGATAAAATACATATAAATGAAAATTATAAAATTATAAAGAAATATTTTAACTTATTAACCATAGGTATAATGTACCCATGTAACATGTTATGTTGAAATAAAGTGGCAATGTTATTGTGACGTAGGCCCGTGTCACTCTGGGAATAGAAGACCATGTTTTATTAGACCATGATTAAGCTTTTTAAAAGGAATTATTTCGGTCCCATATGTAGGTACATCTGAAAACACATGTCATTATTAACACAAGTTACCTACAGGTGCAATTAATTCACCCTTTAATACCATCGCTGCATCAATTAGCGTAACTCGTAGGTAATTCAATTACCTAACCCTAAAGACAACAAAGAAATAAAGACTATTAAGAGTATTCTATCTATCTATCTAACCCCTTTGATAGTCACGCTCTTAATTTTGCATACTAAAATCGGTCATGTTCCGCGGCAGCGAAAGGTTTACATTGGGTCTTTCACCCCCTCTCGCAGTGAACATGTTAACATTCTTCCCGCAACTCACGCCACTATCGTCACCACAATCGCTCTATTAACACCAAATATTTCGGATATTTCGGCTGCAGGGGTGTCACGAGGCTCCGATGCGTGCACGCACGTTTTCGACTCGCCCTTCCAAAACGACTTAAAACAACCAAAAACCGATGGCGTACACACCTTTTTCAAACGTGAAGTGTTATCGTAGGTGTGATTTAAAAAGGTGTTATGTGCCTTATAGATTCAACGGTCTGTACGCTTTAACTCTCCGCGTGAGTTCGGATCGTGTCTGGAATTCCTGTGGATTGGTCACATTCCCCTCATAGCGATATGCTCGTGCGTCCCCTAAACGATTGTCTTCGATTTTCACGGACCATAAGTCATGACTGTACGAGCGCAAAAAATGAGTAAGTATAAAAGTTTCGAATCGAGTTTGTATGTTATAAGTTTCGATAGTAATTGGACTCTTATTTTAATAGTTTTTTTTTTACAATCGTGACAGAGTGTGTAGCTTTTAAAGTCAATACAGAAGTGTAGAAACGTTTTTCATAGCCATAGGCGCGTTGATGTCGTTTGTTCTCATAAGGACATCTAATACACCGGTACATAATATTGCGGTCATGATGATGTGCGAATTTAATATCTAGAGAGAGAGATTTAAATATCGTGTAGCTGATGTTATCTAAGTTGTCTAAACATATGATTTAATATACAACTAAGAATTAAGTAAAAAGCGTAAAAAGTAGCGGGGATAAACAACCACTCACTTTCCATTTTTCATTGTAAAACTCCTAGTTAAACGTTACGTTACGACTGAGTTTTACGGTAGTTTGCGTCACATTAACGTGTAAAATACGAACGTTAAAACTTAATAAAGTTGACCACAAGTGAACATATTAAGTGACCACAAAGTAACAAGTGTCGATTTGTCGGCAAAATGTGTCTGAAGACTATCAAGTATTTGTTCTGCGGTGAGATTATGTTTAGCACAGTTGTTGTTGAGAGACTATAATCTTCTCTGTGTCTGGATATGTGTGGCGGATTGCCTTTTCTGCACAAGATTGGATTAAGAGTAGTTAACCAAATCCTATTACCGTTGTTAAATATAAAATTACCTCTCACAAAAATCTTAATTTTTGTGCGCGGCGCATTGAATCTAAAAGACATCTCTCTGCCGATCTAAAAATCATTTCAATTAAACACCATGAGTGTCATTTCAGAAGAAACTGATCAATTTGTAATACAATTCATACGAGTATCCCAAAAAAACACATACCCATGTAAACACACTACATACACAATACAAAATGGGTACCTACCCTTATGAAAGTCATAAGCAAACAGTTGCTCAATGCGGTTTTTTGTACAGTTTTCAACAAATTGGGAGCCTGACAAACTTATAACAGCCTAACGAAAAACCAACACAGGTGCTATTTATCCAATTTAAAGCGTGAGAGTGCTAAAACAACTCGTTTAGACACGGACATTGTGCTAGACATTAACACCTGGCAATTACTTAAAACGTGACTGTTCCTTTACGATTCACACGATGGGCTACAATGGGACTTAAATGGGATCGATAAGAAAATTGCGTAAGACGATGTCTTGATTAGGGACTCTGGGAATGTAAGTGCCGTGAAAATGCCTATAAATTTCTGGCTGGACGTGTATTAGCGAGTTTCAATTAAATTATTGGGTTGAGAATTGCATTTAAGTAAGTGGTTTAGGATTCGTGTAACATTACATTTTTATGAATGAGATAATGTTTTCTTATTTAAATAGGTGTACAATTTACTATCAATAACCGATAAAGGTAGCCGAGTTGTTTAAAAAAAATGCAACGCACGGATATCAGAGACATGACTTATCTAGATAGTGTATACTTGTATAGGTTTATAAGGTTTCGTTTGGTAAGGTACTAAACTTTAAAATAGTATAGGTACTAATCTACTAAATTATCTAGTCTTGTCCGATGCTTACACTTAGTTTCAAGAAAGTGTAGTGAAATTGTTAAAAAAGGAGCGAAATTTGAGCTTTACAAATTGGTCCTCATTTTGAGATCACTCGCACTAAATATGCACTTTAACTCAACTCAAAGTGATCCATTTATAAAGTACGAAAGTGAGTACTCGTATATACATGTATATTTCATTAATATGTATTTGTTAATTAAAACTCGTCTAGTTTGCCCTAAGTGTAGCGTGCTGTACCGATAGTAAATAATGACACGGGCATGGTAATGAATTAATAGGGGCAGACCCGAGGTTAGCCAAGCGAGCCCTGGGGCTCCAGTTTAGTCATCAACCGGTTTACAATAGTAGTAGTCGCCAAAGATATATCGGAGCGGTCAAGGTGTTCACATATATTTGAACAAAGCAACTTTCTAGGAAGCGTAAAGCCAGGAAATTAGAAGGAAACAAAATATATAGATCGCGCGCGAAACTTGGGCGGGGCGGTTCAAACCTTCAAACTACTACAAACTTCATGGAACAATCCTAATTCAGTCGCTAACAATACAGATGCTCAAAAATATCTGAATAAGAACTTTAACGTATTGATAAAGAGGCTTCGTTCAAATATTTGTGAACACCATGGTTGCTCTGATATATCCGATGGCGCCTGTAAAAAAGAAACGAAAAGTAAGCATTGCATTGAAATCGACACACTTAGCATATAAATGCATGCATTATTTAGTTTTCTAGCTATTCTTTTTTTAGCTAGAAAACTAAAGGAGGGTGAATCTATTATGTAATTCTCTGAAACAATAAAATTACATAATTAAAGTAATTATATAATAGAGCTATGAGAGTAAAACGGGTACGTTACGTAGGTCAACGGCCTACCCTCTCTCGGGGAGGAGAAAAAAAACAAATGTATACTTATATATAATTTATGCAAGAAATAAGAAAATATTTTGAAAAATTCAACCCTTAAAAAAAGGGGGGGTTATAAAGGGGATGAAAGTTTGTATGTTACCATGCAGCCACACACGCAAGGTCTGAAATAAAATTTGAACACTTATTCTAAAGCTCGCTTATCATTTGTACCTGTTTTAATAGGTACAGTATGCGATAATCACTTCCATTCTATAACAACGACCAAAGTATAACATGTTCAGCATATTGGCAGTTTCGGAAGCCATATTTCGGAGCAACTGTCCGTTGTATCATCAGCCCCATAACCCAGGGCCAGTCGAGCGCGCGCCGCAGCCGCCGGCGGAAGGATTGTGCGCGTACGCTTGTTATAGTGTCAGTTCGTTTACGAGTTTCGCGGGTGTATGTTTCTATTTGTTGACATATTTCGGAGCAATTGTCGTTTATCATCAGCTCCATAACCCAGGGTCAGTCGAGAGCGCGCCGCAGTCGCCGGCGGAAGGTTTGTGCGCGTAATACGCATGTTTATAAACTTCGCGTTTGGTTTACGAGTTTCGCGGGTTTATAAGTGTTAGTTTTTATTAGTGTTCCGTACAAAACTTTGTTCACGGAACACTTATTTGATACGGAGATGTGCTAGTTATTGTCGTGTTCGTAAATTTTGTAAGTGTACATACTAATTTATTATTATAATTAAGCTTTTATGTAACTTGCAATGTTTGTTTGTAATATGTTTGTTCACGTCAAATCTTGCTAAATTAGACCCACTTCAATCGAATAATGATTCGATTGAGCTGAAACTTCACATGTTACATTAAGTTGGATGACAATGCAATATTATGGTACCATCGAGCTGCTCTGATGATGGACTCAGGAGGTAGCCATAGGAATTTTGTTGTAAAACAAAGCAACCGAATTGTGTTTGGGTTTGTTAGAATTGTCTCGATGGGTATTAGTTGCCTGATGCAGGAAAAGTATAGTCAGCGATAAAAGCTTGAATCAAAAATGAAATCTTTGAGAAAAACTTATTATACAATAGAATACAATACAAATACTCTTTATGCACACCTCAATAAAAGGAGACAATACAAAAGAAAACAGAAATACAAGCAGAAGTAAACAACAGGCGGTCTAATTATAAGTGATGTTTTATAATTTATAAGTATATATGTTTTTAAACTTCTTCTTTGCGAAAACACATAAATGTTAAGTGATGTGATAATTTACGTACCTATTTTGCAAATAAAATAATAATAAATAAATATTTTGAGGATAATCTAATCACAACCCAAAATCTATAAGATGCAATTCTAATTTGTCAGAGGAAAAATATATTTAAGTAAATTACTTTTTAGGCTTCTTCATGGGCTAGACGTTACACCGATCAACCTAGTACCATGCAAGCTTTTCGAAAAAAAAACCTAATATGTATTTATAGATAGTCAAGCAAATCTTGTCAGTAGAAAAGGCGCGAAATTCAAATTTTCTATGAGACGATATCCCTTCGCGCCTACATTTTTCTAATTTTACCTACGCATATTTATAACTTGTTTTAAATAAAAAAAAATACTTAAATGTTCTGCCTGTTTTCTGTAGGAATATGTTTAGGTATACCGATTTACTTGCGTTACCCAATTATATAACGTTGTTGCAACCGACGGTCCTTAGACAAGTTAATTGAACATGTAAAAATGTGTCGTTTCAGAAATTCTGTTCAAAGAGCTGCCGCCGCCTTATCGGGAGAGCGAGGATGTCCCCGGCGATCCACAGGAAACATATGAGCCAGTAAGTATTAAGTATTTTATGTTATCTGTACAAAAATAGTAAAGTTTAAAAACTACTACCTACTTTTATTTTTTTATTTAAACTTTATTGCACTTAAATATTTAAGTGCAATAAACAACGTACAAATAGCGGAATTAAGCTTATTGTTTTTGTAGGTGGGTATTCTCTAAGTTATGTATTGTTTGGGAATGCGGGATTAAATAGGGTTTTTCAATGTTTGTAAATGTCGTGTTTTGAAACCCTCGCAACGCTCTTTTCATCTCAAAGGTTAAAAGTCTCAGCGATCCAAGGATTCAATCATTATACATACTCCGATCGGATCTGATCGATGCAAATGATTTATTTTCCGAGCGAGCGCAAAGCGTCTCCGTTGCAGTTTAGGCTAAAATGTGGCTTTTCATTAGAGGAGGGTCTTGCACATGGGGTATAAGGACCTTTTTCATCACACTCGCTCAGTAAATGTGGAATTGCACGCAGGTTTAGCGTGAGTTATAGAAAAAGCGTTTTCCCTAGGGAGTTACGAAGTTTCTAGTGCCATAATTAACAGTTTTTTGTCTTTATACTTGATATTTGTATCGCAAGTGTGATGAAAAACATTGTGTGTAACTCGGGGCGTAATAATATTGCAAACTCGAGTCTATAAATCGCTCCGGCAAGCCGTCGCGATTTAACTTACTCTCGTTTGCAATATTTAACTTACGCCCTATGTTGCACAATGTACTATTAGGCACGGAACGCCTCAAATGCTCAAACAGTCAACTGACGCGCGCGGCTACAGCACAATATCAACCTTCGTGCATTTCGACAAGGTTCACGATGACGCGCCGCGCACGAGAGGCGTGGCGTTCAAGTTAAATCGGTATCTTCCTTACAGAATCCCATCCCACCATGCGAAGTGTTGGACCTGCTAGCCAGCTGCAAGATCCCGGGCATTCCGGCCCAATCCGACGTCGAGTACGCAGAGATCCAGGAACCGGTCCAGGAGATGGGTCTGTGGCACTCCACGCCGCTGGCTCATCGGCACAAGTCCAAGATATCGCTCACGTGGGTGCTCAAGGAAAATGCAGAGAATACGAAACCTCAGAACGACGTCAGGTACATACCAATTTAAAAAGAACCCTACTAGCCAACTGCAAGACCCCCACTCCGACGTCGAGTACGCAGAGATTCAGGAACAGTCTGCAACAGCCTTACTGGGGCCTAAGACATTTAACGTAGGTAGTTTAGATTTTCTGTGATAAATTTTTACTTACGTGTAATTATTCACTAAATATTGTTTTGTACACTACAATATAAAAACAATATCCCCTCTATTCTTTCTATTAGATACCAGCGCCAATTCGAAGACCGTTTCAAAACCACCAAGCTACGCGAAACCAGAGTCGTTGGTCGGAACGAGTACTACCACAACCTTCGGTTCCGGAGCGCTTGCGAGGAATTCGTCAGTCAAGACACGCTGTCAGACGAGACTAGTACTGAGGAGTATGTGAGGAGAAAACACAGGCATAGGCATCGGAGGAAGAAGAGGAATCAGGAGCGGTTCGGATACGATATCAGGGATTTGGACAGCTTCCTGAGTGAGGTATGTCGACCTATTCATATTTTTTTTATCTATAATTCTACATGCCAGAGCTAGCATTAGTGCATCAAGCTGTAATCGCTATATCGTTACAACAAAAACTCACTTAGTAGGTACTCGAACTCCAGAGTCTTGGAAAACTGCCATCGTCACAGTCATACACAAAAAAGGAGACATTTCTAAACTCGCTAACTATCGCCCTATAAGCCTCCTTTCACATACTTACAAGCTTTTTTCCAAAGTCCTTTGCAACCGCATCACTCGTAACTTTGACGAGTGCCAACCTCCCGAGCAGGCCGGCTTCCGAAGCGGATTTTCTACGGTAGATCACCTACACGCGGTAAAACAGTTGATGGAGAAATGTCACGAATACAACCGGCCCTTGTGCATGGCCTTCGTCGATTATGAGAAGGCCTTTGACAGTGTCGAACATTGGGCCGTGTTTGACGCTCTTCATCGCTGTTCTATAGATGCACGCTATGTTGATTTGCTTCGGGAGCTGTACGGCTCGGCAACCATGCAAGTCCGTCTTCACAAGACAAGTGACCCGATTTCCATCAAGAGAGGCGTGCGACAAGGAGATACCATTTCACCCAAGCTTTTTACGGCGGTCTAGAAGACGTCATAAAAACGCTTGCATGGGACAAGACCGGTATTAACATCCATGGTATCTTTTTGTCCCACTTGAGATTCGCCGACGATATTGTTTTGTTTGCCGAGTCCCTGGATGATCTTCAAAGCATGATTCACGGACTATACCATGCTTCTCTAAAGGTAGGTCTTAAGATGAATATGTCCTAGACCAAAGTTATGACGAACATCACTGGCAATTCGAATCTCACCATAACGGTGGGAGCCGAAGAGCTGGAGGTGGTCGAGCAATACGTGATTACGTGTATCTTGGACATATTCTATCTTTCGACAAAAAACAACAGGAAAAGGAGATCTCCAGAAGAATCCAGTTCGGTTGGGCAGCATTCAACAAATTTACGGACATCCTTAAATCTGAAAACTCGCCTCTTTAATCAATGTGTCCTGCCCACCATGACTTACGGTGCCGAGACATGGACGCTCACTAAGGGGGCTGTGCATAAAATACGAGTAGCACAAAGAGCCATGGAGCGCACCATCATGCTCGGCATTAAACTGCAAGACCGAGTGAGGAATGTCGAAATCCGACGCCGCAGCAAGGTGCGAGACGTGGGTGACGTCATCACCAAGCTTAAATGGAGTTGGGCGGGACATGTTGCTAGGCAGAGTGATGGCAGGTGGACCAAAATGTTGACAGATTGGTGGCCGCTTTCGGATGAAAGAAGCGCCTGGCGTCCGTTGGCTCGTTGGGTGGATGACGTTCGGAAAATCGCGGGGTACTTTTGGCTGAGACTAGCCCAGGACCGGGATAAGTGGCGTACACGAAGAGAGGCCTATGCTCAGCAGTGGGCGACTGAAGGCTAGAATGATGATGATGATGATGAGTAGGTACTAGTACTAGCACAAGTTAAGAGCTATAATGAACCGTGGTAGTACCAAATTAAGGTTTCTTTTTGCAATTAGGTAGTGAATTTTGGTCCCTCCTGTCACCGTTACCAACCGTTACTCCAATTAACGGTACCTATATACCTACACTTTTAAGTTTTTTTTATTTCGTACCTATTACGAATGTAAACAAGAATTAAAAAAAACGTGTGTCAGTAAAGCCTTTTTGTAACGGATCTGGATCAATTAATTTTCCCGAATCTTTGGCGATAACAGGCAAAGTTATGTAAAGACTGGAATTGAGACAATTTGTGCTTGCCAAAAAAAGCGATGTAGAGCAATTTCTCTCCTTAAGGTCACAAACAAATTTCGATGTACAGTTTAACGCTGATATCAAAATTACCAAATACAGAAATCGATGAAGTAGGTACTATCTTTTAAAAATGCACTGGCAAAAACGTTTTGTACTCGTATCTCGTAAATGGAACCCTGCAGATAGGTACTCGTAAAAAGGGTTGAATAAAAGAACAGTTTCAATTTGCGCGGAAAGCAATTCATCTTTCGGTTTCGACACGATTCGGGATCTCGACAAAAGAATTTTAAACTCTGCAATCTCGACCATTATTCATATCTGGGATATTATGAAATAATAGTAGGCATTCCAGCTTTGTTTGAGGGAAAAGTCGTATAAGTGTAGTATAAGCGGATGTTGATAGGCTGTTTTGGGTATATAAGGTCTTGTAGGAGCTTTTTGTGCCTTACGGTCCGAGCGATGATGTTCCAACAACTTACCAAGCGCATGTAAAAATTGCATTGATCTACTTTTATTTTAGGAAAATCACCCTATCCCTATAGATCTAAAGGGAAATGATAAAGACACACACAGCTAGTCCTACTTGGTGAACTCATAATTAGTAGGTTTAGGTACCAAATTCCAAGTCCCTGTACCACCGTAATAGAGATAAAGAAGTATGCGGTAGGTTGTAGGTTGGTTCGCTTGAGTTCACGACTCCAGCGCTTGGTAAGGATCGTGAACATACGCCAAACATAAACCCGATCGCCGTTCTCAAATCTCGAAATTGGTGCAAAATTGGACAAGGCATAAATTGCACGTCATTTACAACATCGAGATACTTTCCGGACGTTTAATGAAGAGTTTCGAGCCGCTTATCCGCATTTTGCTTTCGATATTAAATCTGTGGATAATAATCCTTATGACAATGGGTTTCGTGTTGTTTCGCCGCTCGCATGCAACGATTACACGGTCAAACAATGGAACCAGTATTTTATCGAGTAATTCTCATTATATGGGATACGTCCGCTGGATTCCGACGGTAAATTAAAAAAAATATTTTGAGTCTAAACTGTCTAAAATAACGATTTTGTAAACCAAACATCAGCTCCTGTGTAGAAAAAAATCGACACCCTTTTGTGATTCTCATGAGATTACATATATCAAATCAGACATGGCGTACGAGTATGTCGCTGAACCATAACAAATTCCAGTATAACAGTCCTGACCTACTTTTCCCGGATTTGTCCCATTATGTAGATAGGTACATACTTAGGTTTTATTAAAAAAAGTAACGAAAACCAAGTTCCAAGTTTAAGAAATACGATCTAGTCAGTTTAGTCAATATTCATTATTAACCAATAACCTCATTTTTCCAAATGTTGGGTCTATAGGCGCAGGATTATTTACAGAAAACCACAATAATTTTGAAATGAAATGAAATGCGTTTATTTGCTTAACATTATGTACAGATAAGATGGTAGAGTCAATAGTATTATGTCTAGATAATGTCAATACCTTATACCTACTAGTAGCAGTTAGTAGTAGTTTAAAAACCAGTAAGGCCCAAAAAGCTTGCAATTTTATTCACGTTCTAAATAATGTGGTTCGAAAACTCGCGAATTAAAATACTGCCAAAAATCTTTTCACTGCGCCTGCACTGCGATTATCTCAAGTAGAAGGGCCATTCATCAATGCGGTTTATTTAAAATAACGATATGTCTGCGGGGTTAAATGTCACGGTGTTAATTGCCTTCCATGATGCCATATGTCACGGTTGAAAAATGTACGGGTCGCGGTCCATTTGTATGGCCATGTATTATGTGTTCCGTTCCACGTCGGATATCTTCATTGAGAGAGCAACGCGATCGTTGACCGATAGGTGCCGCTAGCGTCTATGTAGTCGCTCCGCCCCACGCCGTGACGTAGTTCTTCTTAATCTAACTAATGTAAAGTGGTCCAGATATACTTCCTTCTTCTTTCAAGTCTTATCCTATGGGTCGGCTCTCGTAATACGGTGTCTTCAGTAACGTCTATCTTGGGTTGTCTCGGATGATAATTTTGCATCGTCGTCGTCAAGATTCTTAGACAAGCTGCATCCATGTTGTCTAGTCTACAGTCTCTCGCGTATCTTCGATTGCTCGCTAATCTCCACCATGCACCTTTCTCGTAATGTGGCGTTGGGCTTCTCATGACGTGGCTAATTTGATCGGACTATCAACTCCGATAAAATTAGCCGAGATTATTTTGTGAGTTTTTCAACCGCTATGCGCGTAGAGAAGCGAATATATTTCGGATGGAATTCGCCAGAAGGAAGCTGCGGATTTGGGTTATCTGTGCATTGCTGCTTTAGAACGACAGCAACAATAAGACTGCGTAATGGGATAGTGATTTCTTTACTGGTTTGCTCAAGTGTTGGACTCGCTCCGGCTTGGCGAGCGATTGAAATGACTCTTATTACCTCAGTTGATGAGATTTTTAAATTATTAACAATAGATTTGCTACTTTTTAATCTCATTACTTAAATTGCGGTTGAGCTCGCTGTTATTTAATATAAGCATTATCCTGGTGAATAATTGAGACTGTTTAAACAGTTCATACAACTAACGATTTGTCAAATTGCAAAAGTTGCCTAAGGTATGTCGTGGCCAAGGACCCTAAACCCAAAAGCGTAAAATTTACTAATCAAGAAAAAACACTTCATTAATGAATCAGTTAACGTAAATAAGCTCGTAGGTAGGTACCTAGTGCTAAACACTGTCCCAAAAATTGACAGCTTGAATCTAAATTTTGCTCTCCTCAAATAACAAAATGTCAGTACCTGATACCAGCCATTTATTATTTTCAGGCATCAATAGACCGTCCAGGCAACATTCCAGTAGTGATAGCATATCCAACAACGCTGTACCAAACCCAGAAAGACCTACAAAGGGAGCTCACGCTGCCGCTCGGTACGGTGGTCAACGCGGTGTTCAAAAACAAGCAGTGGCTGTACGTGCAAACACCACACGGGGATGAGGGATATGTCATGTACAGCGCGTGTCTGCCGCTCGGGATACTGCCTAATAGGTACGTTTACCTCAACGCCTCAACCATACACTGCCCTATTTTTTTTTTCGTCCATCAGGACAGGCTAAAGCTCTAAGCCATACTGCCTAGTCATAAGTAGATTTTTTGTCTTTTCAGTAAGTTCAATCCGGTAAACGTCTTCAGTAAATACTATTCATATTAAGTCAATTCCGATAGTAATGTCTTCAGTAGTCTTCATTTTCAAAATACTTTAAGTAAAAGCGTCTCTTCCAGTTATTTATTTGGTAATATCCATTAAACATCCATTCTCATTCTGTTTCATTAAAATCATTAAAATTTTAAGGATCTTGTAAGGAGACGTTACAAGGGCCTGCGTGAGCTACCCAGCGTTGACGCCAGAATGGTGGTTAAACGCGTTTCGTGATCAATTTTTCGTTATCTGCACACTTCCACATAAATTTACTGCATAATACGCTATCAATATTACACTTTAAACAACATTAATGAGCAAAAACAAAGAAATGAATCGCGAAGCGACACGACCAATTTGGCGGTATAACAAAAACAAAACTCAACTCTTATTATGTTTTGTTACTTTTGTTAAAAGCAAAACTCTTATTATGTTTTGTTACTTTTGTTTTCCATACACTGCCCACTAATTTTATTATTATACTAATGAAGCGTTTACGAAGACCGTTGTTGTCACCTAAAAGGTGCTTTTTACTTGAAACAAAACACCGTTAGCCTCACTTTTCAGATACTGCCCGAATGGTGGTATTCCACCTGTCCAATGTCATTGCGTCTCACTCTCTCATTGAAGCAAAATGTGAGACGCAATACATATTGGACAGATGGAATACCACCCTAAGACACTATTATAGGAAGCGTGCATGAACTGTAGGAGGCAGCACAAGAACCCCTGTTTATTGGTGCAAAAACTGCGAAATGTAAATGTCAAACTTAATATGTATTCTAACAAGATGGCAGAACCTACAACGCGCACGGTAGGGAGCAGCACTGCTTTAATTTGAAGTGTCAGTGTCAAGCTTAAGTTTCCGATTTAGGTCACAAGATGGCAGATCCTATTTCCCAGGCTAAGCTAACGTAAAATTTACCGTTTTCTATATTCCAGGACGTCCCAAAAGAAGACGCCATGCTGGGAAAGCAGCACTGACATCTACCCTCGACCCTGCGGCAATCTAACCGACAACGAAAAAGAACAACTTCGCACCCGCACCCGCTCCGAAACCCGCTACAAACCGCGCAAGCAGCGCTGCGCGGAAAAGGATTTTGACTCCTTATACTTAAGGACCAAATCCGTCTGCTCCAATATAGACAAAATAGAAAAAAAGTCTACCATAGACAAAAGAAAAACAAAAAGACAGACGTTGTTAGTAGTGAATAGTGATTATAAAGGAAGTGTGTTGAATAAAACGTTGACAGTGAGAGAGGGAGATGTGGTAGTGTTGGTGGAAAGGGGAGAGACTGATGTGGATGCGGACTGGTTCTATGTGAGGAAAAGAGATGGTAGTCAGGGGTTTATACCGGCCGTTATAGCTGGTCATGGGTATATTTAAATTATTGTAATCTTAAGTAATTCAAAGGTGTTAAAATAGTCATGTGAAACCTTCATAAAACAATAACGACAGTTCTGAAGGCTCAAGTCAACTCAGAGTTAAAACGCTAAAACGACGTTGAATTTTGAAATTCAGAATTTAATTTTGAGGCGTTTACCTACCGTCTAGATATCGAGTCGGTGAGATTCAAGAGGTTGCAGATTCATTTTGCTTCCGGGCATATTAATTAATTAAGTTATTTGCATTTATAATTAATAACTTATTGTTAATAAAAATATTATTGATGTGTTTTAAAATTTTATTTTCAGTCAAAACCTTTACGTCATTTAGAGTCGGACCACCCTAAGTTTTCATACCAAGTGCTAAGTCATGTAACTACGGAACTTATAGGGATATATGTGGCTTTCCATCACAGAAGGGTCCTTATGCGTCAAGTGTAATAAGGACGTTTCCATCTGAAATTCTGATAAAAATGTCCTTATTGCAGATGAAGCATAGGGACCCTTCTCTGATGTAAAGTCACATCAGTATATGCATTCTTACTGCCAAGATTGTATTTAGTTAGCGTGATCCGAGTCTAACTGTCTCTCTTAACATAAATTCAACATAATATAGTTCATGTCGCAAAGGGACATAAAATTGACCCTTAACACTGGTAGAGGCTCATTTGAAAATTGCAAGGTACCTATAGTCCGGCAAATCAATTTGTCAGTAAATACTTACATAAAAAGCATAACGAAAATGTTTGGGATTTTTTTTCCGCCTTCTACTGTCTTTAATGGTGGAATGGTGGTGGTTAATGGTTGAATGGTGGTCTTTAATGCCGTCTAATGGTTTGCCAGACTATAGAAAAACAAAATTACTTAAACTTAGTAGTCTTATTAGTACTTACAGTCGTACCAGAGCGGGAGAGAAGAGATATAATAATTTATTTGCATCTGCAACTTACCGGAAATGCAGCACCTGATCTCTATAATTAAACGTGGTACACAAATCTATCTCCGGACTAGACCCAGCAATGGCCAAAACATTCGGACTTGTCTTTAGCACCGCCGAATACACAGTAGTCGCCGACACTGGCAGTTCAACCCTAATGTCACCGGAGTATGAAAGTTGATAGAGGTGCTTGGTGGCGCCCCCGGCGAAGACGCAGTCATCGTGGAAGAAGGCCACGTGGATGCCGCGGTCGGGGAGGTCGAAGGTGGTCACGGGGTCCAGGGAGCGGAGGTGCCAGAGGGCTAGGCGGGGGCCGCCGCCGCATACCTGAGGAAATGAAAGATTGTTGACATCTCGCAAAATTTTTGTTGTTACACTGACAATAAAATTGTAGTGTTTTTCGACGGCGTGAGTTGTGGTGTGGTGCTCATTGCGCCAAAAGTGTTTTGGCGTACTGCATGTGCAGTCGTCGTCAAACTCGTCAAAGATATGTTTACTATTTTTTTTTTTATGAATAAGATTACAAAGTATGATATTATCCAATGATACTTTTTAAAACATAAATCACTACACCTAAAACAAAGTCCCCCACCACGTCTGTCTGTTTGTGTGTATGTATGTTCGCGATAGTCGTCAATAGTGATTTTTGAGGAAGGTTTAGGTGTATAATTTGTTAACCCTGACGGGTCGCTAGTTATAATCTAAAAATAAACTCACAATCCAGTCATCTCCCAGAGACACAGCCCCAATCCACTTGCCCACCTCAGGCCGGCTAACTTTGCTGTTGGCGTGGGGCTCCAGTTTGTTATGAGACTTTCCGGTCCTCTCATCCCAAAGGATGACTAGGCCATCTTCACCGCCAGATATAAGTTGTTGGGCCCTGAAAGAATACGGATTCAATCTGTGTTTTATGACAAGCATAGATAAAGGTACACTGAGATGTGGAGATGTGTAAAGTAGTGCAAAATATTATTAAGTATTCTTATTGATATATTGTACAGCTGGTGGGACTTGTCAAGGCCATATATTTTATGGTAACTGTATTGACAAATATTATACCTCGTTTTTGCAGCATTAGAAAAATGGTAATCTTGAATCCTATCACTTTCATATAAAGTTCAAAATTATTGTTCTGCTTACTAAAATTTACTAAAATTAGCTGACATAGAATCTGTTAGGGAACTTCATTTCATTATAATAAATATGAATTGGAAGGGTATACTCACTTGCCATGTATGCTATGAATATAATCACTATGGCCCTTAAAAGTTGTCACCAGTCTACCATCCTCCAAGTTAAAAGCGTAAATATTGTTATCGCCACATCCCGCAAACAGTTTGGACTGATCTTCAGAGAGCCATAGGCTGTTCACATCAGATTGTTCCATTGAGGACTTCATAGGTATAGTTATTGTCCATGACGGTTTGGACCATTTTCCGGAAACTACTGCCTTCCATTCCCAGCCTGTGGACAAAAATATAGCACTTGTTAATTTTTTTCTATATAGCCTATTTTGTGTCCCACCGGGTAAAGGCCTCCCCTCTCTTCGGCCACTCATCACAATAGCTCTTGGGATATAGTAAAAAAAAAATAACTAGAAGTTATTGCTCCTGTAGATATTAGGTAACTTGCTTTGCATGTGTGAGTATAAGTGATGATATTGTTTAATAAAAGAGGTCTACTCCTTAATGAGGACAAGATCCATGTTCAGGTATATGAGAAGAGTGGAAACAGAGAAAGAAGGCATTTGTATAGCAGCAGTACAAATAATTAAACATTATTTTTAATTTCATTATTAATAAATTCAAAGGCAACTTACCTGTAATTTCATTGACTGTTCCAATAATGAGAAAATTCTCAGAACTGGCCAAGCTGCATATTTGTTTGCCAGACTCGATTTTATAAATTTGTTTGGGCTTGTTGTAGTCAGACGTAAGGAGTTCTACGATTGGATTTAGTATTCTGTCAAGGCTGAAATGGAAAGACACAATATTATCCCTTTGTCATATGTATAAGGTGCTTTACAAATATTTATATAATTCCTACCTTAAATCAATAAGTCTACTTTACTGTTATACTTACTCAAATACAGCTACTTGTCCGTAAATGTTACCGGCCACTAAATATTTACCGCAAGGTGAAAATGTTTGGCATAACACGGTGTTATAAAGAATTTTATCAAGCATTGTGATACCTTTCTTTTATGAAAAGACTCGCGTCAGATTGTTCTGTTTGACTATTGCCTTTAAATAGTATGCGGTAATAATAACTATTTATTATTAATCAAAACCAAACATAACATAACCTCAAAAAATCGGCTTCTAACAACTGCGTGTCAATCATTTCAATGTCAGATTCAGATTAATTCATTAAATGTTGAACTTTGTACTTGAAAGTTTATATAAATAATTACAAATTGAAAACATTAAGCTAATGATCATCTTATAATATTATTTAATACTATTTTATTTTGTTTATTTATCAAAAACATTTTGTAGTAAACATTAGCTAGATTCGTAAACGTTTTGCATAGACGATTATCTTTTTTTTTAACTATGATCGTATTGCCAACTGCACTTTATCCCCATAATTTAAAGTTTATACTAATACACTTTTGTTATTTTAAACCGATTTTTGTAATAAAATTCTATCATATTTTTCCAAGCAAATTTATCAAACTTCATATTACAATTGTGTTGTGCTCATTCATATAACAAATATTATGGTAACCTATAATACCTATTCTAAGAAAACCTATATTAATAAACCTAACTAGAATATCTCTACTACTCAACTACTGATTAAAGAATAAACAGCTATATACAACTATAAAGAAACCCCTAGATTTATATTGTAAACATCACAGGCAAAATTGTAATTCTCGTAATTAAGGGGACTGATTACGAATACTCTGGCAACACTACTTCAACCATAGACAAATTAGTTAAAATATTAAAAAAATATTTTACCAAGATGGTCGTATTGTAGAAGTTCATAAACGTGCAAAAAAATTACAAATAGCCGAGCATTTATATAGGTAAGGCATCTTCTTTGCTCTCACTTGTAACAAATTATTTCAAGTTTACATAAATTCACTCAATTCCCCTCACCGGCATTTTTGTCGACGTAAGAAATTGCGCTTTGGTACATGTCTGTCAAACTTACGAATATACATTCTCACTGTATATAATTTCGTTTTAGCCTGACAAATCGGCAAAATGTACAACGGCATCGGCTTGACAACACCGCGAGGCTCGGGAACCAACGGCTATGTGCAAAGAAACTGGGCATCAGTGCGTAAAACCAAAGATTCCGTGAACTATCGTACTGAGGAGGAGATAGCCAAATTGGACTCTGCTTCCAATAAGCAGCCAAATCAGGAGATCCTCGACCATGAGAGGAAGAGGAAGATTGAAGTGAAGTGTGCGGAGCTTGAAGACAGCTTGGAGGAGCAGGGGTAAGTAAACCACAATATTAGATTATGCTAAACCAAATTGCACACTATCACTGTCCAACTCAAATAATTTCGGTGTTCCACATTAAACAATTGATAGGCGAGTTTAGCGATTCTTATTTTCTTACTGTGAATATTGTTTTGTAGACTTATTGCATAAAAAATCCTGATTTTGGTACTACAGTAGGTTTAAGCCTAAAAAATCACAGGACCGGTGGTGTTGTGTTCTTAATTTATTATTGTTTATTACAATCTTAAAACCCTTGCCATATTAAGTCATTTCAGAACTTATTTATTACATACATATCAGACTAAATACAGCTGTTAAAACAGTAACCAAGTTGTTTTTCAATTCACTTTGGTATTGTGAAATTATTACTTTAGCTGTTCTTCAAAGGTCAAATCTACAATATTTAAGTCATTTACATATCTCTTCTGTCATTTTAACTCCAAATACGTAATTTTTTGTCTGATACTGGTAGTATAAGTTTTCTATATTACTTATCTACCAAAACTTAATTTTCTTGCCTAGACTCCCCAAAGGCTTTCTGGAAAAAAGTCTATTCTGCTAATAATACTACTAGTACCAGCAGTAGATAAAAAAATATGTTTTTTTTTTCCATGAAACTATACTCTGTATCATTAGGTATTTAAATAAAAGTAAACAAAATCTACCCTCAAATGGCTCCTTAAGCCAGTTGAGTGTAGATGAAAACATTACACAATCAAATAATGTAGGTTAAAGTCAGGTTGTTAAGTGACATAACCAGGCGGTTTTGTAATAAATGTTATAACTACCTGAAAATTTACAAATTGTTTGTTTACTTTTATTTAAATACCTAAAGATACAGACTAAAAAAATAGCCATTTTCTTCTAGGCATATATCATTTATTGCCTACAGAAATATATTTCAATTATGATAATTTCTGAGCAAAATCCATAAATAATCCATACTCAAACAAGTACATTGGAAAAGGAAATAAAGTAATTAAAATGCCTTTCATAATCAATTATGAAGGTGTAATAGCTTTTACTGTGACAAATCACTAGGTAATTGGAAAAATTCTTTACTTGCTAATGTTATCAGTAGTTGTCAATTTTGGCGGAAAATTGAACTGATTAGACTGTAGCATGACTGTAGCACCAGCCCTATATTTTATAACCAGCCTTCTAAGTAATTTAACACTTTCAGTGTCAAGCACCCCATTTCCAATACAAAATGAACACACCTAGCGTGTTCCTGGCAGTAAATGTGTTAAAGTGGCTGAAACTTTGTCAAACAGATAATAGCCGCCAGTCTGAACCTGGCCTGGCTAATCTGGCCTGTGAAGAACAATGGATGTCTGACCCTTGGGTCAAAAAGTTTAGATACCTACCCCTAATTTTATGCCGGAGTTCCTCTGGTAACTTGAAGGTCCTAGCAACTGGGTAACAGTTTGATAGGATGTCTTTGCAGCAAAAATGGGAAAGTACTTATACAGGGTGTCAAACCAACGCCGAGATTTAAAGGGCTTGTAGAACAGCTGATGGGCTACAAGATTAAGCAAAGTTGCCCTTAATGAAAATCTAATTTTTTTGAGATATCAGCACTTTTAAAAGAATCCTGGTTATAAAAACTATAAAAATGCCAATATCTCAAAAACTATGATATTTCATTAAGGGTAAATTTTCTCAATCTTGTAGGCCATCAGCTAAGATATAGAATTGACACTTATTTTATAATCACAATCATTCAAAAATTGTTTTATATGGATGTTGATAGGAGGCGGAGATAGGCAGATGACTAAAATCGGAATGTATGATATCTATATTTTTGTCAGCCACTTATCTGTATGATCGCGATGAACAGCAAAGTAGGTGAAAATCAATTTCTACATTTTACTCCATAAGATAAGTTGCTCATTCTAAAGTTACTATGTTATACCACAGAATAAATAATAGTACTAGGTACAGAAGACTCACTCCCTAACAAAACACGTCTGTTAATATCAGCACAGATATGGCCGCCAGGTGGCGACAGCGCCACGCGCGGCTTATGGCAAACCCCAAAATTGGGGCCGAACGGATGTACTTTTAGCTACCTGTAGCAAAGCGACGAAATCGCGGAGTGAGCCACGCCTGGTTATACCCAACTAAGTCTAATTTGATAAGTTAGAATAGTCACAAAATCCAAGTAGTCCAAGAAAATCCCAATGCCCATATAGGTATTATCCAATGACCTACATTTTATAACAGTAGGAAAGGAAACTTGTCATTTTCTTACAAAGCAGTATTCTTTGGGAGAGTTCAACAAATTTAATAATGGAAGAAACAGTTCGTGCAAAGTGTTGCGCAATGTTTTGAAATAGGTGTATGAATAATATCGTAATCTTGGATACCTAGAATGCACGTTTTTAAACAAATTTATTTATAGGGTCCTGTAGCGAAGTCAATTACGGAACGGATTCGTCGTTTCCATACCTACATACGTCAGGTATTTTAGGGTCTCCCCAGATATTACGACGCGCATTCGGCAATGTCTGCGCAATAAGAGTGAAAAAGTCGTTGTTCGGCTCGGCTCGCATCGGCCGGCGCCTGCCGACGCGTCGACGGCTTTTTCGCTCTTATTGCGCAGACATAAAGCTTTTTTCTATCGGATTTTGCCGATTCCGCATCGACATATGGGGGAACCCCTCGGGAACCCTTACTTAGCGACTATGAAATGTACATTAAAAATGTAAAGGTTTTACGTTACTAGTTCTGTGTCCGTGACTTACTTTCAGCGAATTATTATTTACATTTATGTTTTACCCACTCTTACATCCCTTATATCAGTTATATCTTACATCAACCTGATAATAAAATATTTGGTTAAGTATATAAGTGCGTTTATAAGCCTGAGCGAAGCTTTAAGCTTTGTACTAACATAAAGATTGCTGTAGGACTACAGACCCTTTAGAAACCTCATAGGCAGACTCCAACCAAATCCTTAAAAGGTTGAAGTTGGCTCGATAAAAACAAATCTTCCGTCGCAAGATTCGCGCGGCGCGATGTATCTTTTGTTCCTTTTTTATTTCCTGGCTTCTACGCCCCTCCACGCCACCACGTGCGAAAATTTATGTATTTTGAACCAATTTATTGGCCCAGTTACGTCAGCTACATAAAGACGTATCAACGTAAATGTCCAGTCGACGTCAAAGATATGTTTACACTTTTGCACCTTACTCCTTTGTAATAAGGCGAAAAACGTAAACGTATCTTTGACGTCGTCTGTCCAGTTGACGTAATTCAATTTCATTCCCAATAAAAAGATACGGTCCCTACGCTTGACCAGTACATGCTGGCGACAAGCCAAATTCAAGAGAACACAGTATTGGGTACGCTCCAAAGCAAATATTTCTGATTAGTGCAATAACTAGATGTACTTGAAGTAAATTTATTGGGCTCATAAATATTGGGCTTCCGTCTCTTGCAATTTGCTTTGGGACAATTGAATAGTGGGTAGGTATTTAACCTAAATCTTGGAGCTGAAAATAAAGGGATCCAGAAGAGACCCGGGGTACTTATTTTGTATGTAAAATCACTAATAGCATTAGCTTGTATTTTATTATGCAATAGGCCCCAGCGAGGAAATTCCATTCACGCGATTTTGTTGGAGATCCGTCTACTATCTCGCTCATTTCTGGTGGATACTCACCCTAAAAAAATGTATTTGTTTTTCCATATATCAATCAAGCCACTGTACAGTCACCTGCAATAATATGTTACACAACGAAGCCCGCAAAAATATCTGACACGATCTTATTTGTAGTCATAAGAGCGCGTCACATACTTTTGCGGCCTTCGAAGAGTAATATATTATTGCAGGTGACTGTACTATCAAAAAAATAGTGGTACCAAATAGATCAAAAAACATCCTTATTTCTATAGTAACAAATGACTCTATAATATAGAGCCTTGGCCATCACTATCTATATGATGCTGACTGTACTGGCAATAGGATTAACTAGTCTAGCTAGTACATGTTCAATCGACGTCAAAGATATGTTTACACTATTGCACCTTACTCCTTTGTAATTAGGCGAAAAATATAGTGTCTTTGACGTCGACTGTACATTTTATCGTATACCCTAATAAACATATTGTATTAAATTAAAATTTGTAATATGTGCTAATTTTCGCTATCTAATAATTTACGCGATCTTTTACGCGGGGGAATTAGATACTTATATGTATGTATTAAATTTAAGCCCGGATCCAAATAATTATTGAAGTTTTTATCAGTTATTTAATAAGTAAAGTCATTTTTTTTTTAAGTAATAAAATAAAATTTAACACTTTGCGCCGTCCTGAATTTTTATATAAAGTCAGAGAACATGGTTTTTGATTCTCAAACTATAAAAATTAAAAAAAGTTTTTGAATTAAAATATTGCTCTTATAACTGTTATAAGACCGCCTGTTGTCTGACTTTATGTTTTTCTTCTGAAATTGTATCTGTTGTATTCTATCTATTGATTTCAACAAATCTATTTGTCTCCTATGAAACATACAATTGTTTTCTGTGTTACGTTTGTTTAAACTTAAAAGCTATATTCCTCAGAATTTTCTCTCTAAAAACTCCAGCTTAGTGCTAATCTCACATGACCTGAAAACTCGTTAGAGCGTAGGAGCAATGTGTAAACAAGGCGTAGGCAGATTGGGCTACTGTTATTTTTATCGCACCGTGATCGCTATAAAAACCGCAACAATTTATGTGCAACCTGTTTCTAGTTTCACATGCTGAAGATATTATCTATCGACCATATAAATCCTAGTTGTATAATAGAAAAAAAATTTAAGGGTTGTTGAACATCGATCGATTCGCACCCTCGTTTAGGGGCGATGCCCCTGTTGCGCCGGAGTATAATCAATACGCGCACACCCTCAGTGGAACACTTTTCATTCAAGTTTGCTCGGCGCACGAGCGCGCACGGGGCTCGTCTTATCGCTTTTATTGCCTTTTATTGTTTTTCAAAAGTAATTCGACTCGATTGCCTCACCGCGACAGCTATGCATTGGTTGGTACAGGTGTTACACGTAGTGACGCTTGCGAATTTAATAAGAAAAAAAATCATTACGTGCCACTTGTTCACACTGAGCAGTCCACTACTGTTTACACTATTTTTTAAATTTCGAATTGTGTTTTTTTTTAATAATGAGCGTGTCTTTGGTGTGGTTGCGTAGGTTGCCGCGGGAGGAGATAGCGGCGCGGGTGGCCGCGTTCAGGGCGAAGATATCGGAGACCAGCGAGAAGGACGTGCCCAGGGACGAATTCGGCAGGGTAGCGTGAGTACCCTTTTTACTTATTCATACCGTCCCTTTTAATCCAGGAGTTCCATTAGTGAAAAAAGGTGAGAGTTAAAAGGTTTACTTTCACTGTGTACATCTTTGATGTATTTGCATACGTTTGGATTGTAGGGCGTGTTGGCAGTATCGCAAGACCGCTCGCGCAATACTTGGAATGCCTGTTATTGTTTTCGTAAATGACAACAACACACGACCACTGACTGTAGAGATGAACGCATACTTAATTAGTATTACAGTCGTGTTAAAATAAACGATTGCGCGTGAGCATACAGTGTAGTAAAACAACGCCTAGATTATAAATTCTAGCGAAGGGAATTCGGATTTTTATTACAAAATTTAATTGATTGATAACATGATAACGAATCAGCAAGCATGTTTCTTTTTAAGAAATGAATTTGGTATTTTGTTAAATCTCACGTAATACAGAGTCAAGCTCTTAGGATGCGGTCTTTTATCAAGCATATAAACTAGTGATTTTATGCCACTTCCGTCCAAATACATTGTAATTGTTGAACACTGTGGTGCAGAGGGACGAGGGCCTTCATAAGCTCACGCCTAATACATTGTATCTTTCAGATTCAACGATTAATTGTATGAAAATGTTATGTTCGTCTCTTATAACTATTGTGCGTATCGTGTGATTCGTGTGTTCGTATTCGCGCGCCGCGTCTGGCAATAAGCGTCCGGCTTCCGCTGTTGATTTAACGTAAAAAAACCTTACTGTAGCATTTTAAGATTTTCACTTTGTCTTAACTACTGACCGACTTTTAAACGTTAATTTCGCCTCATCTTTGTTAAGAGTTTTTAATTACACGTTTCACACCTAATTAATGTGGACAAGCGCGGCGCGCTAATATAATTGGCGGCTACATGAATCGGGCGAGCGCTGAGCTGATGATGTATCGTTGCACACGAGCGTCACATTGAGTTCATACACGTTGTTAATACGTAAGTCTTACTCACGAAAAAGTAGCCACTTCTGAATAATTCAGGTTCTGAGTTCAAATTCAAACCTCCTCACTCCTCAGCACTCAATGGGATTAATGTTGATTCTGGGCAGGAAAAATATGTAAAGAGATGGTTAAATCTAGTTCTTATTATAGAAGTAGCCGAGTTAAGGTAACCCTTTAAACCCTTCATTGCGGACCTAGTAACTATGTCATTACTTATAGATATAAGTCTTTTTTTTATTATCTGGCAATCCGAATTAATTTTTATCTAGAATTGTTTTATTTCAGAATCCGAAATCTATACGGAGTTGTATAGCTGTACTTAGCTTTCATTAACGGAAGCGTGGATTTTATGGTGGCTACTTTTTTCGTGGGCTATCTTTAGGGAAAGCTCAGCGGCATGAACCTAATTTGGAACCCTATTGATCCAAAAAGCACATGATAATATGCATGAACGAATGTGAACCATTTACGCAAACAAAAATGGTTCAGCGTACATGGCAATGCGCCGTTAGAAGAAATTATCATTTCAATATGAAAGAAAATCAACGTAGCCGTACCGAATTCGATTTCTGACATAATTACTTAAAACATGTAACTTACTTTGCACTAACAAGACTACTTAGTCTTAAACGACGCGTATAAATCAATTATACAAACCAACGGCTCGGCGATCGCCTGACTAATGTAGCTGCCAATTTAACTGGTCGACATTTACGAGGTGTGTGTGTGTAAATAAAGGTAATAAAATAAATTCGCGATAGATCCGTCTATAAATGTGAGTTAATATGTGTTCAAAATGCGAAAGTTTTAAATAACTATTGACATAATTACATCATAAAATGAAAACTTTCAAGGTATTGTTAGTCTCATCCCTTTTAGGGTTCCGAACCAAAAAGGTACAAAAGGAATGGTGGGACTCTGTCCGCCCGTCGTCACACGGCTAAATATCTCGAGAACTACTTAAGCTATCGATTCGAAATTTGAAATAGTCATGAAGAACGCTAACGTGAACTGTCGCCCGCGGTGTTTCTGACCGATACGACCTTCAAACCTTCAAGAAAAGAGCGTACTCCCATCTTAAAGGCCGGCAACACACTTGCATCCCCTCTGGTGTTGTTGTTGTCCATGTTGGCGACGGTAATAGGCCTGATGACAAATTTTGAAATCCCTTTTATTATTGTCGGTACACTTGTATTGGTTCCGAAAAACACAATATTTCAGCTATACATATCTATCTATCATAAGATTTAACATAAATAATTGCATTTTATTATAGCTAGTTTAAAACTCGCGCGAAAACGCCTCGCACGCCATTTGTGACGTCACCAATTAGTTGGTGGTAGGGTGGTAGACATTGTTTACATACTTACAGTTACGAATTTCCCTTGAATCCGAATGATATTGTTAATTCAGCACCATATATTACGATTAGGGATGGTAAATACATTACAAAAATTTATCACAATAACTCATTTTACACAAAAACTCTCACACGGTTGCAATTTAAGATTAATGATTTAGATACATGTAAATTTTGAGTGAAAATTACCGAGCGCCGGTTTTACTTTTTAATTTTTTCTAGTTACGACAGCCAACATGGCAATGATAGTTCCATTCAGCCAAATAATTAAAAAAGTTTGTTGGTGAAATATCGTATTATTTAGCATTTTATTTAGATAATAACAAATAGATATCTACTTTATATCGTGTAATAATATTTTTTGGACGTAATAAATGTTTAGTGGCGAAATAATCTTTTTTTTGCACCTTCGAACTCTTTGGTGAGGAGGTATGGATTTCGGTCAATGAGGTTGTCTATGTTGCTCTAAGAAATATGTTATGGATTGATGACGTCACTGCTTAGAACGCTTCTGATTGGCGTTTCAGTAATAATGGCCGATTGGAGAATTTTGCACTTTTATTATAAGTATTGAATATATTAATAATCCTTCAGTTTATACTGAGATTGGGCCATTTTTTAGAATCATATTAACATATATGTTTCTTTGAAACCATTATTTCCATGATTCTTTGTTACTTGCAACAGGCCTATTGCCGACCATCAGGCGGTTCGTCCTATCGTTGCATCCGATCCTAGCAAACTCTCGTAAAAGTCTTATAAACTCTTGGGATCATTGATCGTTCAACCATCTACGTGTAGTATACCTACATATTCCGACATGTATCCCTATTAATTAGGGTCAAAGCAGGCTCAGCCCTAATTGGAGAGCTATATTGAAAAGTATCTCGATATTTCTAGGGGTAGTAACCAACACTAACTCATAGGTCTAGTAAACTCTTGGGATTATAATCATTGATCGTCCAGCCAGCTACCTGTAGTATAGATACCTACATATTCCGACATGTATCCCTATGAATTAGGGTCAAGGCATTAGGCTCAAGTGGCTCAACCCTAATTGGAGAGCTATACACGGTGTAACATGAGGAAACCGAATAATTTTAACAGCATATTCCTGATCATATTTGGAGACAAAAATGTCCTATAAACTTTTTTGAAATTCGCCTAGTTTCAGAGATAATATTAATTTAGAAATAAACAAGTTTTTGTTGTTACATACTGTAAAAGGCCTTTTTGATGGTGATGTTGCTGTTATGGACATAGTCTAAATATCCTTATTGATAGATGTCAAAAAGTGACAAGCAACACTTTGCAAAAAGTAGGTTTTACGAAAAAAAATGTAAAAGTCAATTTTCAGTGACAAGTTTACCCATAACATTTATTTTTTATGTCCAAACACATTCAAAGAATTGAAAAACAAAACAAAAAAAAATATTTTTTTGGCGAAATTGACCTAAACTTATATTACATTTTTTCCTTCTTTTGACCTCAGAAATGCGTGGTTAAAATTATTCGGTTTCCTCATGTTACACCGTGTATTGAGAAGTATCTCGAAGTTTCTAGGGGTAGTTCTTCCAGTATGTATAGCTGTTTCGTTACGACCTTTCTTTTTCGACCTCACTGATTTTGCTCATCCAATGTTTGTTAGATTAAAAAATTACTACATAGTTGGTGTCTTGTTGACTATCGACAATTAAATTAACATATTGCTTGTAGAACGCCACATGTAATTAGTCTGCTGTATAATTAAGTAAGTGTAAATAAATAACAGATGTGCTTTTTCGCGAGCTCTTTGCAAATTGAAATTACGCGGAGCGATGCGTTGATAAACAAGTCGGGTCTTATTCGCTCTGTGCATGAATGTGGCGCCGCCCTAGTGGGTGGTGGGTCATATTGCTAATTTGACAGTTAGCAACTCCCAAATAGTATGAAGATGTCGTCACTTTCATTTATATTTTCTTTTCACCACTTCGTGAGTTGGCGTCGCATGTATTTTCCCACCACCAACTTCGCACATACGTCAAATAACCAATAGAGACAGACGTTGAGGCAACACAGTTTACTATGATAGTAATAAATCTACTAGTCTTTGCGAAAGGTCAAAACGTTTTGTGACTGTGACGTCACAACATGCTACGTTCATTCCAAATCCTTTGCCAATCAAATTATTGTAACTCCCTTCCTATATAAATAAAGGATAAATATTGTTAGACGTCTTTCATGAATTTATGCTCAATTCCGGATATCCGAATCTCGTATGGTGCTCTTACATTTTACCGTCTTTTTATATATTACCGGTTACCGTTTACGCTTGTACTGATTATGTAAATAATGCAGAACTTATTGCATTAAACTCGTTCATATATCGAAATTATCATACAGTTGGACTTTGCTTTTAGTAGAGTACAGTTTGCAGTAATATCTTACATAACAAAGTGCGCAAAAATATGGGGCACAGTCTGTATCGAAATGTAAAAAAATGTTAATGGGTCTTGTTACAAAGATAGCTGCTGACAGTGCTGACTTACGAGCAATAAAACTATAAGCTTGTCACTAAAGTAGTTATATTAAAATCCCCAAACACCAAAACTTTCTGGCATCATGGAAAATAGTGTTTGACCTTTCCACTTAGATTTGTAAGTAAACGACAACAGTTACGTAATGTCACGAAATCCCTAAAATTGCCCTGATGCCCGAAACGCGACCTCTGACCACGATATAGCGTTACATGCAATCCATTGACCGTCACCGCAAGAGCTCGGGTTACAAAATATATATGGAAGTGGCGATGGATAGCGGATTAGGACTTTCGTTCAGGTGATTCGCAACGCTTAACAAGTACAGGCCCCAAATCGTGCCAATAACAGATAAAAGTCAAATTAAACAAGTCACAAATCATATCTAATTTTTGCATAGGATACTTTGCGTCTGCGCCCCATTGCTGGATTGCTGAACAAATAAGCTGTTAGCACCTCGAATTTATAAAATTACCACCTCATTATCCGAGTAGTTTTTGATTCCCATATATTTTCTATTTACTCAAGTGACGCAGCAGACACTTCTTAAATAATTTCCCATAACTCAATAAAAATTACCGTTAGCGCGATGTAAAAATCGCCGAGAAAAAACGTCGATTCAACGACATCTATCGACTGATTGAGTAAACTTTTAAGAATGAGATTCATATGGACGCAAACTCTTAAGTTTTACACTTAGCTCCATTTAGATGATTCAAGAACTTGTATGCAATATTCCATATTCGATATATTGCTATCAATAGAGTGCTTACAATGAACTCAGTCGATCGACCAAATATCGAAATGTAAAGTGTCATTCTATGGAACTTGCTAACTATGTAAACAAACCGCCATACTGAAATCAATGAAATCATCATTCAGTGACAGTTTCAATATGGCGGTTTGTTTACATAGTTAGCAAGTTCTACACTACACTTACACTTTACTTGAACCGTCTAAATGGGGCTTTAGTTATGAGGTCTTACTTATACTGGTTCATTGAAAGCCGAGTCTCGCTTGGCTCAGTGAGTGCTATTCGTGGGGATATTGATCGGACGATGACGTCAGCCGCTCACCCCCTGCAGGGGTGGATTTTAATATGGCTCCGCGCACCCTAGCTAAACATGTAGGGTATACATGTGGGGCAATAACTGCAAGTAACTGGGTTGATTATATTTTTGCGCTGTTTCGCCACTTTCAGTTGTATAATACGATAAGTCTTGGCTCTGAGCCGACTTGTAACTTCGAGGGGGTGTTCAGTATGCTACAGATGTATCTATATTACGGTTCGAGCCAATAGATAGAAATAGTTCTGAAAGATGTAGATAGTCATTTCTTTTAATTTACTGACTACATATTTTGCCAAATGTATTTATTTACCCACATGGATGAAAACTGTATTCATCCGTAATTGTTTCATTAACTTATTTGTATTATTTCATTTTAATCAGAAAACTTGTAAAACAACAAAACTATAATATTAAATTTGTTGTCGCACCCCTGAAAGCAGGTTGCGTGCTGTTGTCTAAATTTATGTCAGTAGATTACGTTTGCTTATTAAATCAGGGGTTCTCAACCCGTGGACATGCGACGCATAAAAACTGTACTCTTTTAGATAGGACTAGATTTTATTTGTTCGACCTGGTTTTTGTTTTTCAAAATGTTTATTTATTTATACATAAATCAAGAATCAGAATCAAGCATTTTATTCGTGATAAACTTAAAACTAAGATTACATACAAGAATATAACTAAAAACTACAAATATTAATAAAGTTGGTAAGCGTTAAAGTTTACCACGAAATGGGCTCGCCTCAGCATAATACTGACCCGAGAGCCAGCGCTGATCTTCCGGCGAGACCATTTGTGGGCCACGAACGCAGCCGTACGACACGGCCCTATCATAAGCTGAACGCAGCCTTTGCAGCAGCGACCGGCGCCATCTTGTCTACTGTCTATGGCAGTAGAAACATAAGGGAAAACAAAACAGATAAAAAAGCGTGACCGGTTTAGGCTGTATTATTTGCTATTGGGTGTATTATTATATGAAGATCTATGTTTGTCTGTGATTGTACCTTATTGTACCTATATGAACGTCGCGTGAAATCTGCATAAGTATGTTATTTTGTAGCTGTTAAACCTTTCGAGTTATAATTTACGTTTCGAATTTTGTTAATAATGTAATTTCAATCCAGACAAGCTGTGGTAGAGTAGTAATTAGTAATACACTGAAATGATGTGTGGCGGTTTAAATATTAGTATTAAACTTACTATATGGGGCAATATCTATGAAAAGGGACATTATTGTCGATGGCGCTTACGCCGCACAGCGTCGCGCGGCATTGTATTTATTGTAACGGTGCGTGTAACGAAGCGTTACACTATCGACCTTCATACTATTTCTGGCACCATACAAATTCTAAATTCCCTTTTGAAATTCAAATCCTATTCCAAATTCCATTCAATGATTTTTATTTTCAGTTCGATCACATACTCTGATCGATAAACATCATTTAATCTAACAGACTGTACTTCCCAAGTTTCTAAACACGACCGTTTAAGTGTGATTTTTATTAGTAAACGTAATAATTCATAAGTGCGTGCAGTTCAGTATAGTGCTCGTTTTGTGGCCCTGCACACCTTCCAGATATATATCTACATCATCACCAAGGCACATATTGTAAGTTATTTGATTTCTAACCTTCTGAATTACGAAAGTGTTTTTATACATACCTATCTGTTAACACGTAACCTGTATTGTTACAGGTGCCTTTTTATTTAAATAATAAATACCCCTCATCGCTCTGGATCCTGCCTTTTCATTCCCATCGTCCCCGTGAGGCTCCTCTACCTGCCCCCTCACACTGGCGCCACCAACGTGCTCAAACCCGGACCTGACAAGACACCCACCCGCCTACGACGCTGAGCAGCCCGTTCCAGTTCCTCCGTGCCAGCACCTGCTCCTACCCAACAACCGCAACCAGCTGTTCCAGTTCTACATTTTTCCTTTTTCTACCAATTTTTTTTTTTATATTGTTTGTAATTGCTAGCTTTAAGATCTTTTCAAAATTCTAAAAGGTTATAGTCGACCCAACTCAAATTTTCGCAATATCTCTCGGCCTAACATCATTTTATTTAATTTTCTATTTTACAACCAACCTTTTATCTAATCCTCAACCGTTTAACCGTTTAACCAAAATTCCCCCCTTAAATAACCAATTACATATACATAATCACGCATCTATCATCATTCATCATCTTATACCAATTTATCTATATCTATTTTCTAATCCCTATTATGCCAGCGTCCAACGCTTTTTGTTGCACCACTAACTAAACTTACCTCCACTTCCAAAAAAGCACCACCATTTAAATGGACATCACTAGAAGACAATGCCTTCAAATCCATTAAAGAAGCTCTAGTCTCTACTCCTGTTCTTGCTTGCCCAGACTTCTCAAAACCCTTCGCAGTCCACTGTGATGCATCCAGCTTCGGCATCGGTGCCATGCTGACCCAAGAATTTGATGGCGTTGAGAAACCCATTGCTTATATGAGCAAATCCCTAACTGGTCCCCAAAGAAATTACTCAATTACAGAAAGAGAACTCTTAAGTGTCTTACTAGCCCTAGAACATTGGCGTTGCTATCTTGACAACGGCTTAAAGTTCACAATCTACACAGACCATTCCGCATTACAATGGTTTCTCCACCTAGATAATCCAACCGGACGTCTAGCCCGCTGGAGTATTCGTCTATCTACATTTAACTTCGAAATTAAACATAAACGTGGTAAAGATCATCTAATCCCTGACGCTTTATCACGCTTACCTTCAGTAGACGTTATTAACTACAATAGTTCTAATACCAATGACGACTGGTATAATAATATCTACGCTAAATGCAGTTCTAACCCCAACACCACTCCAGATTACATAATACATAATAATAAATTATACCGATACTCAAAAACCCCTTCGTTACTCCAATCTGAGTATAATTGGAAAGAAGTTATCCCACTAGAGTACAGAATACCCATTATCACAGAAAATCATTCCACCCCAACTTGCGCTCATTTCGGAACATTTAAAACATACAATAAAGTTAAATTGAAATATTTTTGGCCAGGAATGTACAAAGATATTTCAAATTTTATTGCCAAATGCGAGACTTGCTTAGCTTGCAAACACCAAACCCAACTAAAACTTGGCCTAATGGGTAAACCTAAGCAATGCTCTCGACCCTTTCAATGCATTTCAATAGATTTGATCGGCCCCTTGCCTACTACACTAAAACACAACAGATTCATCTTTGTCGTTACTTGCTGTTTTTCAAAATATTGCCTCCTCTTTGCGATTAAACGAGCTACTTCATCAGTAATCGTTCATATTCTAGAAAACCTAGTTTTCCTAGTGTACGGAATCCCACAGACCATAATTCTTGACCATGGTCCTCAATTCGTTAGTCAAGAGACAACGGATTTATTCCACTCCTATCATATCCCAAAAATACACTATTGCGCAATTAAATGCGCCCAACCAAATCCCGTGGAGAGATATAATAAAGTTGTTACCACAGCAATATCCTCATTCATACAGGATGACCACAGGAATTGGGATATCAACCTACATAAGATACAATTTGCTATTAATACTTCCGTAAATGAAACAACAAATTATACTCCTTCTTTCCTTGTATTTGGTCGCGAATTAGTCACATGTGGATCAGCATACGATAAATCTGATCTCACAGATGATATTATATTCGCGCCCAGAGACGAATACGCTGATAATCTTGGTCTTCTCCAGCCTGTCTTCTCCGAAGTACAAGCCCGTCTTTGGAGAGCACACCAAACCAATTCTTCATCGTATAATAAACATCACCAACATTTCGAATTCAACGAAAATGACATCGTCTGGAAACGAAATTACGCAATTAGTAATTCTCCTAAACACTATTCTGCTAAACTTGCACCCAAGTTTATTAAATGTTCTATCCTAAAAAAAATATCACCCTTAGTATATGTCCTACAAGACATGTCCGGCAAAATGCTCGGACGATGGCATATTAGAGACCTTAAACCTATCCCCAAAATTCTAAAATAAACAACATACTGTTTTTCCTTAATTACATTCTTATTTGGCTCAAACTTAGCTACTTTTCTCCTAAGCTCCTAACTTGTAAAATATTGTATATAATGTTATACATTTATAATTATATCTCATCCCCATTATACATTTCGGACTCATTACATTTCGTACATACCTACTTAGTACGAATTTATACGTTCATTTATACTATTTAATTTATATAACGTTATATTACGTTCATATAACGTTATTCAAAGCTAACTCTACCAGAGTTAGAACAATACTTATTTATATATTTCTTCCCTTGACATAACGTTCATATTTACGTACTTAGGTACATACGTACCGTACAGTACATTTATTAATTCCATTAAGGAATTATCTTATGATATTTTGTAGTAATCCTACATTCCATACGGCATTATTTTGTTGAATAAATTTCAACAATCGTACTCTTTGTAGGTACACATTATTGTAGATATTATATTTAGATTCATTAATATTCAGCGGGTGGTTACTGATTAATAAGCCTTAATACTAATGGAGAGCGATTTAATGAGTACGTCCTCTACTTAAAGGAGTACTCTATTGAAACTTATTTTGGTTAAACAATTAACCAAAATTTTATAAGATGATGTATGAATGACCTTTGGTATGCATGTTTAAATCGCCTCTCTTGTATGATAAACATTGTATATAACATCCCCACCTTCTAAATTTATCACTCATACCCATATTCATTACATTATATTTACGTTACGGAAAAATCCTTTGGCCATAAGCCCCAGGATTTTCCCTTCCAGGGCGACCCCGGTAGTGTAACGGTGCGTGTAACGAAGCGTTACACTATCGACCTTCATACTATTTCTGGCACCATACAAATTCTAAATTCCCTTTTGAAATTCAAATCCTATTCCAAATTCCATTCAATGATTTTTATTTTCAGTTCGATCACATACTCTGATCGATAAACATCATTTAATCTAACAGACTGTACTTCCCAAGTTTCTAAACACGACCGTTTAAGTGTGATTTTTATTAGTAAACGTAATAATTCATAAGTGCGTGCAGTTCAGTATAGTGCTCGTTTTGTGGCCCTGCACACCTTCCAGATATATATCTACATCATCACCAAGGCACATATTGTAAGTTATTTGATTTCTAACCTTCTGAATTACGAAAGTGTTTTTATACATACCTATCTGTTAACACGTAACCTGTATTGTTACAGGTGCCTTTTTATTTAAATAATAAATACCCCTCATCGCTCTGGATCCTGCCTTTTCATTCCCATCGTCCCCGTGAGGCTCCTCTACCTGCCCCCTCACATTTATAGCTGGTCAAGCAGATCTTGTCAGTAGAAAAAGGCGGCAAATTCGAAAAATGTAGGCGCGAAGGGATATCGTCTCATAGAAAATTTACCAGCTATATATCGGATCATCGCTAATAATGGCGTAAGCGCCATCGACAATAAGGTCCCTTATCATAGATAACGTCACATATGTAGTTACAAACATATAATGCTAGTATCTAGGTATCGTAAGATTCGTAAGCTTACAGCTAACTATTTCAATTTCAGTACCTCGTTTTAATAGACAGCTGTCCAAAGTAAAACTAGCTCACATAATTTACGAATTCCGCATAAACCTGTAAATATAATACATTGTTAATGTTATGTTATGTTTATTCCACTGCGGGTGAATACTGGGTGCAATATATAACTCATCTGACGTAAGTGTGCCATGCCGGAAACAATTGGCCTAGAAAATTTCGCTTGGCGATAATATTTATATATTTTTCAGTACAACAATAGATTTCGTTTGAAATATTTGTATTCTGAAGATAAATTATGTGTATTATAGATAAAAAATTTTGAACTGATCTTGTTCACTTACCTGTACTAACAATGGCATTGTTCTATTACAATCCTATTATCTGCTTTTGTTCTCGTAGGCGCCAACCAATTTACTTACAAAATAAGTTAGAAGTACATTGCATGTATATTGAATTCTAAACCTTATTTCTTGTTGAATGGGGTTAAAATCGTCTAAAAATATAATATCATATTCAATCTTTTGGAAAGTCACATGCACCTTAGCTACGACAGGGACGTATTCTGTTGTTAAATAAAATATGTAGAAAGATAAAAATGTATAATTATTATACATAATAGTTAATGTCCACTTGCACTCGCATTGACCCACGGTCGCCACATAATTATTACCAAGTCCAGTAAAACAGGGTCGTTAAAATCACAAGGTACAAAATCCAATCGAAAGCAGGGAATGTCCGGTAAAACTTAGACAAGTTGCGTAAAAGATCAGTAGGAATTGAATAAGAACACATGTATTGAATGAGCGAAAGCCAGTTAGACACTAAGATTGAAAACTACAATCATAATAATTGATTAGCGTCAGTGGTAAAGTTGACAAAATATAAAGTGAGCAGATCTTGTTCAAACTTGTTGGAAAGATCGGCTCACTTTAGGTATATTTCGTCAACCTTACCTAAGTGACACTATTAGTGGTTTACTCTGTAATGGAATAAAACCACAACACAACCACGTGTTGAAGCTAATTAATTCCCTTGATTTTGCCAACTAATGTTATTCAGCAATCAGCATTAAGTGTTTTTATCACGCAACGCTTTAACTATAACGGACACAGACAGCTGAAAGTTATTCCTAATTAAGGCTGGCAGCCTATTACCGCGCCTACGCCTCATTATACGGGAGTGTACCACCCTTAAAGCTGAATAAGGGTACCTATTTAGTTGACTACAGAACCCTAAAAAGGTACTTAGGTGACAATATAGAACACTCTATGAAAATTTTGAACTGTCTACTTATTCTGAATATTCTGATTTATGAATTACTGCGAGACGGGCGAACGCTTCGTGCATAGGTATAATAGGTTTTTTGAGCGTTGGACTAGCTCGCGCTCAGATGCCAAATAGAATAATTAAGACCCTTTTTTTGCAGGTAAGTAGCACGTGCGGTTTTACTTAACAATAGACAATAGGATTAGCCGTCGAGCTCTATTTGAAAGCTACACACTATAGGCATCGAGGACCAAAGTTCAGGAGGCTTAGCCTAGATGTCAGAAGTCACGTGACTTTTCGTAGGATCTGTTATCCTGATGCAGTTTTCTTTTCTTTTGGCGATTGTCATCTTGGGCAGGCGTCACGCCTATTACATGTCATGTAGTGACGGCTTTTAAAATTTTAAAATTAAGTGCTCATGGTAGGGGAGCCCACGATGCTAAATCGGGGTTTACTCGAGCGTCATACAAACCTATTTGAATCGAAATATTAGATGATAAGAAGAAAAAAAAGTTATATAAAGTTTTTAGGGTTCCGTACCCAAAAGGTAAAACGGGACCCTATTACTAAGACTTCGCTGTCCGTCCGTCCGTCCGTCCGTCCGTCCGTCCGTCCGTCCGTCCGTCTATCTGTCACCAGGCTGTATCTCACGAACCGTGATAGCTAGACAGTTGAAATTTTCACAGATGGTGTATTTCTGTTGCCGCTATAACAACAAATACTAAAAACAGAATAAAATAAAGATTTAAATGGGGCTCCGATACAATAAACGTGATTTTTGACCAAAGTTAAGCAACGTCGGGCGTGGTCAGTACTTGGATGGGTGACCGTATTTTTTTTGCATTTTTTTTTTCCGTTTTTTTTAATTATGGTACGGAACCCTTCGTGCGCGAGTCCGACTCGCACTTGCCCGGTTTTTTTTCCAGCGAGCCGGAAAGCCTCTACAATTTTTTTTAAATTTCGGGAGGTTGGTGGAGGGTTAAAAAATCGTTAAGCAGTTTGTGGGTTTGGTCGTTTTTGTCCACTTTAATGCTATATTTTTTCTATAACTTAATATAACACATATTTGTAGGCATTTTCTTAATCTGACGAACACAAGTTTGACGCCTAATTTTTACATTGTAACCGTCAGATTAAGGAAATGCGTGCAAATAATTATCAGATTTAGTAATAGCACAATTATAGCGTTAATTTGTACTAATATGACCAAATCCACAATCTGCTTAACAATTTGTTGAACCCCCCACCAACCCCTCACCAACCAAGGGCTCAACATAGATGGCTAAAAGGGGTAAAGGTATACTACACGGGGTAGCAAGATATCATTCATATCTTAATCTGACGCGCTCGAGTAAACACAAAAATCCCCTCTTGGGCTCCCCTACATCAGTTCAAGTTTAACAGTCAACTGCAAGATTGATTAAAAAGTTGCTCCAAGGTATTTAGCTTAGATATCGTTGAATTACAAAATTTCTAAGTGTCGTAAATAATTTTGTATAAATTAAATAGCATGTGTACTGACTAGATGAACATATGTATTAAATATAGTTTACGCCACATTGCCATTCGCCGCACAGCGTTCTGCACGCCATTCATGTTGTAAATCATATTAGTAATATTGATAGAAATAAAGCTGGACAGTTTAATCCGTTACCATTTATGTAACAAAATGTAGGTGAAAGCAATAAAAAATATATAATTTACTTTCTACTGTTTTGAATCAAAATGATGCATTATAAAATGGACGCGATTGAAAGTAAGAATATTCGATTAAATCTTACAAACAAGTTATCGTAATCATTTATTACTACGCGTGTAACTATAAAAGTAAGTAAGTGATTTTACATTAAAGGTAATCTACGAGTCCGCATTGAAATCGATTAGTCTATTACAAATGGGACAAAAAGGCTTGAAGAATTTTAAAATTAGTTTAAAGAGAAAATAATGCGTAGAAAACGTTATATGACGTATGAATTCATTTCTTTGTTCCTTTTTAACATTTCTACATGTTGATGCTCAACGCGTTTTTAACCAAATTTCCTCTACCAAAGACGCTTAAAACATCTCAACGTTTGCGAAAATTCCTAAACGGAGAAAATAATGAGTGTTTTCCCGTCGGGGTAAAAGGGGAGCGCTCCCTTTGTGCGTCGAGCGGAGATCCTGTTTGCGCAGGCTGCGCGCGGCGCCCGCAGTAGCGCCGCCGGCCCGCCGCCGGCCGCTCTCACGTACCCGGCCCCCGCAATCACGCAAGTCTTCCATTAGATTAATAAGTCTCTTTAGCTTAAGAAACCAAGTCTTCCACTAGTTTTAAGTATGCAAAGGGGCAGGGGATCGCGTCGCGAACAAAATACAAACAGAGTAGTTTTCGAGAGGCTATGGCGCGGGACATTCCAAGCGGTCGTCGCGCCAGGGCGAGGCGGGCGGCCGCGAGCGGCGTCGCACGAACCTTTACCGGAGCCCCTACCGCCGCCGCCGGAGACTCAGGGGCCTTCGCACGCGGCCGATGTGCTCGAGCCGGCGCTCCGCACTCTGCTCGCGGGCCTGCGTGGCACCTGCTGTTGCCGCTGCGGCTGTGCCGCGGCCGAACGCAATTATAACGATAATTTGCAGGTCTGTCTCTCCAATGACGAGGAGAGGAAGTCCATGCGGTCCGTCATAAGGTGTGCATTTTATCGATCACTAGCATGTAGGTTGCAGGCGTCAGCCTAATCGTTAATTGAAAGCGCGCTATCGACTTGATTGGAAATTAAACGATTTCATACTCGTTTGTAGCCAACGCTTGGTTATTGTGATATGCTTCGTTTTATTACAAACTTATCAGTATGGATTAAGTATGTTAAATTATTTTAATGTTTCCCCATTTCTAGCGCACTTAGGTGCTGCTCAGGTAAATATTCGTTAGTATTCTTTGAAGCTTTATTAGGAACACTTCCATATAGATAACAAAACATGCGTCGATTGTAGGTTCTTTTCAATTGTGTATACTCGTAACACGTTTATCATCATTAGATTAACAGCAATTTACTTGATTATAGGTCTCAGACACAAATGACATTCCACATGCTCTATATTTTTATATTAGTTGAATAATGCTAAATATAAATGCGTTGAAATTTTTCAAAATGGCTGTTGGCACTTTGACCTGTCATTATAGTTTCTGAGAGCTTTTGACACATTTAGTAATACCTAATTGCAAAGCTATCAGTTGTTCGTCTCAGCCGTCCTGACTAACTCGCTTGTCCTCAGCGTGCGCGAAACGCACGCAGTGGCGGAGGCGCAGCAGGCCAAGAACGCGCGGCTGCGCGACGCTTTCGGCATCTCGCCGCGCTTCGTGGAGGGCTCCAGCCTGGACCCGGAGCGGCGCGCGCGCGAGCACGCACAACGCTACCCACTCGTGCGCACGCCCAGCCATGAGCGCGAGGAGCGCCCGCAGCCGCCCAAGAAGAAAAAGAAACGAAGGTAATAGCTCTCACACACTAGTTAATTAATAGGGACTTCTGCGTGGAGCCTGCCATTTCATGACCTAAATCGGGAACTTAAACTTGACATTAACACATTTATCATTCAGGTGGTTTTGGTACGGGACGTACAAAATTATTATTCTATTTTTTTATACGGGACTTTACTTCGACGTGTGTTTAATTCTGGTTGAAAGAAAAGCCATAGCACCATCAGCCCTACGGGCTAAGACATTGGATAATAGCTCTTTAATTTTTTTTTTTTATATTTTAAGCGACTCGAATCTTGTTTGCCATACGATTTTAAATAAAATCAGCTTTTGTCTTAACAGGCCGGTATCGATTTTAGTCGCAAAAACGTAAAATTGATAGATGTAGTCGATGAAATTGTACACCTTGTGTTATGTAATAGAAATAACAAGTACTGGTTTCTATTAGCACGTCTTCTCATCTAGCCGTTTAATAAATCAATTTTTTGAGAACAGACTCACTAAATTAGGAATGATTTTTTTTTTCTGATGGACGTTTAGGTAAACGCGCGTAAAGCACTGATTTTGTCAATCTTATTTGTAAATTTCTTAAAGTTTGAACTGCTAAAAATAGTAATTTTGTATTACACATATCCTGTACTCCACCTTTAATAGACTATTTTTTTGTTATTATGACTGATGTAGTGTAAATGAAAGTTAGACGAAATCAATTTTCTCCAGAAATTACTTCAAAACAAGTGACAATGTCATGTCTCTGAAAATCGACTTAATTTCAACGTAATTTTGATACTTAAACAATCTCCAACATTTCCTGAAACTGTTCTTATACATCATTTATACATATCTGCTCTAAAATCGTTACCGGCCTCTTAAAAGTACTTACTTTCTAACGAGGTTTACATCTACGTAAAAATGTGTGAATTATATAGGTATGGCAATATCAATAAATTTTATTGTAACAGCAATAGGTATGTCATGTGGCGTGACTTGGTAAATTCTATGTAATTAATCAACTTTTTCTATTGGCAAGTGACAGGCAAATTCAATAGAGTTGCCACAACATACCACAACAATAGTTGTTGACAGTTCATTATTTATCGAATCATTTGTTTATCGACGTTTTTGTGTTTACAGTACATCGCCTGAAACAAAGAAAATAAAGAAGAAAAAGTCGAAGAAAAACAAAAAAGAAAAGTAAGTTTTTTTCAGTTATCTAGTTACTGATAGTGTTAGTGTGTTAGTGTTAGTTTACTGTTGTTATGTTTTATTGCATGTTTATAATTATAATATTGGAGATTTTTCAACCCCAGGCAGGTTATGTTGCCGCTATCGAAGAGGCAAGTATATTAGAGTATTTTTGATTGGATATAAAATACTATCCTCGTTTTAAAATGTACTTAGCCGATATATTTTGCTAATTTCAGCGAGAGAAAAATGTTATGGGATTTCATACGTAGGTATGGTAAATGTGAGAAATATTATTTTAATATTTTCATGTTTTTCGAGCAATAACCTAAACTATACAACAAGCACAAGCAAAACTTGTATTTATATATACCCCTAGTGTCAATATCATTCGATAGAGTGATGTGACGTACGCGTTTGCGTTAAGTGTAATTTTGCATGGGATTTTGAGTTTCCAAAACGTCCCGCTTGGCGCGCTGTTCAAATTCTCATACAAAAATAGACATAACGCAAACGCGAACGCTTCGTCAGGCTATTGAATGAAATTTAAACTAGGGGTTCTGTCCGTTCATGTTTCATCTACCTACTGTAAAAAATATTAGAAATTTAGTTTGTGCTTGTTAATTTTTTATGATACCTTAAAATTACATTTATTTATTTAAAATAATAACATTTATTTATTTCCTATGTTTATTTTGAAGCCAAAAGGTATAAATTAACCTAGCCTCTGTTTTTCCTATTTTTTTTGATAATTAAGATAGCAATTTTCGGAGTAGGTATCTAAATATCACTAAGGTAATTTAGAAGCACAGTTATTCAACTATCCTTAAAGTACTTCTGTATCCTCAAAGTGGTTTTTAATATGCTGCTAGATTGAATTGAACTCTATTTCAAGCTGTTTCTATTTCCACGATGTTTCCTCTGAATGTATTTTAGCACAACAGTTTCATTAGGTAAAGAGTTGAATTTTGAGGTTTGATTATGGTCTTAAGTCTGTGGTGGCATTTATGTCGTTAATCACTGAAAAAATTACAAACATGTCAAAACTATAAATAATAAACGACGTAGGTGAAACCTAAATATATGTGGTCAATTGGTGATATAAATATATTATACCCCCCACTCCAACCTCTCATCTGTTTATGGGTTTTTTCATTAAAATTCCAAAATTACTTAATAGATCTTCCTACAAATCGGACATTATAAAATATCCTACTCATATAAGTAATATGAAAATGCCCTTAAACAAACGCCTACTTCCCCCTATCATCCTATTAACACTAACCACTCCTTTCCCCCCAGGCAAGACGGCAAGAGGAAGAAGAAGCGCTCCAAATCCCCCGACACCGAAAGCTCCAGCGACAGCGACACCAGCGAGTCGCACGACACCTCCGACGACGACAAACGCAGGAAGAAGAAGGTAATTGTTACTTGATATGCCAGCCCGCCACCATCGAAGATTATGTTTTGTTACACTGTTGGGCAAACACGTTATTTGGAGTGGAACTTGAAGGACGAGGTTGAGGCGATTTGTATAAAACAATCGAGTAAAATGGAAAATTAATTGTTTCATGCTTATTTTTTTGTATACTTAATGTAATTATAGATTTTAATACTTAAGCAGGGTACGAAAAGTTCAATTTGTGTTTAAAACGTAAATTGTTTTTAGTGAATTTGAATTTCGATTGTCTTTGAAAAAGCTGTTTTAGTAACATACTTACAAAATTATTCAATTTGTTAAGTGGAATTGAGATAGTGGAACGTTTTTGAATTAGCTTATTTATTACTTGATTTTAAAACATGCACTATAAATTATTCAATGTAAAACATAATCTTCGAACATAAAGTGTTCTAACAATGTTGGTTAAAATTCATATTACTTTGGGACTTGGGAAATGTATGAACTTTTGAGATTATTTTCACACGTGTCCTGTCTAGACTCACTGGGCCCCACACACACCTCATTCCCTAGCTTCAGGACCCCCGAATAGCTGATGTACCCTTTCCCCTATTATCTTTCAAACATTGGCTTGAAGGGAACTACTATAAAATACTTCGCACCGTCCTCTGCATATGAATTTGGGCGTCACATTTTATTTTTCTTAAATATCTCCTTACACCGCCCTCTTTCTTATTACTTTTGCAATAGTTACAGAACCAAACGTAGCTATCACGAAATTCAGTTGCGATCTATCCCCCAAGCTTCATCTCTTAGCTATGGTGCCCACACTTCAAGCTCTTACTGTTATGGGGGAATTTTGTGAATGTGGTTTTTGTCTTCCTACATACTTCATTTTTTTTAGTTTATTTTTCTGTAAATACAAGAAATAGACAGTAAAAATTATCTGTTTAACTGTGCATCATTTCATAGGATAGCCATCTTTATCTGAAGAAATAACGTATACTGTAAGTATATCACAAAACAATAACACTCAGTAAACACTATGTTAGGTGAATACTAAAGTACGTATTCCGTGCCAATCGGTAACGCATTCGAGTTAACATCTGTGATTAACGCTCGAGCGGGTGCTTGCGGGTCCTAGAGTGCACAGTTACTTGCATGGTGTTCGTAGTCCTTTAAACAGATGGTGGTTATATATTGTCCGCGCAGGCGGCGCGTCACGGAAACGTGTCCGCTCCGCGTCTACAGCCTTCACATGGCGACCTTGCCACCGCCCGACTGCTCCGACCCGGACCCGACACGTTTCCGTGCCGACCGGCCCTGCCCTGTGATTGAATGTGAAAATGTAACTAATCCATAACATTCTCCCTCTTCTCATTTACCCAAAACTAATTAAGGATGCTCCACATGTTTAAATGGTATACAATACCACCACCGTTTGTTAAATAAGGTACGTTTCCGAAGTGTTATTACCATTTGATTTTGTGTCTATGTATTTATGTATTTTAATTACCTATATTAATACTAAATGTTGACATTGTAATTGTGTTACTAATATTATATCTATCTCACTCGCACTGGTGCCAAGAATCAAACCATTTACAAATACCATTCATATATATTTTATTTTATTTATTGTTTCATGAGAATGTTATGGATAAAATA